>NC_135536.1:118685462-119321545 GCF_045843805.1 Urocitellus parryii | reverse complement strand
ATGGAATGAAAGAAGGCTGCCAGACTCCTTGAATTCTGTAGGATTGCACCATGGAGCTAGCTGCTTGGCTGTGAACATGTACTATTCTTCGGGGAAAGGGAAGAATGACCCAAAGGTGATAGAGACATCAGGTTGCTCTTCCCACCACAGGTCCAGTGGGCAAGGCTATTCCCTCTTGGGCTTTAAAAGTGAGACTGCTTCGCTAGATTTAGAGGGCCAGGATGATTGTGAGCAGCATCTCAGGGCTGGAGCCACCTTGCAGAGCCATAGGGCTGATGCTGCCACCACACTGGACCAAGAGTACAAACCAAGGAGGATTATTCTCCAGTCTAAAGGTTGAATGGAAATTGACTTGCTAGATTTTGAGTTTTTGGGATCCACCACTCCTTTTTTCCATCCTCTAATTTTTCCCTTTTGGAATGGGAATTTCAACACCATGACTGGGATTTTAGAATTAATTCTGAAATAAGACTTTTGAGGTTGTTGGAATGTGTTGTGTATGTGAAAATATGTATTTGCATGAATTTGAGAGGGTGGAGGACAGAATGTGATGGACTATATTGTGTCCCCCAACTCCAATTCATATGTTGAAGCTCTAAACCTCAATGTGACTGTACCTGGAGATAGGGCCTACAAAGTGGTAATTAAGGTTAAATGAGGTCCTAAGGTTAGGGCCTTATTATGTTTTAGATATGAAGCGTCCTCCAAAAGCTCATGTGTGAGATAATGCAAGAAAATTTAGAGGTAAAATGATTGGGTTATGAAAGCTATAGCCTAATCAGTGCATCTAGCTCCTGATAGGTATTAGCTGGGTGGTAACTATAGGCAGGTAGGGTGTAGCTGGAGGAGGTGGGTCACTGGGGTTGTGCCTTTCGGGTATATATTCTGTCCCTGAAGAGTGGAGTGCTCTCTCTCTCTCTGCTTCCTGATGGCATGTCCCCAGCTGCTTTCCTCTGCCACACTCTTCTGCTATGATGCTTGCCTTACTTCAGGCCCTAAGGAATGGAGTCAGCCATCTATGAATGGAGACTTCTGAAACCATGAACCCCCAAACAAACTTTTCTTCCTCTAATTGTTCTTGTCAGGTCTTTTAGTCACAACAGTGAAAAAGGTGACTAACATAGGCCTAGCTACAATAGAACTGGTGTCCTTAAAAGAAGAGATACAAGAGCAAGAACATTCGTTTCCTCTTGCTCTCTCCCAATCATGTGAAGATAGAGAGAAAGCAGCTATCTATAAGCCAGGAAGAGCCCTCACCCGAAACGAAATAAGTTGGAACCTTGATCTCAGACTTTTCAGCCTACAGAAATATGAGAAAATTCATTTCTGTAGCTTAAGCCATCCAGTTTATGGTATTGTTATGGCAGCCTGAGCAAACTAAGATAATGCACAAAATAAAGATTTTTGTACTCTGTGACTACAGTGGATTGGTAGGGGTAGGGTAGTATCCTTTGACTTTCAGATTGCTAAATTCCAACACTGACTTCCTTTTGCCAACATTTTAAGAGAGAGTCACACCTATTAGCCTATTCTAATTTCCAGTAATATGGGAAGGGATATTTTAAGAAGGCAACCAGGGGCTGAGGTTGTGGCTCAGCAGTAGAGGACTCGCCTCGCACGTGTGAGACCCTGGGTTCGATCCTCAGCACCACATAAAAATAAATAAACAAAATAAAGATAATGTGCCCATGTATAACTAAAAAAAAAAATCTTAAAAAAAAGAAGGCAATCAGGAGAAACAGTTGTTTCATACGGGCTGATTGCTGGTCTCTTTTGCTTACCTCTGCAAAAGAGGGTTCTCAGCATCCTCATAGTTTATTATTCTAAGACTGCACAGTAAATTGGGCACCTCTAGAAACACACAGAGGGTCTTCAAAGAGACATTTATATTCAGCATTTAGTGTAAAACATCCTTTCTCGAACCTGCCAACAACTCCCAGTATATAATCACTTGCCACCTGTTCTTTCGAGATTGCTTTTGCATCATTACAAGCAAAGAAATCAATACCAGACCATTGATTTAGGAAAGAGACAAGATCGCATGGCAATAATACATAAAGTTAGTCAAGCCCTACTTCTCAATTGTTTTGAAAGAACAGATAGTTCAGTGCCCCTTTCTGAAATAGGTACTCATTCTGCACTGGTGATCTTGTAGCAATAAAGACTCAAGGTAGATAAGGCACCATAACCCCAATTGATATAACCGCTCTTGAGTGCTACACAGAATCTCGAAATGCCTTTTAGACTCAATAGTAATAAATTAACAGGAGCAAGATTCCTTCTCTGCAGTTTTCCCTGTGGTTTAATTTTAAAAGTATAGGCTGGACCCCACAGGGTCACTGCTAGCACCACAAGATGGTCAATAGGTATAGATGCTGCAAGTGTGGAGAGCAGCCAACTGAGGATCTGGTCCAAATGTACGTTCTGTCTTGATAGATAGGTAAGGTCAATTGTTTACCTTATCCATTAATTTACCAAGATACCATCTGGACTTTCTAAGCCAAATTAACATGTAAAAGCCAGTTAGATGGCTTTGAACCAGTGAATAGAATCAATAAAAAGGAACTATGGAGACTATTACCTTAATTTTACATAGAGCTTTGTGTTTTTCAAAACCTTTCACCTGCATTATTTCACTTGATCCCTACCTCAACCCCATAGGGATTATTATCATAAATATCTAAAAAAAAAAAAGAGGAAATTGAGGACCAAAGACTGTTACTCTCTTGAAGTAGGAAAGAAGCTAATGGTAATGAAAGAAATGACTACTCATCAGGGACATTTTGTTCTCTTCTAACCAAACAATAGCCCCACATGATAGGTATTATTATTGACAAAGATACTAAATGGCAGAGCCAGGATCACAGGCCATGTCATGTTTATTATAGTGATAGTGACAAAACATGGCTTAGTGTTACAGTGAATGTAACTGGGTAAGAATTCTTGATGTCAAGCATTCTGGACATCTTGAAGCAGTGGATTGTCTGAAATGGGTGGTATACATGTAAGAAAGTAATAAGTGACACAATAGAAGAAGGACAGGCTATAAAGGCAAGATTAGCTGTGTTTAAATTCCAGCTGTACTGGGGCTGTGGCTATAACTCAGCGGTAGAGCATTTGCTTATATGTGTGAAGCCCTGGGTTCGATCCTCAGCACCACATAAAAATAAAAAAAAAATAAACTAAAGGTATAAAAAATACAATACCTTATTTTTTCTTTTTTTAAATAGAGCCTTTTAAAAAAGAAAAATTCGGGGTGGGGCTGTAGCTCAGTGGCAGAGCGCCTGCCTCGTACGTGTGAGGCACTGGGTTCTATCCTCAGCACCACATAAAAATAAATAAATAAAGATAAAGGGGGGAAAGAGAAAAGAAAAATTCCACCACTCCTTGGTTTACACAAAAGGACTTAAAATCAGCATACTATAGTGATGCAGCCACATCAATGTTTATAGCAGCTCAATTCACAATAGCTAGACTATGAAACCAACCTAGGTGTCCCTCAATAGATGAATGGATAAAGAAAATGTGGTATATATGCTTAATGGAATATTATTCAGGTTTAAAGAAGAGTAAAATTATGGCATTTGCCAGTAAATGGTTGGATTTGGAGAATATGCTAAGCGAAATAAGCCAATCCCCACAAAACCAAAGACTAATAAATGTTTTCTCTAATATGTGGATGCTAATTCACAATAAGGCAGGACGGGGGTGGGAGCACCAGGGAAGAATAGCATTACCTTAGATTAGGTAGAAGAAGTGATAGAAGGGGAGGGGAGGGGATGTGGGGATAGGAAAGATAGTAGAATTAAATAGACTGTATGTATATATGTGACTGCATGACCAATATGATTCTGCAACATATACACTCAGAAAAATGAGAAATTATATCCCATCTAGTATGATATATCAAAGTGCATAAATGCATTCTACTGTCATGTATAACTAATTATAACAAATAAAAAAATTTCCAGCTCTATTAGCTAGCTGTGTGACCTTAAGCAAGTTAGTTTACCTCTCTCAGCTCCATTTTCTTTGTGTATCAAATGGAAAAAAAGATCTTAACCTCATAAAGTTGATGTAAATATTATAAAACAAAGTTAATGAAACAGTAACAAATATCAGTTATCTTCCTCAATAAAAACGTTTCTCTGGCAAGCTGAGGAATTATAGAGCTGAGGTAGACAAAGGTCTCTTGGTAGGGAATAAAGACAGAAACATGGAATAGAAGGCACATAGCAGACTTCATTTTTATAGGTAGCTACCTCAAGCAGTTATAGCTCAAGGACTCCTTCCTTTAAGAAGATTTCTCTGCCTTTGAGAGTCTGAGTCCTTTCAAGGTTAAAAATTCTTGTTCACCTCTAACTTAGCATGCAGTATCTCTTTACTTGTCTATTTTCTCTTATAAATACTAAATAAGCCTCCCTGTGGGAGGGAAAAGGAGGTACTGGGGATGAACCTGACCAAATTATACTTTTATATTGTGTGCATATATAAATATTTAACAAATCTCACTGTTATGTATAATTATAAATCACCAATAAAAAGTTAAAAAAAAAAGAGCATCCTCTATAAGACAGATGTGCAGTGACTTTTGTGGAAAAGAGGAATAAGAGGAAAGAAAGGGAAGAAGAATAGTTCCCTCCCAATAATAGTTTTGGCTAAGATTAAAATGAGATTTGTAATACTTTCTTACCTTAACTGCATAGTTACTAAGTGGATCTTTTGCATAGGAGGCAGTGTAATAAACTGCATCGCCTGCTTCACAACATGGCTTGTCACTGGTTAGCCTAAAGTCTGACCAGCTGTCCACCCCAAAACGGAGCTGGTCTTTCTGTCCAGCCATAAAGAGGTCTTCACATTTAATAGCCAGTTTCTTCAAGGCATCTGTATGAAGGCTTCGAATTTTACCCACTACTTCCTCCCGATTTTCAAGTCCTCGATAAAGTGCTTGTCTCTGTGGCTTCTGCATGCCTCGACTCTGTCTGCAAGAGGGACCACGTCGGCTGGACAGGGACTCCATGCTGTTGGAAAATCTGTCCTTAATACTGAGAGTGGTTAAGCTGGAAATGCTGTTTGCTGCGGAAGGGACAGGTCGCTCCTTGTGCAGAGGCCTCTCCAAGGAGTCATAAGACTCAATGTCCAGTCCTTTGAGTTCATAACTGATGGAAGAACCAGCACTGCTAGCATCCCAGTTGGGGTCAATATCATAGGTGGGATTGGCCATGACACAAAGACTACTTTCCATGGATTTCTGGATGTCTTTAGAGATTGGCTCTGTATTAGCTCTTATGATCATTTTCTTTGGCAGTGGGGGTGGTGTGGGTTGGGAAGCATTTGGTGCTTCTCGGTCTGTTTTCCCTCCAAAGGAAATGGCATCATCCAAAGCTCCCTTGGGCTGCCGAGGATGCTTGGGAGGTATCATGGCTGCTCTAGATTGCCCTGTGTTATTTCAAAAGAAAAAAGAAAAGAGAATTAAGCAAATTTTCCAGATTTGTTTCATAATTGAAACTTGAGTAGAAATGAGTGAGGTAGCCACAGGGGATGTAAGAATTATCCAATGCTTTCATTCAAAATGGAAAGCAACTGAAGAACACACACCTAAACAGTGAAGGTATGAGTCTAAGACTTGGTGGGAGTAACAAGTATGAATGTCTCAGCATTTCTCTGCTACAGGAACAGGGCAGTAGTTTTGTGTGATGGGCTTTCTTTTCAAAAAATAATCCAGAGTCTGGGGTTGTGGCTCAGCAGTAGAGTGCTCACCTCACATGTATGAGGCCCTGGGTTCGATCCTCAGCACCACATAAAAATAAAATAAATAAATAAAGGTATTGTGTCCAACTACAACTAAAAAATAAATATTTAAAAAAATAATTCAGATTCTCTAGTCCTGCCCCCAAGAGTGCTATAATTCACTACTTCACAATACTAAAGAATCACAGACATTCAAAAATACTTGCATTGTGACAGAATAAAGATGATAGCATTTGTGGATCAAGAAAATACTTAGGGAGGAGATCCATCATGGCGGCGGGCGGAGAGGCAGCACTTTCAGTACCCCTTCAGTGATGGGATCAGAGAGACACATAGATACGCTTAGATTCTACCTGAGGAGAATCTCCTAGCAAAATTCCACTGAAGAGAGACGGCCGGGAGTTACTAGGATTTTTGGAAGTGACAGTTTGCCCCAGATGAGTGAATCCCCACCACGAGATGCAGAGGTGCAGACCCGCCAGCTGCTGTCTGCATGCCACGGCGTGGCCACCCACCTGTAGCCCCCGTGACTGGGTGGCTAGCCTCCGAGACAAAGCTTGGCAGGAAGAGGTCTTTAGCCAAGCCTTCATGAAATAGCGAGCCAGGAGCTGAGGCCAACCAGGGACACACCAGTCCCACCCCTCCCTTCGAACACTCCAGCAAGGAGCCTGGGGCCCGCCATAGCAGAGAGGTGATGTCACCGGAGTTCAGCTGACGGAATTCCTTCCCAGCGGAATCCACTTTAACAGGTGTGTGACTCCCACCCCATCCAGATACAAGCAGCCAGGAAACCTCAGGGATCTCTCCGGGGGCATGTCTGTAGGGAAGCAGAGGGGATTCCCGACCCCTAACCCCCCATATCACCAGCGGCGACTCCCAAGGTCTTAGCCACCAGTTTACCACAGCACTGGGGCTTAAATGGGATGCGCAGTGGGGCTGCAAGTGTAACTAGATCGTTGGGGAACCGCTTCAGGTGAACAGGACCTGGCTGGCCGGCTGACAGGAGGAAGGGGGGAGGGGCCGGATAAGTGAAACGGCTCTGGACTGACAAGATTGACAGACTCCCAGGAGCCGCCTTACAGGGATTGCTATTGGTATGTAGAGGGTAGAAGCTCAGCTCGGAGGGCACAGCTCCGCCTACTGGAAGAGAAGAAAATGGATCTGTAAGACTTCAATTTTTTTCTTTTTTTCTTCTCTGTTTTTTTCTCCCCTTTTCCTTCTTTCTTTCTTTCCCTTTTCAAGTTTTATTGTTCTTTTAATTCTCCTCTATCTATCTCTCTCTCCTTCTTTCTTTTTAAGAGCACCTTCCTTCCCCTACCCCCCAACATTCATCCCAAGCATTACGTCTTCCAATACGTGTAATTGTTTAAATGCAAATAGGTGAATGTTTCGAGGCTGTCTATAGGGCTCCTAAATACCTAGTAACTACCAACACCCTGATCCAATCGCCTGTTAGTATCCCCCTTCAGTACAGCAATCTTCTAAAGTAGCCAAGACATACTAACCCTCATACCATCGTAGCACCTAACCTAAACATAAAGTCCTAAGAACAAACAACAAATCACTACATGCATACAGAACCCGGAAGCCTTTTATGAATTGAATGAATCAGCTTTAAAGTACAATAAAGCCCAACATTTCTAGGCATAGTCTCCCAACACAAAGGAGAGACAACAGAGATATACAAAACCGAAACAAATTTATAGGAGAAAGCAGTTACACAGCAGTCAAACAGAGCTGGAAAGTAACGTGAACAACATGAAAAAACAAGGGAAAAAAAGGATTACAAACAATGCAGGACAACTTAAATCTACAGGAGGACCTAGAAGCATCAGAAACATGGACAGGGAAAGAACTCAAGGCATACCTAACTCAGATGGAATGGAATATTAGAGAAGACATGAGACAGCAAGTCCAAGCAATGAAAGTATATTTTGAAAACGAATTAAACAAACAAATTCAAACTGCAAAGAACGAGCTTTACCAGGAGATAGAGATTAAAAAAAAAAAAACAAACAAACAGTAATCCTAGAAATGCAGGAAACCATAAAACAAATTAAAAACTCTAACGAGAATATTACAAATAGACTAGATCAAGTAGAAGTCAGAACATCAGATAATGAAGACAAAGTATATTAACTTAAAAAGAATATAGTCAACACAGAAAGGATGCTTAAATCTCACGAGCAATCTATCCAAGAGATATGGGATGTCATAAAAAAACCAAACTTGAGAGTCATTGGGATAGAAGAAGTTATAGAGGTTTAAACCAAAGGAATGGACAACCTATTAAATGAAATAATCCTAGAAAACTTCCCAGAGATGAAAGATGGAATGGATTGTCAAATCCTGGAAGCCTACAGAACCCCAAACATTCAAAACCGTAATAGACCAACTCCAAGACATATAATTATGAAGATAGCCAACATACAGAACAAGGAGTGAATATTAAAAGCTACGAGAGAAAGGAGGCAGATTACATTCAGGGGTAAACCAATTAGGTTAACGACTGATTTTCCAGAATAGATTTGAAAGCGAGAAGATCCTGGAACAACGTATTTCAAACGCTGAAAAATAATGGATTCCAACCAAGAATACTATATCCAGCAAAATTAAGCTTCAGATTTGATAATGAAATTAAAATATTTCACGATAAACAAAAGCTAAAAGAATTTGAAGCCAGAAAACCAGCACTGCAAAGCATTTTGAGCAAAATACTACAAGAAGAGGAATTGAAAAATAGCGCCCAAAACTAACAGTGGGAGGTATCTCAGTAAAGGGGGAGAAAAATAACCAAAGAGGAAAAACTAGCCAAACTAAAATAAATAAATAAATAAATAAACATGACTGGAAGTACAAACCGTATTTCAATTGTAACCTTAAATGTTAATGGCTTAAATTTACCAATCAAGAGACATAGGCTAGTAACCTGGATTAAAAAAACAAATCCAACAATATGCTGCCTTCAGGAGACTCATATGAGTGGAAAAGACACACACAGGCTGAAGGTGAAAGGTTGGGAAAAATCATACCACTCACATGGCCCTTGGAAGCAAGCAGGAGTGGCCATACTCATATCGAATAAAACCAACTTCAAACCTAAGTTAATCAAAAGGGATAAAGAAGGACACTATATACTGTTAAAAGGAAGCATCCACCAACAAGACATAACAATTATCAATTTGTATGCACGAAACAATGGTGCTGCAATGTTCATAAAACAAACTCTCCTCAAGTTCAAGAGTCAAATAGAACACAACACAATAATTATGGGTAACTTCAACACACCGCTCTCACCATTAGACAGATCCTCTAGACAAAAGCTGAATAAACAAACTATAGAACCCAATAACACAATCAATAACCTAGACTTAACCAACATATATAGAATATATCAACCATCATCAAGTGGATACACGTTCTTCTCAGCAGCACATGGATCCTACTCAAAGATAGACCATATATTATGCCATAGGGTAACTCTCAGTAAATATAAAGGCATGGAGATAATACCATGCACCATATCTGATCCTAATGGAATGAAACTGGAAATCAATGATAAAAGAAGGAAGGAAAAATCCTGCATCACCTGGAAAATGAACAATATGTTACTGAATGATCAATGGGTTACAGAAGACATAAAGGAGGAAATAAAGAAATTCTTAGAGATAAATGACAATACAGACACAACATACCGGAATCTATGGGACACAATGAAAGCAGTTTTAAGAGGGAAGTTCATTTCCTGGAAATCATTCCTCAAAAAAAAAAAAAAAAAGAAAAAATCAACAAATAAATGAACTCACACTACATCTTAAAACCCTTGAAAAGGAAGAGCAAAACAACAGCAAATGTAGCAGAAGACAAGAAATAATTAAAATCAGAGTGGAAATCAATGAAATTGAAACAAAAGAAACTATTGAAAAAATTAACAAAACTAAAAGTTGGTTCTTTGAAAAAATAAATAAGATCGACAGACCCTTAGCGATGCTAATGAAGAGAAGAAGAGAGAGAACTCAAATTACTAACTTACGGGATGAAAAAGGCAATATCACAACAGATACTACAAAAATACAGAAGATAATTAGAAAGTATTTTGAAACCCTATATTCCAATAAAATAGAAGATAGTGAATATATCGATAAATTTCTTAAGTCATATAATCTGCCCAGATGGAGTCAGGAAGATACACACAATTTAAACAGACCAATAACAAAGGAGGAATTAGAAGAAGCCATCAAAAAACTACCAACCAAAAAAAGACCTGGACCGGATGGGTATACAGCGGAATTTTACAAAACCTTCAAAGAAGAATTAATACCAATACTTTTCAAGCTATTTCAAGAAATAGAAAAAGAAGGAGCTCTTACAAATTCATTCTGTGAGGCCAACATCACCCTGATTCCGAAACCAAAGACACCTCAAAGAAAGAAAACTACAGACCAACATCTCTAATGAACCTAGATGCAAAAATCCTCAATAAAATCCTGGCGAATCGAATACAAAAGCATATCAAAAAAATTGTGCACCATGGTCAAGTAGGATTCATCCCTGGGATGCAAGGCTGGTTCAATATACGGAAATCAATAAATGTTATTCACCACATCAATAGACTCAAAGATAAGAACCATATGATCATCTCGATAGATGCAGAAAAAGCATTCGACAAAGTACAGCATCCCTTTATGTTCAAAACACTAGAAAAACTAGGGATAACAGGAACTTACCTCAACATTGTAAAAGCTATCTATGCTAAGCCTCAGGCTAGCATCATTCTGAATGGAGAAAAATTGCAGGCATTCCCTCTAAAATCTGGAACAAGACAGGGATGCCCTCTATCACCACTTCTATTCAATATAGTTCTTGAAATACTAGCGAGAACAATTAGACAGACAAAAGAAATTAAAGGCATAAAAATAGGAAAAGAAGAACTTAAATTATCACTGTTTGCTGATGATATGATAATATATCTAACAGACCCAACAGGGTCTACAAAGAAACTGCTAGAGTTAATAAATGAATTCAGCAAAGTGGCAGGATATAAAATCAACACGCATAAATCAAAGGCATTCCTGTATATCAGCAACAAAACTTCTGAAATGGAAATGAGGAAAACCACTCCATTCACAATATCCTCAAAAAAAAAAAAATAAAATAAAATACTTGGGAATCAACCTAACAAAAGAGGTGAAAGATTTATACAGTGAAAACTACAGAACCCTGAAGAGAGAGATAGAAGATCTTAGAAGATGGAAAAATGTACCCTGTTCATGGATAGGCAGAACTAACATCATCAAAATGGCGATATTACCAAAAGTTCTCTATAGGTTTAATGCAATGACAATCAAAATCCCAAGGGCATTTCTTGTAGAAATAGATAAAGCAATCATGAAATTCATATGGAAAAACAAAAGACCCAGAATAGCAAAAGCAATTCTAAGCAGGAAGTGTGAATTTGGAGGTATAGCAATACCAGATTTCAAACTGTACTACAGAGCAATAGTAACAAAAACAGCATGGTACTGGTACCAAAACAGGCAGGTGGACCAATGGTACAGAAGAGAGGACACAGAGACCAATCCACAAAATTACAACTTTCTTATATTTGATAAAGGGGCTAAAAGCATGCAATGGAGGAAGGATAGCATCTTCAACAAATGGTGCTGGGAAAACTGGAAATCCATATGCAACAAAATGAAGGTGAACCCTTTTCTCTCGCCGTGCACAAAAGTTAACTCAAAATGGATCAAAGAGCTTGATATCAAATCAGAGACTCTGCACCTAATAGAAGAAAAAGTTGGCTCTGATCTACATATTGTGGGGTTGGCCTCAAATTCCTTAATAGGACGCCCATCGCCCAAGAGTTAATAACAAGAATAAACAAATGGGACTTACTTAAACTAAAAAGTTTTTTCTCAGCAAGAGAAACAATAAGAGAAGTAAATAGGAAGCCTACATCCTGGGAACAAATCTTTAATCCTCACACTTCAGATAGAGCCCTAATTTCCAGAATATACAAAGATCTCAAAAAATTAAACAATAAGATAACAAATAACCCAATCAACAAATGGGCCAAGGACCTGAACAGACACTTCTCAGAGGAGGACATACAATCAATCAACAAGTACATGAAAAAATGCTCACCATCTCTAACAGTCAGAGAAATGCAAATCAAAACCACCCTAAGATACCATCTCACTCCAGTAAGATTGGCAGCCATTATGAAGTTAACCAACAACAAGTGCTGGCGAGGATGTGGAGAAAAGGGTACACTTGTACATTGCTGGTGGGACTGCAAATTGGTGCGGCCAATATGGAAAGCAGTATGCAGATTCCTGGGAAAGCTGGGAATGGAACCACCATTTGACCCAGCTATTTCCCTTCTCGGACTATTCCCTGAGGACCTTAAAAGAGCGTACTATATGGATACTGCCACATCAATGATCATAGCAGCACAATTCACAATAGCTAGACTGTGGAACCAACCTAGATCCCTTCAATAGATGTATGGATAAATAAAATGTGGCATTTATACACCATGGAGTATTATGCAGCACTAAAAAATGACAAAATCATGGAATTTGCAGGGAAATGGATGGCACTAGAGCCGATTATGCTAAGTGAAGCTAGCCAATCCTTAAAAAAACAAATGCCAAATGTCTTCTTTGATTTAATGAGAGCAACTAAGAACTGAGCAGGGAGGAAGAGCACGAGGAAAAGATTAACATTAAACAGAGACGAGTGGTGGGAGGGAAAGGAAGAGAGAAGGGAAATTGCATGGAAATGGAAGGAAACCCTCAACGTTATACGAAATCACATATAAGAGGTTGTGAGGGGAAAGGGGGGGAAAACAAGGGAGAGAACTGAACAACAACAGATGAGGTAGAGAGGGAAGATGGGAGGGGAGGGGAGGGGGGATAGTAGGGGATAGGAAAGGCAGCAGAATACAACAGTCACTAATATGGCATTATGTAAAAATGTGAATGTGTAAATGATGTGATTCTGCAATTTGTATTTGGGGTAAAAATGGGAGTTCATAACTCACTTGAATCAAATGTATGAAAGATGATATGTCATGAGCTTTGTAATGTTTTGAACAACCAATAAAAAAAATTATTGTGGCGAAAAAAAAGAAAATACTTAGGAGCATTATTGAAAATAGAAATGAAACTAGCAATGGGTCCACCAGACAGGGGCTCAAAAGATGCTATCCTGTTTTTTTTTTTTTTTAAAACATTGTTCCAATTTATAGTGTACGTAGTACTTACCATTATACATTGTATACATATATGTATACAACAGGTTATATGCATAGTATTTTCCAACACATGAATATGATTGCATAAGCCTTATTATTTTATTTCACTGCAGAGATGGCTTTTGACATTGTTTAAACTGGTCTATATAAAGATTCCTGTCGGACTGGGGATGTGGCTCAAGCGGTAGCGCGCTCACCTGGCATGCGTGCGGCCCGGGTTCGACCCTCAGCATCACATACCAACAAAGATGTTGTGTCCGCCAAGAACTAAAAAAATAAATATTAAAATTCTCTCTCTCTCTCTCTCTCTCTCTCCTCTCTCACTCTCTCTTTAAAAAAAAAAATAAAGATTCCTGTGATTGTGGTCAGGAACAGCACAGGAGCAGTTACCTGCTATTTGAAATAGTCACTCACAAACTTTTATGTGACTTTTTATTTCGGGGGCATATACATTGTGATTTGAGAGATGCTGCTTTTGAAAATCTTTTATGAGCCCTAGTTATAGATCATCACACGGTGTTCATTCTGTTTTGTCTCTTGGATCAGAGCCCACCCTAATAACCTCATCTTTACTTAATTACACCAACACTCTATTTCCAAATGAGATCATGTTTACAGGTACCAGGATTTAGGACCTAATCATAACCCTTTTTTTTTTTTCCGGGGCGGGGGACACATAATCCAATTCATATAATCTCTGCTTAGTTTCCAACATAAGAATAAATCCCATGTGTGGGTTTGAGGATATCTTCAGGGCTTATTGTAAAATGTAAAGAGGACATTGTTTTTTAAAGACAGATACACCATGAAACTTCCATAAAAGCTCTTAAAAACTATAGTCATGTTATTAAAATGAGACCTGTACTCAAGATCTCAGAGTTAGAGCATAATACCTTGTAATGGATTGAATTATGTCTCCCCCAAAAGATATGGGGAGATTCTAATGCCTGGTACATGTGAACCTGACCTTATTTAGAAAGAGAATCTTTGCCACGAGGTGTAGTGGTACACACCTGTTATCCCAGTGACTCAAGAAGCTGTGGCAGGAGGATCTAAGCAACTTAATGAGACCCTGTTTCAAAATAAAAAATAAAAAGGGCTGGAGATGTGAGTCAGTGGTTAAAAACCCTGGGTTCAATCCTCAGTTCAAAAGAAAAACAAATAAAGTCTTTGCTAAGGTAATCATGTTAAAATGAGGCCATTAGGATGGGGTCTAATCCAATATGACTGATGTATACATAATAAGAACACCGCGTGTATGCAGAGAAAACAAAACAAAACAAAACAAAACAGAGAAAATACCATGTGACGAGTGAGGCAGAGACTGGAGTGATGCAGCTGCCAGCAAAGGAATGCCTAGGACTGATGGCCACCATCAGATGCCAGGGTTCTACCCAGTGTCTCAGAGGGTGCACAGCCCTGCTGACAACACTTTGGCTTCAGATTATTAACCTCCATAATCGTCAGAGAATAAATTTCTGTTGTCTTAAGCAACCCATTTATGATACTTCATTACAGCAGCACTAGGAAGCTAATACATGCTTCTATTGATGATCACCCAAGAGGAGAAGGCAATGGATAGTTCTAGAGATGATGAAGAATAGGGGTAGTGGATTGTTTTGTTACAATCATGTCCTTGAAGAAATATCAAGGGTAAGCACTAATGTAAACTGTGATTGTAATAATAATAATAATATTTCTCACACATTTGACATTTTTCAAAAATACTTAAGAGTTTAAATAAGCTACCACAATACATGCAGCAAACCCAAGGATCTCCATTCTCTACCAATTGCATGTAGCAACATTTTTACAAGGAATAGAGTTACTTTAAATATAAATAAACAAAATATGTATATAGAGAAAACATGAGAGAAAGAATATGAGAACTCAAACCTTCAGCAAATATAATACTCAATAAATATTTCATTTTAAATGATTAAAAAATATTTAGTGTGAAAAAGTAATTAAATTCTATATGTACATATAACAAGGAAAGAAAGTAAATTAATAATTTAAAACTTTTAGGCTGAAGATTTGGATCAAGAGTAGAATGCCTGCCTACCAGATGCAATGGTCCCTGGGTTCTACCCCAAGCACCACATAAATAATTAAGTAAACAAATAACTAAAATTAAAAATTCCCACAAAGAAAAACCCAGGACTAGATGGCTGATATATTCTATTATATGTTTAAAGAGGTATTAACACCAATGCTTTGCAATCTCTTAAAAAAAACCAAAATACTGCCTACCTCAAATTCTATGGGGCCAATACTACCCAGATAATCAAACCAGATAAAGACATAATGAAAAAAACTAGAGATTATAGCTCTTATGAATACAGTTGGAAAAATCCTTACTTTATACTAGCAAACTGAATCTAGCAATGTTTTAAAAGGATCATATACCATGACAAGGTAGGATTTATTCAAGGAATGCAAGGTTGGTTAACATCTGAAAAATTAACCAACGTTCTACACAATGCTAACAGAATAATGGGAGGAAAGCCTCATGTGATCACCTTGAAAGATGCAGATATCAAGAGCTGACATCATATTTAATGACAAAAGACTGGATGCTTCCTCCTAATATTAGGAATAAGGCAAGACTTCTGCTCTTACCATCTGTATTTAACATTGTACTTGAGCTTCTAACTGGGAAATTAGGAAAGAAAGAATTAAAAACACTGGATTGGAAAAATGGAAGTAAAACTGTATTTACTCACAGATCTTGTATACTGAAAAGCCTAAGGAATTCACAAAACACAATACAAACAAACAAACAAAATCTATTAGAATTAATATACCAGCTCAGCAATATTACAAAATACAAGACTGATGTACAAAAATTAATTGCATTTCTATATACTAGCAATGAACAATCCAAAAATGAAATTAAGAAAACAATTCTATTTGCAGTATCATCAAAAAGAATACAGGTACAGTGGCACATGCCTGTAATCCCAGCAACGTGGGAGACTGAGGCAGAAGAATTGCCAGTTCAAAGCTAGCCCCAGCAACTTAGTGAGGCCCTAAGCAATTCAGCAAGACCCTGTTGTCAAAATAAAAATATAAAAAGGGCCAGTGATGTGGCTCAGTTGTTAAGTTCCCTGGGTTCAATCCCTGGTACCAAACCAAACCAAACAAAAACACCCAGACTTTCATAATAAGTTAACAAAACAAGAGTATACACTGAAAACTATAAAACATTGTTGAAAAAAATGTAAAAAGAACTAAATGAAATTAATCATGTTATTAAAAATTAGTCACATTATTAAAATGACTAATTTTATACAGTTGATTTATGTTCATGAACCAGAAACTTGATAACTTGATATTGTTAAGGTGGGAATACTTCCCAAATTGATCTACAGATTTAATGTAATAACTATTAGAATCTCAGCTGGGTTTCTTGCATAAATTGAGAGGCTTGTCCTAAAATTTGTGTGGAAATACAAGGGAGTTAAGAGTACCAAAAAATACCTTGAGAAAGATCAAAGTTGGAGAATTCATACTTTCTAATTTCAAAACTTATTACAAAACTATAGTAATCAAG
Source organism: Urocitellus parryii (assembly GCF_045843805.1). Taxonomy (NCBI): domain Eukaryota; kingdom Metazoa; phylum Chordata; class Mammalia; order Rodentia; family Sciuridae; genus Urocitellus; species Urocitellus parryii. The sequence goes on along the minus strand of NC_135536.1, from coordinate 119,304,980 downwards.
ACTATGTGGTGCTAACATAAGCATAGAAATACAGAGGAGTGAAATAGATTTAAAAGGCCAGAAACAAATTCTTGTATTAATGGACAATTGATTTTTCACAAGGTTGCCAAAACAATTCCAAGGGGAAAGAACAGTCTTTTCAATAAATGATCCTGGAATCCCTGGATGGCCACATACAAAAGACTGAAATTGGACTCCTCTCTCACAGAATACACAAAATTTGAATCTAAATGTAGCAAAGATTTAAATATAAGTTTAAACAATAAAACTCTTTTATTATTATTATTTGTAGTGCTTGGGATTGAATCCAGGATCTTGTGCATGTTAGATGAACACTAGACCAGAGAGCTATGTACCCAGCCCAATTAAACTCTTTAGACAAAACATAGGAATAAATCTTTGTGGCCCTGGGTTAGGCAGTGTTTTCTTAAATATGATGCCTAAAGCATAAGTGACAAAAGAAAAAAAATTGTAACAGTGAAAGTCATTAAAAATTCAAAATGTGTATTTTTAAAAGGATACTTTCAAGAAAGTGAAAAGACAATTCAAGGAACAGGAGAACTTATGTTCAGACTGTGTATCTGATAAGGATTTGATCCAGAATATATAAAGTACTCTTATAAAAAATAAATAGCTCAATTAAGAATGGTTAAAAAATTCACAGACATTGCTCCAAAGAAGATATGCAAATGGCCAATAAATGCATAGGAAGATGTTCAGTATCATACTCATTAAGTAAATGCAAAACATGATCACAATGATACCTCTTTACATCCACTAGGCTTACTATAATAAAAAATCCAGACAAACGTTGGTGAGGATATGGAAAAATTCAAAAGCTCATACATTGCTAGTAGGAATCTAAAATAGTACAGCTACTTTGGAAAACAGTCTAGTAGGGTCTCAAAAAGATAAACTGAATCAACATATGACCTAGCATTTCTACTTCTATGGATATATCTAAAATAAATGAAAATATGTTCATACAAAATTTGTATATGAATGTTTATAGCACCATTATTCACAATAATCCCAAACTAGACACAATCCTAATGTCCACTTTCTGTTGAATGAATAAACAAAATGTGGTATAACCATACCACTGAGTAATATTCCACCATGAAGAGGAATGAAGTACTGATATAAGATAGGATGAACCTTGAAATAATTATGCTAACTGAAAGAAATCAGTCAGAAATGACTACATATTGTACGATTTCATTATAAAGCCATAGAGACAGAGACAAGGGTTACCAGAGAATGGGAGAAGGAGAAAATAGGGGAGTGACTGGTAATGGGTTTCTGTGTGGGGCAATGAAAATGTTCTGAAATTAGACAGTGGTGATAGTTGTAAAATTCTAAGAATATACTACAACTCACTAAATTGTATCCTCTAAAAAGGTGAATTGTATGGCATGTAAATTACATCTCAATAAGGCAAATCAACAATTCCTTCTTAGAAACCACCATGAATTGACTTTCAGTCATATCTTCCTATTCTTCTGTACCTTTCATATCATCCAGGAGGTGGGGGTGTGGCATTCACTGAACTCCTTTTCTGTGATGCAGAGGCCTCCTTCCTCTGCTAATGTGAGAAGTCAGACCATGGTTTATTTACAAGGTGATAGAAGTATGCTTTGTTACAAGTTGCTGATCTAGAACTTCCAGGGATAAAGTGCCATGAAGAAGGTTAGAAGCAGTAAATTACATCAGCTCAGGCCCTGATCATCCTTCTCTGAATATTGTGACAGTCTTCTATCTTCACTCTCCTGTTTTGCTTCTCTCACCTCTCTAGCTACTAGGAGATCTTTTTTTTTTTAAATAGCAAAGCTGATCATGGCACTCCTCTGCTTAAAAAATCCTGCCCTCAAGATCAAATCCAAATCTTCAAGCACAGAAAGCAAGCCCTGCATGACCTGGCCCTGATGTACTTGTTTCTCTTATAGCATTTCCTCTTGCATCCTAACTCAGCTTGCAGTTTTCCAGCACTCTTCGCTACTTTATGCTTCCTTTATGCTTTGTGTCTTTGCTCATGCTGATCCTCTTCCAGGAACAGTTTTCTATTCTTCTTATTTTCTCCCTGGTGCTGGGGGAATTGAACCCAGGGCCTCACACATGGTAGGTAGGCATTCTATCACTGAGTTGCACCCCCAGCCCTCCTCTCATCTTCAAACATTTTGCTCTGGGGAGTGTTTCTTAACTCCTCCAAATTGGACTCTCCTTCCTGGGGACTTCAGACATGTCCCATGAAGTGTTTGTTCTCTTTAAGCACTTATATCACTTGCCTTGAGTCCTTATCTGAATTCCCCACTGGGCTGTTCAACAAGGGCATGAACTGTGTCTCATTTATACAATCAGGACCAACAATTTAAGAATGGAATGGAGGGCTGGGGTTATGGCTCAGTGGCAGAGTGCTTGCCTCAGCACCACATAAAAATAAAGATATTATGTCCATGTATAACTAAAAAAAATATTAAAAAATAATGGAATGGAGTAAATAAATAAAAAACTAGAAACATAAACCTATTTCTGCCCATTCCAATGTGGGCCCTGGAAGACGCTCTTACGGGTTGTCATTTTCTACCCATTTCTCTAAATTAGAGCAAACAAAAATAACTATAGACATGGGAAAACAGAAGATTCCAAATGTGCTTTTTTTCTCCCTTTTATTATCTCAGAACTGGCAAGAGAGATAAGGTCTGTCACATCAGCAGCTCTTTAGTGCTTATCAGTAGGGGTGGAAGAGAGCTGATTGTGCTATTTTCTACCACCTAGAGAATAAAGTTCAAACTCCTCAAGAAGTTGGTTAGGCTCTTTGTCTTATCCACCACTATTTTTTATTGACACTTCCATGTGAATCACTCATTTTCTGTTATTTTAATATGCTCCATGTTTTTTTAAAAAATATTTTTGCCTTAGCAAAGGTGTCTATCTTTGGCCCACCTCAATGACTCTTTTCCACTGAAGCCTTCCATACTCTATACTTCCTGACCTCCAACTGGGAGCCATCACTTCTTCCCATGTTCTTTTAGCACTTTTTGATCTAATATAGCATTTGTTTTTTACATCCTCTCAGAACTTTGTGTGGTGTAAGGCTAGAAATGGATGCTGTACTGATGGATGGAGAGTCAACAGAACTAGTCATAATTCAAAATGCAAATGGGTAGTCAAGGTAGAAAGGAATGAGAGAAAAGTAACATGGATTCTCTTCCCAAATTGCAGTACATGATCTCCTGGGAGCTAAGAGATTTCCACATGAGAATCAGAAACGTATGTGTTCCAAATGAAACCACAAACATTCCACACCCATTTGAGTAGACCAAGCCATTCTCCTAAGTCTAAAAGTGCTTTGTATCTTTCTTTCCTTCAAGAAAGAAAGTTCTCCTGACTAAATTCCAATCATCTGGGTCAATGTTTTAAAAGTTTGCTATCTTAGCTGTTTTTATTTTAAACTTTTAATCCTGTACATTCCTCTCAAACTTCTGGGACCAGACACAAGTTCAGTTTTCAGTGGCCTGATATAACATTACATACTCCACATTTTTGTGGCATACCAGCTCTCTAAATAGAAAAAAATAGATTATGTTTTAAATCTTGTCTTGCTATATGCTAAAATAGCCCTTTAGGACAAATATCTTTGACTTGATCACACTCAAACCCTACATTCTTCTTTTTTTGAGTTTCTGTATTCTGCCTCTTTACTTTCCACTTAAAAATGTTTTCAGACAGATAAAGCCTTATATGAGATTTCAAAAAACAAATGATGAAAGATGGATGAAAGAATAATTTAATGACACTAATTCAAAATGATGTTTAAAACACCTCCAGAAAGAGAATAATTGATATGGGGTTCTTATAATGTAAGGATTAGTATAATAAATACAAAAAGAATTTTTAAAAATCTATAAAATAAATTTTAAAGATGACTGCATGCTGAAAAACTCAATAAGTACCTCATTATAGCAATCCACAGAAAGGCAAATATGATACACCAAGAAAAATCAAAACAAATGCTTATGACCAAATAACACGATGGTCATAAAATCCTAGGGATGGAAGGCACTTAATGAAGACCTGTTTGGACAGGAATAGCCTCTGACCACAGTTAGCTCCTTATTCCAGCAAAATAAGAACAGCATGGTTTTCCGGTCAATCTTCTTACCTCTAATCATTCCACAAATAGCTCCCAGAATGGATCTTTTAAAAATCCCAATTGTGCCTTTATTCAAAATTCTTCAGTGACTGCTTCCTATAGGTAAAAGATATACTGTTTGTGACCCTTTCCCATACTCTTCCAGAAGAAGCTTTCATTCAACTTTTAAATATATGGCAACTATTACAGGGACTCCTAAGAGTCCAGGCTATGTCTGTCCCTTCCAAAGATCAGGAATCCTCAAAGGCTGCACCAATATTCCCAGGATTTTGACTGGTGCTAGGGAGATGGTGTTCAACAAATGTTTGCTAAATTGAAGTACTGAAATCCCAATAAATGGATTATATCTTCCTAAATTGTAATTTTAATCTTCACTTTCTTTTTTTTCCCAGGACTTAAAGACAAGTACTATAGATAAGAATGGAAAAGGAAAGATCATCTTTGAACAGGGAAATATGCACTGCAGTTTATAGATATAAAAGTCATGTACTACCATTGTGTACCAGCCTTGTCAAATGAATTGGGCCTCTACTGGCTGAACCCAGCACTTGCTGCAAGCATCAGAAGCTTAGGAAGAATGGTCTTAATGATTATCTAGGCATTATTGGGGTGCTAGTAAACATAATCAATAATTGGCAAGCCATGAGGGACATCAACTTCATACCAAACTATAAAACAAAGTTGACCTCCAAAGATCACTTAGGATGTAGCCTCACAGGAATAGAAAGACCACTTTAAAGAATGTCAGTGGTGTAGCAGGTGAAAGACTCATGTTTGTATGGTCCCACTAGTAAAAATCTCTCCAAAAACAGAGATTATTTATTTGGGGGCAAGTTATTCATGTAATTTTAATATTGCACCTCTGCCAACTAATTCCAGGATATGGGAAACTATTTTTAAATGTGAATGCAGATAACTTAGACACATAGTCTATGATTTCTTTTAAAATAGAAATAATTGCAATTTTAGGAAGTACAACAAATGCTCAAACAAATGTTCAAAGATGTCAACCTCAGTTTTTTTTTAAACATACAGATAATCTAGAACTGTACAATTAGTTAATCTTTGGTTCAAATAATTAACTCCGTAGTGTGTGGAATAATGTCTGTTCGATAATTACTTGTTGAGTGAATGAATGGTAAGATACTATTCAGAATGGTTTATAAAAAGCTGGCATTTATAATGACATTATGACCAAGGCCAGTAGTGTAATGACATTCTTTTAACTATATATATATATATATATTCGGGAGACAGAATGTTGTTAGGTGTTTTCTTTCAGAGTTAGAAGGGTGTGGTGTTAAAGACATGCTCAAATAAGTAAAATGAGAAATGTGGATAGTTTCTTGTGGGGACATATAATTCTCTAAGTAGGAAACTCACAGATTAAGTCCCTCATTAGGAAAAAAGTCATCTGATTAACGGAGCATATAAACTGTGACCTGAAATTTTCCTACATGAATTTTCCTGGGGAGTCAGATTTCCCTCATCTGGGAATCTTCAAAAAGTTAAATACAACAGTCATTTTTAGCTCATTCATTCAAACATATTATTAGCACCTCCTATGTGTTTTAGATAATGTGCTAAGTTGTAGGGATACAGAAAGAAGAGCAAGTAGAGGGGAAAAAATCTGTCAAGTAGAGGGAGACTGGATAGATTTTTAAAAAACAATGTGTAGAGAGTACTTAATGATGAAGTGAATGAAGGAGAGCTAAAGTCACCAACTTATTTCCAATAGAGTAGAATTCATTACATGCTCCTGATTTTAGCATGCTGATAAGGTAGTCAGATATGCCACATAAAAACAATCAGTGATCTTTCTCCTAGACATTTTGAGATAGAAGAAACATGAGGAAATGTTGAAACTTTTGTCTTTGATAAAGACAAAAATATTCTGTCATTTCTTTGGAAACTTATTTTGGATGACTGACACCCTCTAAAATCCAGTTTGGGGAGGACTAAGATACTGCAGGTCAGAGTTTGTTCAGTGATCTCATATAACGACTACCTAGAGTATAATCATCCCTCTTTAAGAGGCAGCCTTCAAAACGAGTTGTCAAGTTGCCTAAGGACCAATACGATTTTTATGTAACATGGAAGACCATCTAAGTCTTCCAAATCACTGATTTTTTTTAAAGCAGTGCTGTCTGATAGAACTTTCTGGGACAGTGCAAATGAAATGTGCTTTATAGCTGCACAGTCCAAGTCCAGTACAGTAACTACTAGTCACATGTGGCTATTGGGCACTTAAATTTTGTCCGTGAGACTGAGGAACTGATTTTTATTTTTAAAATATTTTCATAGTTGTAGAAGGACACAATACTTTTATTTATTTATTTTTATGTGGTGCTGAGGATTGAACCCAGTGCCTCATACATGTGAGGCAAGCACTCTACCACTGAAGCACAATGCCAGCCCTGGTCTGTATTTATTTTTTAATGAATTTATATTTAAATAGCCAGATGTGGCTAGCAGCTATTGTATTGGATAGTGCAGCTCTAAAACCTAATAATCCAATTATGAATAAAATAAACTCTGCTTTATTTATGTCAAGGAAAGGAAAAGTGGTATCAAATTACCTTTGGAGTACAACTCCTAAGGTCAAGACAAATTATGGCTGCCTAAGTCAGTAGCTTTCAGTGGGAATGGTTCAATCACAGCTTATGTTGCACTACAGGGGCATAAAAAGACTGTTAAAGTTAAAGGTCTAATGGGAGATTCTGAAGGAGGGTCTTCAAATCCTATTCCACTGAGTTTTTGTTTTGTTTTGTTTTGTTTATTTGAACTTAGTTTTCAGAACTATACAAGAAATGTGGGAAGCACAAAACAAGTTCAAACCATGTCCCTTTGTTTTGCTATGACAGGTAGATATCGAGAGACTGGCTGCTATTTGTATGTTGCTGCTATTTGTCATCTCTTTTCTGGTCACCATTAGCCACTCTGGCAACCTGTAGCTTGTTCTGTGTTTCATACCTTCAGTCATCAGTTGTGTTGGCAGCCTACAATATTCTGGTTTTACATTTTTATTGTCCTATTAATTTGACACCATCTAGTAAACATTTTTAATCTCTTTCACTTCATTTTACATTTTCTGGTCAGCACATCCAACATATTTAAAGAAGAAAGGAGATTATATTTGGGAGGAGAAATAAAGAAGCTTCACAATTATTAAGAATATCTATATACCAAGTACTTTTACTATTAATCCTACAAAGCAGATGATACCATTCTTTATTTCAGATGGGGAAATTGAAGCTCAGGGATTTTAAAAGCTGGCCCACAATCATGCAGGTGGGTAGTGACACAACTATGATATGAACTTGAATCTCTCTGACCCCTCCCAACCCACCTGTTTTCTTACTATGTCACACTGCTTCTTAAGCCCATTTTACAGTGTATTTTTTTTCAGAAATAAACAGTCTTAGTTTCTTCCATATTTTTTCTAGCCATCTTCTGCCTTATTAAAAAAAAGGAGTAGAAAAGAAAAAAAGAAAGTGGTTTTTATGACACAATTCTGGAATATGTGAAAGGATCTACAACTATTACAATGAGAAGTTTTTGATTCCTTTCAGTTTTTAAACACATCAAAAAAATTTTTTTTGGCTTCATGAAATGCTGTTTATTTTTCTTTTCATCTCACGCCTGTTAATCAGGCTTTCAGACTCAATTGGTGTGGCAAAAGGTCTGCCATTGTGATGGTCCACGTGCAGAATGTAGGTGGGGATTTTCTCAGTGTTATGGTTTAAATGTTTGGTACACCCCAAAGGTCCTGTGTTAATGGAAGAATGAGCAGAGGTAAAATGACTGGATTATGAGACCTGTAACCTAATCAGTCCATCCTAGTTTGAATGAAATGGGTGGTTACTATAGTCAGGTGGGGTATGGCTGGAGAAGGTGGGTCATTGGGGGTGTATCCTAGAGAGGCATCTCCGTGGCCCCTTCCTCCAAACACATACATTTAAAAAAAAGTTACCAGAGCTTTAAAATTATAAAAATGTACTCTAAAGGGGTGGTTTAAAACTGCATGCAAATGATTTGTTGAAAGTATTACAAAAGGCAAGTTCCAAATGCCATGGCAAGTACTTAGGAAAAACAACAACAAATTAAAAAACAAAAAACTCTCAGCTTGTAGAACTGAGGGAGTGAACCCTATCCATTGCCTTTTCAAAGAAGCAACTAACTATGTGTTTAAGTATATAACTACTTAGGCACTTAACATTTTATGGGCATCACATACTTTAAAAAGTAAAATAACAGGTAGAAAGAAAACTACCTTTTTGGTAGGGTATCTATAACCTTATAATTTTGCACCCTAAGTAACCATAATTGTTTTTTTAAAAATCTTTTGTATTTTTTATTTTTGGTAAAAGGGATTGAACCCAGGGATGCTTAACCATTGAACTACATCCCCAGTCATTTTTTGTTTTTTATTTTGAGACAAGGTTTTCCTAAGTTGTGGAGGCTGGCTCTGAACTTGTGATCCTTTTGCCTTAGCCTCCCAAGCTGCTAGGATTACAGGTGTGTGCCACTGTGCCTGGCTGTTTCTTAAAATCTTAAATTTAGTGGCTGAAAGATGACTTTAAAAAAAATAAACCCATCATAGCCCCTTCAGTCCTTTATGTGAATTTACTTATTAAGAGTATTTTAGGGCTGGGGCTATAGCTCAGCAGTAGAGTGCTTGCCTAGCATGTGTGAGACCTTGGGTTTGGTCCTCAGCACCACATACAAATGAGTAAATAAATAAAGGTATTGTGAAAAAAATTAGAAAAAAAGAGTATTATAGTCTAGTGGCTCTAACCAACGAGGTTCCAATCTTGGTTCAGTCCTTACTGGTTTTGTGACTTGAAGGTTCTATGCTTCATTTTCTACTTCTGAAAGATGAGGACAATAATTCTAGGTAATTGTGAGGATTGGATGAGATAATATATATAAGGTACTGAGAATACTCTTGGAAATAATGCTCTATTTTTTTCAACCTGTCTTTGAAAAGACAATGAGATAAAATAATCATTTTAAACTAATTATGGTTAATGAAAATTTAAATAAAGATCCCATAAAATATCTCACAATTAATAAGAAGTCTATATTTTCCTAAGAACATCATAAAAGAAGTTTTGGTATAGTAAGAATATCTAGAATATAATTCCTAATATATTATGCTGAGGACATATAGTAAGAAAACAATAAAACTTTCATCTTATAATATGTTTCATAAAATATAAAAGAATGGGAAAAGTTCAATAAGCTATTTGACTAAAATAATCTATTCAAACTGGAAAATGGTAACCAGAACAGTTGCTTGGGAAAACTGTAATATATTTTACCCTACTCTCAAATTATATAAGGTTTCTGGTACTTTATAATGGAAGTCTTTTCCTTACAGGATATGAGTTGGTATGACTGAGTTTCACAAAAGGAGATATTAGAATATTAATCCTAGATCCAACATGGCGGCGGGCGCGGAGAGATCAAGTCTCTGACATCTTCAGCTGCGTGGGCATAGGGAGTTGTAAATCGTCTAAATGCTATTTGCTCAGGATCACTAGACAATGCTGAGCTGACGTGGATCTGGGGCGAACAGTCTGGGCCTCTCAGAACACACACCGAGCCTGGATCGGCTGAATTCAAGCTTCCGTTTGCCTGCTTCTCCCAGACAAACTGCTGTGACTCAGCACTAAATGATCCCGATAAAACAACTGGTCGGCCCTTCTGATCCTACGGAGGTTAATGCCAACTGAGCCTTCATAGGCAGTGGCCACAGGATTGAAATGGGGCTTGGAAGAGACAGTCAGGACCCACCTGTTGCATTGGTCACCCGGCAAAGGGAACGAACTGTCACCATTTGCATGAGATACCTCCATGGCAGACAACTGATGTCACCAGTGTGCGGCGGCGGAGATAACTTCATTGAAACCAGCGGCAACAGGTGTGTAATCCCCTAGCCTTCCCTCTCCACACAGCGGGGAAACCTTAAGGGCCCCTCCCAGCTCTCCCGTGAGCGCGATAGCCAGACCAAGGGAATCAGGAGTGGTGCGGGACCCGCGGCTCGGAACTCCCGACTACCCATCCCACCAGTGCTGACAACTAAGGTCTCTAGCACCAGCTACCGGGGGCGTGGCAACCAGAGGGCAAGAAAAATTCGTGGAGGGTTCTCAGCCCCAAGCTCCACAAACGTAGGGTCTGAGGGATTGGCAAACAGGGAGAGTGTGCCCAGTAGTTCATGAAAACAGGGATCCTGGGAGCAGCAGACCTGGAGTGTAGCCAGTATTGTGGTGAGCGTCACCGGTGAGCGGGGCCTGGCTTGAGGAAAAGTGGGGAAGTGACTAGACACAAGAGAAGGCCCTAGGCACTCAGGACTGGAGACCCGCCCAGTCTGGGAGGAGGAGCTGCTGCACAGTGATTGGTTCCCATGTATTGAGAGGAGAAGCTTGGCCCAGTGGGCACAGCTCCAACTACTGGAAGAGAAGTTAATCAAACTCTAAGACTGCATTTATTAATTTTTTTTAATTTGGGTTTTTTTTTATTTTCAATTTTTTGTTGTTTTTAAATTTAAAGTTTTATTTTCTTTATTTTTTAAATTTTTTTTTCTTTTTTCTTTTCTATTTTTTCTTTTGTCTTTTCAATTTTCTTATTCCCCCTTGCTTGAATTCTACCTGCTTACACTCATTCTCTTTAGTGACTTCTTCCCTTCCCTTCTAATACCTTTCCTCCCAAGCATCAAATAAATTTATAGGAGTAAACAGTAACTCAGCAGTCAAACAGAACAAGAAGTAACATGAGCAGCATGAAAAAGCAAGGAAGAAAAGGAGTACAAACAATGCAGGACAGCCTAAATATTCAGGAGGACCTAAAATCATCAGAAAAATGGTCAAATAAAGAACTCAAGGAATACCTTAGACAGATGGAATGGAACCTTAAAGAGGATATGAGACAGCAAATTCAAACAGTGAAAGAACTCATTGAAAATGAATTACATAAACAGATAAAAGAAGAAGTTAAGCATCTTTATCAGGAGATAGAGATTATAAAAAAATCAAACAATAATTATAGAAATGAAGGAAACTATAAACCAAATTAAAAACTCAAATGAGAGTATCACTAACAGAGTGGAGCAAGTAGAAGTCAGAACGTCAGATAATGAAGACAAAAATATATCATCTTGAAAAGAGTCTAGCCAACTCAGAAAGGCTGGTAAAAAATGAGAAAAACATCCAATAGATATGGGATAACATAAAAAAAACCAAACTTAAGAGTCATCGGGATAGAGGAAGGTATAGAGATTCAAACCAAGGGAATGAGTAACCTGCTGAATGAAATAATTACAGAAAACTTTCCAGAAATAAAAAAGGAAACGGATATACAAATTGTAGATGCATACAGGACACCGAGTATACAAAATCACAGTAGACCAAAGCCAAGACACATTGTTATGAAGATATCCAATATACAGAACAAAGAGAAAATTGTATCCAGCAAAATTAAGCTTCAGAAACGACAACGAAATAAAAATCTTTCATGATAAACAAAAGTTAAAAGAATTTGCAGTCAGAAAACAAGCATTGCAAAGCATCTTGAGCAAAACACTACATGAGGAAGAAATGAAAAACAATAACCAAAACCATCAGTGGGAAGTGCCTCAGTAAAGACAGAGGGCGGGGGGAAAGCTAATCATGGAGAAACAAACTAAATTAAAAAAAAAAGAGAAATAATCAAATATGGCTGGAAGTACAAACCATATATCAATAGTAACTCTAAACGTTAATGGCTTAACTCTCCAATAAAGCGACACAGGCTGATAACATGGATAAAAAAAACAAATCCAACAATATGCTGCCTCCAGGAGACACATCTTATTGGAAAAGACATACACAGGCTGAAGGTGAAAGGTTGGGAAAAAATATACCACGCACACGGTCCTCGTAAGCAAGCAGGGGTGACCATCCTCATATTGAATAAAATCGACTTCACGACTAAGTTAATCAAAAGGGATAAGGAAGGACATTATATACTTTTAAAAGGAACCATTCACCAACAAGACATAAAAATTATCAATATTTATGCACCAAATAATGGTGCTGCAACGTTCAAAAAACAAATTTTCCTCAAATTCAAGAATCAAATAGACCACAACACAATAATTATGGGTGACTTCAACACACCTCACTCACCATTGGACAGATCCTCCAAACAAAAGTTGAATAAAGAAACTATAGAACTCAATATCACAATCAATAACCTAGACTTAACTGACATATATAGAATATATCAACCATCATCAAGTGGATATACTTTTTTCTCAGCAGCACATGGATCCTTCTCAAAAATAGACCATCTATTATGCCATAGGGCAACCCTTAGTAAATATAAAGGGGTGGAGATAATACCATGCATTTTATCTGATCATAATGGAATGAAACTGGAAAACAATGATAAAAGAAGGAAGGAAAAATCCTACATCACATGGAAAATGAACAATATGTTACTGAATGATCAGTGGGTTACAGAAGACATAAAGGAGGAAATCAAAAAATTCTTAAGAGATAAATGAAAATACAGACACAACATACCGGAATCTATGGGACACAATGAAAGCAGTTTTAAGAGGGAAATTCATCACCTGGAGGTCATTCCTCAAAAAAAAAAGAAAAAACCAACAAATAAATGAGCTGACACTTCATCTCAAAGCCCTAGAAAAGGAAGAGCAAAACAACAGCAAATGTAGCAGAAGGCAAGACATAATTAAAATCAGAGCGGAAATCAATGAAATTGAAACAAAAGAAACTATTGAAAAAATTAACAAAACTAAAAGTTGGTTCTTTGAAAAAATATATAAGATCGACAGACCCTTAGCCATGCTAACGAAGAGAAGAAGAGAGAGAACTCAAATTACTAACATACGGGATGAAAAAGGCAATATCACAACAGATGCTACAGAAATACAGAAGACAATTAGAAATTATTTTGAAAACCTATATTCCAATAAAATAGAATATAGTGAAGACATCGATAAATTTCTTAAGTCATATGATTTGCCCAGACTGAGTCAGGAGGATACACACAATTTGAACAGACCAATATCAATGTATGAAATTGAAGAAGCAATCAAAAGACTACCAACCAAGAAAAGCCCAGGACCAGATGGGTATACAGCGGAGTTTTACAAAACCTTCAAAGAAGAATTAATACCAATACTTTTCAAGTTATTTCAGGAAATAGAAAAAGAGGGAGCTCTTACAAATTCATTCTGTGAGGCCAACATCACCCTGATTCCGAAACCAGACAAAGACACCTCAAAGAAAGAAAACTACAGACCAACATCTCTAATGAACCTAGATGCAAAAATCCTCAATAAAATTCTAGCGAATCGGATACAAAAACACACCAAGAAAATTGTGCACCACGATCAAGTAGGATTCATCCCTGGGATGCAAGGCTGGTTCAATATACGGAAATCAATAAATGTTATTCACCACATCAATAGACTTAAAGATAAAAACCATATGATCATCTCGATAGACGCAGAAAAAGCATTTGACAAAGTACAGCATCCCTTTATGTTCAAAACACTAGAAAAACTAGGGATAACAGGAACTTACCTCAACATTGTAAAAGCTATCTATGCTAAGCCTCAGGCTAGCATCATTCTGAATGGAGAAAAATTGCAGGCATTCCCTCTAAAATCTGGAACAAGACAGGGATGCCCTCTATCACCACTTCTATTCAATATAGTTCTTGAAACACTGGCCAGAGCAATTAGACAGATGAAAGAAATTAAAGGCATAAAAATAGGAAAACTTAAATTATCACTATTTGCGGTTGACATGATTCTATACCTAGAAGACCCAAAAGGGTCTACAAAAAAACTACTAGAACTAATAAATGAATTCAGCAAAGTGGCAGGATATAAAATCAACACGCATAAATCAAAGGCATTTCTGTATATCAGCGACAAAACTTCTGAAATGGAAATGAGGAAAACCACTCCATTCACAATATCCTCAAAAAAAAATAAAATACTTGGGAATCAACCTAACAAAAGAGGTGAAAGATTTATACAATGAAAACTACAGAACCCTAAAGAGAGAAGTAGAAGAAGATCTTAGAAAATGGAAAAAATATACCCTGTTCATGGATAGGCAGAACTAACATCATCAAAATGGTGATACTATCAAAAGTTCTCTATAGGTTTAATGCAATGACAATCAAAATCCCAACGGCATTTCTTGTAGAAATAGATAAAGCAATCATGAAATTCATATGGAAAAATGAAAGACCAGAATAGCAAAAGCAATTCTAAGCAGGAAGTGTGAATCAGGCGGTATAGCGATACCAGATTTCAAACTATATTACAGAGCAATAGTAACAAAACAGCATGGTACTGGTACCAAAACAGGCGGGTGGACCAATGGTACAGAATAGAGGACAAGAGGACACAGTGACTAATCCACAAAGTTACAACTATCTTATATTTGATAAAGGGGCTAAAAGCATGCAATGGAGGAAGGATAGCATCTTCAACAAATGGTGTTGGGAAAACTGGAAATCCATATGCAACAAAATGAAACTGAATCCCTCCTCTCGCCATGCACAAAAGTTAACTCAAAATGGATCAAGGAGCTTGATATCAAATCAGAGACTCTGCGTCTGATAGAAGAAAAAGTTGGCTCCGATCTACATATTGTGGGGTCGGGCTCCAAATTCCTTAATAGGACGCCCATAGCACAAGAATTGATAACAAGAATCAACAAATGGGACTTACTTAAACTAAAAAGTTTTTTCTCAGCAGGAGAAACAATAAGATAGGTAAATAGGGAGCCTACATCACGGGAACAAATTTTTACTCCTCACACTTCAGATAGAGCCCTAATTTCCAGAGTATACAAAGAACTCAAAAAATTAGACAATAAGATAACAAATAACCCAATCAACCAATGGGCCAAGGACCTGAACAGACACTTCTCAGAGGAGGACATACAATCAATCAACAAGTACATGAAAAAATGCTCACCATCTCTAGCAGTCAGAGAAATGCAAATCAAAACCACCCTAAGATACCATCTCACTCCAGTAAGATTGGCAGCCATTATGAAGTCAAACAACAACAAGTGCTGGCGAGGATGTGGGGAAAAGGGTACTCTTGTACATTGCTGGTGGGACTGCAAATTGGTGCGGCCAATTTGGAAAGCAGTATGGAGATTCCTGGGAAAGCTGGGAATGGAACCACCATTTGACCCAGCTATTGCCCTTCTTGGACTATTCTCTGAAGATCTTAAAAGAGCTTACTACAGGGATACTGCCACATCGATGTTCATAGCAGCACAATTCACAATAGCTAGACTGTGGAACCAACCCAGACACCCTTCAATAGATGAATGGATAAAAAAAATTTGGCATTTATACACCATGGAGTATTATGCAGCACTAAAAAATGACAAAATCATGGAATTTGCAGGGAAATGGATGGCACTAGAGCAGATTATGCTAAGTGAAGCTAGCCAATCCCTAAAAAACAAATGCCAAATGTCTTATTTGATGTAATGAGAACAACTAAGAAGAGAGCAGGGAGGGAGAGCAGGAGGAAATGATTAACATTAAACACAGACATGAGGTGAGAGGGACAGGGAGAGAAAAGGGAAATTGCATGGAAATGGAAGGAGATCCCCATTGTTATACAAAATTACATATAAGGGGAATGGGAAAATAAACAAGGAGAGAAATTAATTACAGTAGATGGGGTAGAGAGAGAAGATGGGAGGGGAGGGGAGGGGGGATAGTAGAGGATAGGAAAGGTAGCAGAATACAACAGTTACTAATTTGGCATTATGTAAAAATGTGGATGTGTAACCAATGTGATTCTGCAATCTGTATTTGGGGTAAAAATGGGAGTTCATAACCCACTTGAATCTAATGTATGAAAATATGATATGTCAAGAGCTTTGTAATGTTTTGAACAACCAATAAAAAAAATAGAATATTTATCCTATAATATTGGTTCAATATTTTGGCCTTCTTTAGGACTACCTTACTTCCAAGAACACTAGCTGATCTCCAAATGATTTTTCCTTAAAATAACCTGATGGAGGAAAAAGACAAAGAAGAAAGGAGATGAGAAACTTATAGAAGAATGCTTCAATGACATATGACAGCTGTTTTCAAACAGGGTTTAATGATTGGTCAGTGCTTCTTAAGAATCTTGCTAGTGCTCTGTATATAATAATCCATGCTACTCACCTCTCTTCTGAAAGAGCACAGTGCAATCCTTATCCTGCCCTGGGCTTTGTTTTTCAGAAGGAAGGGAATGGTGTGACACTCAGGGGAGACAGATCAGAACTTACTGGGCATTCAAGGAAGAAGAGTGAAGAGGATCAGAGAATTGCAGAATCTTTGCATTGGCAGGAACTCTGAATAATTGAGCTCAGCTCTCTTGTAGTACAGCATTCTTCTTCATAGCAATTCTGAAATAGCCCATCAGCCTCTGCCTGAATACCTTCAATGACAGGGATCTTACTTTCCTCCAGTCAGCTTGATTTAAGCCAGAAACCTTAGATACACCATACACCACTCTTCATATCATTCAATCTTTTATATATACATATGTACATATATATATATATGTATATAGTGTCTGTACACACATATATATGTGTATATATATACGTGTGTGTACGTGCATGTATGTATGTGTGTGTGTGTATATATATATATGAGAATGACTGCTTAAGTATCTCTCAGGTCTGTTCACCATTCCTTTTGCAACTATCTCAGTTGAGGCCTCCTTTTTTCATCTCTTTCTGTGGTTCTGCAATAGTATCTCACTACCAGCTTTCCTGCTATCACAGAATACATTCACATAGAGCAGATTTCAGAGAAGATGTTTTAAAACACAAATCTAGTCATATTAGACCTCTGTTTAAAACCCTTTGATGGTTCATTATCACAAACAGCAAAACATTAAAGGTTTTGGACAGGCATGATATTATCTAACTCTTCACCTCACATTTCAACAACACTAAATGGTTGTGGAACCCATAGGCACCCAACTATTTTGCATCTCTATGGTTTTGCTTATATAATTGCCTCTGGGTTGGAATATTTTGTTCCTTTAAATCAGTTAAATCAGTTCAAGAATTATCTCCAGGAAGGCATCTTTTGACATACTTCTCCATGTAATATAAAACATATCCTATATGTATCTCTGTAATTGTATTTACCACATTATACCAAATTCATTAATAAGTTCACTTCTTTGTCCCATGTCAATGCCTCAAGGCAAGGACCATGTTAGTATCTTTATCTTTAGCTTATGGCACAGGATTCATGTTAGTGGGTGTATAAGACAAGCCTGGTAAATCCTAGAAGTTTTTTTTTTTTTTTTTTTTATCAGATGTGAGTTAAAATTTATAACTCCAATGGTCCAATTTTTGCTTCATGGAGCAATAAAAATAATCTCTCCATGAAAATAGAACATTTGTCTAGTACATAAAAAGGCAAAGTTTAAATTATGTGATTTGTACTTACCTAAGTTGCTGTATGTTGCACTACAGGGGTTCAGGTCCACAGGATCTGAAGTATCTTCTTTTTCTTCTTCCCTTTCCAGGTCAGGGGTGGGCGGTGCTGGTGTGACTGAGATGCCGCCCCCGACATCTTGTTTGACAACAACAGTTCTTGGATCCCGTGGAGAAAATTCTTCTGTCACTTCATGGGTCACGTGACTGAAACAAATCAGAGTACCTGTCACACTGGTACTCAAAAGTTCTGTTAAGAGCTGGGGTGGGCTGGGGACACAGTTGGTAGAGTGCTTGCCCTGAATGCGCAAGGCCCTCAGTTCAATCCCCAGCACCACACACACACACACACACACACAAAAAAAAGAGTTGGGGTTGTGACTCAGTGGTAGAGCACTTGCCTCGCATGTGTGAGGTACCAGATTTGATCTTCAGCACCACATAAAAATTTTAAAAAGAATTGTACTGCTTCTAAAAAAAAGTTCTGTTAAAATTTACATATACTTCCCATAAATGTAAATAACTAGTCCTACAGTCACAACAATGGGTCATAAGCTCCAATATACTTGTTTGAATACACAGAAAAGTGCTACATCCTGTCTATTACTTTATTTATCATGATTCATACATATTGAGAATCCATTTTGGTAGAGAAGATATGGTAAACTCAGAGAAACTCCATAATAACAGTCAAGGAATAGAATAACTTTAAAAAAATGTCTATTTTTTTTAGTTGTAGTTGAACACAATACCTTTATTTTTATTTTATTCATTTATTTTTATGTGGTACTGAGGATCAAACCCAGGATCTTGCATGTGCGACTTGAGCGCTTTACCACTGAGCCAAAATCCCAGCCCCAAGGAGTAGAATAATTCTTAAAGGCAGGAGGTAGCAATGATGAGGCAGAACTTATTTGGTTAAAGAAAATTATACTGACATATGTAGTAAAACACTTAGCCTATTTACTATACTATATTTATTATCTATATGATAGTATGCTAATACTATGGTAAATAACAAATACTTCATAATATTTTCTTTACTTAGGATATGGTATACACTAAAGTATTTACTCAAGTACTTAATAAAGCACCAGGGATAAAGTTGAAATTAGACTATGCAAATAAGGAGTTGAAGCAACTGTTTTGGTAGGTAAACTGAAGCCAGGAAGGTCTTTTTGTTAGGAGGATAGAAGCATTACCTTTTGCTTATATGCATGCAGCAGGAAAGGCAGACAGAGAAGAAAGTTCTGCATTCTAGATAAGCTCATTTATTAAAATGAATCTGAAGCATCTTCTGGCCACAAATCAGTATGACCACTCTTGTCTTATCATTGCTTGCTCATTTACTTATATAGCTACCTCTTCCCATTCTTCCCACTCTCCAAATGCCAGAACTGTGCCAGTTCCATTGCTATGAATACAAGAGGATCAAGCTGGCATGAAAAGCTGGTGCAGAAAACTGGTCCAGTTAAAATAGTCTCAATGGGCTGGTCAATAAAAATCAGGCATCTTCAAAGGTTTCTGGGTTTCTGAAAATATATTCCTAGACTATCACACTCATTAGCTCTTATTCTTGTTTCTTTGTGAGCAAAGAGAAAGAAGGAAAAGAAACATCTTGTGTATTAGTAAATGTTACTTCTGGATTTTCCATTGGCAAGAGTGATGTTGACATTTATAAGTTTCTTTAAAAGAGGTACTTTGTTGACCATGTATCATCAGAACATAAATTACCTACAGATTTAAGGGAGCAGATCTGAAGGACAAGGAGTACCTTCTTATCAATATATTTCATTATGAAAATTATAATTATGCCTGAACAGAAAAATAAGCCTTGAAGTCTGCTGGATATATAACTTCAAAAGTCTTCTTTCAAAGCTGGCAGAACCAGAGGTCTCTCTACATCAGCAGCAGGCAATGAACTGGAAGTTCCATAATGGAATCCAGCTCATAGGAGAGTGGTGAGGTAGAAGCAATCACTCCACCATAGTCAAGGGTAGTCTGTAAAGGAGGCCTTACATGGGAAAGCATGCTGCCTCTTCTCAATGGGCTGCCTTAGGTCATGAACACAAAAAAAGGTTGGGATTGTGGCTCAGTGGTAGAGCGCTTGCCTAGCACGTGCGAGGCACTGGGTTCAATCCTCAGCACCACATAAAAGTAAATAAATAAAATAATAGTATTGTGTCCAACTACAATATATATATATATATATATATATATATATATATATATATTTTTTTTTTTTTTTAAAAGGACTCCACACAAAGCAGGTATCTCATGATATGGAACACCATAAAATCAAGGTTAACAAGGGGCTCTACTGTCCATGCATTAGCAAAGACAAAGCAAAGCGACACTTCAAGACATTCTCAGAGGGGGCTGGGGTTGTGGCTCAGTGGTAGAGCTCTTGCCTAGCATGTGTGAGGCGCTGGGTTCCATCCTCAGCACGACATAAAAAAATAAATAAATAAAATAAAAGTATTAAGAAAAAGACATTCTCAGGCATCACTTAGCATCAAGACTGTATATCATGAGTAGTTATCAGGATCTTCAGGAGAGAGTAAATGTTCTTTGCTGGGCAAGTCAATATTAAACCCATTCTAATTTCAAAGCAATAAATGTAAGTGATTTAAAAATACCAGCTCTCCTTTGAGAGGAAATGTTAAAGCTCCAGTGATTCTCTTCTAGTTTTAGTGTCAGCTTTAGAGATTTCCTAAAAAGCTGTTTTGGGGTTCCTAATTTTTGCAATCTTGCTCTTACCATTTTTATTCTTTCCCCAACCTCCTGATTATTACTAAAAGAAAGCTCTCCTTTGGATTTGTCAAAAAGGTTGGTGAAATCTTCAGATGTCATGACTCCTTTCTCACATGTCTGTTTTCTTCCCAAGCAATAGGCTATTTGCAAGGAAGTTCAGTTATTGTGAAACTATATCTGAAAGAGCAGCTGCTGTTAGCCTATGAGGAATTCCCTGGGCCTGCTCCACCCACATGTATGTAACACAGCTCTGTGCTCTGAAGGCCTTGGCAAAATACAAATGCTAAAAAGCATGAAATATAAAAGACTCACCCACTGTACTCACTCACACAATTCCCCATTAAAGAAAAATTTCACAGGGTCTTCTTGAATCTGTTAATCATGTTCCGAAACTTTGATGAACCAAAGAGTCCCCGGTGTTCTGCAGAGCTACAAGTTGGGCAGGCTATAGGAAGAGTTTGAATTCTGCACCTTAACATCCACTGCACCTTGACCTTTACATTAGGGGTTTGGTCTGGGAAACGTGCCAAATTACTCTAGGGAGCTAAGCAAAGTGAAAGCTAGTTTTATTAACTCTTTGAGGATCAGGGTAACAGAGCCTACATTCTAGATGAAGATCAGTGTTTACACAAATATTTTAAATAAATGTACTGGGATATTAAGTCACCAATTAAAGTAATTGTCAACTACAAAGAACTATGCAAAAAGTTGATAAAAATAAAATCATGTGATTTGCAAATGGATGGTAAAATGTTTAATCTGCATTTACAGTTATAGCAATGTCCAACAGGAGTACAAATTTTTTTAAAATGCATCATAATGATATGTCATGTCCTAATGCTTGAAGGAAGAACAGCTCTATGTACAATTAGAATAATAACAGGAAAAGGGAGAGAGAGGTTCTGAGAATTCATACTTAGGTATGGTAACATGTTAAGACTATGAAATGAAAAAGCACTGAGAATAGCATCACAGAAGGTTGACTTAGTTCCCATGTATAAACACTGTAGATAGAGAAAAGAAAGTAAAGTCTTACTATTAAGTTATCATTAGGGATATTAATTTTATAAAGGAATTTAATTTTTGACCAATGACTTTGTTTTCTCTTCAGACATAAACCCAAAAAACCTAAATACTAAAATGATACTTAGCAGACACAGGCTTTATCTCTAAAAAAGTGTTACACCACCATTTCACTGGGAAATGTTTAATATACTGGAGAAAATACCAAAATGGGAATCAGAATTGGGTTTTGTTTCCCTATTACTTTGATCTTCTAAACAAACTTGACACCACCAGTAAGCAGAAATGGAGAACACATTTCATCCATGGGTCAGATTGTAAAAAATTCTTTAAATGAAAATTATAAGAATTTCTTATAGACTATATTTTAGCACATGTCTTAAAATAATGACCAAAAGAACCATATTTATCTTCCAGAGTAAGTACAATTTGATCCTCATTACTATAAAACAGATCTATTAAGTGATAAGTGGCCCACGAAGAGGAAGTTAAAGCTTTTATAGCTCTGCTATTTAAATTCAAGTTGAAGTCCTATAATGCAAGGTGCAATCACTACAGTGTGTTGATATCTAGGTCCTTAAT
Source organism: Urocitellus parryii (assembly GCF_045843805.1). Taxonomy (NCBI): domain Eukaryota; kingdom Metazoa; phylum Chordata; class Mammalia; order Rodentia; family Sciuridae; genus Urocitellus; species Urocitellus parryii. The sequence continues at coordinate 119,282,963 of NC_135536.1, read as the reverse complement.
TTTCAGGTTGACTTAAACCCTAAATCCTAACTTAGCCTCCTCTTTGCCTGGCTTCAGCAATCATTTTGCTTTCATAATAAAAAACAAAATACATTTGACTGACTGTACAGGAAGCCCTCTAAATCCCTGTGTTCCACATCTTCGAATTCAGCCAACCTCAGATTGAAAACATTAACAAAACAACATAATTTTATTTATACAGCATTTACATTGTATTAGATTATTATAAGTAATCTAGAGATGATTTAAAGTCTACAAGAGGGTAAGGGGTAGGGTATATGTAAAATGCCACACTATTTTACATAAGGGACTCAAGAATCCAAGAATTTTGATATCCATGGGGGATTCTGGAACTGATTCCCAGCAGATACTGAGGGATGACTGTACTTTAAACTCTTCAACCAATTTTAATGACTAGTTTTTAATTGCAATTTGGTATGTCTGACCTGACACTTAAAAACCATGTAATAATCTCCACAAAGACAACACCTTTATGAACATGTGGAAAGAATGTAAGGTGTTCAAAGAAAATAGTAACATTCTTACAGATTTGTCTGTTATGTAAATGAATCCCTTGGAAGGTTATATCTCATCAGCCTGCAATATTCATACATAATTCAAAGCTACAGAAGCAATCTCCTGTGGGAAGCTCACTTGGCTTACCCAGGTGGTAGGATTAATCATTGCACCATCAAATGAAATAATCCTTTTTTTTTTCCTGGTAAATTTGTTTAAGACAGATTTTTATAAAAATTCTGTTAAATGTCTGCATGTACTTTTTAAAAAGGCAAGTAAAATTCCACGTTAGAACAGATTAAAAAGACTTTTATGCATCCAAATATTTCCACAATTTCAGTTCAACTTTATCTTCAAATTCAACCACCTTGATTGAGCTTCAGAAGGGACAGTAAATGAAAGCAGATTTCTATACAGAATATCTGTCTCTTGGGGCAGTTTTTTTTTTCTAGTACCCAGGGGTTCATTGAGCTACATCCCCATGTCTTTTTATTTTTTATTTTGAGAAAGGATCTTGCTAAATTGCTTAGACTGACTTTGATCTTGTGATCTTCCTGTCTCAGTCTCAGAGTGGTTGCGATTATAGGCACGTGCCACTGGGGATTACCATTTGCCAGCTCTCTTCAGCAGAGCTACACCTATCTATACATGCCCAAGACCATCAATAAACAATTGTGACTTTTAAAACCTTCCATTCTCCCCAAAAATCATACCAAAGTATATCAGAAACAAAATTTCATGATTTTGTTACTGGTCTCCTGAGCTGCATATTTCTGGGGTTGCTGGGAATGATGGACCTTTGTAGAAATGGGATCTACATCAACACACAAAGGGGAGAGCTCAAAGTTATCAAATCCCACACTGCCGGAAATCTATTGGAAGGGAGGAAAAAAATAAATAAAACCCACCTATCTCTTTTTGTCTCTCTACCTCTGGGACCCCCTGCCAATGTGACATTTCTTAATCCTATCTCAGTTTCCAGGTTATCAGCTTGGTTTTCCTAAACTTTCCAATCATTGGCATTCTCAGGTAGAAAAGTGTTGTGTCCACTGATCACTATCAAGCATCTCCAATTTTCTACTAAGCCTTCTGTAGTCTTTAAATGAAAACATCAAACTTTTCATCCTGAACTGAGATTAACCTTTAACTGAGATCTGATGAGTTCCTGGTAATATGTCTAACATAGTCTAGAAAAACAAAGGTAGCCCTTCCTGATATGAATGAAGTGGCTTGGTCTTGGCACGGGGACGACTGGCAGCCATGTGCAAGGTCTTGAATAGACTCTATTTTTCTAACACTGCTTAGATCTACTTTTTAAAAAAACAGACATGAATAGCAAATTAAAAAAAATGTCTTCATGGCACCAGACTTCATGACAGTAAAGTAGATAAAAATATAGGCCACTGTAAATCACTGTCATACTTATAATACTAAGAAAAATTACAGTTTTAAAATCCTGTGAAATACAAAGTCAGATAACATCTGTGCAAATTAACAGAAAAGATAAATTAATTTTAAAAAAAGAGGTTGCCATTCTCAATCAGAGGGGTGTAGACGTAGCTCCTCAGTATCCCATTTCAGCCTAGAATGTGGTGATATTTCACCACATTCTTTCAGTCTGAAGAATGTGGTGAAATATCAATGTACATTTCTTGAAAAAGCAAAATCTTAGAAGAAAATAGCCACAGCCCTTATCAACGGGACTAATCTGGGGAGAAAAAGGAGTCCTGAACTTTTCCTATATGCCCCAAAGCACTGGAGAAGCAAGTCAGCACGCCTTTTCCCACTCTAGTTTTATCTTCCTCTATCCTTTGAGTGAAGGAATGGATGTAGAAAGGGAATGGGACCTAAAATACTCAGAACATACTCCTACTCAATCCTGAACAAGTTGTGCACTTTTCCATTTTACTCACATAAAAACAAAAACAAAAACACCTCAAGAAGTAGATGCAATTATTCTCATTTTACAGACGAGAAAGTGAGATTGAAAGAAGTTAAATAAATAGCCTAAGATCACCTGGTACTTAGAAGATAGTGTAGAGATGTGACCTGATACTATCAGTTCTAATGCCTGTGTTTTTTCTACCACATAGGTGCCATAAAGCAAGCTTCATACATTGTAGAGACTTAATAAATGCTTAATTATGAAGTCAAAGAAGTAAATGTCTTTGAAAAGAGTGTATCTGAGATTGAAATATGAGGTAATAATGATAATAGATGTGTTCTCCTTTGTAAAATCCCAAACCAACAAACTAAAAGTCATTATTTACATTGCAAGGCAAAATTTTTTTTAAATAGAAAATGCTCCAGTTTTAGAATGTTTGTAAATATTTGGCTTCCTAATAATAATCACCTCCACCACTACTCTACATTTACTGAGTGCTAGGCGTTATACCTACACATGTATCTTCTAACAATAACACTCTAAGGGAGGCTTGTTATTCCCATAATAGCGAGAGTAATATGTAAAAACTTACATAGTGCTTATTATGTGCCTGCTCAAAGTCATGTTTTTCAAAAGTGGTACTATAGACATTTTGGGCCAGATTATTCTTTGTTGTAGAGGGCTGTACACATAGTGGGGCATTACCAGCATTTCTTGCCTTTATTCACTAGACACTGGAACTACTGGCTGCATCCTCAGTCATGACAACCAAAAATGGCACCAGACATTGTCAAAGGTGCCCTGGGGGCAATCCTTTTCCTTTTTCTAAACTCTTTACATACATTCAGTTAAGTCTTATAACAACCTACTAGGCAGGTAATGATCTATGTTTTACAAATGAAGAAATTATTATCTAGATTGGTTTAGTCACTTGCCTTGGATAAAGCAGCAAATAGTTAGTGGAGCCAAGATGCAAATACTACAGATGAACAATGAAGTCTGACTTCTAAAGAGCTGTAGATTCTGCTTCTTAGTTTATAGATGAAGAAACCGATAAGCGGAGTTCAATTAACTCGTTCAAAACGCAGCTAATAAGTGGCATAAGTAAGATTCAAACTCAGGTCTGGGTAACTTTAAAGTCTATATTTTAAATTATTATGACAATGGTTATCACAATTTAAGGATCCTGATAATTACCTGGGAAGCTCATTTAACATGGAGATTCTTAGCTCTCTCCTCTAGGAATAGATTTAACAGCCCTGGAGCATGGCCAAGGAATACGAATTTGTCTGCCCCAGGAGCTTCTGATGTAGCTGGTCCCAGGACTACACACCAAAAAACTACTTTTCATTGCCTCCTTCTTCCACAGTGAAAAGGGCAATAAGTACAGAAGGAACAATGTATGAAAAGTGAGCGGGAACATTTAAAGTAATGGAACATCATTCCTCAGAAGTGATATAAGCAGAAATGGGGAAATAAAATAATTTAAATAGGCTGATGGGAAATTCATAATGGGCAACAACAACAACAACAAAGAGGGAATAATGGAGTTAAGACTTTGGAACCATTCATAACCTTTTGATGTTTATTCTTAGAATAAGATTAAACACACTCATAAAATGTTAGGAAATGAGGATTTGGCCTAGCATGACATTTGTGATTTTTGTTATAAGTCCTGGCTGACTGAAGACCATTCTAAAAGTAAGAAAAAACATCTGAGATACCAGCAGTAGGTGTCCTAGCATGCAGTAATGTCTCAGTTATTCTATCAACAGTGGACAAAGGTGAGTATGAAGGACAGACCCCTGTGACTAAAAACTGCTATAAGAGGAACCACAGTGCCTATACCTTCTAACCACTCTGCCAAGGACCTCTTCCTGAAATGCCTCTTTTTCTCTGCCTTTCCTCTGTTCCACAGCATCCATAGATCTTCATGGCCACCCAGAAAGGTCTACAGGGGCCTCTCAATGGGACTACATAAATGTTTTCACTCTTTTTTCAAATCTTCCAGGACACAATCTTTCAGCATCAAGTAATCCCATCTATTCCAAACTCAGTCTTCAAAGACTATTCCATCCTGTATTATCCATGATACTTTACTATTTGAGGGCTCTTCCTTTTTAGAACACCCACGTAGGGGACTGAGGACTATAGAAAGCACCCAGTAAGGGGTGCTGGCTAAATCAAACTAGGTGGCATTTGGGAAAGCAAGCACTGGAGAAGGTCACCAAGATCTGTATCCATATTCCATCCAGCAGAATTTTTGCCTGTACTACCATTGGCAAAAGGAATCAGAAGAGGTTCCAATGTGGAACAAGTGAGTGGGGTTAGGGAATTCTCTTTCCACAATGAAGAGAGATGAACAGGACATCTTCCTAGATACAGAATGGAGCTTTAATCATGTACCAGATGCACAGAAAAGCCAGCTAGTTGATTCCTAAGGTTATTTCACCCTGTGAAAATTAGAGATGTTGGTAGAGAACTGATCAGTGTGCCATAGGTAATGTTATTTTGTTTTTTAGGTGAAACTTTTTCTGATATTAAGAGATCATTGTTCTAGAGATACTACATGAGAATAAACTATTTGTCCTAAAATTAAGCCTTTAAATACCAACCGATGACTCTAATCAATACTCTATTACAGTTATATTAAATGATCACTTACTGAGACCATGGCCTAGAGGTCTGAAGACATGCCTAGATATTAGAAACTCAAATTTAATTTCAGCTCTGCCACCAATGTTACTCTGTCCATGTCTCCCATTATTTTTCTGTAAACTGGGTATAGAGACATTTATAAGAGTAGGTATTAATTAGGACATTCACATAAAGTGTTTTCAAGAGAGTGAATAATTGTGCCAGTGGTACTTGGAGACTACTTGACAGGTCAATGAATCAGTACACATCACCATGGCTCTTAGTTGTCACACAGGTGCCTTCCTATGCTCAGGATGACTTTAACAAAGGCCTGGAAGACACTAACAGACTCAATAATCCCTACCAATAGTGCAACAAAACCCAATTAGGGGTCCTGACTGCCTCTGAAGTCATAATTTGGCTTTGTACCTACTTGCAGAGTGGCCCTGGGAGTATTAACGATCCTGTGTCTCTCTCAATTCCCTATCTAATAGGAAGGATGCACTGTCACATCTGTTAGCACAGCTCTGAAATACTAGGTGGGAAAGTGTAAGAATTACCCAAGTACTGCTATTTAACTTCGGATTCATTAGGGAGTGCGCATATAAAACTGACCCAAGTAGGGAATTTTCGTTTGATTATTCATTAGGAGACTCTAAGCAAGTCAGTTTACTTCTCTGTAGCTGTATCATCCCCCAGAGGAAAAGAAACATAAAGCTGTGTGAAGACCATACCCATCATGGCACAAGTACTCTTAACCATTCTGTATCACTCTGTAATTAGGATGAAGTAAGATAATTACCAGTTTCCTCTACAACAAGATTATTTAAAAATTCAATAGCAAAGATGTAATCTAACTCTAGGAAAAATATGTCCAACAAATGTAGGTATAATCTTTATACATGCTGATAGTCCAGAAGTTTCTTTAGAGCAAAAAAACATCTGCTCAGGAGAGCAAGTAGCCACTTGGAAGCTATTATCTGTCTCCCATTATTTTTCCTTTATGAGAAGGAGGAATTTGATCTTTAGGGGCCACATTTGTCCTAAATTTGAAGAGATGACTTTGATAGCATTCTCTTAGTAAGAAGTAGAAATAACACAATAACAAGTGGAGCATAATTTTAAAACAAAACTTCCAATTGAATTTTCTAGAGAGAAAGAAAGCACATTTTACCATGGTCTAATGAGTGTTTAGATTTTTTCCATACTCTGTGTATATTATGTATATACACATGTGTATTATGAGACCAGGCTCCAGTTACTTCAGTGAGTTCCAAATCTTTCTAGAGTTTGGCTGGAATGTCTATAGACTGCTAGCATAGCTGACAAGCACAGACAAATCTGACATTAGAGCTTAGTCCAAGGGTCAGCAAACTTTTTTTGTAGAGGTAAACATTCTTTGTGGGATGTATGGCCTATATTGCAACTACTCTACCTTTATCATTATAATGCAAAACAGTCACAAACAACATATGAAAGATGAGTGTGGTTATTTTCCAATACTTTATCATTTATAAAAACAGATATCAATTTGGATTTAGCCAACCAACTATAGTTAGCCAACTCTGGGTCTGTACCCTTGAACTCTGGAGTAAATTAAAATGCTCCCAGGGCTGATTCCTGGATTACTGAGACTCAGTTTAGCCTTAAGTCTCTGAGAAGATCAAGAAGGCCTTGGAGGTGTAAAGGAAAGTTTATACAGTTATGCATTCCAAAGGGAGCAAAGGTATGCCAAATCCAACCTACCTGTCCAAATCAGAAACTGGTTGGAATTTGGACAGAATTCCTGAGATGGTTCTGAGAATCTTAAAGGAATCTGATTTACATGGAATCCCAGAGTACATGATAGTATGAGCATGATGTTCAGAGGAGGTAGAGTTAGAAAGGTCATCTGAAGACCAAGATGCCATTCAGGTGACAAACGGTATTCTCTACTTTGGCTAGAATGTTATTATCTTAATCACTAGATTAGATTTTTTTTTCTCATCAGAAAAGAATTTTGTTTGAACTAAAATTTTAAGTATATGTATGTGTTTGGTAAAAGATTTTGCCTATTAATTGTGAAACATTATTTCTATAAGGGTGAAACTAAGTGCCTAAACTGGGCAACTTGTGTTTCACAATATTCTAACATCCAACATCATAATTTGGATACAGAAATTATGTCTGAAAATTAAATTAATATGCAAATAAATAATTGTAATTACTGGAAGAAGGAAAGAAAAGAATGAAATGAAGAAGTAGTTTTGAAAATTATGAAGATGTGGATAAATCTAAAATAATATAAAGGATTATGTGACAGTGACAGGATGAGGGAGTTATTTTTAGATTGGACGGTCAGTGAATAATTTTCTGAGGAGGTGACATTTAAATTGAAGACTGAATGACAAGGAACCAACCATGCAAAGATCTGAAGGAAACATTCCAAACAAAGAGAACAGCTTATAAAAATGGCCTAAAGAATGGTTATATTTGGCATGTCTGAGGAACAGAAAGCAAGCTAGTATTTTGAGAAATTCATGAGCAAGGAAGGAGTAGATAAGTTAAACTGGTAGGTAGACATCCTATTATATAGAGACTTCTTTCACAGTGGTGAAACAATGGGATTTGCTCGGTGGATATTCTAAAGAGATAAGGGGGCAAGAGATTAGGCAAAGGGATTAGGAAAATACTTTAGTAAACCCGGTGAAAGATGAAGCATGAACCAGGGTGATAGAAGCAGAGATGGAGAGAAGTAGACAGATGTGGGATATATTTTGGACATCCAATAAACAGGGCTTGATATTTTGGATGTCGGGAAGATGGGAAGAAAAGAATCAAGGATAACTCTTGATTTTCTAGCATGAGCAAAAGGATGGATCATCATGGGTCATTTGCCAAGAAGGGAAGACAGGATGGAACAGAGATGTAGAGAAGGATTAAGCTCTGTCTTAGACATGTTTCATTTGAAATGCTCATTTTAAGTACAGATATCAAGTGATAAGTTTCACATTTAAGTTGCAAAGAAGAGAATGAGGATGGAGATTTAAATTTAGGAGTCAAAATGTATAAGTATTTAAACTTTTGATACTCTATGGTGCTTAGCTAGAGGTTAGCCATTAAGATTTAAAGAACCCTTTTTAGTATATGGTTATGATTTTTTTTGAAAAAGCTTATCTTTTAGAGCTACATACTGAAATATTTGCAAATGAAACAATGTCTAGAATTCACTTAAAACAATGGGGAAAGTGGTTGGGATACAGATAAAACAAGATTGCCCATAAGTTGGTAAGTATTAAAGTATGATTCTTTTGTAAATGGTACTTTATATTCATCTATTTACTTTCGTAAATGTTTGAAATTTTCTATCACAAAATGTTTACAATAAACATAAAGTGATCCATTTTAAGATGGTCTGTATTAAAAGGTAACCCTATAGCATTGATTCCAAGGTCAACATTATATAAAAGGCATATATAAGGCATTCAGAAGGAAAAGATGCCAGAATAACTGGAGGTTCATGAGCAAGAAGGTAAGATTAAACAGGAAGATGTCACATCTGTAGGGGTCTTCTACGGTGTGGAGGTATGACTGGATTTATACTTCAGAAAGAGCACGTGATGGTTTTCAGAATTGATCGTAGAGGGCAATACATTGAATAAGGATAATCTTAAGTTCTGGTTCCGAAAGCATAATTTTGTAAAGAAGCCAACCCCTATTGCTAGATATTGTGCTAGATGCCTTATGGAAGTCAAGTTAAAAGTCAGCTACTCAGTGGTAAACTCAGAATTTAAATCTCTGACTGTAGTGCTTGCATTTTTTCCTACTGTGCAATATTATTCCCCATGTTATGGACACCAAAGAGTTGTAGAGATGGGAAGAAGGTATCATTCTAAAAATGATAGTTGAGAAATTCCCAGTTGGTCATAGACCAGAGTAACCATCAGATTAACTTCCCTTGATGCAAACTAGCTTGATAGAAATGATGCATAAAGGGGAAAAAAACAGAAACAAAGAAATGATGCATAAGGATATGTTCCTGAACCAAAAATTGAACAAAGGGATCCCACCCTCTAGTCCACTTAGTACTACTGCTAAAAAAGAGTTTATTTTAAAAAAAAAAGGTACTTTCCTACCTAAAAACTGTTTCCTCCATAAAATCTAAAAGATAAAGGCCTAACATTTCAACATATCATCCAGGGCTCTAGACAGCCTGTCCTAGCAGTTATTAAACTTTTTGGTTTCAGGGTGCAAAGCTCTTAAAAATAAAGAACCATAAGTGCTAGTTTGTATGGGTTGTACCTATTGATGTTAATGAGAAATATAAACTGAGGAAATTTACAAAGTTAATTCATTAAAAAAAAAAAAAAAAAACCTTACTGGGACTGGGGATATAGCTCAGTTGGTAGAGTGCTTACCTTGCATGTACAAGGCTCTGGGTTCAATCCCCAGAACCAAAAAACAAAAAACTAAAACAAACAAACAAAAAACCTTTAAAACATTTTCAGATCTCTTTAACATCTGTGACTTAATAGAAGAAAGCCAAATTCTCATATTTTCTTCTGCATTTAATCTGTGATGGATATACTGCTTCAATTAAAGAATATGCAAAAAAATCTGTTCTCATCCAGATTTATAGGTGGGAAACGAGGAGTATTTTTAATAGCCTTTTAGATAACTGTGGATATTCTTTGCTACTGCACCTGATCTTGACGAGTGGTAATTTCTTAAAGGTTAGCTGCCATGTAGATCTGAAACCGTAGCAATGAACTTTTTGTATTTAGTTACATTAAAATCCACTGGCCTCGCTTTGCAGTCTGAATGGATCCTTACTCATGTATAATTTTGTATTATTATGTAGGGGGTCATTTGGAAATTATAGTTTATTGAGTTATGCATATCCTCCAAATGTGGACACATGACATTAAATAATATTTTAAAAACCTCTTGCTAATTCCACCAAAAATTTCATGGGAAAAATACTTAAGTATTAGGAAGCTGTCATGGTCACAGGGTCAAATATAAGTTTTAAAAGTAATAGGCTCACTATGCTCACTTTTAAGAAAATATCTGCCAGGACTCATTTGAATAATGAGTTGATCTGCTAGTTGTTCCTTCAAGGTGGTCTATGAAAGAGAGTGCTAGTTAAGCTTCCTAACTCAACCTTTGCAATGCCAACTATTTCACAAGTGATTTTTGTGTGTATGCAGCTGAAGTACTCTATATCTACTTCCTGTTTAATCATGAAGAATTTTAAAAACGTACTCAAAGGTTGAGATTTAATAAAATTTACTACTTCATCAAGGGCATTCTTAAATGAAACTTTTTTCCCCTTCTACTCCTAATACAGTATCATGTGATAGCTTTGATTTATTTTAAGGTGTAAGTCATTTTACCTACAACTGTTTTTGCACTATCAGTGCAAATGTCAACACAATGAAAAAGCAAAGGTCTTAATATTTGGGTTAATTAGCTTTTTGTCACTGTGACAAAATACCTGAGATAATCAACTTAAAAGGAGGAAAGGTTTCTTTTGGTCACAAGTTTTCAGTCCATGGTCACTTGGCACCACTGCCTTTGGGCCTGTAGTGAGGGAGTACATTATGGCAGGTAGTAGGTAGCAAAGGAAACTTCTACCATGGTGGCCAGGAAGGAGAGAGAGAGAGAGAGAGAGAGAGAGAGAGAGAGAGAGAGAGAGAGAGAGAGAGGGAGGGAGGGAGGGGAGGGTGCTGGGTCCCAATATTCCCTCCAAGGACACACCTTCAGTGACCTAACTTCCTTCTACTAGGCCCCACCTCCTGAAGTTTCCACCATCTCCCAACAGGACAACAGGCTGATAACTCAGCCTTTAACAAAATGGGCCTTTCAGTGACATTCAAGACCCCAACTTTGGCAGAATTATTACGAAATAGAGAATTTTGTATGGTCATTGTTTGACCTTACACGGACAATACTTTAAGAACCACTGGACTATTTTTTAAATGTTTTTTTGATAAATAATGATTATATATACTTATAGATTGCAATGTTTTATATATATATATATATTTGCATTGTAGAAAGATTAAGCAAAACTGATTAGTATATCCATTACCTCATCATCTTATTCTTTTGTGGTGAAAAGGTTTAAAATAAATTCTTTCAGCAATTTTGAAGTATACATTACATTAACTATGGTTACCAAGTTGTGCAATATATCACTGAAACCTTGTACCCTCCTCCTTTTCCACCGTTCACCAACCCCACACTGGCTCTCCTTCCATGAGTTTAGCTTGTTTTTGATCTTCTAGATTATCCATTATGCTTTTCTATTCACATGTTCTATTTCTATTTGCGTTCTCATTGCTGTGACTTTGCATATACTGTTCCTTGTGCCTGTAATATCTTTCCCAACCAGCTGGCAAAATCCTATTTCAAATTCATTTCTAAGAAGTCTGTTCTAAGCTGATTTAATCCCTTTGTATTATACCACTCTGTACATTTAACATTTCTTGCACAGAGGGCAGAGGAGCTGCTACTCTTAAAGCATCCAATATGTGCCAGACCTTGTGTTAAGCCTATTGTATGTGTTCTCATGAAATCTTCAAATTAATTCTATGTGATAGATATCATTATAATTCTGTTTAGTGAAGGACCAGATAGATAGTTGAGACTAAAGTCAAATCCAAATCCATTATTTCAGCAGTGTCCTTTCCCCTATTTGTTCCAGGCACATACTCAATTTATATTTTCTGAACAGTCTAATAAATAAAATTAGAAATAATCTAATTCTATAATAAAAGGCTCTATAAAGTTTTTCATCTTTCAGAGGCTGGGGTCTGGCCCTCAGCACAGTAGTTTTTCATTCTTCATTCCTTATGACAGTTTAGATTTGGAATCTTCATTTACTTATAGAAAAAACATATTTTCATTTCTTTCAGCACTGTGTTCCCAGCCGTGTGATGGTAATTTAATGATCACACTGCCATCAAGCCAGAAACACAAATGTTGACATTTGATTGTAATGTTTTTCCTCTCAAAGTTGCTTCAAGTGAATACCAATGGCATATCCAAGCAAATGAGGTAATTATTTAAAAAGCAAATGATGTATATTTTTCAATATGCATATCATGTATTAAGCTTTTCATAATGTTAAAAATAGCCTATTGAATACTTCTTTTTCTTCTTACTCTGGACATTATGAAATGAGAAATTTTCAGTGTGCCCCTAAGAACAGCTTAATATTTCAATCATGGCTTCACTTAAGACTACAGCAATGTTATCTTTAGAATGGTGGTGAGACCAGTGGTAATAAAATGTGGCCCAAGGAAAACAGATCAGCCTTACCCAGGAACCTGTGGAAGTACAAAGTATCAGGACTCACTCCAGACCTCTGCCTCAGAAACTCTGGGGGTGGGGCTCAGCAATCTGTGTTTCAACAGCCCTCCGGATAATTATGGAACATGGTCAAATTTGAGCATCAAGAGGCAACTCAATTGTGCCATTTGGATCCATTATGTGAACTATAAAGAGCTGATAAATTTTGGAAGACATGACTGGTCATTATATAATACAATCAGTGACAACATAAGCTGTATAGTAAGGGGTCTGCCATGCCCAGAGTCTGGGCTGCCTTCAAGCCCACATATAGTGGAATGCAGACCAAGGAGAGATCACATCCTCACAAGAGAGGCCAATGTTCTATCATTCCTTGGCTCTGCCTCCCAAGGTGTGAACACATCCACCACAGCAGTACTTAATTAGGAGTAAAGCTGTTTATTGATCTGCAAGACCTATCTACCATTCCCTCCTAGGTAACTCTAACCAACTGCTTTTAAATTGCTTCTTTTCTAAACAAAACAGTAATCTGCAATACATGAATTTTATTGCTACTGGCTTAAAACATTCTATCACTAAGTATGTAAAAATTGAATACGATTTTCCACTACTGATGACAAAATTATTCATTTCAGGAATATACTACCACTATTCTAGTTACTTTGTTATTACATGGATTTAAGGAAAACAGAGACTTGCTACCATTTTAATAACTATTTGAAGGAATGTAAAAGGCTAATTTTAATGAAGAATACATATAAACACCCGAGCATTTTGTTAGGAAAAGTAAAGATATTAACTGTTCACTTCATTTTTATTTATGCTTTTCTAAAGAAAAACTGGTAAGAGAATTTGCCCCAATAATCAGAGGTTCATGTCTTTGCCAGAGAGAAGGTCTGGTCAGGTAGAGAAGGTTTACTATCTGTCTCTACGTAAGTAGGGAGAAGGACTCAGAAGAATGAAAGACTCAGGGCATATCCGTATTTGTCAAAAACCTGGAATAAACCTCCTTTTTTTATTGGCAGTTAATTAATTTTGTTTCTAATACAAATGAGAAAGAAAAACCTCCTGAATATAAATGTTTATGTGAATCATCACAAGCCCAAACAGGAAAATTTTGTTTGGTTTTGTGCATGTGTGTGGTGGTGGTGGTGTGCCGACAATGGAACCCAGGACTTCATGAAAGCTAGGCGATCACTCTACCACTGATCTATATCCTCAGCCCTTTATTTGATCTTGTGTTCATTAATAATGCAACGCTTTAGAAAGGATATAATCTTGAGAGTGACATAGATCAGGGTTTGAATTTCAGCTCTGACAAGTTCTAGCTTTGCAACTCTGGCCAGTTCTTAACTTTTAGTTAAGATTTTTAGTTTCCTTATATGAAGAACCAGTTACAGGGTTCTTATAGAATTCTTATGGAATTTTATAGGATTTGAGAAAAATATTTGGGACATGTCACACACAGAGTAGGAGATCAATGACAAATTATTAAGGTAATAAAATAAATTAGTGCCTAGAGATCTCATGAGCATACAATCTGCCTAGCTGAATTGAGGATCATACCATAAGGATCTCAACCTCGATAACCTACTCATATTTCTCCTCCAAGTTAAATATCTATAAACTGCTCGTCCCTGCTCCCCATTTTTCCAAAACACTTGAAAGGAGGACAGAAAGAGGCAGCAATAAAAAACCCAAAGATTCCCTTAAAATAAAGTAATATGTATAGAGATAATGCCTTGGTGAAAGCCAAACTGAACTGTATATGCAGTTTTATTCCATTTACAGTGAGGGAAAGAGCATTCATTTGACTCTGTTTTTTCCTCACACTATCACAGCAATTCAGAACGATCTATTCTTTATTTCTGTTATGGTGCTGTGGGTTTGTTCTTTTCTGTTAAAGTCCCTCTGTATTCACTAGAATGCAGCAGGCTATTTTAGCTAGAGATCCAGGGCCATAAACCTTATTCAGTGCAATAAGATCACTTCAATAATATTCTAATCTTGGAATGCAGTTATAAAGATGCATGATGGCCTCAGAGTGCTACTTACAAACAGGAATGGCTCTTATGCAATCTTAAAAGATAAAAAACATAACGCCTGAAAATGTGTTAAAAAATTTCCCATATTCTGCCAGTCTATTTTACATACCTGTGAACTTTCTCAGGAATCTGTGATGGAGAAGAATGACTACTCTTCTTCTTTTCTGAGTCCCGCAGTAATGCATCCTCTGTTCTACCCTTTTTGGTGATTGCTGACTGGTCAGCCCTGGCCTTACTCTGATCCACATTGAGCTGGTCCTGGGCAGGGTCACATCTATACATGAAGACAATGGCTGGCTTCTCACTGGACTCTCCTTTTGCCTCTGTAAACCAGTGATGGCGCTGAACTGGAGGAGGAGGCAGCATGTGGATGACTGTGCCATCCAGGCCCACCAGTTTCCCTTTCTCTCGTTCTTTCTCTTTGTCATCTTCCTCATCTGTTTTCCTACGGCGGAAGAAGCTTTTAAATGAGATCCAACGTTTAGGCTTTGCATCAGCTGCCCGCCTGCTGCCTTCAGAGTGCAAAACTGATTCAGCTTCCGTTGATCTGGTAGGGCTGGTTGGTTTGGCCCAGTTGGTAAAATGCCTCTGTAAAAGGTTACTTGCATGGTACGGGGAAGAAGTAGAGCGAGGCGGGGGAAAGGGAGGTGGTGGCTCACTTTGGGGGTTGCTCACTAATTTGGAAGGAGGGGAGGCAACTGGCTTTGAGAATGGGTCTTTCTGTACTTTATTGGTAGGACTTTCTGTGGTTGAAGGTGCTTCAGCCTCACCACTAAGTTGAGATGTGAAGAGTGACTTGGGTCGAACTGGTGTACCCTTAGGTGGACTCTTCACAGCATCAGCATCTGGAGGAATGGCGTAAAGCTCTTCCACACTGCAGGCCTTAGGGCCAGACTGAGGTGTTTCTGGAGGAGACTGGGGGGGCTGGATAGCAGCCACAATCTGAGAAAGCACTATGCTTGCTTTCTCCCTGCTGCTGCCACTGTTGTCCACAAGTTGAGGCTCCTGTGTGCCTTCTGTTTTGGTCACAGGCTCTTGAGTGGTTCTCTGGATTTTTGCTGGGGAGCTGTGACTGGAACTATAACTTCTCTGTGGGGAAGACTGACCTCTGTTGAGACAGTTGTTAAACTCCTGAACCTTCTGAGCCACGGAGCCCTTTTTACGCTCTGTGCTGTTTGAAAACCCTTTGGCTTGGGGACATTCAGTGGGTTTGCTAGTGGCATCAGACACTTTGTTTTCACTTTCTATTTCTTCATAAGTATGGCTTATTACACTTGTGGTTTTTTCCTTCACTGAGAGTTCTCCACTTGTTCCCAAAAAACTTTTGTATATGGCTAGATTGTCATATGCATTTGGATTAATAACAATGGGAACTTTAATAGCATTTTTGGAACTCCGAGCATACGTTGGCTCATCATGAATGATAATTGGAAAAGGTGGCATACCAGCATTGTTGTAACTATTAAATTTTATTTCAGACAAATTAGGTGACTTAACAGGGATGGTTTTAGAGGAAATGTTTGTAGCTGTGGGTGAAGTAGGTGCGGATTTGTGACAATTTTTCCTTGGCAGGATATTTGGTCCAGTTCCACCAGTAATTAATTCAACTTTAGGGATCTTTTGTCGTGGACTGGTGCTGGAAGTCCACACTTCCTGGTATCGGATTGCACTGGATTTTTGGAAATGGGCATTTATCTGTCCTGGTGTCAATGCAGGTGAAGATACTGGGGAGTTTGGAGTAGAAGATGAGATTTTTGTCTTGGGGCTATTAACAGGGCCCTCAAGGTGCTCACTGGCCATGGCTGCTGACACATCCACGACAGTATATGGCTTGCACAATGGCTGTTCCAGATTTACAACTCGGTAGGGCTTTGCTTGCTCCTCTACAGGGACGAGGTTTATGGTTACTGCTTGTCCAGCAATATCTGTAGAGGCTTTACTTTCTTGCTTCTCAGTTTGCACAGCAATCTTGCCATCCTTCTCTTCTAATCGGAGAGCAAGGACTGCTTTGTGTGTCTCTGGAACTTTAACTGGGCTTTTGGAAGCTTGTAATGATTCCTTCTCCAGATTATTACCAGGAAGGCTTTCATTATTGGCTTCAATTTCCTTCATGTCCTTAGACTCTCCTGGGTTATTAGGAGACATCCCCCCATTACAAATCTTCTGGGATAAACTACTGGCTGTCTCAGAATGTGATTCTTCTGTTAAAGAAGAATCTGGTGATGTGGAGTCAGATGACACCATGCTCTGAATGCTTCCTTGTCCAAAGGAGACCACAGAATTGTCTTCATAACCGTTCAGGATTTCATCATAGCTGTCATCATAGTCTACAGCACAGATTCTCTGGAGTGACTTATTTCGTAGGGGGATGGTATTCCATTTTTTGTCCACAAAGAATCGAACAGGAGACAAAGTGTTTGCTCTAAAGTTAGCAAAGCGAGGTTGACCCCTCATGCGAATCTCCATGGCCAGTAGCTCTTCATCGCTCTCATCCCAGCTCTCATGTTCTTCTTCCAAGTTATTGAAAAGTACATCTTCCTCACTCTCCTCACCACTAGAGAACTCTGGGTAGCAGAACCGTCCCCCTTCATTACTGATTACTTCTGTGCTCCCACTCAAACTAACATGTTTGCCCTGAGTATCCTTGATGCCACCAATCATGCAACTTGGAGGAAGCTTTCTTTCCAATGATCGTTTGTAGCAATCATTTATTCTTCCTAAGAATGTTTCTCTGGAGTTTGTTTCATTTCCTCTTATCTGAGGGTTGGTGTCCAAACCTGCTATCTCTTTTAACACTTCAGTTAGCCCATTATTGTTATTTGATATCTTCTTTGCACTATCATTGTTGCTATAAGGCTTAGGAACATGGCTAAATCCTTCAATATCATCTTCATTATTATTGTTAAGTGGTTTCTGACTCAAGGCAGTCCTGTTTCGGTTCCACCCTACAATGACAGGTTTGTTCTCACATTGTTCTTGGATGCTAAGCTCAGCACATACACTTTGCCCATCTGCCACCATCATAGTGGGCTTCACAGCTATAGTGGGTTTTTTAGCCACAGGAGGCCGGAAATTTCCGGTGTTCCTGACACGGTGGTTATTACTGTGATTGGCATTAGTTTTCACATTGCCATGGGTGGTGGATGCCTTCTCAGAGTCTGGAGGGAGTTGGTGTAAGCTTTTAGGTTTAAAGCAATTCTTGCATTCACCAGGCTTCCAAACGTGTTCAGTGAAGGTGTTACAAGCAGACATTTTTAAAAATAGAACTTCACAGACAATGCTTTTCTTTCAGTGCATGGCAAAACTTTCATCTGTTAGTTTTCACCTCCCCTATGTTATTACAGCAGCTCTTCTAAGTATGATCAATCTGTGGGGGGAAAAGGAAAAAATAATCTGAATGAAAAAGGCACTAGAAGGCTTAACATTATGAATGACTTGAAAAAACTGGCTCCTTCTTAAACTTTTCCTTAAATTAAAAGATTAAGAGATGAGCTAATTTGGAGGCTTCATAATATCCCTTTAGCCAATCAGCAACTTAGAAAGTGAGCCTCTTAATTAGAACTATGCACTCTTTTTGGCTTGCCATCTCTGCGGCAATGATATGACCTTCCTCTCTTGGAAATTGTGTGTGTTTGTGTGTGTTGTGTGTGTGTATTTGCATTGCTAGAGATCCAACCTGTGGCCTTGAATTTCCTAGGCCAAGTGGTCTACCAAATAGCTACATCTGCAACACCTGGAAATGACTTTGACACTGCTCATCCTGTTACCAACCAATCTCTCTAATATTTTTTAGTTATTTATGAGTTCCTCCTCTTCCAACACCCCTTGAAATTTTAGTTATTTCACAGACTCTTTGAATTCAAAGCATTCAAAACGAATCCTCCTCTCGCTACCCCATTTCTCAACTCCAAGTAACTTCTCTCCTCTACCCAGTCCTCCTCCACATCCCAAGCCACCTCTCACCCTTTCTTTATCTTACATTACAGCTAATGTCATCACCATCTACCTAGACAGCTAAATGTCAACCTTCTGATCATCTTTGACATCTCTCCTCCTCCTACTAACTCCAATCCTTACTAAACTCCCTAAGTTAGTTGTATCAATTTTATCTTGTAATTTTTATTTTATTACATTTCATTGCAACCCATTCTTGCCATTATCAGATACTCACTCTCTTTTGCCTGGATAAATGTGATAGGCTATTAACTAATCTCCATGATGTGTAGTCTCACCCACTCTAATATAGCCTCTGTTTCCTTTGCTACTTAAAATGTGGGTTTCAGGTAAGCAATACCAGCCTCACCTGGGAATTTGTTAGAAATGCAGTTACCTTAGACCCAACTCCAGACCTAATGAATCAGAATTTGCATTTTAATCTCAGATGATTCCATTTTACACTACTATCAGATTTAACTTTCTAAAATCCTACTACAATCATCATATTAACCAGCTTAAAAACTATTCTGTGAACTAATTTTACCAAATGCATTGGCTCTTAAATGTCAGTGTGCATCCTGGGTGGTGCTAGCTCACTTAGGCAATCACGGTAGATCTACTCAGTCAATCTTTGGGGGAAAAATCCAGGATTCTGAAATTTTAACATGTTCTCCAGGTAATTTTAAGTGCAATGAAGTGTTAGAACCTCTCAGTTACAGGATACAATGCAAGCCCCTTACCTTTCAAGATGTGGTCCCTGCCTCCCTTCTACCTGTGTCTTGAAAATCAACTTATCATCTTATATTCTCAATTTCACCTGGGCTACTCATTTCTCTTTGGATTATTAAAATCTTTTAGATATGCTTTTATGAACAAGTGCTTTCATTTTTAGTTGTTCCCCCATTAGTTTTTGAGCTCTGTAGGTCTAGCATAATGAATAAACACTGATGATTAAATGTACTTTTTTTTTTTTAGGTTTAGAACAATGAATCTTGTGGCTCTCTTTTGTTTTAGGCTCACAGCTGCTGTTATGGATTAGATAAAGTGTGTCCCAAAAACTCAAGTGTGAGACAATGCAAGAAAATTTAGAGGTGAAATGTTTGGATTATGAAAGTTTTAACCTATTCAGTGCATTAATACACTTGAATGGATTAACTGGGTGGTAACTGTAGGCAGGCAGGTTGTGGCTGAAGGCGGTGTGTCACTGGTGGCATGCCTTTGGGGTATATATTTTGTTCTTGGTGAGTAAACTCTATTTCCTGGTGGCCATGTCCTGAGCTGCTTTCTTCCACCACACAATTCTGCCATGTTGTTCTGCCTCCATCTTAGGTGCTACGGAATGGAGTCGGCCATGTATGGACTGAGACCTCTAAACTGTGAGCCCCAAATAAACTTTTCCTTCTCTAAATTATTCTTGTCAGATCACTGAAAAAACTGACTAAAATAGCTGTAGACCTTTTCACAGAATACCACTACTATTCTGTGTTTCTACTTTGACTATTATAATAAAGTTGGTAATAGGCTTATAAAAACTATTTTAATAAACAGAAAGTTTAACTTCAACTGTGTATAATGACAGTGACAGGATCCTTAGTTTGGTCAGAAAACCAGTTTGTGTGTGTGTGTGTGTGTGTGTGTGCGCGCGTGCCAAGTTTCAGTATGTTTCTAAGGAATGAAAATATGTTTTTTAAAGCTAATATTACAAAGCAAAGTCCCTTATAATCAATAATTATAAAGCATTCTGTCTTAGTAGAATTACAGACTTAAGGGGCAAAAGAAGTCCACACAGAAAGCCCAATGACCCAGTAAGATGAAAATACATTCTTCAATTTTTTTATTCGAACACATTTATTTACTCTTTTAGATATTCTAAAAATTATACCCCTTAGTAAATTAAATAAACAAACACAAAATAATTTCCTCCTAATCTGAGACCTGAACATTGTGAATGAGGGGGAGTAGCAAAAAATTTGGCTAAAAAAATAGAGAAGGGACCAAGAGGTTTTAATCTTTAAAAGTTTTTAGCCTTTTAAGATTAAAGAATTTATCCTAAGAGCAGTGAGAAATCAATAACTAAAATACAGCTCTGACCAAAACCATGAAATCCTTGGGTATAAATCTAACAAATATGTGTAAAATCTAAAATCCATATGGGAAAAACTACGAAACACAGATAAAAGAATCAAAGTGGACATACATGGAGAGATTTACTAAGTTCTTTAGCTAGTGTTAAGATGTCAATTCTCCTCAGATTGGTTTTCAGAGGCAACATAATTCCAATCAAAATCAGAGCCACATTTCTGGTAGAAGACAATAAGCTAAATTTATATGGAAAGAAAGGTAAAAGAACTAGAATAGTTAAAACAATTTAGAAAAAGAACAAGTTGGTAAACTCACACTATTTGATTTTAAGTCTTTGGATAAAATTATAGTAATCCTGACTGTGGTATTAGTGGAAGGATAGAAATTTGGGAGGGGAATAGAGAGGGATGAGGGGGTAATTATAGCCCATAGGCCAAAACTAGTTTGCCCTGGTTTTTGTGCCCTATGCTAAGAATGCTTCGGTATTTTTAAATAGTTTACACAAGTACCTAGATAATATCTTTCACTGTGCCTTTTGGCCTACAAAATATAAAATATTTACTATCTGGTCCTTTGCAGAAAAAGTTTGCTGTTGACCCCTAACATAGATCAGAAAAGAATAGAGTTCAGACATAGACCCACATAAGTATAGTCAACAAATTTTTGACAAAAGAGAAAAAGACAGTCTTTTTAACAAATGTAGTTGAATAATTAGATACTTACAGACAACAAAGTGAACCTTGATCTACACCTCACATCACACACAAAATTTAACTCCAAAAGAATAACAGACCTAAGTATAAAATATAAAGCTATAAAACTTACAAGAAAATGAAGGAGAAAATCATTGCAATCTTAAGTTAGGCAGAGTTTGAAGATACAACACATAAGTATGAAAGAACAAACCAATAATTTGAACTTCAAAATAAATGCTTGCTCTGCCAAAGACATCAACAGGAGAATGAAGACAGGCCACAGATGAGAATTTTTTTGTAAAATAAATTTTATTTGACAAAGGACTTGGTATCTAGAATATACAAAGGATTTTAAAAACTCAACAAAAAAAAAATCCTACCCAATAAAAACCTGTTAAAAGATTTGAGCACTTTACCAAAGATAATGGTGTACATATAAATAAATACATGAAAGATCTAAGAATCCTTAGTCACATGGAAATGCAAATCAAAACTACAATGAGCTACCACTATGCATTTATTGGAATGATTAAAATAAAATTAAAACAAAAGTAAAAACTGGAGGCTGGGGTTGTGGCTCAGTGGTAGAGCGTTTGTCTAGCATGTGCGAGGCCCTGGGTTCGATCCTCAGTACCACATAAAAGTAAATAAAAAATAAAATAAGGGTGTTGTGTCCAACTACAACTAAAAAATAAATATTAAAAAAAAAATAAAAACTGACTCAGGCTAGTCAAAACGTGCAACAATTGGAACTCTCCTACTTTATATTGCCAATGGGGATTCAAATGGTTCAAGGACTTTGAAAACACTTTGGCAGTTTCTTAAAAGGTTAAACATAAACTTGTCTTGGAACCTAGCAATCCTATTCCTAGGTATTCACCCAAGATAAATGGAAACTTCTGTTTACACTGAAACTGGTAGACAAAAACTGGAAACAATTTAAACATTATATGGTGGTAGTCATATAACTGCACTCATTGACAAAACTTATAGAATTATACAATAAAAAGTGAATTTTATTATATGTAAATTAATCCTCAGCAAAGCTAATTTAAAAAAAAACACTTTTACTGCAGGACAGAAAATGAAATTTGGAGAACAGGATGGATGGCAGGAGACTGTTGAAAGGGCTGATTTGGGCAAATAAAGTTTTGATGAGGATCTGGATTAGGGTATGGCATCAGGGAAGCCACAGAAAGGTGGATGAAGGAGTGAATGGATTTTGGAGCACATAAGTGTTGAGGTTTTGAGTTTATTCCAGTGATGTATGGGACTGTTTGCTAAGACAGAGAGCAATGGAGGATGTATGATTTTGAGGAAAGGGTCCACACTTTGGAGCCTGCAGAGAATAAAACAGACAGGTGAATTCAGGAGTCCTGGAACATAGAAGAGAATTCTGTGGTTCTTGTCTATTTGAGAATTACTAGTAGAGAAATACCTAGGCCAAAAAAGAAGACTGATAAGGATCTGGAAAGGTGTGTGAACCAGAAAGAAGAGGATAATTCCCTGCAAAACAGAAAAGTAACATTCAAGGTGTGAAGAGACTAAGCCAGAGGAGGAAATGTCATTAAAAGGGGGAAAAGGCAATTATTTCAATTGCTGCTGAGAGGTAATGGAAAACAAAGACTTACATGTCCCATTGGACACGGCAACATGAACTCATCAGTGACCTGAGCATGAACTGTACTTTCTGGTGCAGAGGTGGGATGGAGACTTGACTGCAGTGAGCTGAAGAGTGAGGTAACAGAGCAATGGTGGATAACTTTTTGGAACGTTTAGGTGGAAAGCTGAAGAAAGAAAGAGCTGGGAGTATGGGGGTCCAGAAAGGATTTTCTCATTTTAAGATGGGAGAAATCAGATACTGTTGAATAATACTGGGGAAAGACACAGGAGATGGCTGAGGCTGACAAGACAGGAAAAAGAGGGGATAACACAAACCTCAGCACCCTAGCTCAATCCTTTTGTTTTATGGAAAGAGACCCAAAGTCCTGAAGAGAAAGTGACTTTCCTAAGTTCACACAGTGAATCAGAGATCTAGAACTGGGATATAAGGCTATAGCTACTTACACTACGTTTTGTTTTCAAATTATTTTTTCTTTTGTTAGATAGTTTTTTTCTTATGTTGTATGCTTACTGTGGAAATTCAAAAATACATAAACAAACCACATGTAATTCTATTACTCAGATATAACTTCTAGTAGTAGTTTGAATCATTCCTAACAGTCATTAATAATTTTTTAAAAATATTGCCTGTATGGATTTAACACTATATGGCACTGAAGACAATATCTTGTTAATCAAGTTAAACCTGCCCCTGATAAGAGAGGGCTAAGTTTTTTCTGTGAAGTAGTATATTTGTTTTCCCAAGAAATATGAAATATTAAAAATAATTCCTCACTTTGAGTATAAGTTAATTCAGTCAAAAGAATACTGTTGAGTTGACTAGCAGTGATCACATTATCAAGAGAATTGCTAAATGAGATTTGCCAGGAACACAATAAACTTATGTCAGAGCTGTGTGAATTAGAAACCCATGTTGGAGTTGACATCCTTTTACAAGTTCTGTGTACATCTGCATTCATGCTGCATGAAACCAAGAGATGAAACAAACACCTTTAGCAAGCACCAGATGGAGCTGCTGTCTAAGCCACAAAGCCTGAACTTTAAGGGTTTCATTTTGCACGCTAATTATGTTTGGAGACAAAGATATGCACTTGAAAACACTGTCAAAACTATTTTAACTGATAACAGGCTTTTAGCAAGAGACGCTATACCCAATACAGGTCAGTCCAAAGAGCAATCCTTGGGCTTGCAGCCACTGTAGAATGACTTCAGTGGCTTATCAATAATAACTAGCAGCTTTTGCTGCTCAAAACTGACACTCTCCAAAGGGAAAACTCTAGTTACCAAAGTAATGCTTGTGAAATAAAAAAAAATGTCTCCTGAGGCACTTAAACAAGAAAATGTAACAATCTGTGCTGGTGTCCTCCATTTATTTGCCAGATCAGGTCTGATGTGGAGCACCCAAATGGAATGTTTGATAAGAAAAGCTCATTTGCTTCCATATTTTTTATAATCTTAAAGCAAATCCTCCAGATGAAATGGTCTAAGGGAGAGTTTAATGGCTAAAGCGCCCCTAGAAGCTAGCCAGAACTCCCATGATCTAAAATCCTATTTCATATTTGACAGTTTTCAGGACTAAAGCCCTTGAGGCTATAGATAAAGCTGTTCAAGAGTAGCCTATTTCACTTCAAGTTGTGACAACCTTTTAAGAACCTATTACTCTCTCTGCTGCTATACAATGATAATAATTAGTTTGCTTCTAGTCCAACAGTTTCCGGCAGATTTGATATGAGACAACCAAATCGACACTGGATTTTGATCGTGAAATAAACTGGCCAGCAGAAAGCTGGAGCTCCTCAAGCCAGAATTACAATTCCTGGCAGTGAAAAGGGGGTGTGCGGGTGGTCTATTAAACACCACACAGACAGCATTCCCTGCAGGCACCCAAGGAGAACCTGTTAATAATAAAGGAGGACAGGGAATGGACTGCTAAGCTCCTTCTCCAATCCTGTAACTCCCAAAGGCCAATCTCTCTCTCCATAAAATCTGTCACATTACTACAGAAGCAGAGTCAAGGATCCTCACTGCTGTGCATGGGCTTTTAAGGACACTCATTGAGGAACTATCCCCCATATGTCATCCAACACATTAGTTCATCTCCAGGATGTTAGGGTAACATTTATAAGCCAAGGTTCTGATTAGGCTTTTGTAATGGAATGTGTGGGTCATTTATGTAAAAAAAAAAAAAAAAAAAAGCAAAGGAAAATGTGACAATCCTCACGTCATTGTTCCCAACCTTTCCTTCTGCCACAGTGAAAAATGCTGACCTGACACCTCGACCAGTTGCCAAACCCTTCAGTATATGACTAAAAAGGTGGAGAGAGGAAGTGAAAGCAAAGCTGCAGGAAGAGGTTTTGCAGGAGATAAAATGCAGCTTTAATTTGGTACACAAATTCCATGGGTAGAAGGAAATGTCTTAATTTGAGATCTGACCAGGAAAAAAAAAAATCACAATTCCTTGTTATCAAAAGACCAGACAAGATCTTAAGACATGACATTCTCTTGTCTAAAGAAGAAACAAAAGAAAGACCTGCTTAATTTTGAAAACTTTAAAGCTCTTTTAAAAGGCTGAAGCCCATCCAATTCCAACTGCTCCAACCACAAGAGTTTTCTGTAACAATTTACTGTTCCTGTCACATGGTAGTCACCTCGGGGTAAGAATTGTGCAATAGCAAAGGCACCATGGCACACCAGTGCTGCTTAGTTCCCAGCTAATTTTCTGAGTTAAACTCTTTGATGCACCAGTTAAACAGTAAAAATACTACTCATTATTATTATACAGTTGGTAATAACTAGTTATAAGGTTATAAACTCCAAAATGTTCCCTAAACCCACCTCAGACCCCTACTTAAGGAGGTAAACATCAGAGAAAAGTTTAAAATGTTTTCTAATAACCAAGAACTCCATAGTTATTCACAGTTTTATTTTGTTTACAATGTTTTTCTTTTTTGGGAATGTGTTTCTTCTAATGCTGTTCCAGTTGGCAAAACTGTTTATCCTTCACAATCCAGTTCAAATTTTACCTCTGTGATAAAAGTTTTCCAGATTCCCTAAATACCTTGCATTATAATTATGTAAGTTCTTAGAAGGCAGAGTGATGTCTTTTTTAATCCCTTTATTTCTTGGGATGTTTGAAACATATTGGATACTAAGTAAGTACTTGCTGAAAAATAATAATTCTAGTAAGTACTAGGCACTATTTGAAACAATTTATTCATAAAACTCTTAGTTTTATGAATAATATATATATATATTATTTAAAATAATATTATTATAAATCTTACTATATATATATATATATATATTATTTAAAATAATATTATTTTAAATCTTACTTTACAGATGAAGAAACTGGGACTTGCCCAAGGTCACTCAACTAGTAAATGGCAGTCAGGATGATATTAATAGTAAAGCTTAGCTTTCCCTGTCATTTGAAGCCTTCTTTAGATACAAGTATGGCAGTCCCCAGAAGATGGTTCACTCAGTACCACTGGCATTGCTCACCAGAGTGTAATTCTACTATGAATGAAGAAAGTGTTAAAATGAGGCACAGCTTTCAATCAGGCAGTTCCACATGCTTAAATGCAGAACAAGCCAGGGGCAAACCAATATATTCACACTAGTCGTGCTTTTTGTGCTTCAGAGTATTGAGGAAATGAATAGTATGGGGCAAATTAAGCACCAACTTTCATGCAATCCAACCTGAATCAAGCCACCATGAATTGGAGGGGCCACTGAAGTAAGTGGTTGAGAGGGCACAGTGAGATGCTGCTGGAAGTCATCTTGCGTTCCTCCTCTCCATGGCCCCCAACCTCAGAAGAAAGTTGTCAAGTGAGGAAAACTGGACTGAAGGCTACATTAAGGAGACAGAGCTGATTGAGATGTAAATAAGGGCAGTGTAAGATTCAAATGGAAGAAAAGCGGGAGAAGGACACTGGGAAGGAAAGAGAAATACAAAATAGTTGATGGTTCTGAGAAAAAAATTCCACTTGAATGTTTATAGCAACAAAGTCAAAGAGAAAAATTTCACTGTAAATCTCTGTATTTTCGGGTATTTCAGTGTGATTTGTACCTTTGGTAGGAGGTATTCTTTTTCCAATTAGCTATAGAAAAGAGTAAACAACAGTACTATAAAACATTTATAATCTAGATTTTAAAAGGGAGAAAGTACTTCTAAATTAATGAATGTCTGAATTATACAATACTTTGAAGAAATATAGATTTATTTCTTCAAGGAAATGCCATAACCAACTTTCCTGGTAGAGGTATTTGGTGGACCTGTTCTAATAAATAGGTAAGAATTATTTTTATATTGGTTATAAATACATAATGGTTTTAAAATACATTAAAAGAGTATTTCTCAAACTGGAATTGAGAATATATTTTCACGGGTTTAAGAGTTCTCCAAAAGAGCTTAATATTAAGCTGAAAGTAAAGTCTATATCTAAAATAAATTAATACAAGCATATGCTGGATCACTGGAAAGGTTACTTATTACCTAAGCACAGTAATATGATTTCCAGGTCCACATATACATTTATCTTTCTAGTCTAAGCTGACATCAAGTGCACTACTCTAACTATAAGGGACAGTGAGAAAAGAAAAAGGCTGACTTTATATGTAAATGATTCAGTCCCTCCAAGTGAAGACCCATATGACATCATGATGGAATCTCAGTGTACTGTACCAATCTTGGATTGTCAATGTCCTACAAAGAAATATGGCTTAAGAAGAAAGTCAACAGTAATGAAAGCTGCAAAGTAAACTGTGGGGTGGCAGGCAGCTCCATATGCACATTGTGAGCAGCAATTTAGTTTTGGTAAAATATCATCTATCATGTTATATTACTGTAAATTTGCATTTCATTCATTTTACAGGGTTTTTTTTTCAGTACTTAACTTTTATAATTGTTCAGATTTAGAAGTAAATGAGAAATATAAATATAAGGAATTCATACTTAATTTTACATTTGAATTTACATAAAATTAATGTATGTCAATACTAAGAAACCGCAGTTGTTATTTTTTCTAATTAAAAGAAAGGTATAAATTACTGAAGTTTGAAAAGTAGTGTTTAAAAACAATATTTTCTTATGTCCAGGAAACATTTCTCTAGTGATCTTATTTACATTATTAATTTACTAAGCATCCGTTGAAGGAGTAAAATAATTATTTTACAGAGCTGTTATGAAAATAAATTCAGATAAAATGTATGAAATGCTTAACTCAGAGGCTGATTCAGAGAAAGAAGTTAATAAACAACAGTTCTCTACACTGTTATTAAATTTCTATATCCTGTGGAGGACAGGAAGGGGAGTGATCTCTTCCAATCCATGCTACACATATCCATACCTCATCTTTCGTATATATATGTATAAGCTGTTGATGGACCTTTATTTTATTCATTTAGTTATATGTGGTGCTGAGAATCGAACCCAGTTCCTCATACATGCACTCTACCACTGAGCCACAACCCCAGTCCCTCCTTACCCTATTTTGACATACCAATTAGGAATTTGAGAAGCTATTTCTATGGAAACACAGTTAACTATGCTGGTTATGCTTTAGTGATATGGATGGTTTGATTTAAAGTGTCAGCTAGCTTGCAAATCTATTTACTATATGTTTCTACAGGGAAAATTGTACTCCAAGTTCTGAGCAACTGCCTTGCAAAGAAACTTTAGCATCCTATCTTGGACTTGTAATAGATGATATCAGGAGGGAGCTGCTGAGCAGCAGGGTAATGTAATCCAACTTGTAATTTAAGAATTCAGGTGGAAATGGAAAGGATACACTGAGAGGAGGGAAGGTGAGAATGTGGTTGGTTCCACAATTACAATACTAAACCAGACAAGGCCCAGAACTAAAGCAGTGGTAATGGGAATTAATTAACAGGCAGGGGTTGATTTGAAAGGCCAAATGGATAAGGTTTATCAATGAGAGGGACACTGGGGAAGGACTGAAGATGACCCTGGGCATTTCTCTAGGTGAAAATCCAGGATGATTTTTCCAGAATCATACTGAAGTGTGCACAATCAAGTAGCACCAACTGCACCAAGTTAACTATAGAGAATAATGGGAAAACAACAACAACTGATGTCTGAATGGAAATAGCAAATATATTCTAAAACCAACTATGTATTAAAGATTCTTTCCCTTTAGACGCATCAGTATCTTTAATCACTATCCTCTCATATAAACTTGACTTTCAACTTTGAGTGTAAATGGTTTGGTCAGATCCATATAAAAGACACAGGATGCTGACGTGGCTGGGGGAGAAAATGAAACAGGTAAAGTGACAATCTTCTATAGCTTTATTTTATTACAGAATAAAGACAGAAAAATAAATCTTGGGTTAAGAAATGGAAGTGATGGGACTAGTGATAGAGCATGAAGGTTGGAAACTGTGGTCAAAGGATTCAAACACTTGACATGGAAATGAACATGCCAACAGGTTCCAGCCCTTTCTTGAGGGTGGTCTCAAGAAAGCAGCAGACGCTTGGACTCTGGGGAGTTAGTGGATATTAATATAAAAGTAGAACACAATCTGATAGAGGAAAAGTTTAATTATCCCCAATTAAAGTATGTTGGGTCTTCATTTTCATTGGTGAAAATAGCTTCCTTTGTCTATATCACTGGTTTATATCACTAAGGACAGCCAAGGATTCTCAGAATGGAAAGTGACAGCTGGGATGCCAGCCATTCCTAAAAAGACTGCCCTGGGCTCCTGGTCCTTGTGGCCAGAATATAAGTGGCAATTCCATTCTATTGCAACAATCCACCAACTAGGAATGCTCAGAGGCACAAGTGAATAACACTCAAGGCCATTACTAACCACATTTGTAAGTTTATGTACACTGCATATATAAGTTACTCAAACAGTCTAGGCTTTATGGTCCTTATCTTCTTTTTAAATGAATAACTTAACTCTTCATATTATAAAAGCAAGCATTAAATAAAGATTTGTAATACACAAACCCCCAAATCTTAGTATATACCCTTTCTGGATCTTTTTCTGATATCCAGGTCAAGTGCTCCATACACAGACACACAGATGTGTTTAGCTTAGTGCATGTGCTGTCTGGTAACATGAGCATCTATAAAGTCTTTCCAAAATTTGCAATCTACTTTAAACATTATATAAATGCAAATCTGGGTTGAAATACCATTTTGAATTAAATAAATTTAACAACGGAATAGATGAAATTGTAATGAGAGTCCTTTAATATCAAAAAATTAAAAATATTTCTAATATTAAGAAACAATTCTTCTGTATGGAAACAGTTATCCAGCAAGATCACCTATTCAGGACACAGCTAAAAATTACATCAAGTAGGAAAGCACCTCTCTAGTTTCACTTATAGACTCTTACTCTTGTTTTACGCATAAATTTAATCAACTCAAGTTAGTTTTATTCCTGTTGTTCATACAGAACAAAGGTGAAAGCTCTACTTAAAATATGATAAGTTATAGTTCTCTCTCATGCCTTATTTGTACACTCCTATCCACTTTACTATGAACCCACAGAGAAAATAACATTGAGTGGAGTTACATGTGTTGCACTGCTTTTTCAAAAAGGTAC
This sequence comes from Urocitellus parryii, assembly GCF_045843805.1. NCBI lineage: Eukaryota > Metazoa > Chordata > Mammalia > Rodentia > Sciuridae > Urocitellus > Urocitellus parryii. The sequence goes on along the minus strand of NC_135536.1, from coordinate 119,252,667 downwards.
CCAAATGTCCTTTCCATGATTACCCTTTAAAAAGACTTTCTAACCATTCTCTTCTGTGGTCTTGCATATTCCCAAATATGCAAGGGTGGAGTAACTTTCAGGGTTACTTCTCGCTCCTTTCTTCTGAAGCTTTCAGACTTCTAGCTGTCTGCTAGACTTCTCCAAACATAACTAATTATTTTTCCTCAAAATACATTCAACTTTCTCCTGGGTGCTGTAACATGAATGGTATTACAATGGTAGGCATTCAGGCTTGGTCAACTTTGACTCCTCTTGGTCTTTCTCATATTATGTCCATTCAATTTCCAGGTCCTATCTTCCTAGTCTATCCTCCCTCTTTGACCTTTCAAACCATAATTTGAATTCTGGATTTCATTGTTGTTTAAAATATAGAGTGAATGAATTGTTATCTCCCAATTCCTCTAAAACAGAGTTCATTACTACTTTGCTCTTTATAAATCCATTAGTAGTTCTCAGTTGCCTATATATATATTTGAACATCTTAGAATAAAATGTAATGCTCTTTGTGATTTGATACTGCCTTTCCATTTTTTTACAGCATCATCTCTTACATGTTCACTCATATAATTATTGTTCAAAATTCTACAGTTACAGGGCCGGTGGTGTAGCTCAGTGATAGTGTGCTTGCCTATTACGTGCAAGACCCTGGTTTCAATTCCCAGGACTACATACATACATAAAATCTATAGATCTTTTGCTACTCCAGTCAAATGTTAGTATACTTGTGGGAGGACTTCACTGGAATTCAGTATGCATCTAAGGGTACACACATCATCCTGAAGTCAATTATAACAAAGGAAGTCAAGAAAGGGAAAATGAAGGAAGAGCTGTCCACCTCTTAGAATTAACTTCCTCTTTCCTCAAAATCCTATCACATGGCATTTATGGCTATTTGTACATTCCCTCCTCTTACTAGTCTTAGCTCCTCAAAGGCAGGACACATTTCTCATTCAGAATTGGCACTATATATTTCTTGAACAGATGAATAAATGATGCTTTGCTATCTTGTTTCATAGGCCAAAATAACTTAGAAGGAGACAGCAGCATTCAGACAAGAAGTGGCAAGTGACAAGTGACTCCCTGACAGCAAAGGGGGAGAAAGAAGACGACCAAAATCAAAGAACTCAAAAAGCATTTCATGTGGGAAAAACAGCCCTATATCCTTTAAGGGCATCATGGTATTCAAGAATAGCAACGTGTTTGATGTTGACACTAATTATAATAGCAAGATATCAACAAAATGTTAAATTACATTCTGTGTCCTGTATTTAGCAAGGGATGAAAACAACAAAAGTATGAAATGTATTTCGGAAGTCTTTCCATAAAAATGGTTGTATTACTTAAAAACTTATCTATGTATAAAATAAATATCCATTAGGTATTTAGAAAAAAGTAGACAGAAGGAGGAAAAAACATCCTAAATTCAAGTCTGCATTTTAAAAAATCAGGTTACATAAGCACCAAATGGTTATTTAATTGAAAATATTTTTTTAATATCTTTATTTTACACTTATATGGTGCAAAGGATCAAACCCAGTGCCTCGTGCATGCTAAGTGAGCGCTCTACCCCTGAGCCAAAAACCCCAGCCCCTAAAAATATTTTAATGATTAAACATCTCAAGCCCCAAGTTATCCAGGAAATTTGGCCAACTAGAACTCATTCTCTTGAAAAACAGAGAGCGCTAAGATTTTACTCTTATCATTATATAATGTTATTCACCCAACTCTCTGGTCTTAATCTGTGACTGGAAAATAGTGGGTTGGGAGGAGATAAGGAAATGGGGAATAACAAAAAAGAATATAAAAAATAGAGGGTGAGACATTTAAAAAAATGGGGACTCACAATCAAAAGGCAAGAGGACAATCAAGAAAAGTAAGAGGGAAAATAGATAAACAGAGAAAGCCTAGTATGTGAACAGGCACAATCAGAAAAAGGACAGCTCTTCCTTCATTTTCCCTTTCTTGACTTCCTTTGTTATAATTGACTTCAGGATGATGTGTGTACCCTTAGATGCATACTGAATTCCAATGAAGTCCTCCCACAAGTATACTTTATACCAACACAATCCAGTTAAAAGGACTTTAATTGGTGTGCACTATTCCCTGCAATTTCAACATTTTAAAAATGAATAGTCTCACTAAGTACCAGATGGTGACATGTACTAATTAATCAGGACTATTCAATGAATGAGCATATTAAAATGAATGCACCTATTAGATATGTGTTACAGCTGCTCCATCCTGAGGAAGCCTCCCCTCAAACATGTGTCCATGGAAAGTGCAGATTTACTGTGCCGTACTCACAAATGTCTCCCGCAATTATTTGCAACAGCAATACCATCGTTCTTACGTCTCCCTCTGGATCACTCGATATTTCATGCTAAACAGCCATAAGCTCTGCTATCCTCTATAATCTATTTAACCTTCGTAAGCAAGAGTCAGTTAAATATTGGGTCTATAGTTTCTCTTCTAAAGAGAAGATCTTACAAACTCATCAAGGTTATTTGTTAAAGGGACAATAGGTGAGGAACAGATCAAATGGGGCCCTTGATCTGACTTCCTTCCTCGGCAATTTGTCTGTCAGGCAGTGAAAGCCTGAGCACTGCTAACTGAAGGAATAAAATAGTGCAAATGGGATCCTGCATGACAGGTTGCCAGGCTCTGATTTTCCTCAAATATTATTAGCATTGGAGAGAAAGGTATAACGTATTGGTGGTTCTCAAAATATTACTAGTCAGTCATTTTGAAAGAAAAAGAAATCCCAGAAGTCATTTGTTTTCTCAGCTTCTCATACTCTTCTATTTTATATTATTTTGGATCACCACAATTTTGAACACATTCTAATAGTAGAAAACTACCCAAGTCTTGGTAGATTAATAGGAAACAATGATTTCTAATTTGTTGAAAGCACTGAAAATCGAGTGGTTGATTTAGTAGGAAGGCCATTAAGGCACAGACAAAACATGGAGGGCAGGGAAGGAAGGAGTGTCATGAGACAGCCATGTTATCTGGTACATGGCAAGCAGTGACGCATGTTGGTTTTCTCCTCCAGATAATAACAAATGGTAGTGAAATTTTCTATTTGCTTTTTCAAAAACCAACTCGAAGGGAAACCTAACAAGATAAGACTGAACATGATTACCTTTGGAGAATTTTCAGATTGTGATAGAAAATTTGATTTGGCAGCATACCTTTAAAATTTCAGACAATATACTTTACCCTCTAAAATAAGCCTAGAGGACAGAATTCTGAGAAATCTGTGCTCATGTATGATGTATGGCAATGGTTATTGCTTAAAATGAGAGTATTATCCAAAGAATCTTTAGGGGAAGGTAAACCAATAACAGAAACATCAAAATTTGTAGTTACAGACCAGAAAACCCTCTCTAGTGGCAAAGGAGATTTTTAAAAATTACTTTCCCTGAGCTCTAGCCTAAAAATGAGAGGTAGAATTTATGTATTATTCAAAAACAACTTAATTAATCTGGACATAATTAAAAGTCCAAAATAACTGAACAATTTCATCGAGAGGTTTCTGTGCAATGGTTGAATAATCTTTTAAAAATTTCTATTAGGGTTTGATATTTTGGGGGTAGATTTCTATTATTTTTAAAAATTTGGTTCTATCCCCCTCCTTAAATAAAAAAAAATATATCTTGGGGTAGAGTATTCAGCATACGAGTAGGTTTTAATAAGAGTTACATGTTCTGAGATAGCACAAAACCTCAAAAGACAAGATATCAAAACTAACAATAATGAGACCCTGGGTCCCAGCCCCAGAACCACAAAAGAAAACAAACAGGAAAAAAAAAAACTAACATAATTCTTAGCCCAAACACTTAAAAAGAATCAAGCTGGGAAACTTAGAACCCTGACTAGCTGAGGGGAAAACGATGATTTATAACAACATAAGTAGACTAAGACAACTTTCAAACAACTCTGAAAATATAATCTGTTGCTTATTTTTGAAAAGCACCATTGATCAATACCCCACACATTTAGACAAAAAACCCAGAAAACATGATGCTTCTTGAACCCAGAGGTAGTGAACAGCTTAACATGAATAGCTATATGAAAAAGAGCATAACGCCCACTCTTAGATTATAGGCAGCTCTAACCAGAAGACTGCATTAATATTATAGCCTAGCCTGATTTGGAATAATATCAGAGTCAAAAATAAATACCAAGTTTGACAAAAAGCAGATGAATTAGATGCACAAAAGGAACCAGTGTGGTCTAAGTATGACGTCTAGCAGTTAGAGCTAGGGATTCTACTTCTGCTTCTGTATTTAAGATACAATTCAGAATTAGTCATTTATGCCTTTGGCTAAATGTCAGGCTACTTCTAAGGTGCCTGAAATCCCTTGGAAGGGGGCCATGAATATATTAATATAAAACCAGATTCCGAATTAGCTTTTCCCTGATGATACACTAAAAAAATGATGAAAAGACAATATTTAGAATATGCTACATTTCATGCAGTACTTTCAACATTACAAAGAGCCTTGACTGATCAAAGGAAGGCAGAACTGATCATTTCTTTCAGGAAAAAAAAAGAGAGAGATGATGTATGGAAATGGAGAAGTGGTGGTGCTAAAATATGAAAGGTTTATCAATTTATACAATAAAATTTGGGGTTTATATATAGATCTTATGAAAGACAGTGATGAAATCTCTGTTTAAGAAGTTGTTTCCTGAAATCAGTAACAATAATTTTGAGCTGCTTGAATTAAACTTGTTATATTTACTATTAGATATGGTAAATCTGAGAAGAAATACTAAATGTTTGTTAGCATCAACATAATTGTTAACAACAAAAGCTCATGTTGCAATATAGGTATAGAGAGGAAATTTAATTTGATTTTTGAGGGTTGGGGACAAGAAAAAACACCAACATTTATTGACACAGTGTCACTGTGCCGAAAACTAAATACCTTACCCCATCTCATCCTTCTAACCACCCTACAGTGGAGTTAATATGAGAACCCAGGCCTGTCTGACTCCAAACCTTATGCTTCACACAATAATGGCATTTGTCAAATATGTTACTTCAAAGGTAAGTTGTAGGATTCTATTTGTAATAACTGTCCAAATTTGGTCAAAAGGAAAAGTACTAAAAGAAAAGAAACTGAACCATTTCAATACAAAGAAGGACATGAAACATATTAGACCCTACTGAAGCTCTTTCAAGCATGAAACAATCACCTGTTAACATTTAAGTTTCTATTGAGAATAAATTCAGGTTTACTATTTGTCTCTAAGTGTCTGACCAGAAGTTCAGAAATGAGCAGATTCTTAAAGTAAATGAATAAAGAAAAATCTTTCAGATTCTGAATGTGGTTTTCAAATTGTGAGGTGACTTTCAAATTATAAAAAAATGAAGCTACAATGTCATATTCACGGTTACATAAAACTTGCTGTTTTTTTAGTGGAGGGCTTCTTAAACTTTAATATGCTTACAAAGTACCTGTGCATACTGTAAACATGTAGATTCTGATTCAGTAGGTCTGAGGCCACAGACTGTACTTTGAGAAGAAGTTTTTAAAATATACACAACAGCAACCACTTTGGAAAGCAGAGGACATTCCTCAGAAAATCTGGAATGGAACCACTAGTTGACCCAGTTATCCCATTCCTTAGTATATACCCAAAGGAGTTAAAATCAGCTACTACAGTGACACAGCCACATCAATGTTTATAGCAACTCAGTATACAATAGCTAAGCTATGGTACTAACCTAGGTGCCCTTCAACAGATGAATGGATAAAGAAAATGTGATACACACACACACACACACACACACACACACAAAAATGGACTATTACTCAGCCATAAAGAAGAATGAAGTTAGGGCATTTGCAGATAAATGAATAGAATTGGAGCAATCCAAAAAGCCAAAGGCTGAATGTTCTGATATGCAGATGCTAACACACACTAAGGAAGGGGAGTAGGAATAGAAGTTCACTGGATTAGATAAAGGCAAATGAAGGGAATGGAGAGGAGATGGCATAGGAAAGACAGTAGAATGAATCCGACATAATTTCACTATCCTTGTAACTTTGCATTATGTACAATCACAAGAATCAGATCCTAATTAGAATATGTCAAAATACACTCTACTGTCATGTATATCTAAAAAGAACAAATAAAAAAATAAAATATACAGAACACATGGGGATGAAAGAAAGCTGGGAAACAGTAGCTATGAAAATTAAGAAATCACCAACCTCCCCTCCTCTTTTATTGGTGCTTGGGATATAGAGCACCACTTGCTTGCCCAGCTTGAATGTGGTGATGGGTTTGATCTCTAGCACTGGGAAAAAAATCATTTATATTAATCCTTAGACATGTACCTAACACAGAATATAAGGGTTAAGTTTTATTCTTGTATTATACAGCATAATCTATGGAATTAACAGGAACAAAATCAGAAGAACAAATGCAATTCTGAAGAACAAAACTGATGTTAATCAGACATCAAGTTACTGTAAGATGGTAAGACAGTGCAGTATTGGCAAAATAACTGACAAACAGATCAATGGAAGACAACAGGGTCCAGAAATAGATTCATACAAATATAGTCAATTGATCTTTGACAAAGGGGCAAAGGTTATACAATGGAGAGAGTGCACTCTATTCAATAACTATATTCACATTAAAAACCAGAAACAAAAAACCCTCTAAATACAAACCTTAAAATCTTCACAAAAATCAACACAAAATGAGTCAAAACCCCAATGTACAGTGCAAAATGTTACATCTAGAAACTAACACAGGATAAAATCTAGTTAACCTTGGATTTGGTGATGATTTATTAGATATGACACTAGAATAATCCATAAAAGAATGAACTGATAGACTGAACTTCATTACAGTTAAAAACTCCTGCTCAATGAAAGATACTGTGAGGAAAATTAGAATGTAAGCCACATATTGGTAGAAAATACTTACAAAGACTTATGTGATAAAGGACTATTATCCAAAATTTACAAAGAACTCTTAACTCTTAACACCAGAAAGCAATCAATTTAAAAATTAGCAAAAGATCTGGAGCAAAGGATAAAGAAGATGTACTGATGGCAAATAAGCATATGAAAAGATCTACATCAAGTATCATTAGGGTATTACAAATTAAAGCAGTAAGTTAGCATTATACACCTATTAGAATGGCTAAAATCCAAAACACTGACAAAGCCAAATGCTAGACAAGGACGTGAAGCAACAGAATCTCTTAACACAAAATCCATCAATACTTGGTTTTGCCCATAGGAACTGAAAACTTACGCCTAAGCAAAAGCTGCACACAAATGTTAATAATAACTTTATTTATAATTGCCAAAATTTAAAGCAACTAAGATGTCCTTCAAAAGGTAAATGGATAAAATAAACTGTGCTACAGTCATTGTCTTAGTCCATTTTCTATTGTTATAGCAGAACACCTAAGACTGGATAATTTAAAAAGAAAAGGTTTACTCAGCTTGAAGTTCTGGAGACAGGGAAGGTTAGGACTGGGTGGCTGTGTTTGGTGAGAACTTCAAGCTATGTCATAACATGACAGACACAATGTGTGGCAGGAATGTGTGCAAGTGATAAGCAGGTACATATAGAGGACAGGGATGGCACAAAGGAGCCAACCCACTTTATAACAATGTACTCTCACAAAACACTAATCTGAGCCAGGCACGATGTGGTACTAACTTGGGATACTGAGGCAGGAGGATTGCAAATTTGAGGCCAGCCTCAGTAACTTAGTGGGGCCTTAAGCAACTTACTGAAATAAAAATAGATAAATATATAAGGGCTGGGGATGTAGCTCAGTGGGAGAGAGACCCTGGATTCAATTCCCATTACCAAAAAACACAAAACAATCTGTTCTCTTGAGAATTGGTCATCACTGGAAGATGACATTATTGCTTTTTATAGATCCAATCTCTCAACACTACATTGACAACCAAATTTCAAAATGAATTTGGGTGGCGACAAACCCTATTCAAACCATAGCATCCATACAATGGGAATATTATTCAGTGATAAAAAATCAAGTAATTAAGCAAAGAAAAGACATGGAATAACATTAGGTGTACCTTATTAAGTGGAAGAAGCCTATCTGAAAGGACTATAGCTTGTGTGATTGAAACTACATGACATTCTGAAAATGTAAAATGATGGAGATAATAGAAAGATCAGTGAGGGGACTAAAAAGGCAGAGCATAGGGCAATTTTAGAGCACCAAAAATATTCAGTATGATACTATCATAGTGAATACATGTCATTGTACATTTGTCAAAACCCATAGAATGTATAATAGAAAAATTGAGCTCTAATGTAAACTGTAGATTTCAGGTGATAACATGTCAATGTTGGTTCACTGACCAAAACAAATCTTCTACACTAGTGTGGAGTGTTTGATAGTGGGGGAGGTTGCTTGTTTGGGGATGGGGTTAGGAGGTATATAGGAAAATTTGTACCTTCAATTTTACAGTGAATCGAAAATTGCTCTAAGAAATAAAGTCTGTGAATACACAAATCAAGAGCACCCATTTATCTGATGCTTATAGAAAAGGCTTACTAGTTAGCATGAAAAATTCTCATGGCTAAATTAGTAAAATAATTTGGGTCTATACAAGAAAGCACTTGCATCTTTTGAATTTAGAAATTTTAAATGAGATTTTATTTCTAAATGGTTACTGAATGAGTGATTGACTAGGCAAAGGGGAGTCCTTTCTTCAACAATAGGGATACATAACAGGGATTCCCTGGGTAGTGGTGTGGCTGTTAGAAGGGAACATGCAGGGTTGATGGAGGGTTCCTAACAAAGAGGACTGTGTTTTCCATTTCCGCTTGCATTTTCAATTCTCCTTTTAGGACTCTCACATTGTTCCTCCTCAGCTCCAGGCTTAGTGTAGGCCTGGGACTAGGTTGAGCTAAAAATGGATCTATGCTCTTCTGATATAAGGTAGAAGGCTCTAAGTGTGCCTTTTCTCCCTGAGACTTTAATCAGAGTTGGGGAAAAAAAATCCAATGTCAAACTCTGCTCTCCTTCTGTTCTACTGCTTTCATATATTGTGTTTCAATATGCTCATTTTAATATATTATATTGAAATATGTTGCCTTTTAACAAATGAAATGAGTGATTGAAGGTATTGAATTTCTTGCCTAATATCTTTAAGTAGAATACCGGGATTTGAATTTAGGCTTGACTCACTAAAAAGTTCCACCAACTCTGTTAAATCGTGCTGCTTCTAACTCTTTGTTAACCATCACATGCCTTTTTTGGTCTGATCTCAGAACATCTCATTCCACTCTGTACTTGGCTAGAGCTACCATTAGTTCTTTTTAGTTAAGATGCTTATATTAACTTGAGTAACTGTGATTTTTAGGCAATGTAGTTTAGGAAAAAACACTGTCCTTCACCACCAGGCAAAGCTAGGAAAATAATAAACCAACAAAATCCTCCTATTTGAAATAAAACAAAAAAAATATGATGAATTCTGAAACAATCTAATATGTGAAAACACCTGGTTTTGGGTAAATAGAAACATCTGACTATGAAGAACTAATTGGTGAAAAACTAAACAAATGGCCTTAGCAAAATCGAAAAGCCATAAGCAATTGATAAATAATGGTACAAGTCTTTTATTGCCCTTAGTACGACTTTGTATAGCAGTAAAACATGTTATCTAAAGGGTTTGTTTTAACTATTTATTCATTTTGAAGGACTATTTTCTTTCTATAGCTACCCTTTCTGACGATAAGAAAAGAGTTAAAGGTCTATAGACCAACAAGTAAATTTATAGTATAGATTCAGCTACTTACTGGCATAATGGAAAGGCAGGAAGTAAGTGTTGAGAAACTATAAAAAGAAAAAGAAATTGAAAGTAGATCTTAAAAAATATCTGGTCTAAGATAACCCTTTTATGTATTTTTCATAGAAAATTTAAAAATTGGTTTTTAAAAAAATATTTATTTTTTAGTTGTAGTTGGACGCAATACCTTTATTTTACTTATTTATTTTTATATGGTGCTGAGGATTGAACCCAGGGTCTAGCACATGTGAGGCAAGCGCTCTATCACTGAGCCACAACCCCAGCTCCAAAAAATTGTTCGATGCATAAGATAGAATGTATCTATATAAGCCCAAAATTTCCACAAACATTACACTATTGAGTTAAAACACTAGCAACAAGAGATTTTCTAAGTACTTGATTAAAGTCAAGACAGTGCATCCATTTTATCCTGAGCTTATTTCTTTATCCTTCAAGAAGACATGTCTTTTATACCAGAAACTATCAAGCAAGCTAACAGATGGCAAGGGCATTGAATCAAGTCTAATTTGGGTTGAATTCAAGTTTGATTATCTGGAGACATGAAGGCAATATACCTATATTAGCATCAAATGCCTAATACTAATAAAAATGTTATGGAAGTATGATCTGGTAGAAAGTTTTCTGGGACTTAAAAGATCCCCTTAGGCTAAACAGTTACAAAACTCTGGCAAAGTCACAGATTCTTTCTGCCTTAGGATCCTTTATCTGCACAATGGGATGACAATAACTAGTTCTTTCTTTAAGATGTTGAGAGGACAAAAATGGAATGTTAATTTTTTTTTGTGTGTGTGTGTGATGCTGGGTATTGAACCCAGGGCCTTGTGCATTCGAGGCAAGCACTCTACCAACTGAGCTATGTCCCTATCCCCAATTTTTTTCTTTTACTGGATATGGTAGGCAGAATAATGATCCCCAAAGATGTCCACACCCTAAATCCCCAAACCTGTAAAATTATTATCTTGATTCTAGCTTGAAATAAACCCCAACATTTCAGATTTCTGACCTTCAGAACTGTGAGATAATAATCTATGTTGTTTTAAACTATTAATCTGTGACAGTTTTTTTAGCAGCAGCAGGAAATTAATACTCTGGATTCAATCTCAGTTTTGATATCCTGCCTAATCCCCAGTACCACAATGTGTCATTGAGCCAGTTATTTATCTCTCTGAATTTCAGTTTCCACCTATCATACGGGAATTAACAATAATAACAATCTCTGTTACAGGGATCATATAGCATAACCGAGTGCTACTGAGTAAATGATAAAAAAACAGAACAAAAGGAATACTATGGTTTAATGTATCATAGAATATTAAAAATGGGTGAAATTCTGTGCAGTGCAGGTTCTAGGGCTCCACTAGATATCATGGATGTGAGTTCAATTTTGGCTAAATAATGTTGATTTAATAACAAAATTACTTAGCATGCAAATGTCAATCAAAATAATGACTTACTATTGCTATAATCATTATTCAATAAAAACTATTGTAAACATGTTTGACCATAATTCATACTGAAAACTGATTTTTAAAAATAATGTAAAGCTATGTTTCTTTCTCTAGTGTTTACACTAAACATTTATTCATTTAGTTCCTCATTCTAAGCAGGATTATATTTTTTATAAGACTTATGTTTTTCTTATGACCAATGAATGGGAAAAACTAATAATTATTAGGTATGGAATTAAAATACATAACCATTGAATTTTGGTTTATTTTTGCAGAGCCTTGAATATGCTAGGCAAGTACTCTACCACTGAATTATAATCCCAGTCCTGAATTTTTAAAATAAATGTATGAAAAAAGATTTCTCATTTCAATTTTCACAGGTAAAGAAATAAACGTCTGAGAAGACAAAATATTCTCTCCAAGATTACGTCATTAGAGTTATTAGGTGGCAGAGCTGAGACTTCAGCTCTGGTTTTTCAGGCTCCAAGATTCTTTTCATTATTTTTCCTATTTTATAATGTCTTCAGATGCAATGACCTCTTTGTATATTTAGCACAGATACCTGCTGTCTTCAGTAAACCCTATACTTGTATGTAGATCAAACATAAGCAACAAACCAGGGCAAGGCTATCTCAAAAATCCTGTGAAGCAGGGTATGGTAGTGTATGGCTACATTGGGAGTCTGAGGCAGGAGGAGCACAAGTTCAAAGCCAGGCTGAACAATTTACCCAACCCTGACTCCAAAAATAAAATAATTTTGCCTATCCAAGGACAAGGTAGATCTTTCCATCTTCTAAGGTCTAATTTAATTTCTTTATTTAGCGTTCTGTAGCTTTCATTGTAGAGGTCTTTCACCTTTTTTGTTAAGTTGATTCCCAAGTATTTTATTTTTTTTAAGGCTATTGTAAATGGGGTGGTTTTCCTCGTTTCCCTTTCAGAGGATGTGTCACTGATATACAGAAATGCCTTTAATTTATGGGTGTTGATTTCATATCTTGTGACTTTGATGAATTCATTTACTAGTCCTAGAAGTTTTCTGGTGGAATTGTTTTGGTCTTCTAGGTATAGAATCATACCGTTGGCAAATAGTGCTAATTTGAGTTCTTCTTTTCCTATCCATATCCTTTTAATTTCTTTCATCTGTCTAATTGCTTTGGCCAGTGTTTCAACAACTATGTTAAATAGAAGTGGTGAAAGGGGTCATCCCTGTCTTGCTCCAGTTTTTAGAGGGAATACTTTCAATTTTTCTCCATTTAGAATGATGTTGGCCTGGGGCTTAGCATTGCTGGTGGGACTGAAAATTGGTACAATCATTATGGAAAGCAGTTTGCAGAATCCTTGGAAAACTGGAAATGGAACCACCTTTTGACCCAGCTATCCCACTCCTCGGTCAATACTCAAAGGACTTAAAAACAGCATACTACAGAGACACAGCCACATCAATGATTATAGCAGCACAATTCACAATAGCTAAACTATGGAACTAACCTAGATGCCCTTTAGTAGATGAATGGATAAAGAAAATGTGGTATATATACACAATGAAATATTATGCTGCATTAAAAGAGAATAAAATCATGGCATTTGTAGGTAAATGGATGGAGTTAGAGAATATAATGCTAAGTGAAGTTAGCCAATCCAAAAAAACCAAATGCTGAATGTCTTCTCTGACATAAGGATGCTGATATATAATGGGGTGGAGAGGCATGGGAGAATCAGATGAACTCTAGATAGAGCAAAGGGGTAGGAGGGGAAATGGGAGTAGAAAAGATGGTGGAATGGCATCATTACCCTAAGTACATGGATAAAGACACGAATGGTGTGACTATAATTTGTGTAAAACCAGAGATATGAAAAATTGTGCTCTATATGTGTAATATGAATTGTAATGCATTCTGTTGCAATATATATTACAAATTAGAATTAAAAATTAAAAATAAAATAAAAGAAATTTTAAAAAAAGAAATTCTTGGGCTGGGGATGTGGCTCAAGTGGTAGCGTGCTCGCCTAGCATGCGTGAGGCACTGGGTTCGATTCTCAGCACCAAATAAAAAAATAAAATAAAGATATTGTATCCACCTAAAATTAAAAAATAATTTTTTTGAGAGAGTGAGAGAGGAGAGAGAGAGAGAGAGAGAGAGAGAGAGAGAGAGAGAATTTTTTTTAAATATTTATTTCTTAGTTCTCAGCGGACACAACATCTTTGTTGGTATGTGGTGCTGAGGATCGAACCCGGGCCGCACGCATGCCAGGCGAGCGCGCTACCGCTTGAGCCACATCCCCAGCCCTTAAAAAATAAATATTAAAAAAAGAAATTCTATGGAACATTAATCTTGTGAGATGGCCCATGTAATAAAGGTTTCCACATCAATTTAAAAAAAGAATTAACAAGGCACATTTGTTTAAAACAAACAAACATGATACAGGAATGTATCTGGGCACCCTTTTCTTTCTAATGGATCTATTTGTCTCTCTTAGTAGGGCACTTTTGATTACTATAGCCTTACAAATCAAGTGGTTTAGGTCCTCTATGTTGTTGTTTCAAAGTTGTTTTGGATTTTCTAATCCTTTGGTATTTCAATACAAATTTTAGGATCTGCTTATCAATTAGACATTGATTTGAGAACTTTCTTCTTGTATAATACATTACCATACATATAAAACTACTCATTTCTCTCTAGGTACAACTTTTGCTGCATCCTACAAATCTCAATAATATTATCAGTTTAAGATATTTTACAATTCTCTTATAATTTCTTCTGGCCCAATGATAATTTACAGGTATATTTTTGATTATCTTGTTGACTTAATTTCATTGTGGTCAGAAAATAAATGCTATATGGTTCCAACCTTTTAAAATCTAAGGTTATATTGTGGGGGGGGGCGGGCAAACTATAGCACATTCTGCTAAATGTACCATGTGTACTTGAATGTGTGTTCTGCCATTATTTGTTGTAATATTCTATGAATATCAAGGCTAGGTCATTAGAAATGTTATTAGGATTATCTATGTATCTGTTGGATTGACAAAAGGATGGTGTTAAAATCAACTATGAACATTTTTTCATATATTTGTTGATCAAATGTATATCTTCTTCTGAGAAGTGACTGTTCAGCTCCTTAGCCCACTTATCGATTGGTTTGTTTGTTTCTTTGGTGTTAAGTTTTTTGAGTTCTTTACATATCCTGGAGATTAGTGTTCTATTTGACATGTGTGTGGCAAAAATTTGCTCCAAAAATGTAGGCTCTCTGTTCACCTCATTGATTGTTTCTTTTGCTGAGAAGAAGCTTTTTAGTCCATCCTATTTATTAATTCTTGATTTTATTTCTTGCACTTTAGGACTCCAATTAAGGAAGTTGGGGCTTAATCTGACATAATGAAGATTTGGGACTACTTTTTCCTCTATTAGGTGAAGGGTCTCTGGACTAATTCCTAGGTCCTTGATCCACTGAGTTTTGTGCATGGTGAGAGACAGGGGTTTATTTTCATTTTGCTGCATATGGATTTCCAGTTCTCCCAGCACCATTTGTTGAAGAGGCTATCTTTTCTCCAGTTTGTGATTTTGGCACCTTTGCCTAGTATGATGTAACTGTATTTATGTGGGTCTGTCTTTGTGTCTTCTATTCTGTACCATTGGTTTACATGTCTGTTTTGGTGCCAGCACCATGCTGTTTTTGTTACTATGGTTTTGTAATATAATTAAGGTCTGGTATTGTGATGCCTCCTGCTTCATTTTCCTTGCTAAGGACTGCTTTGGCTATTCTGGGTCTCTTATTTTTCCAAATGAATTTCATGATTGTTTTTTCTATTCTATAAGAAATGATGTTGGGATTTTAATTGGAATCACATTGAATCTGTATAGCTCTTTGCATAGTATGGCCATTTTGACAATATTAATTTTGTCTATCCAAGAGCATGGGTCTTCTTTAATTTCTTCCTTTAGTGTTCTGTAGTTTTCATTGTAGAGATCTTTCACCTCTAGTAATTAGAGAAATGCAAATCAAAACTACTCTTAAGATTTCATCTCACGCCAGTCAGAATGGCAATAGAATACAGACAACAATAAATGTTGATGAGGATGTGGGGAAAAAGGCACACTCATAGATTGCTAGTGGGACTGCAAATTGGTGCAACCAACATTGAAAGCAGTATAGAAATTCCTTAGAAAACTTGGAATGGAACTACCATTTGACCCAGCTATCCCACTCCTTGGTCTGTATCCAAAGAACTTAAAATCAGCATACTATAGTAATGCAGCCACATCAATGTTCTCAGCAGCTCAATTCACAATAGCTAAGCTGTGGAAGCAACCTAGATGCCTTTCAATAGATGAATGAATAAAAAAAAACTGTGGTATATATACACAATGGAATATTACTCAGCATTAAAAGAGAATAAAATCATGGCATTTGTAGATAAATGGATGAAGTTGGAGAATATCATGCTAAGTGAAGTAAGCCAATCCCCCCAAACCAAAAGCTGAATGTTCTCTCTGATAAGCGGATGCTGATTCATAATGGGGATGGAGAAAATAGAAGAACTTTGGGCAAAGGGTAGGAAGGGTAGGGAGGGTGCATGGGGGCAGGAAAGATGGAGGAATGAGATGGACATCATTACCCTAGGTACATATATGACTGCACATATGGTGTGATGCTACATCATGTACAATCATAGAAATGTAAAGTTATGCTGCAGTTATGTACAATGAATCAAAAATGCATTCTGCTGTCATAGATACCTAATTAAAATAACAAAATTAATTAAAAATAAAATAAAATAAACTATGATTAAAAAACTATTTTGCCCTTTAATTCTGTCAATTTTTACTTTGTGTATTTGAAGCACAAATATTAGACACACATTATGTTTGTTTTATGTTCCTGTTGATTTCTGTTTAATTTTCCTGTTAGATTTCCATAATATTTTGCATTTTTAAAATGATAATTACCCCAGGGATTGATGGATATAAATACATACACACACACACACACACACACACACATATATATATATATATGTATATATACATTAAATATTAACTACATATATAGTTAATTATGGACTATTTCACATAAAATAAAGGCTTATAATTTCTTAGGCCCATATGCCTCCCTCTTCATATACACAGCATAAACCCTTCAAGAAAATGTTGTAATTTTGGTTTTAAGTGGTTATAGTCTATCAAGAAATTAAAAGAAAAAAGGTTAAAAGAGGAAAATAAAAAAAAAAAAAAAAGCCCTTGACTTCTACTCAGACAGCATTTCTGATGTTCTGTATTCTTCACTAAAGATTCATGTTCCCATCTAGAATTATTTATCTTCAGTCTAGGGAGCTTCCTTTAGCATTTCTTGTGGAGAAGGTCTATGGTAGCAAATTTTCTTTATTTTATATAAAAATATACTGTGCTGGGGATATAGCTCCGTTGGTAGAGTGCTTGCTTTGTGTGCACAGGCCCTGGGTTTAATCCCAGCACCACAATCAATCAATCAATAAATAAATAAAATGAAAGTCTTTATTTTGCCTCCATTCTTGAACAATGCTTTCTCCAGGCCAAGAGGTCTAGGTGGATAGTTTTTCTTTCAGCACTTTGAAGATGTTGTTCTTCTCTTTTCAGTCTTTCATGGTTTCTGAGGTGAAATCAACCATCAGCAGATCCTTTGCATGTAACACGTCAGCTTTCTCTTTTTGTTATTCTGACCATGAGATGGCTTGGCAAGGGCTTTCTTGTATTTATTTGGCTTGGTTCAGTTTAGCATTTTGTGTTTGCAAACTGTTGTCTTTTATCAGATTTGGGGAATTTTCAACCATTAATTCCTCAGATATTCTTGCTCCATTCTTTCCTTCTTCTCTTTTTGGCATTCCAATTACAGGTCAATTTGACCATTAAATATCTTCTAACAGATCCTTGGGGGTGTGCTCATTCCCCTACACCTCCAATCTTTCTTTCTCTTTGTTTTTAATTTGGAAATTAATATTGATCCTTTTGAGATCACTTATTCCTTCCTCTGTTGCACAATTCAACTATTAATTTCATCCAGTGAATTCTTCATTCCAGAAATAGTATTTTTCAGTTCTAGAATGTTCATTTGGTTTTTTAATGTTTCTACCTCCCTGCTAAGAATTCATTTTTCTACTGGGATTTTCATGCATGGAAAACATGTCTTTTTTTTACTTCACTGACAGCATCTATATTAGTTATGTTCAAACGCTTGTTTGTTAAGCCCAACATTTGGTTCATCTTGGGGTTGAAATCAATTGATCATCTTTCAACTGAAAATGTGTTCCATTTTCTTGATTCTTTGTGTATGAAGTAATTTTGGATTGTATCCTGAGTTGTGGAGATTCATGATTCTGTTATTTTTCTCTAGTGGGTAGTGTTTTCTTGTTTCAGTAGATAATTTTCTTGACTAAGATCTGAGTACAAACATATTTCTGATGCAGCAGATGTTTTGTTTTTATTCAGGCTGGTCTGAGTCTATTCTGAGCATGTATGTTTAAGAATCAGTGACATAGGTAGACAAAAATCTGAGGATCTTCCAGCTGGCTCTTTCTTTTGTAAGCCACATTCGTAATTTTCCAGTTTCTCTTTTCTGGTTCAATAGATCAGAAAGGCTACATATTTTTCCAGGTGTAGCCTATTGCCACCCATTTAACAACGCACAGACTGTATTTAGTCTATGGCTCTGAGTGTGGGGTGGTAGGAAGAGAGGAGTTGAGGACATCCTAGGCTAGTTAAGGAAAGCTCTGAAGGTAAGAAATCATGAACAATGAGATGGGAAATAATGCTGTAATGCTTTAGCATTATTTCCCATCTCACTGCATCTCACTGTTCATGATTTCTAGCATTATTTCTCATTGGCATCTCACTGTAGGGTTAAATAATGTAAATTGTTAAATGCCAGCTGGTTCTAGAAATATAGTCAATTAAATATATATTTTAAGCAGAAGATAATATAATCATATCTATATTTTAGATTAAGATTAATCTATGAGCACTATATAAAATGAACTGCAATACAGAGAATAACTTGAGGTAGGGAGATTAATAAGGAGGCTGTTCCAGAAGTGCAGGTGGGAAGGTAATGGGGTCTTAACTAGGTTAGTGGCAGAGGGAATAGAAAGGAAGGAATGGAACTAATTCAGGAAATGACTGATTGATGATCTTGAAATTCTTCAATAATCTGAATTATCACAAAAATATTAAACTTTACTATTATTAGGCAGGAAGTATACACACTATTTAATAGTGAGAACTTATAAAAATAAATCAATGTAATACTACTTCTTTGAGACTCGTTTGTTAAGTAAGTGACAATTACAGATTGGGGCTTTAAGGGCTCTAATATCAAATACCTTAAAAGAACTGCTCTTTAATCATGCTACACCTATATAGGCAGGAATTTAAAACCAACCTTATTTACCAAACCTACTTGGGTGTAAAGGTGCCATTAATGCAGACCTAATTATAGGGCTCTTCATGCTACATTCTCAGCAGCACTCTTACACAGTAAAGGGTCTGGACTGTGAAGACCAGAAAAGGACTAAACTCTGTTTGGTTGAGATACTGAAAAAGCGAAAATGACTTTCAAGCTATCATTACCACATAGAAAAAGAATATATAATACTTAAAAAGTGCTCACTATCTTCAAAATACTTTACCCTCATTAACTAATTAAGACTCTTAATTCAATGGTTCTACTATAATTTTAAACTACCCTAATTTTACATACTAAAATTCATTTATTAATAGGCAATTCTTGTATATTTCCAACTGTTAAATAATATAAAATATATTAATAATATAATCAGAGGTTAGCATTTAAGCATGACAAGAGCAAAATGTAATTGGATTTTTGATTTT
This sequence comes from Urocitellus parryii, assembly GCF_045843805.1. Taxonomy (NCBI): domain Eukaryota; kingdom Metazoa; phylum Chordata; class Mammalia; order Rodentia; family Sciuridae; genus Urocitellus; species Urocitellus parryii. The sequence continues at coordinate 119,233,509 of NC_135536.1, read as the reverse complement.
CAAAGGAGGGTGGGGATCCTAAGTTCAACTACCAGCAAGGCCAGAGAGAAAAAAATAAAGGTTGGTGATGGGTAGGAAGAGATGACCATGATTAACTAGTAAGATAAATGGGTAAAAGAATGGTTCTTCAGCGAAAAGACTGGCAATAGAAATTCTTCATGAGAAATTTTGCAAAAAGATTATGGAGATCTTGGTAAAATTGTTAGGTTTTAAAAGATACAATTAATAAAAAAGTACTATGAAAGACACGAATGGTGTGACTCGTGTACATTCAGAGATGTGAAAAATTGTGCTCTATATGTGTAATATGAATTATAATGCACTCCACTGTCATATTTAACAAATTAAAATTAAAAAATAAAGAAAAAAATTATTAAAAAAGTACTATGAGGTAACATTTAATTGGTTTAAAATAACAACTTTTACTCAGATGCTTCAAGGAAGCATAACAAACTTAATGCCATTAAAAAGCTACAATCCTATTGCTTATTACTGAGATAGAAATGTGGGAAAATGGAAAACAAAAATCAATCTGTAAAGGAGAAATGTCGCTGTTGGAATGCAGAATGGGTAACTCCTGGACTCCTGAGCCATGAGCTGGGCAAAGAAGCCTACGAGGTAGAAAGAGACCATTATCCCCATGAAGCTAGGGGCTAACATTTGATTGGACCAAGACCCTCTGGCTTGATCATCAAATTGACCATCTGACCAGCAGAGACACTGATGTAAGCTGAAAGCTTCATGCCTGACAAGACTCCCTACTGAGGAAACATGATTTTGCTTAATACTTCCTAATTCTGAGGGAAGTCCAGCCTTTTGGATCATACATATTCTACTTAATCATGTAAGCTAATAAGGATTCTGACCTTAAGCCCTGGACATATATTTCACTCTGGAGATAGCCTATATTCTGCTCTGAGAATGTACACCTTCACCACTCACTTTTTAATAAAGCTATTCCTTTTGCTAAAACCTGATGTATCCTTAAATTCTTTTCTGTGATGTATCAAGGGTGTGGAAGGTCTCTCTGCCTCTAGAGAGAACTTGAACCCCTGTAATAAAGAAATTATCATCTAGAACATGGATTAAGGAAGATAAAACTTTTATTAATGCATGGCTAGAACTAACAGGTGTTTTTTCCTAAACATCTTAGCAAAAATAATTTTTATTTTACCAATATTCTACCTTACAAAAATTCATAGAATTCAAAATTAAAACAACAATGAGAAACCAATTAATCATCTGTCAAATTGTTCTAAAATGGGAAAAAATAGTCTATGCTTCACTGTTGGTTAGACAGTATTCTACACATTCTAAGGAAAGTACAAACAATGTGTGATTATTTTCAAGAATGATAAGGCAATATATGTGAAACTATTCCTAAAACATACAATGAAACAAAATAAAAGCAAACAAAGCACGTTAAAAATTTACATGTCTTTTGATCTTGCAATTAATTTCTAAGAATTTATCTTAAAGAAAAGCAATGATCTGCTCAATGATTAATCTGTATGCATAAGTAAGTTTCTACTGATGTTCCAACAGTATTAACTTATGATAGTTAAAACAGAGATGATCTAAACGTCTCACAGTAGGGAACTTAAGATAGTATATAATGACAGTTATTACTAAAATGATTACATAAATGAAAAATGTTCACTAGGCACAGTGGCATACTCCTATAATCTCAGAGTCTCAGGAGGCCAAGGCAGGAGGATTACAAATTCAGGCCAGCCTCAGTCTTTAAAAATTTAAAAATACATAAAAGTGCTGAGGATGTAGCTTGGTGGTTCAGCACCCCAAATTCAATCTCTAGTATTTAAAAATTCATAAAAAATTACTAGGTTTATAATGAAGATAAAAACTACCTATAGAATAATCCGATTTTACTAAAAATACACACAAACCTAATTTTTAAAGAATTAAAGACTAACAAAATAGAAATGTCTATTTTCCAAATTTTCTACCATAAGCATATATTTCATTCAATATTTATTGTTATATCAGAGAAAATAACAACAAGTTACTAAAAACAGTTGCATAAGTCATTTACCCACATGCAATGTACTCTAGATATTCTAGAGCTGGTGGTCATACATAAACCTTCTGCTCTGTCATTGCCATTCTGAATGAGCTTGGTAAAGATCATTCTGAACATCGATCACATGGTCAGTCACTTGGGAAGGATTATACCAAATTGTTATGAGTTTGGGGACCCAAATGACTGTCCCGTTATAGACTGATATTAAAGTAAGACTATGTGTGTCCTAGGCAAGATTTGTTCTCTAGAGGTGAGAGGGTAGTGCATTAACCAGGTTTTATATTAAATGTCTTCATCATTTGTGAGCAGCCAGATGGTTGGTAGTATGTGTAGGATATTTTGAAACATAGGCTGGCTGATTTCAATTAGCTTTGAAGTGAGACAAATGATAGTGAGGATCTGCACTGCTAAGCCCAGGGGTACTGAGAGAATATTTTCTTGCAGATGAATACCCCATCAGCTAGAGTTCTCATTGATATAATATAGCTAATAGGTGATCCTGGAACACATGTGCTATTGGAAAGACTCTCTGTTATGTAGCGTCTAACTGAGCAAACATTTTAAGCCCACTATAAGAAAACTATCTAATGCAAGGGTGAAAAGGAAATAAAAAAATCATAATAGCCTTTACGCTTGCATTTCAGAATGTACTAGGAAGTTTTGTGAAGGATTTTGGCAGCAAATAAAAATACTTCTATGATAACTTGCAGTAGTTTGAGGCCAAATCAAAGGCTCTGTCTGAAAAGATTAGTAACTGAACAACTGTTGTCTTTCAGAGGCTTACATGTAATGCCAATTTTATGTCATGTTCCTCAAGGTACCAGCTGTGTTGTTCCTGATGATTCTCCTCTATACTAAAGTACTCAGGAAAAATATACAGCAACAATGCCCCAAATTGGCCTAAAAAATTCAGGTGAGTTAGGATAAAATGGAATTAATTTCCTTTTTAAAAAAATAAAGTTGAGAATCTAAAATTTAATCTCTTCTGAATCACTAGAGTTTTAATGGACATTCAAAAAGATGATGTGACTCTCAGTCTTCCAAAGTAATCACATGGACATATGTACACACACACACACACACACACACACACACACACACACATTTGAAAAACAAAATAAGGCAAAAACATAAAGGGCTGGGGATATAGCTCAGTTGGAAGAGTGCTTGCCTTGCATGCACAAGGCCCTGGGATCAATCCTCAGCACCATCAAAAACATAACAAACAGTAAAATCAAAACATAATCTTTAATTTCACAGAAAACAATTCACAATTTTTTTCTCTGTTAACTACATTGCTAATGAAATGCCTCACATAGCAAAAATTAAATAGTTTTTAATGCTTCTTCATTCCATTCACTGGCAACAATACTTAACTACTGTTAAATTCCTATCATACTATAGGGATCTAGTATACTACACCAGGTGTTTAATATAAATGGTTGCTAATCACTAATTATTCCAACAATCTTAGCATTTTACTAAGAAAATTTTCATTTTATTTTTATTTTAGACTAAGAAATTGAAGATCAAAGAAATTAAGTAACTTTCCCAAGGTCACACAATCCAGGTCTTACTGTAAAACCCATGTTTCAGAGTTAACCCTAGTTAAATAGGAAAATCTCTGTTAATCAACAGGTCTTTGTTGCAAAGAGAAGCAACAACAGGCTCCTCTGGGGCATACCACTATAGCTAGCCCTGAAACAAATAATGGAGTTCCCACTATGTCTTCCAGGGGGAATTTTCTTTGCCAAAGAAAGAATAAGCATTATGAAACAGCCTAAAGTGGCAAAATAAACAGTACACAAAGATAATCTTATAGGCAAAGAAGTCAAATAGAGTAAGGAAACAGCTACTACAAGTAACAAGAACAACCATTTAGATTTGCTACTCAAAATATGACACACTACAGGCTCCGTGGTAGCTCAGTAGTAGAGCGCTTGCCTAGCATGAGTGAGGCACTGGGTTCAATCCTCAGCACCACACGAAAATAACTAAATCAAATAAAGGTGTCGTGTCCTTCTACAACTAAAAATAAATAAATGAATAATTATTATAACCCAATTAACCAGAAGCAGCAGTAACACTGTGAGCTTGTTAGAACTATAGTGTCTTGCTGGTCATGATGGCACTTGCTTGTAATCCCAGCATCCTGTGAGGCTGAGGTTGGAGGATCACAAGTTCAAGGCTTGCCTCAGCAATTTATAGAGACCAGGTCTCTAAAAAAAAGGTGGGGGGGAGGGGGCTGAGGGTGTAGCTCAATGGTAGAGTACCCCCAAGTTTAATCCCTACTATTGCAAAAAAAGAAAAAGGAATGCAGGGTCTCAGGCCCCACTTTAGAACCACGAATCAGTCTGGTTTAATAAGTACATGGAAGTTTGAAAATATCTCCCTCCCTCCCTCCCTCTCTCTCTCTCTCATTTTTTCTTTTTTTGGTGTTGAAGATTAAGCCCAGGGCCTTGCATATGCTAAACACTCTACCACTGAGTTACATACCCAAGTCCAATAATAATGAAGCTAATAATGACTAAATGATTGCCAAAACTGTTATAAAGAAGTAGAAATTAGCCTACAGCCAACAAAGCTTCCAGAAACAAAATACTTTTATGCATTTTCATCATTTGATTAATACTGTAAGTTGTTATAATAACTTTTACTTTTGTAGCAAACTTTGAAGTAGTTACTCCATTCTTTCAATCCAACCTGGAAAGGGACCTGGTTTGACCTCCTGCCTTTCACTACCTCATTTTTAGCTTCTATATGAGTATCAACAGAAAAACAGCAGCACATGCCTTGACAGAAATTTGCTTTAGAAATTAGAGCCAAGATATGTTCCACGGGGATGAAGTGCATTTATAAGCAAGGTTTTCCTTATGATTTAACTTTCAAAGCAAGCAACCTGGATACTACTTCACAAAACACATTTTGTTTGTTTTGTTTTTGAGCAGTGGTCTTTAATACTTGGCTAACAGAAGGGAATTATAAATTCTTGTGTCAAGACAAAAGATCTTGTGAAAGTAACTTCTTTTATATTGGGAATCAATACTCAAATAAGAATAGTAAGAAGAGTAGTAATGTATTTGCTCATAGAGACAATGCTTATTTAAATATATTAAGTAAATAATATTACCACCATCTAGTTATATAAACTAAAATACAACTATTGACATATTCCTCTCTTCACTGAAAATAGTAGCTCTGCTAGATACTTAAAAAATAATCTGTTGTCCATAAATGTTGGTGATAATGTGGGGAACAAAGTGCACTCATACATTGCTGGTGGGACTACATATTGGTGCAAGCAGTATGGAAATTCCTCAGAAAACTTGGAATGGAACCACCATTTGACCCAGCTATCCCATTCCTTGGTTTATACCCAAAGGAGTTAAAAAAATCACCATATTACAGTGACACAGCCACATAGCAGCTCAATTCACAATTGCTAAGCTATGGTACCAACCTAGGTGCCCTTCAACAAATGAATGGATAAACAAAATGTGGTATATATACACAATGGAATATTACTCAGCCTTTAAGAAGAATGAAATTATGGTATTTGCTGGTAAATGGATGGAACTGGAGCAGTCATGGTAAGTGAAATAAGCCAATTCCAAAGAACTATAGGCTGAATGTTTTCTCTGATGTGTGAGTGCTAATAAGCAATCGAGGGTGGGGGGTGGGCTGCAGGGAAAAACAGAGGTACTTTGGATTAGACAGAGGGAGAGTAAAGGGAGGGGTACAGGGGTAGGGTAGGGATGATAGAATGAACTGGACATTATTACCCTATGTGCATATATGATTACACAACCAGTGGAATGCTATATCATGTACAACCAGAAGAATGAGAAGTTATACTCCATCTATTTATGATGTGTTAAAATGCATCCTATTGTCATGTATAACTAATGAGAACAAATTAAAAACAACAGCAACAAAAAAGATCTGACAATGTGTGTGTTTATTTATTTTTAGGGTACTAGGGTAGGGCAATCTAAAAATCTATTTTAATCTAAAAGTTATTTCCCCAGCCCTATTTTTTATTTTGAGACAGTGACTCACTAAATTGCGAGACTGGATTTGAACTTGTGTTCCTTCTGCTTTAGACTCCCACCTGGCTATAGAATGTATTAATTTTTTAAAAAATATTTGTTTAGTTGTTGATGGACCTTTATTTTATTTGCTTATTTATATGTGGTGCTGGGAATTGAACACAGTGCCTCACACGTAGGAGGCAGGTGAGCTACAACTCCAGCCCTTCAATGTATTAATTTTAAAGGGAAAATTATAGTCTCATTTCAGAGATTACTTGGTTTTACTTATTTGTTTACATTGGTTAGATTTATCAAATACTCATGGAATAACAATGAAGACTATTTCTGAGTCAAAGTTCACTCCTTTGGGTATTTCTTAAGGGAATTCTCACGAACCAATTTTAAGTCATTTTCTTATTTTATCATTGATATTAAGTTAAAATAGATCAAGAGATTGTGATACTTTCTGGTTTCTAATTTCAGACTCTTCTCCAATTGATGAAAATCCTTACACTCCACTACAAAAAGGACTGAAAAAAGATTGGTTCAGCCTGTTAATATAATGCAGGAAAAGGATCAGTGGTATAATTCAATGTTCAAATTATAATAACATTTTCTTAATTGTCTATTTTTTACTGGTTTATTGTTCTTTTGTATAATGGTGCCCTCCTTCTGTGCTTTCTTTTCTTTCTCCAATATGACTGTTGAGCTTGATTTGTCTCTGACTTATCAGATGGGTAAAGTCTGCCTAATTGGGTAAGTTCTAAAAAATTGCTGTTTTAAGAAGGGTCAATTAGTTGTAAACAAAGGCATTCATTCAGTAAGCAACTCCTATGGAGATACTTCCTACAGAGATAAGCCAATATTTCCTGATGTGCTCTAGTGTACAAAGGGGCAAAGGAAGCTGTAAGTGAGTGCACACATTATCAGCTGGAGTCCCCAGAGTTTATAACTTCTGACAGCACTTATAGAAGACTTTCACTGAGCTGCTACACCAGCATTTTCTAAGATTTTTGCTGAATGATGACATTTGTAGGGAGAGGGGTGTTTTAAAACACCCAATCCATCATGAAATTTGGATGATTTTGTTTTTCATAGTGATTTTTTTCCTTTGGTCTTGATCATCTCTTTCCATTTCCATAGTTTCACCTTTCACGTCTAGATTGCTCTGGCAGAATCCCAGCTGATATCTTTGTGACTAGACTCTCACACTCCATCCATATACAGTCATTAAAATAATGTTCCTCATGTAATTTTCAAACCAGAATTAGACAGGCAGTCAGGATAGATAGGTAAATCAAGTCAGGTCAGATCAAGGAGGCCAATTTTGAGTGAATCCTTTGGAGACTGACCCTGAAGGATTGAAATGTTAATTCCTAGAGCCCTTCCACCACTCTTATCAAGAACCTGCCCCTGCTCCAACTTGTTGCCAAGGTAACCAGTCCCAGGAATTGTCCCTCCCTACAGCAGCTATAAGGTTGTTTAAATTAGTGTGTCCAACTTTTTCTTCTATCAGACGAAGAGTCTCTGATTTGATATCTAGCTCCTTGATCCACTTTGAGTTAACTTTTGTGCATGGCGAGAGGAGGGAATTCAGATTCATTTTGTTGCAAATGGATTTCCAGTTTTCCCAGCACCATTTGTTGAAGATGCTATCCTTCCTCCATTGCATGCTTTTAGCTCCTTTATCAAATATAAGATAGTTGTAGCTTTGTGGATTAGTCTCTGTGTCCTCTATTCTGTACCATTGGTCCACCTGCCTGTTTTGGTACCAGTACCATGCTGTCTTTGTTACTATTGCTCTGTAATATAGTTTGAAATCTGGTATCGCTATACCGCCTGATTCACGCTTCCTGCTTAGAATTGCTTTTGCTATTCTGGGTCTTTTATTTTTCCATATGGATTTCATGATTGCTTTATCTATTTCTACAAGAAATGCAGTTGGGATTTTGATTGGGATTGCATTAAACCTATAGAGAGCGGGGCTGGGGATGTGGCTCAAGCGGTAGCGCGCTCGCCTGGCATGCGTGCGGCCCGGGTTCGATCCTCAGCACCACATACCAACAAAGATGTTGTGTCCGCTGAGAACTAAAAAAAAAAAAAATATATATATATATATATATATAAACCTATAGAGAACTTTTAGTGATATCGCCATTTTGATGATGTTAGTTCTGCCTATCCATGAACAGGGTATATTTTTCCATCTTCTAAGATCTTCTTCTACTTCTCTCTTTAGGGTTTTGTAGTTTTCATTGTATAGATCTTTCACCTCTTTTGTTAGGTTGATTCCCAAGTATTTTATTTTTTTTGAGGATATTGTGAATGGAGTGTTTTTCCTCATTTCCATTTCAGAAGTTTTGTCGCTGATATACAGAAATGCCTTTGATTTATGCATGTTAATTTTATATCCTGCCACTTTGCTGAATTCATTTATTAGTTCTAATAGTTTTTTGTAGACCCTTTTGGGTCTTCTAGGTATAGAATCATGTCATCCGCAAATAGTGATAATTTAAGTTCTTCTTTTCCTATTTTTATGCCTTTAATTTCTTTCATCTGTCTAATTGCTCTGGCCAGTGTTTCGAGAACTATATTGAATAGAACATATTGTGGGGTCGGGTTCCAAATTCCTTAACAGGACACCCATAGCACAAGAGTTAATAACAAGAATCAATAAATGGGACTTACTTAAACTGAAAAGTTTTTTCTCAGCAAGAGAAACAATAAGAGAGGTAAATAGGGAGCCTACATCATGGGAACAAATTTTTACTCCTCACACTTCAGATAGAGCCCTAATATCCAGAGTATACAAATAACTCAAAAAATTAAACAATAAGAAAACAAATATCCCAATCAACAAATGGGCCAAAGACCTGAACAGTCACTTCTCAGAGGAGGACATACAATCAATCAACAAGTACATGAAAAAATGCTCACCATCTCTAGCAGTCAGAGAAATGCAAATCAAAACTACCCTAAGATACCATCTCACTCCAGTAAGATTGGCAGCCATTATGAAGTCAAACAACAACAAGTGCTGGCGAGGATGTGGGGAAAAGGGTACTCTTGTACATTGCTGGTGGGACTGCAAATTGGTGCGGCCAATTTGGAAAGCAGTATGGAGATTCCTGGGAAAGCTGGGAATGGAACCACCATTTGACCCAGCTATTGCCCTTCTCGGACTATTCCCTGAAGACCTTAAAAGAGCTTACTACAGGGATACTGCCACATTGATGTTCATAGCGGCACAATTCACAATTGCTAGACTGTGGAACCAACCCAGATGCCCTTCAATAGATGAATGGATTAAAAAATGTGGCATTTATACACAATGGAATATTACACAGCACTAAAAATGACAAAATCATGGATTTTGCAGGGAAATGGATGGCACTAGAGCAGATTATGCTTAGTGAAGCTAGCCAATCCCTAAAAAACAAATACCAAATGTCTTCTTTGAATAATGAGAACAACCAAGAACAGAGCAGGGAGGAAGAGCAGGAAGAAAAGATCAACATTAAACAGATACACTAGGTGGGAGGGAAAGGGAGACAAAAGGGAAATTGCATGGTAATGGAGGGAGACCCTCATTGTTATACAAAATCACACATAAGAGGTTGCGAGGGGAACAGGTAAATAAACAAGGAGAGAAATGAAATACAGTAGATGGGGTAGAGAGAGAAGATGGGAGGGGAGGGGAGGGGGGATAGTAGAGGATAGGAAAGGTAGCAGAGTACAACAGTTACTAATAGGGCATTATGTAAAAATGTGGATGTGTAACAGATGTGATTCTGCAATCTGTATTTGGGGTAAAAATGGGAGTTCATAACCAACTTGAATCTAATGTATGAAACATGATATGTCAAGAGCTTTGTAATGTTTTGAACAACCAATAAAAAAAATATATATATATATATATATAAAATTGTTGCTTTAACTTGAACCTATCAAACCCTAAATTTGCATATTGTGACACTCCACTGAAATGTCTGCAAAAATTATGATTAAATTCTTTGCTCAAAATAAATAAATAAATAAATAAATAAATAAATAAATAAGTGTGTCCAGGGCTGGTCCATCCTGCCCTTCCTCCTTCAGCCCACCTGTATCCCACCTCTTTTTTCTTCTTTTTTTGGTTGTAGTTGGACACAATATCTCTATTTTATTTATTTATTTTTATGTGGTGCTGAGGATGGAACCCAGGGCCTCACACATATATTAGGGAAGCGTTTTACTGCTGAGCCACAACCCCAGCCCTCTTTCCCACCTTCTAGCCATTCCACTGAGCATTTCCTAGGCCTAGTCACATACACAGGAAGGAGAAAGATAAGGGGAAAAGGGCAGGAGAACAAAGGAAGCCTAGGACATATAAAAGGAGCAGAATACTTCGCTGTTGGGGATACCTGGAAACCAGTTATGGTCCCCTTCTCCCTCCCAGGAGAGGTCTATGTTACCCCTTTTTCAATAAGCCCTGCTTTATATGCTGGCCTCGGTGTGCTTCTCTAATGTTCAAACTTCAACATGTGGAGAAGCAGAACTAGTCACCAATAACTGGTGGTATCAGTACCCTATTATTCAGTATATTGAACCCAAATTTCTTACCTTTTGGGTTGCAAAATTTTCTATGCTTCAAGTCAATGATTATTTTTATTTTATAGATGAGAAAACAGAAACACTTGAATTAAGTTTCCCAGGATCACAGAGTTAGAGCTCTCCAGCATCACACAACACTGCTCCTGTTAGTGTGTTGCTATTACCTTGCAATTGCATTGTATTATCTCCAGATTATTTCCCACCTACATTATTCTAAGACACTTTTTGTTTGTATGTTAACGTGGAGCCTGATATAATAGACACTTTAAGTCACTTACTGATATTATAGTAGAATGGTTATGCAGATAAACCACAATGCCAAAATTCCAACTTCTTCTTCTTCTTCTTCTAGAGAGAGAGAGAGAGAGAGAGAGAGAGAGAGAGAGAGAGAGAGAGAGAGAGAGAAAGAGAGAATTTTTTTAATATTTATTTTTTAGTTTTCGGAGGACACAACATTTTTGTTTGTATGAGGTGCTGAGGATCGAACCGGCAGCACGCATGCCAGGCGAGTGCGCTACTGCTTGAGCCACATCCCCAGCCCCCAAAATTCCAACTTAAGTTATAGGCCACTAAAACTGTTTTCTTCTAGTTGTATACTTGTCTATTGTAGTTGCTGCTAAAAAACAGTTGTGGCATCAAATTTTCCTAGAAAGTATTCTGACCCACGAATATGCAATGCTGCAATCTGAGTGGAGACAAAAATATATGTAAAATCAGGTTAAGTATCTCTTATCTAAAAGACTTGAGACCAGAAGAATTTGAATTTCAGATTGTTTTGGATTTTAAAATATCTATATATACATGATGAGGTAACTTGGGGATGCAACCCAAATTTAAACACAAATTCATTTATGCTTCATATATTTATATCGTATAGCATGAAGATAATTTATTATATACCATATTTTAAATAATTTTATACAGGAAACAAAGTTTCAAGGTATAGAATTTTCCTTTTGTAGTATCTTGTCAGTGTTCAAAATGTTTTAAATTTTGGAGATTGCAGATTTTGGATCTGGGATGCTCAAACTGTGTGTGTGTGTGTGTGTGTGTGTGTGTGTGTGTGTGTGTGTATGTGTGTGTTTGTATAATTTACATAAATGGCAATCCTAGAAATAACAGAAATCATCAAGCATGATGTTATATATAATCTCTAGTACTTGCAATGTTTACATTTAATACATGCACTATACTCCGTGATGAAACACAACAAAGTAAATAAACAAAGCTTCTTCAATAAGAAGATAATGTGAATGACCATTTCATAAGAGAATGCAGCTATCCATGGCCTTGATAAATGCTAGGCAAGATTCATGTAAATTAAATACTTGTGTCTACCATTATGCTTTAAGTATTCAAAATCTTTTTTTTTTTTTTTTGTAGGGTGGAGTGGGGGGGATTGAACTCAGAGGCACTTGACCACTGAGCCACATCCCCAGCTCTATTCTGTATTTTATTTAGAGACAGGGTCTCACTGAGTTGCTTAGAGCCTCACTTTTGCTGGGGCTGGCTTTGAACTAGCGATCCTCCTGCCTCAGCCTCCAGAGCCACTAGAATTACAGGCGTGAATCACCACACCCAGCTTGCATTCAAATTCTTGCTCTACCATGTGTAACAAAGTTCTCAACTTTGTGTGCCTCGGTCTCCTCATTTGTAAAACGGGCATAATCCCAGTAACTACTTCATAGGGCTTTTTATGAGGTGTAAATACATACAAGGTGATAAGATTAGTGCCTGACAAATAGTAAGTGCCCAACAAATGTTGACTGCTGCCCTCCTCCATTTTCATTGTCTTTATTATCACTTAGGGGTAGTATCTTTTCTGGTCCTGGAATACAGGGGGCTAGATCACAAATGGAGGAGAATATCCCAGCTTCCATCTTTTTCTCAGACTTGAAGATTCCTGGGTTATTAGGTTCCATGGTTTTTGCAGGGGTTGGAATGAGGGTCATGTGTTACCTGATGAAGGGTACGACATTTGCTAACATAGACATACAAGCCCAGAGTAGGGACCATGGTTAGGCAAATCCCAGAGAGGAGGAGGACACTTGGCCTTGAATGAGAGAAGAGATTTCAAAAAATGATGGTTTTCAGAAAGGGAATGAGGATGTGATGTAGATGGGCCAGCAAGGGGGTAAGTGGGGCACGAGAGCAGGAGATAAGAGGGAGAAGAGGGAAGGAACGACAGGGTTCCAGACCCAGGAGCCCAAGCTTTCTTCAATAATGGTGATTCACCACAAGAGTTCAAGATAGGGGCGACTTCCTCATAATTTGGAAATAAAATGCAGACAGTGTGTGAGTTGGAGAGAAAGAGGTTGGGGCTGGAGACCAGGCAGGAAATGGGTGCAAGGGTCCAGGTGAAGAGCAGATCTGGGCCAGATCACGATGGAAGAAGCTAGGTGAGACTTGGTAGCTTTGAGGGGGACTTGTGGGGATGGGTGGAAGGTAAGAGAAGGCTCTGGGGGGGGTGGTGACTTGAGATTTGGAGCCCAGGAGATTGAAATGCAGACTATTCCACCCTCCAGGAGGACAAATTTTGCAGGCAGGTGGGAATGCAGGTCTGGTGGGGTGTCTGACTAGAGCTGTCTGCTCGGTGGGAGCAGGAGAAGATGGGCACTGGGTGTGCTGCTTGTTTTGGAGGGAGCATGGAGACCATGGGATCTGCCTCTCACTACTTCTCTCCTAGGTCTCCAGAGCCCAGCTGTGGCCTTCTGAGCAAGACTCCTGTCAGCTTAGAGAGCCCTGGGGTAGAGGAGGGTCCTCTGGCTTTAAACAGAATGAGGCCTTGGATTCAGGCATTTATGAACTCCAGTATGTCTGAGTCTGGCTGTCCACTGGTTGATTCTTTATCAGGACATGACATTGCCACCTTGGTTGCACAGCTTGGATTTTGGGACTTATTCACAAGTGATTATAGGGGCAGAGAGTTGCTAGGGGAGCGCTGGGTATCTATTTCAAGGCTTTGGGAATACTACTCTTCCTTCCTTCATGGGTCTTAGTTTTTCCTTCTTTTGAATGGGTGCAAATGTGCCCAATTGACTGACTGCTAATGACCAAGGTATATTTTTTAAGGGGTAGGGGGTACCGGGGATTGAACTCAGGGGCACTCAACCACTGGGCCAGCCCTATTTTGTATTTTATTAGAGACAGGGTCTCACTGAGTCGCTTAGCACTTCGCCATTGCTGAGGCTGGCTTTGAACTTGTGATATTCCTCCTCAGCCTCCCAAGGTGCTGGGATTGCAGGCATGAGCCACCGTGCCCAGCTCAATCAATCTTTAAGAAAAAAGAAACTAATACTTTCATTTCAATTCTGTCAAGTTTGTAGCAACTGAAAATAAAAGGATATGTGGGTAATGTTATACAGTCAGGAAAGACCATTACTAGGAAATAGAACAGTAGCTCTTTTCTTCTCCTTTTCTCTTGTGGCTTTTTTTTTTTTTCCATTACATTGCTAGTTAAATAGTCTGAAGACATTTCAAGAAAAACAAAACGAAACCTTTCTTTGATCTGAGATGTTTAAAAAGAAATCTGAAACATTATCATTTAGAAATCCAGACACTGACCACATAAGCATATGATGATGGATAATTAGGCATTCATATCTTCTTTCATTGACAAAAACCCATTGTTCTATGGTTTAGCAACTAGCAGGTTTTGTCCCAAGTTCGTGGCACATCAATATTTTGTTTTTAAAATAAGACAAAGAAGGAGCTGGGATTGTGGCTCAGCAGTAGAGCGCTCACCTAGCACATGCAAGGCAATGGGTTTGATCGTCAGCACCACATAAAAATAAATAAATAAAATAAATGTATTGTACCCAACTACAACTAAAATTTATATATATATATGTGTGTGTGTGTGTATATATATATATATATATATATATATATATATATATAGAGAGAGAGAGAGAGAGAGAGAGAGAGAGAGAGAGAGAGAGAGTGTTAAAATACATAAAGGTGTCTTGAGGAAGTTCTACATAAACATTCTTTTGGATGTAGAAAAAGGATCCCTGAGAAACATTTCATTTTTCATAAGTCAAGATGAAAACTGAAGAAGCCTTCATTCTACTGGAATAATAATAGCTGCCACTTAGGATATGAAAAGCACTTTTCATTTACTATCTCCTTTAATCCCTCCACTAGTTTATAAAATATTGCCAGCCCTATTTATATCAAGGAAAATGAAGCTCAGAGAGATTAAGTAATTTGATGTGCACCCTTGCCTTAGGTCTGGATCATACACCTAGACTGTGGCAGATCTGAACTCTGGGCCCAGATATATTTAACCTCAGAGTCTATATTTCAATTTTACTACACTGCAGTAGTTCTCAACCTTTAGTGCTTCTCACAGTCATCTGGGATCTTTTTCAAAATACAGACACATCCTCATAAATCATAAATAAAGCAGCAGGTCTGAGATAAAGCTGAAACATCTTCATTTTTAAGAAGTAGTTCAGGTGTTTCTAATGTATACCAAAAGGGGAGAATGTGTTTTTGTTTTTTGCAGTACTGGGAATTGAACCCAGGGTCTGGCTCATGCTAGGCAGATTCTCTACCTCTGAACTACATCCTCAGCCTGAGAACATGTAATTATTACTAGACTGGATAAAGAAAAACAGGACAATCTAGAAGGAATTTCTTTGTCATTTTGTAATATAGCCATGCGTGGCTTAATGACAGGGCTGTACTGTAAGAAATGTTTGTTAGGTGCACAGAGTGTACTTCCACAAACAGAAGGTCGGGATATCACAGGCAATATAATCTTATGGGACCATTGCCATATATAGAGTCTGTCACTGTTAGAACATCATTATGTTCTAAAAAACTGTGCTTATTTTTCAACAAATTTCTTTCTAACTACAGATTTTGCAGGCATCCATTAAATCTTCCCATTTTCCATCAGTATGAAATCCCTAAGCACATAAGAGAGTTGGGGTAGTAAAAGTGATTAAAAAAAACCACACAGACTGTGGAAGAAACATCAAAAATAGACAAATTATAGGTAGAAGAAGAGAAATATTGCTCTAATATAGCACATATTTTGTATTAGAGAAAAGTAAGATTATAGAAATAAGTACAAAACATAATTTAATGAGTTCTAGGCTTAATATTCAGAATCTTACTATTTGTAGAAATGAGACTTAAACACTTTGAGATATAATCATTTCCAAAATATTTTATGGTATTTTTCTGTAAAGAATAAATAATGAAAAAAATCTCTTAGTTTAATGGTTTTTCTAGTAAATATATTTTTCTTTTGATGAAGAAAATAAGGTAATATTCTATATAGATTATTATTTTGCACATTCCATCAATATATGTTGGGCACTTACAACATACAAGGCATTGTACTACTGCAAATCTTTTACCAGTTACATTACACTATCACATTCCTCATGTTGTAGCATTTCTGATCTTGTGTTTCTTACAGGATTCACAAAAATGTAGAGTGGCTATCAGGCTATTTTATAGAAGTTATTACAAACCTGAGTTCACAATATTAGATAATCTATTTTAGCCTGGAATTTGTCCAGAGCATGTGATATATCATCTATTTTAAGAAAGTCTAACTGGCATAGGTCCTAACAGGTGGCCTGATCCAAACTCCTCATCATACAGATGAAGACACTGAAGTGCAGAGAGAGAGAACAACTGGATTAAAATACCTCACATCTGCCCCTAGAACTTGTGCTTTTTCACAATCTAACACCAACCCTAAGAGGATGAACAGGTCTTGGGAAGACTCCATTAATGGCATTTGTGTGCTCTTGACATTTTGTCTTCCCCCAGAAAAAAATTTAAAAATTGCATTTTGATTGCTTTGGTATGAAGACACACTATGTTAATGTCACATATTAAAGCGTTTTGGTCAACACTAAATGATATTTTTTTCTGTAAAATTCTAAAGGGTTTAAAGAAATCTTTAAAAAGACATTAAAACATTTTTATGTGCCCCTGAAAGCCAATGAAGAACCTAGGCCCCAAAGGAAAGGTTAGTCCTGGTTCCAGGTCCTTTGTTTGATAGTCTGAACAGTTGTTCTCCCCCTCTTGGCAACCTGGGTCTGCCTCGGGACTACACAAGAGGCTTCTCTATGATTTAGGATATGACTTAGGTCTTGGAAAGCACAGCCTTTTATTATCAAGTTACTCCAAAGATTCTCATTCTAGCAGCCCTTCAGAATCTACTTCCTCATTCTGAAACAGGAAGAATCTTAGAAAATCATTCCACGAGAGTCTAGAGTATTTAACAAAGCTCAGTTGCCAAGTAGCTGAAAAAGAAAACAATCTCCAAGGTCCCAAATAAGATATACCTTTCTTAAGTCCTTTCTACTATACTTTTTTTTTTTAAGAGAGAGGTGTGAGAGAGGGAGAGAGAGAGAGAATTTTAATATTTATTTTTTAGTTTTTGGCAGACACAACATCTTTGTTTGTATGTGGTGGTGAGGATCGAACCCTGGCCGCACGCATGTCAGGCGAGCGCGCTACTGCTTGAGCCACATCCCCAGCCCCCTTTCTACTACACTTAAAAAGACTATTGGACAGAATACTTCATTGATGTTTACCATCTTTCATAATGTGGCTAGTTCTTATCTACAGAGACATCCTTACTCTAAGAATACATTTAAGAATTTTCTGGTATGTTTGTGGTGTGAAAAGACTATCTCATTCATAAAACAAAAGGAAATGTAACTCTGTTAAATGAGTGGAGACAGGGCATAAAAGAATGTCAAATCCCCTCATATATCTACCTATTTAAAGAAAACTGACATTTAAAAATGGAATTTATCATTCTCACAGCCCCCATTTTGATTGGTTTTACTTTAGGATCCCCATGCATGAGGCTCAATGCAAAATTCTATTCTCTCCAATAACTCATCATTATCACTCTGTCATTACCTGTTTTCTTACTTCTGACCATTTTTGTCACACATCCTTTTACTATAGCTGTTTCTGATCTTTAAGTGCAACATACTATTTTGTGCCAGGAATAACCTAGTATACACAAAGATTATTAAAATAATATATTGCTCTTGAGTAATTTCAACTAAGGGAGATGATAATATAAAATATATCAACATTTAAAGGACACATTGTAAGTACCATTATGGGGTACTTATCATGCGAAGAAGGTGTCTGCAAAAATGCCATGTAGGCGGCAACATTTGAGAGGACTCTTTACTGAGGAAAGATTATTCAGAACTGGAAAGAAGCTGGAAGGGAAAACTGGAAAGAAGCTGGAAGAGAAACAGCACAGAAAAGATAGAAACAAAGTGTTTAATATAGTTATAAAACTGCCAGCAGCATAATTTTGTTTATGGCATGCAATACTAGTATAAAATGAAAAGCAAATTTAGGAGCACAATATAAACACCTAAAAAGACTAAGGTCTGGTACTTCATTATGTGCTTTGTTTGTATTCTAAGTCCAGCCCAGGATTGCTCATATATAACATTTAGAAATCGTTTTAAACGCCTCAGAAAAAGCATCAAAAATATACACAATAATCCCAAGGTACTTATTCAAAAGCATCTAATCGTTACTGTAAATCTACAATGATATAAGCTACTTGAAAAAACTCCCCACCAAAGTCATTATAAAACAGCTATGATTAATTGAGAACAGATTTTGGGGGAAAACATTCTACCCCTTCTATAATATAAATTGAAAAACTGCAATAGGCCCCACTAATTTCATGACATTTTTTTTCAATGAAGCTTAGAAATGAAATCTACATATAAGTTATAAGTTCCAATGAAAAAGAATCTCAAGTGGTTTAGTCTACTCATTCCACTTTTCATCAAGTTTTCCAAGAAAAGTACAGAACTAATTCAATGCAGGAAACTACAATGGCTTCCCAAAGCAAAGGAGGCAGCTAAAATTAAAGACAAAGTTCAACTAAGAACAAGCTTCAAGTATAAAATTAGGTATAACAAGGGAAGTTGAAGATGACATCTTTAGTTTGATAAACTGCCCAAATTAAGCTGAAAAAAATTTTCTCTCACTAGAAACATTTTTTACAGTACAACTTTCACACTTACATAAATAGTCAAATTAGGGCTGGGGTTGTGGCTCAGTGGTAGAGTGCTTGCCTAGCAACGAGTGAGGTACTAGGTTCGATCCTCAGCACCACACAAAAATAAATAAATAAATAATATAAAGATATTGTGTCTGTCTACAACAAAAAAAAAAGTTAAAAAAATAGTCAAATTGAAATATATAATATAGATTCAAAAATGTCAGGAATAAATGGATTGTTAGATATTTGAGTAATATAATTGTGAAAAATTGTAATGCATGCAAGTGTAATTCAAGAGTTGTACATTTCATGTTTCAAAAGCTAACCTTATAATAGAACAATTGGTATATCCATTTCCTTTGTTTATTAATCCTATTCACTACTAAAGTCTTGATGATCAATAGTTTGCCACATACTCATATAAATTTATTTTCTTATATGCACTTCTCACTGTGTTTAAACAGACATGTGAACTTTGAATGAAAATGGATATTAGCCCACATGTGTCCGTTTCACCTGGTATGCTTGCTTAGAATATGACTTCTTCTACAACAATTCTTGGATCCCAGCAAGATATAAAATCATTACCCTTATCTTTTCAATCATTATTCAATGGACCTGTATTTTATTTATTTATATGTGGTGCTGAGAATTGAACTTAGTGCCTCACACATGCTAGGCAAGCGATCTGCCACTGAGCTATAACTCCAGCCCCCTAATCATTATTCTTACCCTTCCTCTTTACCTAGACTAAATTCCACAAATAATTATTTTTCTTTTTTCAGACACTCTCTTGCTCCTTCTTTCCTCTGCTTGTAAAACAACAACTTAACCATCAGCTTACCCCAAGTCTGCTTCTGAGCAAATGAATAGTGCCATGGAGAAACCACACAACTGTGCTAACTGTGCTCATTTAAAATCTATTGCCACAAATCTCAAATAGGGACTTAACAATGTCAGAGTCAAATAATTTCTTTCTATATATTTACTTTGCCATTTTAAGATAACAATTTCATGAATTTACTTGTCTTCTCCATTCAACACCCCTTCCCCAGGTAACTTAACTACTGATAACCTTTCCTCATACTTTAGTGGGAAAATAAATCCATTCAGATGAATTTTATCTCATCTTCCCAGAAATTTTACCAACCTAACAATCTACTCTCACACACTTTTATCTTCTCTAGCTTTACAATGGAAGAAATGTTCACTGTTCCTAAATTCTTCTGTTATAATTTGAACCTTAAATGTCTCCCAAAAGCCATGTGCTTAAGGCTTGGTCACCAGCTTGTGGTGCTATTGGGTGATAGTGGAACCTTTAAGAAGTGGGCCCAGCTGGAGGAAGTTTGGTCACTTAGGAGCATGCCCTTGAAGGGTAAATTAAGATCCAGGCTCCATTCTCTTTCTATTTGCTTTCCAGACACCATAAGATTAGCAGCTTTACTTTACCATGAACTCCCCACTGTGATGTACTTCTTTGCCACAGGCCCAAAGCCAGCTGATCAGTGACTGAAACCTCTAAAACTATGAGCCAAAATAACCTTTAAATTGTTTATATATGGTATTTTGTCACAGCAACAGAAAGTTGACTAACAATTTCTGGCCAGGATTCTATTTACTTGTGACTTCTCAAGGACTGTTCCTGCAATACCTCTTTTCTGTTCAGCATCACCGATTTCTGGGTTTTGGATAATTCTCACTGGCATATGAAAGTACCATAATCTCCTTGTACTCATGTTCCCCTCTAGGTACCACTGCATTTGTGCCTTCCAGAGCAAAATTACTTTAAAAGATTCCCTTTCATTTCTCTCCATCCATTTTCTTCTCAACCCACTCCATCCTGGAATTTTTTTCTATCATTTTGCTGAAACTCTTCAAGTTAAGGTCACTAAAGACTACATTTTCCCCAAAGCCAGTCTGTCCTTCCTGGAATAATTTCTTCTCTGACTTCTGGGACAGAAGTCTTTCTCCATCACTGGCTACCTCCATCTCATTATGTTTCACGGGCTTTTTGAATACTAGATTTCTCAATGTTGAAGCGACCATGAACATTCCTTAGCCTTTTCCCTTCTCTCTCCTAAGTGATTTTGTCCAGTCCCATGGCTTTGGACACAATCAAATTTATATGCTTCTTCCTCTCAAATTTTATCTCTAGACCATATCTTTCTTTTGAATTCTAGCCTCCTCTACACAGCTGCCTTCTTGACTAAGGGACATCTCATATGAAACAAGGTCTCAAAAGAACTATTGGCATCCAGATATGCAAAGTCTTCCTGTCACAGTGAAAGATACCACCATTCACCTACCTGCCCAGACTAAAACTAGGAGTAATCTTTAAAAAATGTTTATTTATTTAAAATTTATTTTTTATTTATTTTAATTAGGTATCTATGACAGTGAATGTATTTAGACTCATTTTACACAACTGCAGCACAACTTTTCATTTCTCTGGTTGTACATGATGTAGTGTTAACCATATGTGCAGTCATACATGTACCTAGAGTAATGATGTCCATCCCATTCAACCATCTTTTCTGCCCCCATGCCCCACCCTTCTCTCCTCCCCTTTCTTCTTTCTCTCAGCCCTCTCTCCTCTAATCCAGTGCATCAGGTAAATCTTACTGCTCTCAGATATAAACAGGGCAAGCTGGAAATAGTCCCTTTAAGTACCTGATGCCAGATTTTGTGATGGTCAGCCCTGTTCCAAGCTTCTTGACTCTGCCTTCTCTTTGACAAACTTATGTTCACTAGCTTAGTTCATATTAAAACAACTGCCTCTGACATCTAACTGATCTTCCTACTCCAAATGTCTCCCCTTCTAAACCATTCATCATCACACAGATCAGAAGCCTTTGATGGATCCTCAATATTCATGGGAAATAAACCTAATTGTTCGAGTATTCAAAACTCTCCACAATTTTAACTCAATTTACCTTTTCAGCTCTCTCTCTCTCAGTCCCTTCAACCACCACCCTCTAATCATGAAGAACTATATAACCATTCCCTAAATATGATATGTATTGACTTGCCTTTAAGTTTTGGTTCATGTATTTCCTTTACCTGAACAACAATCGTGAAGTGCACAGAACACTGCAGCGGCATTAGGAGATAGGTAAAAGTTATCTGCAACAAACTCTTGCTAGCACTAGATAGATTAACTTAAAATATTTATTCTAATCTGGTAATTAAAACAATTTTATTATTTTTAAAACTTGCCTATCCCTGACTATAGTGATATTAAACATCTTTCCCAATTTATTACTTTCTTTTCTATTAATTCCTTGCTCATATTCTGTCCCCATTTTCCTTCCTTACTTTGTCTCATTATAGATAGATATAAATACTTTTTTGACCCAATGAAAATAGTTTTTAAAGTCTGCCACTTAATTTTTTTACTTATCTTGTCATAAGAAAGTTTTTATTTTGTTACATCTAAATTTATCAATCTTTCATTTTTCACGATTTTGAGCTTGATATCTCACTAAAGAAGGTCTTTCTTACCTCATGATCATAAATAACACTTTTTTCTAACATTTACAAGTATTTTTTTATATTTGGATTTTTATTACCTTTAGAACATGTTTTTATGAATGGTGCGAGGTTTTTCTAAATGCACACCATTTATTAGTAGTCCATTTTTAAAATATTTTTTGATTCTAAATACCACATTTACTTTATTTGTTAGATTTACTCAGTCCAATCTCAGAATGTTTATTCTGTTCTATTGATCTAGTTGGTTTTTTTCTACGCCAAAATCATACTATTGCATTTTATTGAATGTGTTTTAGGGGTATTATTGAGATGATTGCTTAGTTTTCTCCTTTAATAACAGAGTAAATTACACAAATAGAGTTTGTTTTTTAAAATTTTTTAGGTGTTGATGGACCTTTATTTTATTCATTTATTTATATGCGGTGCTAAGAATTGAACCCTGTGCCTCAGCAAGAGCTCTACCACTAAGTCACAACTCCAGCTCTCGCAAATAGATTTTATAATGCTCAAAACCATACTTTCATTCTTAGGATAAATTCTCCATATACAATATGTTGGCAGACTCAATTTGCTAATATTTACTTATAATTTTTGAGTCTTATCACCATAAATGTAAAAGGATAATAGTTTTCCTTCCTTCCTGTCTTCTCCTTCATCTCCTTTTTTTTTCATATGCCTTTCTCTGATTTTGGTATTATTGTTACATTAGCATCATAAGTCAGTTGGATAGGGTCATATTTTTCTTAAACATGATGCAAGTTTATAAAAACCTGCGACATTGTAGAAACACAATTTTAAAGTTCTCTTCTGTCCTTTCTCATAATTACTAGCTAATTCAGGGTTGTTAGGCTTCCTTGTGGCAATCTGAAAAATCATATTTTCCTGAAAATGACGCATTTATGTGTCTAGGATTTCACATTTATTAGTATGCACTTGTCCATAGAGTTGTTACTGTTTTATAAATCTTTGTATTTTTAGTTTTGCTTCCTTTTTAATTTCTAATAATTGACTGGTATATTTTTTTTCAGATTTGCAAGTATTTATCAATTTTATTTATCTTTTCTTAACATCTTTAATCAACTTGCTATTATATTTCTACTTTTATCCTTTTTTGGTCCTTTATTTTCTTTTAAATATCTTTTACTTATTTTAGTCACAGATGGACACAGTATCTTTATTTATTTATTTATTTATTTATTTATATTTTTTTTTAAAGAGAGAGAGAGGAGAGAGAGAGAGAGAGAGAGAAGTTTTCAATATTTATTTTTTAGTTCTCGGCGGACACAACATCTTTGTTGGTATGTGGTGCTGAGGATCGAACCCGGGCCGCACGCATGCCAGGCGAGCGCGCTACCGCTGAGCCACATCTCCAGCCCCTCTTTATTTATTTTTATGTGGTGCTGAGGATCGAATCCAGTGCTTCACATAGACTAGGCAAGTGCTCTACCCCTGAGCTAGAAATGCAGCCCCCCTGGTCCTTTATTTTCATGAAACTGTTTTTATCATTCTCAAATCTTTCACACAACTATTTAATTCACTTATTTTATTGAAGCAAATAACCTAATTTTTATAAAATGAAAATATAATACCTAACAACAAAATAATTGGTTACAGTGGCTCATGCCTATGGTCCCCATGCACCTGGGAGGCTTTGATAGGAGGATCCAGCATCTTTCTACACATCTAGGTATATGTGGAGATAAATGGATGAATATAGATAGAATTGCAGAGATACTGAAATGAAATGAAATTTTGACATAAAGAATAAAAGCTAATACACACACACACACACAAACTTGGGATTGGGGATGTAGCTCAGTGGTAGAGCACTTGCCTGGCATGACCAAGGCCCTGGGTTTAATCCCAAGACCTGCAAAAAAGAAAACAAACAAAAATTGATAATAGCCACTACCACAGTGGGAGATTTTTATCCCTTTTCTTGAGAAAGTTACAGAACAAAGTAACAAAGTAGGGAAAACATACATACATATGTATATGTATATACATTTCAATATAGCAATTAATAAGCTTGATTTAATATATAGACCTAATATTCATATAATAAGTACAATACTATAAATATAATTTAAAAATAAGTAGAATTAATTTTGCAGAATTGAACAGAATGAAAAAGTTAACAGTTTTAAAAGAGTAAAAACCTTTTAAGAGAGTGCCATCAGAAGAGATTACTAATCCTAAAATATTTCTGTAAGGTAAACTGAAAGGGTTATAAAAATTATTAAAAGTTTAAATTTTCTCTAACATTCTAAGAAATGAATTAAAAATGATAATTTTCCTTTAGTAAATTTCGACGACATTCCCACAGCTTTTGATATGTGGAGCCCTTGATATCACTTATTTCTAAAATGTTGATTAATTCCCATTTTTATCTTATTTCTAGAAATTAGAAGAGCTTTTAATTTTTTAAATTTCCAGTTTTACCTTTTGTGGTTTGTGAACATGATTGTATAATTTTCTTTTAAAATGTGTTTAGATGTTATTAACATCTGATAAAATTTGTGACTATCTCCTATATGTTTGAAATAAATGTTTGTCTCTATACATCTATTAAATCAAGCATGTTAATTGCTCTATTCAAAAGTATATATTTATACATATAATTTGAGCAGGTACTAAATTCTAGGTTCAAAATTATTTTTCCTAATAATTTTGAAGATACTATTCCACTGTCTTTTTGCTCCCAGTACTATTGTGAAAAATATAATTATCAATATAATTATAGGACTACCACTCTTTCTTTTCTATTTTCAATGTCTCAACTTAACCCTTTTTGCTTCCTAGTTATTCTGTCTTTTTGAACTGTTCACTTCCAAGACCCCTAAATTCTTTTTCAAGGAATACAGTGTCATTTTGCATGTCTTTGAGGATAGTAACTATATTTATTCTAAAATCCTGATCTACTTTCTTTATTAAGTCTGATCCTGGGTGTTAGTTTTTCCATTTGTATAGTTTGATGTCCTCCTTCATATCAGTTTTCTTCAAATAGTTTGTGATTAATGGTTGTGGGTTTATTTTTGTTTAGACCTCAGAAATATCTTATTAGTCTATGAGTGATATATGTAAGCAGAGCAGCATTAGATGGTGGGGAGCAAATTGTGCCACTGGGTAGTTCCTGTCCTTTTTGCACCTTAGAAAGCAAAGAAAAAATAATGGGAGGGAGAGGTAGATTCACACATCTGCTTGTCCAGCAGGCTAAACATGAAATACGTCTTTAGTCACTCATAGCTTCTTTAACATTCTACTTCTAGGCATATTTTATAGTTCTTATCTACATTCCAATTCCTTTTTCTGGGGTTATTCATGGGTTTTGGCCCACTTTGCTTTTTGTTTCCTATCACAGTTATGTTTCATACTACATATTCTTTGGAGGAGGAAAGGAAGATTATTTTGGGTAATGTGTAGTAAAGGGAGTTGCATATCAGAGTTTCAAACAGATATGCTTTGGCAAAGAGAAATGGATAATATTGTTTATACTTGTAAAGGAAAATGTGAGCTTTTACTATACTATTCTTACTAATGAAGTGTGATCTCATAATAGTAAGCATGGGATATTTATTCAGTTCTAACAGTAGATGCATATTACTGATTTGAGCAACTGCTTAAACATAAAAGTCTAACCCCAGAAATTTTATTCTAACTGGAGTAAGGTAAGAAACACTAGCACAGTAGAAAACCTGCAAGTTTGGGGATCAGAAAAATTTGAGTTAAAATCACCACTCACTAAGCTCTGTTACCTTAGAGAAGAATCTTAGTTTCTCAGTTTTTTGAGCCTTAATTTCTTCAGTTGGAATTAGATTTATAAGATTGTTATGAAGACTAGAGAGAATGTAAGAAGAGGGAGACTAGCAGCTGGTAAGGCAAATAGCAAATACTTAATATAAAGTTAGTTTTTCTAAAATCACATGTAAGTAAACAGAAAAATAATATGGTATTAAAAAAGGACATCAAGTAAAACAGAACATCCCTTCATATGCTAAAATCATATAATGACTAAAATTTAATTCCAAATTATGGGAACTGTCATTACCAGCTATTCCAAACTGATTGTGACTAGGATTTATGGAGTTTTTCTGTCACATTTTACTATACCTCCTGGGATTTTTTTTTCCATTCTTATTTCGATACATTTGACAAAGACCAATCTATAGGCTATCATAAGAATTCTGAATCATTTTTTAATACATCATTTCAAAATCAGAAAGTGAAAACAACAGCAACCTGATTACATGTTTGTTTGTATTCATTTGAATATTTCGTGAGAAACAGACCAGCACTTTTTAAGTTGCAGGAGATGAGTAGAATAACTAGAAAGCTGAGGATCTCAGGAACTAAAGAAATTTCAGTGTCTCCCATGCATGAAATAATCCAATCCTAATTACAACCAGCTGGATACAGCTTCATTTCCAGGGATGCTTTAGATCATTAGCAAAACACAGTGATACCCATTTGCTGACAGGTAAATGTCCAGATCTTTATTGTTTATATCATTCAGAATAATTAGTAGGCTACTTGGCAAAATACAGCTTCTTGAAAGTAGTTACCAACCAAATTCTTTTAAAAGTTTTAACTCATTTCCAAATACAACCCTATTACTTTAGCGTTTCAACACTACGAAAAAAATGTTCTCCAACACTTAAGTGAGCCAGGTGTAATGGCATATGCCCATAATCCCAGCGACTAGGGAGACTGAGGCAGGAGGATGGCAACTTCGAGGCTAGCCTCAGCAACTCAGCAAGAGCCTGTCTCCAAATAAAAAATAAAAGGGATGGGGGCTGTAATTCAATGGTAAAATGCCCCTGGATCTAATCTAGTACCAAAAAATGAATAAACAAAAACGCCATTTAAATGCTTATAAATTACTACTAATCATATACATTACATAAAAGGGCTTCATTTTTTCAAACCTTTATTATAAAAGTAACTCCAAAGCAATAATAATAATAAAACTGACAAGAACAACTTACAGGCTTAAACAAAACAATCACTGAGGGCCTTGACTCCATGTGAATTCAATATACATTTACATAAATAATGATCTAACACTGACTTTCAATGTAAAAGAACCCCTCAAAAACAAATTCTGTGGCCAATAAGCACACAGAAAAGTGTCTGATGTCATTAGTCATTAGTGACATGCAAGTGAAAATCCCAATTAGATATCGATTCAAATTAACTATGATGGGATAAAATGATAAAATAAATATAACAATATCAAACAATAGAAAGGATATGGAGTAAGTGGAACTCTTATAGCTTAAGGGTGTCTATGAAATGCATAATTCCCAGCTACATACCCATAATGAAAGACTAAAACTTCCTCTATAAGATCAGGAATGAGATAAGGACTCTCACTTCTATGCCCTATGCTAGCCCTATGCTAGGGACGTGGCTCAAGCAGTAACGCTCTCGCCTGGCATGCGCGGGGCGCTGGGTTCGATCCTCAGCACCACATACAAATAAAATAGAGATGTTGTGTCCACCTAAAACTAAAAAATAAATATTAAAAAATTCTCTCTCTCAAAAAAAATTTTTTTAAAGAAATATTAGTCAATAAAGAATTGAAAAAGTTTCAAGATATAAGATCAACATATAAAAATCAGTCAACTGTCTATATACTATCAATAAGCAACCTGAAAAGAAAATAAAGAAAACAATTCCATTTACACTAGCACCAAAAAGAATAAAATACTTTGGAATAAATTTAACGAAGGAGATGCAAGATTGTACACTAAAAACTACAAAAAAAAAAAAAAAAGCTTATGTACAGCCAAAGAAAAAATCAGAGACAACTCACAGAATGGGAAAAAAATTGTAACCTATAGAGCTGAGAGTGGGTTAACATCCAGAAAATGTAAGAAACTCCAAAAACTTAATAGCATAAAACCAAATACCCCAGCTAAAATATCAGCAATGAATCTAAATAGACATTTCTTAAAAGAAGACATACAGGGGCTAGTATGAAAAAATGCTTGACATTACTAAGATTGAGGGAAATATAAATTAAAACCACAAGGAGATATCATCTCACTCCAGTAAAATGGATATTATTGAAAAGACAAAAGATAACAAGTGCTGAAGAAAAGGGAACCCTGGCACACTGGTGGTGAGAATGTAAACTGGTATAGCCATTACTGAAAAGAGTATGAAAAGGTTCCCCCAAAATTAAAAACAGAACCACCATATGATCCAGCCATTCCTCCCCAGGTATATATCCAAAGGATATGAAATCAGCATATTGAAGACATTTGGACTCCAACATTTACTGCAGCATTATTCTCAACAGCCAAGTGTCCATGTGATGAATGGAAAAGGAAATTGTGGTATAAATATATACAGTGGAATACTATTTGGTCTTAAAAAATAAAATCCTGCCATTTGCCAGAGGATCAAAGAAACTGGAAATCATTATATTAAATGAAATAAGTCAGGTAGAAAGACAAATCCTACATGATCTCACTTGCATGTGGAATCTAAAAAGTTGATTTTGTAGATGTTTAGAATAGGGAGGCCAGGGAGAGTAGGTGCATACATGAAAGAGCTGGAGCTCACCTTCACACCATATAGGAAGATTAACTAAACGTGGATCAAAGTCCCAAATGTAACTAACACAATAAACTTTTAGAAGAAAACATAGGGGAAAGCTTCATGACCTTGAGTCTGGCAATGACATGTTTAGATATGATATCAAAAGAGAGCACCATGGGCTGTGGCTGTAGCTCAGTGGTAGTATGCTTGCCTCACACGTGTGAGGCACTGAGTTCCATCCTCAGCACCACATAAAAGTAAAGACATTGTGTCCATCTACAACTATAAATAAATAAATAAATAAATAAATGGAGAGCAGCACAACAAAATCTATATGCTGGAGACCACTAAATTAAAATTTTGATGCTCAAAAGACACTATCAAGAAAGTGAAAAGACAACAGAATAGAAAGTATTTGCAAATTATGTACCCAATTAATATCTAGAATATATATTCAATTTGATGACAAAATGACAAACATAAGAAAGAACATAATAAGACCACAGGCAGAAACAACAACAAAGTACAAAACAGAAAAACAAACAAAAAACCTAAAAACAATTCTTTAAAAAGATTGATTAGGGCTGGGGTTGTAGCTCTGTGGTAGAGCTCTTGCCTAGCACATATGAGGCACTGGGTTCAATCCTCAGCACCACATAAAAAAATAAATAAAGTTTAAAAAAAGGTTGATAATATACACTGAGACTGATAAGAAAAAGACATAAATTACCAATGTAGAAACAAAAGCGAGACACAGCTACAGACCTCAAAGACACTTGGAAAAAAATAAAAAGAGAACACTAGGAACAACTGTACAAACTTAAATTTGACAAACTGGATAAAAGCTCAATTCATTAAAACTGCTAATTACCAAAATTCACCCAAGGTAGACTAGATAGCCTAAATAGCACTATAGCTATGAAAGAAATAGAGTTTTTCTAATATTTATTTTTTAGTTTTAAGTGGACACAATATCTTTATTTTACATTTATGTGGTGCTGAGGATCAAACTCAGTGCCTCAAGCATGCTAGGCGAGTACTCTACCACTGAGCCACAACCCCAGCCCAGAAATAGGGTTTTGTAGTTAAAGACCTTCCACAAGAGGTTCCAGTTTCCAGATAAACTGGTAAAGAGCTGCCCTGACAGGTAAAAAGTTGAACTAACTGGAAAATCAATAACTTCTGTAAGAGAAGTGAGGCCACAGGGCAAAATGCTGCCTGCAAAAGTGGAGAGAAAGGCAGATACAGAAAATCACCACCGTTTATTGGTACCTCTAAAAACGAAATAGTTAGGTATAAGTCTTACAAAGTACGTACAAAACATATACAAAAAAAAATCACAAAAACACTGATGAAAGAAATCAAAGAAGAACTAAATGGATATTTCATGTTTAGGAATAGAAAGACTTAATATTATTAAGCTGTGAGGTCTTCCCGACTGTATCTATGAATTTCATGCAATCCTAATCAAAATCCCAGGTTAAACTGTGGATTTTGTCCAATGAATTCTATGGCTCTGTTTCAGTCAGCTTTTCATCACTGTGACAAAATACCTGTGGGAATCAATTTAAAGGAGAAAGGATTTATTTTTGCTCATAATTTCAGAAGTTTCAGTTTGTGGTGACTTGGTCCCATTGCTTTCTTTGCTCCTTTGCCAAGACAGAACATCATGTTGGGAGTACACTGGTAGATCACAGCTGTTTACTTCATGGCTGGGAAGCAGATGGGAAGAGGCCCCAGTACAAGAAACACCTTTCAGGGGCATGCCCCTAGTGACCTACTTTCTCCCAAAAGGCCCCATCTCCTCAAGTTTGACCATCTCCCAAAAGTGCCACCAACTCTGGGGACCAAGCCTGTAGCACCTTTGTGGGACATTTAAGATCTAAATAATGCAAAGGAGAAAGGATACCATCTTCAACAAATGGTGCTGGGAGAACTGGAAATCCACATGCAACAAAATGAAATTGAATCCCTTTCTCTCACCACGCACAAAAGTTAACTCAAAATGGATCAAGGATGTAGGAATTAAACCAGAGACTCTTCATCTAACAGAAGAAAAAGTTGGCCCTAATCTCCATTACATGGGGTCAGGCCCCAAATTCCTTAATAAGACACCTGTAGCACAAGAGTTAAAACCAAGAATCAACAAATGGGATGAATTCAAACTAAAAATTTTTTTCTCAACAAGAGAAATAATATGAGGTGAATAGGGAGCCTACATCCTGGGAACAAATTTTTACCCCTCACACATTGGATAGAGCTCTAATCTCTAAAGTATATAAAGAACTCAAAAAGTTAAACAACAACAACAAAAAAAATAACCCAATCAACAAATGGGCCAAGGACCTGAACAGACACTTCTCAGAAGAGGATATACAATCAATCAACAAATATACGAAAAAATGCTCACCATCTCTAGCAATCAGAGAAATGCAAATTAAAACTACTCTAAGATACCATCTCACTCCAGTAAGAATGGCAGCCATTATGAAGTCAAACAACAATAAGTGCTGACGAGGATGCAGGGAAAAAGGTACACTCATACATTGCTGGTGGGACTGCAAATTGGTGCAGCCAATTTGGAAAGCAGTATGGAGATTCCTTGGAAAGCTAGGAATGGAACCACCATTTGACCCAGCTATTCCCCTTCTCGGATTATACCCCAAAGACCTAAAAACAGCATACTACAGGGACACAGCCACATCAATGTTTATAGCAGCACAATTCACAACAGCTAGACTGTGGAACCAACCTAGATGCCCTTCAATGGAGGAATGGATAAAAAAAATGTGGTGTATATACACAATGGAATACTACTCGGCAATAAAAGAGAATAAAATCATGGCATTTGCAGGGAAATGGATGGCATTAGAGCAGATTATGCTAAGTGAAGTTAGCCAATCCCTAAAAAACAAAGGCCGAATGTCTTCTCTGATATAAGGGGGGTGACTCAAAATGGGGTAGGGAGGAAGAGCATGAGATTACCACTAAATAGGGAAGAGAGGTGGGAGGGAAAGGAAGGGAGAAGGGGAATTGCATGGAAGATGGAAGGAGACCCTCATCGTTATACAGAATACAT
This sequence comes from Urocitellus parryii, assembly GCF_045843805.1. Taxonomy (NCBI): domain Eukaryota; kingdom Metazoa; phylum Chordata; class Mammalia; order Rodentia; family Sciuridae; genus Urocitellus; species Urocitellus parryii. The sequence continues at coordinate 119,201,707 of NC_135536.1, read as the reverse complement.
GTATGACTATGTGAGGGGGAAAAAAAAAAGAAGTGTGTCACATTAGATTTGGCAGAGAGAAGTGATGGGAGGGGAGGGGAGCGGTAGGGGGATAGGAAGGACAGCAGAATAAAACAGACATTATTATTGCTGTATGTATGTATGTGACTGTATGACCAATGTGATTCTGTAACCTGTACACTCAGAAAAATGAGAAATTATACCCCATCTGATTCAAATGTATGATATGTCAAGATCATTGTACTGTCATGTGTAACTAATTAAAACAAACAAACAAAAAAGAGCATCTAGGAAAAGCCATTCTCATTAACCAGGGTCTGACATTATTTTCCTAATAAACAGAACTTTGGTTAGACAAAAAAAAAAAAAAAGATCTAAATAATTATAAGTTTATATGAGGAAGCAAAAGATCCAGAACAACTAATATAATATTGAAGGAGAAGAATAAAGTTAGAGCACTGACAGTATCAGTCTGTGAGACTTTTAAAACTACAGTGATCAAGACTTCGTGGTATTAGCCAAAAAAACAAAAACAAAAACCAACAGAACAGAATTGGAAACCCAGAAAAAGACCCACAAATATAGTAAACTGATCTTTAGGAAAGGAGCAAGAGGAGTATAATAGAGAAAATATATTCTTTTCAACAAATGATGCTGGAATAATTGTATATCCACATGCAGAAGACTGAATCTAGAGAGAGACCTTAGATACTTCACAAAAATTAAGTCAAAATGAGTCAGATCTAAATGCAAAATGCAAAACTATAAAACACATAAAATGTAACATTGCAGAAAGTCTAGTTAACTTTGGATTTGAATGATAATTTATTAGATTATGACACCAAAAATGATTCATTAAAGAAAGTACTAATAAACTGGTTTTCATTAAAAATGAAAAACTTTGGTTTAGCAAAACATACTGTTAAGAGAATGAGAACTTAAGACACAGAATAGTAGAAAATATCTGCAAAAGACATATCCAAAATATACAAAGAACTCTTAACAATAAAACATCCTGATTAAAAAGTGGGTCAAAGACCCTAATATATAGCTCACCAAAGATAATACAAAAGTAAGCATTATTTGAAAGATGCTCTGTCAGATGTCATCAGAGAAGTGCAAAATAAAACAGTAAGATACCACTATACATTTATTAGAATGGCCAAAGTTCTTAACACTAAAAAGACCAAACACTGGCAAGGATGTACAGCAACAAAAACTTTCATTTATTACTGGTGGGAATGCAAAACGGTATAGTCATGTTGAAAGGCAGTTTGGTAGATTCTTGAAAACAGAAATATATTCTTATCATATGACCCAGCAATCATGCTCCTTGGTATTTACCCAAAAAAGCTGAAAACTTATGTCCAGGGACTGGAGGGGTAGCTCAGTGGTAAAGCACTTGCCTAGCATGCATGAGAGCCTTGGACGCGATACCTTCATTTATTTATTTTAGGGAGGGAGGGAGGGAGGGAGGAAGAGAGAGAATATGAATATTAATCTCTTTTGTAGATGGACACAACACAATGCCTTGCATGTGCTAGGCAAGTGCTCTACCACTGAGCCACAACCCCAGCCCCTGCATTAGAGCCTTGGTACTGCATAAAAACCCCTAGTAGTATTTTCCAACATATGTTTTTGGCTCCTTTGTCTTGTATAAGATGAATGTATTTATGTGTGTTTGACTCTGCGTCTTCTATTCTGTACCATTGGTTTAGTTGTCTATTTTGGTGCCAATACCTCGCTGTTTTTGTTATTTTTGTTCTGTTCTATAGTTTAGGGTCTGGTATTGTGATGTCTCCTGCTTCACTCTTCTTGCTAAGGATTGCTTTGGCTATTCTGGGTCTCTTTATTTTTCCAAATGAATTTCATGATTGCTTTTTCTAATTCTATGAAGAATACCACTGGAATTTTAATAGAAATTGCATTAAATCTGTATAACAGTTTTGGTAGCATGACCATTTTGACAATATTAATTCTTCCTATCCAAAAGCATGAGAGATTTTCAGTCTTCTAAGGTCTTCTTCAGTTTCTTCCTTTAGTGTTCTGTAGTTTTAATTATAGTGGTCTTTCATTTCTTTTGTTAGATTTATTCCCATTTTCTTGAGGCTATTGTGAATGGGGTAGTTTTCCTGATTTCACTTTCAGAGGATTCATCACTGATGTATAGAAATGCATTTGATTTATAGTTGTTGACTTTATATTCTGCTACTTTGCTGAATTCATTTATTAGTTCTAGGAGTTTTCTGGTGGAACTTTTGGATCTCCTAAATATAGAATCATGTGGATAGCAAATAGTGATAAACGTTTGAGTTCTTCTTTTTCTATTTGTATCCCTTTAATCTCTTTTGTCTAATTGCTCTAGCTAGAGTTTTCAGGACTATGTTAAGTAGAAGTGGTAAAAGGGGGAACCCCTGTCTTGTTCCAGTTTTTAGAGGGAATACTTTCAATTGCTCTCCATTTAGAATGATGTTGGAGGGCTGGGACTATGGCTCAGCGGTAGTGCACTTGCCTGGCATGTATGAGGCAGTGGGTTTGATTCTCAGCACACATATGAATAAATTTTTAAAAAATAAGAAAGGTTTATAAACAACTAAAAAAAAAGAAAGAATGATGCTGGCCTTGAGCTTAGCATAGATAGCTTTTACAATGTTGAGGTGTATTCCTACCATCCCTAGTTTTGCTGGTATTTTGAACATGAAGAGGTGCAAATGGTGCTGAGAATACTGGAAATATATATGTAGTGAAATGAAATTAAACCTCTACCTCTCACCCTGCACAAAAATCAATTAAAAGTGAATCAGACTTAGGCACTAGAACAGAGAACCTGCACCTAATAGAAGAAAAAGTGGGACCAAATTTCTACCACGTTGGCTTAGGAACTGACTTCCTTAACCAGACTCCTAAAGCACAAGAAGTAAAATCAAGAATCAATAAATGGGATGGACTCAAACTAAAAAGCTTCTTCTCAGCAAAGGAAACAATCAATAATGTGAAGAGGGAACCTACAGAGTGGGAGAAAATCTTTACCACATGTGCCTCAGATAGAGCACTAATCTCCAGGATATATAAAGAACTCAAAAAACTTAACACCAAAAAAACAACCCAATCAATAAATGGGTTAAAGACATTTCACAGAAGAAGAAATACAATCAATCAACAAACATGAAAAAATGCTCATCATTTCTAGCAATTAGAGAAATGCAAATCAAAACTACTCTAAGATTTCATCTCACTCCAGTCAGAATGGCAATTATCAAGAATGCAAGCATGGGCTGGAGTTGTGGCTCAGCGGTAGAGCACTCACCTAGCAAATTCGAGACCCTGGATTCAATCCTTAGCACCACATAAAAATAAAATAAAAATATTGTGTCTATCTACAACTAAAAAATAAACAATTAAAAAAAGAAGAAGAATGCAAACAACAGCTGGGCACAGTGGTATACACCTGTAATCCCAGTGGCTCCGGAGGCTGAGGCTTGAGGAGTTCAAAGCCAGAGTTCAAAGCCAGCCTCAGCAAAAGTGAGGCACTAAGCAATTCAGTGAGACCCTATCTCACTGATAAGAAAATACAAATCGGTCTGGGGTTGTGACTCAGTGGTTGAGTGCCCCTGAGTTTAATCCCTGATACTAAAAAAAAAAAAAAAAAAGAATATAAGTGGCTATCAGGGTTGGCAAGGATGTGGGGGAAAAGGTTCATTCGTCCATTGCTGGTAGGACTGCAAATTGGTGCATCAACTTGACCCAGTTATCCCACTCCTTGGTCTATACGCAAAGGACTTAAAATCAGGATACTACAGTGATACATTCACACCAATGTTTATAGCAGCTCAATTCACAAGAGCTAAACTATGGTACCAACCTAAATGCCCTTCAACAGATGAATGGATAAAGAAAATGTGGTACATGTGCACAATGGAATATTACTCAGCCTTAAATAAGAATGAAATTATGGCATTTGCAGGTAAATGAATGGAGCTGGAGAACATCATGCTAAGCAAAATAAGCCAAACCCAAAAAAACCAAAGGCTGGATGTTTTCTCTAGTAAGCAGATGCTAATCCATTTTGGGTGGTGGGGTGGATGGGGAAAAATGAAGGAACTTTGGATTGTGCAGAAGGGATGGGGGGATAGGAAGGAGAGTGGAATGAGATAGACATTATTACCCTATACACGTATGATTACATTACTGGTATGACTCTACACCATGTTCAGTCAGAGGAAGGAGAAGTTGTGCTCCATTTGTGTCCAATGTGTCAAAATTAATTCTACTGTGCCCATTTGTTACAATGTGTCAAAATGCATTCTACTATTGTGTATAACTAATTAAAACTAATAAAAAATCCCCCAGTACTGCATAAAACAAAAACAAAAACCAAAAAACTGATGTACACACAAAAAATCTGCCATGAATATTTATAGTAATTTTATTTATAACTGCCAAAACATGGAAGCATCTATAGATGTCCCTTAATAGGTTAATGGATCAACTATAGTACATCCAAGTAATGGAATATTATTTAGCACTTTAAAAAAACCAACAATAGCTATCAAACCATGAAAAGATGTGTAGAATACTTAAATGCAGATTATGCAAGTGAAGGAAGCCAACCTGCAAAGGCCACATATTACATGATTCCAAATATAAGACATTCTGGAGAAGTTTAAACTATGGAAATAGTAAAAATATCAGTGATTTCCAGGGATTGAAGGGAAGGGGAGATTGAAGGGTAGAGAACAGAGGGCAGAAAATACTCTAAATGATATTATATTGGTGAATACTTTTGTGGGGGGGGTACCAGGGATTGAACCCAGGGGTGCTTCATCACTGAGCTACATCCCCAGCACTCCCCTCTTTTGAAATAGGGTCTCACTAAGTTGCTTAGGCTAGCAATCCTCCTGCCTCATACTCTTGAGCTGCTGAAACTACAGGCCTGGATGGATACTTCTTGTACACTTGTCCAAACCTACAGAATATTCTTCATCAAGAGAAAATCTCTCATGTAAAGTATAAACTTTGAATAATTATAATGTGTCAGTAGGCTCATCAATTATAACAAGTATACTAATCTAGCAGAGATGTTGATAATGATGGAGGCTATGCATGGGTGGGGACAGGGAGTATATGGGAAATCTCTATACTTTTAACTTTGCAATGAACTTAAAACTACTCTAAAAATAAATAAATATTTGCACTAAAATAATTTAAAAACAGCCAAACCAAATAATCTCTCTCCCTTTCAACCCCCACGACATGCAATCTCTAAGACTAGATGGTTTCATTGGCAAATTCTATCAAACATTTAAAAAGTAATTACACTAATTCTGGATAATCTATCCAAGAACTCAAACAAGCAATATTTTCAAAGTATTTTATGAGATCTGCTTTACCCTGATGCCCAAACCAGGTAGGTGAACATAAAATATCAATTAACCAAAACTATAAATCAATATCCCTTGATCATAAACACAAAAATCCCCTGAGATTTTCTAGTAATATGTAAAAAGAATAATGTATACAACCAAGTGGAGTTCACCTCAGGAATATAAGTTCAATATTAAACAATCTATTAACATCAAAAGAAGAAAAGCCACATGATTACATCAATTGATACAGAAAATTTATTTCACAAGCCAACACTTATCATAATAAAAATGCTGAGTAAACTAAGAGTAGAAGGGAAATACTTCCACGTGATTCAAGGACCTCTACAAGAGAAGATCTATAGGAAGCATCCTATTTAATTGTGAAAGACTGACTGCCTTTCTCCAAAGGAGGCAGCAAGGTAGGGAAGCCTATACTCATGTTTCCTATTCTGCATATCCCAAATGTTTTAGAAAATGTACAAAAGTAAGAAAAAGAAATAAAAGACATACAGATTAGAAAGGAAGAAATGAAACTGCCATTTGCATCTGGTGTGCTTATGAACACAGGAAATCCCAAAGAATCTACAAAATAATTTTTAAAAAACTTTTGGAAAATTTGAGTGTTTGAAGCTTGTAGGATACAAGGTCAACACACAAAAATCAACTGCATCTCTATATACAGGCAATATGTTAATGGAAACTGAAAATTTAAAAATATCTTGCAGATTATCTCAAAAAAGAACAAAAGAAAACTCCTTTTGAAATAGGGTCTCACTAAGTTGCTTAGGCTAGCAATCCTCCTGCCTCATACTCTTGAGCTGCTGAAATTACAGGCCCGGCTGGATACTTCTTATACACTTGTCCAAACCTATAGAATATTCTAAGAAATCTAAGAAAACAGGTACAGGAGCTATATGCTGAGAAATATGAAACACTAATTTAAAAAAAAAGTCAGGCCTAAGTAAATGGAGAAACATAGTGTTCTTTGTTTATAAGACCCAACATAGCAATGATGTCAATTGTTCTCAAACTGGTCTACAGATTTAATATAATTCCAATCAAATCTCTGCTTTTTTCTACTGGACAACATCACAAATATTTTCCTATATCAGTAAATATTCTTCTATAACACTGTTTTAAATGGTTATATACTCTTTCATTTTCTAAGACTGTTTATCCATTCCTCTAAGCTATTTCCAATATTTCTCTATTATAAACAGGGTTTAGTGAACATTTTCCACAATCTTTGCATATATCTTTATTTCCTTAAGATAAATTCTTGGAAGTTTAATTTAGGATTAAAAGGTGTACACAGTTAAAATTTTTTTTAATATTGTCAAAAATTAGAAAAATCCTTACCTTTCAGTTCTGACTTAAAAATTGATCTCCTCTAAAAAGTCTTAGCTTTTTCCTACTGTTCAATGTGTATAGCTATTTGGTCTCATTAAATTACTGTTACATTTATTGGACTATAAGCAATTACTGCTTTAATAAAACATTATGCCTATAGGCTATCTCTTCACTAAGTGCTCGTCTTTATGGAAATCTAAGAGAAGAGAAAATACATAGGGTGATAAACTGATGAGCTAGAAAATGGCTAACAATGTGGGCATGAATGGATAAGGTATTGGAGTTAAGTAGATAACAGCCAGTTTTCCATAAAAGAAGCCTATTCTAATTGTTTTTAAAAAGAGTCTTCTATTGTTCTACTTAGTGTCTCCATTAAAAGGCAGTAGCAGTGTGCATGGCTTGCATTTTCTATACTATTTTTGGAATTAGTTACTGATAAAAGTACAAGCTCTGAATATTTTTGTCAAATTATCCAAATCCTCAAAACTCATGTATGCATTTCTATCATGCCTCACTTATAAAGTAAGAAACTGAAGGCAACTGAAGTTTTCTAACAGAAATCTAGTAACAATTCAGAAACATGTTCTATTGTGCCTTATTCCATTTGAGAGATGAAACACATGTTAAATAAGAAAAAACTATCAAACTATGAATTTTCTGCATTTGATATCACTTACAAAGAATTAGTACCAATTATGTCTAACACTGTGAGTATATTTCAATTAAGAAAAATTAATAAGTTTTGTTAATGGTGAAAGTCACAGGAGAGCCCAGCAGTGGGCACTGTGAATATATTGCCATTTATTTTTAGGAATTATTTGCTGAGAGTTGCTTTCCTAATTTTATTTCTATGACTCAAGTATCTGATTTTAAATCATAGCAGCTCATGTATTGCTAGATTCCTGCAAGCATTAAGCAAATATACTAAAGCAGGAACATATTTTACATAACCATATGTGTCAGAATAAATTTAGGCCAAGAAAGAGAATAAATGCAAACCATATCTTATTTATATTTGACAAATACTGAGATATAAGCTTCTGTTTTGAATGACTACGTGTTGTTTCCATGGCAACTGCATAAACATTTTCCTCATAACACACAGTTATCTTCATTCTTAACATCCCATTATTTCATTCTTTCCTCTCTCAGGGGAAAGCCTCATTTATTCCCTAGGAGGAAAAAAAATCGATCAATGATTTTCTTAATCACTGGCATCTGAAGAGTAGGTGGCATAGTTCTTTTTATGGAAAAGCAATTTCCACCAGTGCTCTTGCTATATGATAGAAGACTGGGGGAGAATAAGAGTACTTGCTTTAAGAAAAGTATAACACATTGCAATGGACAGTCCTTCAAAGAGAGATGAGAATGTGCAATTAGAAACCCACTAGAGGTGGGTGCACTGGGTATGCTGGAGTTTTCTTTATGGGGGGGGGGGAATCTTTCATTCCTACAGTTTTGGATCTTTTTGAAAAAAAAAAACTTTGGCTGATTTGTGTGATAGAGATTGTACAGAATGGCTAAAACAAGGGCAAGAGAAAGACATTACTCATTTTAGGATAGATCAAATAACAGCAAAAAGGAAGGGTAAAAAGAAACCACATCAGGTTCCTTTGCTTTGTCTATTCTTTGAGATAAACAACAGAGATTCAAGCTGCAGCAGATGGAAGAGATCTCTTATTGCATTTTAGCTACCAAATTAACAACAATTTTTCAGTTTTCAAAAGGGCAGTGTATCAATTCACATTATTTACCGCTCAGAATACTCCAGCTCATGGTCGTCTTCTGCACTCAGAGCTCAGGGCGCTAGGTAGGAAGTCTCTTCAGGATGAGTGTGGTGTTTGTTGCTCCCTCCTCTGGTTTCTCTTGGTACTAATAAGGTAGCACTTAACACTTATTTTGTTACTATTTATATGTGATTCCCTGAATAGGACTTTATAATGACCCCCCCACACATCTACAAAGTACTCTATGAATAATAGGATGCTTAATAAGGTAGGAAAAATTAATATTATAAAATATATGATGTTCTTCAGTCAAAAGATTTAATTGATTTTACTATTTCCTCTGCTTCAATTTCCATGCTTCAATTCACTGAGGAGTTATTATTTTCCTACTTTTACAAAGTAAATCTCTTCCCATCTTTTTTTTCTTTTTTCATTTATCTCTAAGACCTGTGCCAAGATATGGGCCAAGAATCTTTTGTTTCTTTTGCTTTTAAAAGAATGTCTAACTGTTCATTTTGTTTTTCATTGGATTACCTTAGCTCTTTTGTGAAAATTCAACTGATTGTGTGTTTATTTTTTGGATGGTTTATTCTTTCCCACAGATATATGCAGCTATTTTTTAAAAACAGTAATATACTGTTTGATAATTATAGTTTTTTAATAGTTCTTAATCAGGTAAGAGAGTCCTCACTTCATTTGTATTTAATTTTTTCCCTTTTCTATTTCCTTTAGCAATCCAAATAGACTTTAGGATCAGCTTGCTATTAAAAAAAAAAAAAATCCTGCTAGGATTTTGACAGGATTTTCACCACAGAACACAGTGTCTTTTATTTATTAGGATCTTCTTTTATTCCTTTCATCAGTGTTTTGTAGGTTTTCAGCATAGATGTTGCACATATTGTTTGATTTGTACCCAAGTATCTCATGTTTCATAGTGCTATTGTAAACAGTTCTTTTTATAATTTATAATTATCAATGGAATACAGAAATATTTATTTTTATAGTGATTTTGAATCCTGTGACTTTGCTAGCTAGTTATAAGTTCTAAGAGCCCCCCCCCCCCCTTTTCGGTAGATTCTGAGATTTTCTGCATAGAAAATAATTTAATTTGTAAATACAGAGAATTTTATTTCTTCCTGTTCAATTTGCATTCCTCTTATTTACTTCTTCTGGTCTTTTGACATTCTTGCCTGAATTCAGATTTTCATCCTCAAGTATGATGTCAGCCATAGAATATTTATATTTGCCCTTTACTAGGTTGAGGAAATTCCTTCTATTCCCAGTTTGCTGAGATATCTTTATTATAAATTGATGCAGTATCTAATTATTGAGATAATCATACAGGGTTTTGTCCTTTTACTTTGTTAATAAGGAGAATTGCACCAATTCACTCTGAACATTAAAACAACCTTATATTCTCAGAATAAATTAAACTTAGACAAAATGTATTACCATTTTTATGGGTTACTAGTTTTGATTGGCTAATATTTTCTTGAGGACTTTTTTGTCAATGTCTTTAGTTTTTTTGTAATCTATTTAACTTGTTTTGATATTATAACACTGACTTCAATAAATGAATTAAGAACATTCTATCAGAATTTGCATAGAATTGATATTATTTCTTCATTAAATATTCATTGATTATACTTGCCAGTAAAAGGCTTCTGAGCCTGGAGTTTTCTTTAGTGGAAAGTTTTAAATCCCAATTTCAATTTCTTTAACACATACAGGACTATCCAGGTTATCTATTATTTTCTTAAGTGAGCTTCTACACCTGGACTCTATCAAGAAATTTTTACACTTAAGGTTTTAAATTTATGGAGATAATACTTTGTTAATATTATTTCTCTCATGTTCTTTTCATATCTGTAAGATCTATGGTAATGTCCCTCTCTTATTCCTAACATTATTAACTGATGAATTACTAACATTAGTAATTTAAAAATTCTTTGTTTTTTTTATCTGTCCAGTTAAAGGATTTTTAACTTATTCATCTTGTCAAAGAACAAACTCTTGGTTACATTTAATTTCTCAACTGATTTTGCTCTCCATTCCTTCCTTATGTTTATTTTTGGTTTAATTTGTTCAACTTTTTCTACTTTCACAAAGTGAAAGCTTAAGTTCTTAATTTGAAACTCTTTTTCTTTTCTAATTAAGCAGTTAATGGTAGAAGTTTGTCAACTGCTTCAGCAGCATTCCACAACTTTTGATATGTTGTGATTTCATTTTCATTAAATTAAAAGTATTTTATAATTTCCCTTCAGAGTTACACTTTCACCCCCATGCCATTTATAAGTGGGTTGCTTATTTTATTTGCAAAAAATTGGGGGGTTTCAGATATTGTTCTGCTGCTGATTTGCCACAACTGATTTATCCATTCATCTGCTGATGACTGTTCCCACCTTTTCACCATTATGAACAGTGTTGCTATAAATATTTGTGTACAAATATTTGTCTGAGATCCTGTTTTCACCATTTTGGGGTGAATACCTAGAATGGAACTGTTGTATGATAATTCTATGTTTTAACTTTTTGAGGAATCAATACACTTTTTCACAATGACTGAAATAATGCACACACTCAACAGCAATACACAAGGCTCCAATTTTTCTATATACTTACTAACACTTGTCCCCCCCCCCCCGCCAACCTCCACCCCCATTATAGCAATCCTCATGAGTATGAAGCATCTCACTGTGGTTGGTAGCTTTTTTTGTTTGTTGAACACTTGCCTGATGATTTGGGGAGAATGTATAAGTGTCTATGAGTCCTGGTATTTTTCCATTTTTGGCAGATGTACAATGGAGTAGAGAAGAAATACTAGTTAAGAAACATATCTGGAAATAGAGATACTGGCTGTACATTTCCCCCTTTTGCATCTAAATAAAGAATATGTGTCTTGTTTCCTTTTAATAGCCCCCACACCAAACACACCTGTGCTTTAGTACAAGTTATATACAATGGCCACAATGTATCATCAGAGTGTATATCGCACCAGAATAGTTTTGTTTTCCTTCCTTTTTTACATGCCAAAGTAATGGAAGCAAACAAAAGCTGGGCCTGACTCCAAAAAGAATGAATTTCTTTAGTGATAAAGTTTGCTTTCATTTTTATAATTTGGCATTTTTAGGTCAAAATTTCCTGTGACCATGTACCAGAATTGTTAATCTTCCAAAGGTGCATGCCAGAATGATAAAACTATATTTTTCTTCCACTATTCTGTTGCTAACACTTGAGGACAGTTACTTCAGCACTTTTGCAGATTCGCAGTTTTTCACTGTTTTAAGAAGATAGTGAGTGAACTTTCCTTCTAGAAACAGAAACAAGGAGGATATCTGCATTTACTATGTTCTGCAATCACTCACACCTTTGGTGATTGTGCCTAACCTAAAACATTTACTACTAGTTAGAGTTGAATCAAAAGTTCTAAAATATAATGGAATCATTCTTCTCAGTGCCATATTCTTTTTCTCTTTCCCAATTGCTTATAGGTCCCTATTTCTTCTTCCATCATCACTCAGCCCATGCCCATGGACAGGTCCTAGGTGAAACTACTTCTTTAAAACAAAACAAAACAAAATAGTCCAGATAAACATTCTTTTTCTGGATCATCTCCTCATAGTGTTTTCAGAAGTGAACTTAGAAACATAAAATGACTAGAATCTTACTATGCAGACAGTATCTTCTTGCTGGCAACACAAAGTGTGGAAACAGAATGTCTGCCACGATACATTCATTTTTGGTCATTTACACTACCACAGAATGTTTCTGCTGCAATTATCTCAATGGTAAAGAATTTCTAAAATCTAATGTTAGAATAGATATAAACCCCATAGAAATAATTGTTTTCCAGCAAGTCTTAAAAATGTATTTGAAAACTAAAGAATAATGGAATCACATTCTTCCAAAATGGAATGTAAATTTAACAACAGTGTCACAATAATTAGTAAGAACAAAATCCCAGCACAAGAGTATATCTCCACTACTGACTAGAGAACATCACCTACTCCTCTATGATATATCAATATCTATAAGTACATACATTGCTTTTGAAATAAAAATAACATTTATTTTCTGATTTTAATACAAGCTGACTGCAATACCTTTAAAAATTCCTTAACAGTATAAAGAATGTAAAATTGACCAAAGACTCACTACTCAGTTAAAACTACTATTAACATCTTTAAAATATCCTCTCCCCAATTATCCTCAATTAAAAACACACACGTACATACACACACACACACACACACGCACACACACACACACATTTCCCCCAAGTTTTGAAAGACTGAAGTAAAACTCACTCTATATTTACCATCTTAACTATTTTTAGGTGTACAGTTCAGTGGGAATACATGTATTTATCATGCTGGACAATCATTACCATCATCCATCACTAGAACTCTCATCTTGTAAAACTGACTTGCTAATCCTTTAATAACTCCCATTTCCCCTTTCCTCCAGCCCCTGGCAACCACCATTCTACTTTATGAGTCCTATGATTTTCACTATTTTAAGTATGCCACATTATTGTAATCATACAGTATTTGTCTTTTTGTGTCTCATTTATTTCAATGAGAAAAATGTCCTTGAAGTTCATCCATATTATAGGATATGTCAGAGTTTCCTTCCTTTCTCAGGCTAAACAGTATTTCATCATATTTATATACCACATTTTGCTTATTCATACATCTATCAATGGACACTTAGGTTGTTTCTACAAGTTAGCTATTGTGAATAATGCTGCTATGAATATAAATGTACAAATATTTCTTTGAGAGCCTACCCAGAGGTGAAACTGCTAGGCCAGCCACATAGTAATTCTATTCATTTTCTGAAGAACTTCCTTATTGTTTTCCACAGCAGTGCTTTCATTTTACATTCCTACCAATAGTGTACAAGGGTTCCAATTTCCTAATATCCTCATCAACACTAGTTCAATTTTCTGTTTTATTGATAGTAGTCATCCTAATGGGTGTCAGGTGGTATCCCAGTGTAGTTTTGATCTGTGTTTTCCTAATGATGTGATCATCTATTTGGGGTCTTATATCTGTATATCTTTGGAGAAACATTTATTCAACTAATCTTCCCATTTTTGAAATAGGTGTCTGCTTTTCTGTTGAGTTTTACAAGTTCCTTATATATTTGGTATATTTGATATATTAATTGCTTATTACATATATGATTTACAAATATTTTTCTCTCATTTTATGGGTTGGTTTATTACTTATTGATTGATTGATTGATTGACACTGGAGATTGAACCCACGGTGTACTTTACCACTGAGTCACATCCTGTGGGTTTCCTTTTTACTTTGTTGATAGTGTCTTTTTATACACAAATTTCAAATTTTTTAATGAAATCCAATTTGTCTATTTCTTATGGTGCTTATATCTTTGCTGTCATAGCCAAGAAATCATTGCCAAATCCAATGTCATGAAGCTTTTGTCCTAAGTACTCATGTAAGAGTTTCTAGTCTTACGTTTAGGTCTTTGATCCATTTTCAGTTAATCTCTGTTTATGGTCTTAGGTTAAGGGTCCAACTTTGTTCTTTGCATTAGAAATCCAGTTTTCCCTCTACAATTTGTTGAAAAGAATATTCTTTCCCCTTTGAATGATATTAGTACCCTTTCAAAAATAATTTCACCATATGTGTGAGGGTTTATTTTGTGCCCACTATTATATTTCATTGGTCTGGCTTTACACCAGTAACACACTGTCTTGATTATTGTATCTTTAAAAAAAAAAAAACTTTATCTTTATTTATTTTTGTATGTGGTGCTAAGGAACCAAACCCAGTGCCTCATATATGGGAGCCAAGCACTCAACCACTGGCTATAACCCCAGCCCCTGATTACTGTATCTTTGTAGTACATTTTAAAATCAGTATAACTCTTCCAATGTTACTATTCTTTACCAAGAATTGTTTTGGCTATTAGGGTCTCTTGAGATTTCATACAAATATTAGAATAACTTTTCCTGAATAAAAAAAAATCAGTAGGATTTTGAGAGACATTGCATCGAATCTATAATTCACTTTAAGGTAGCACTGACATCTTAAAAGTAAGTCTTTAAACCCATGAACATGGAATATACCTCTACTTATATATGTCTTTAATTTCTCTCAGCAGTATTTTAAGTTTTCAATTATTACGTATCTTATTCTTTTTATGCTATTATAAATGAAATTACTTTTCCATTGCAGTTATTAGTATATAGAAATGCAACTCATATGTGTGTTAACTTTATATCCTGAAATATAACTCAAAATTTCAACTTTGTTGAAATAATTTATTAATTCCAGTAAGGTTTTGTTTCGTTTTTATGGAATCTTTAGTGTTTTCTTTTCTTTTCTTTTAGTTGTAGTTGGACACAATCTCTTTATTTTATTTTATATGGTGCTAAGGATTGAGCCTAGTACCTCACACGTGTGAGGCGGGTGCTCTACCAATGAGCTACAGCCCCAGCCCATGAATCTTTAGTGTTTTCTACATGTAAGATTATATTATCTGTAGAGAAATTTTACTTTTTCAGTTCTAATTTAGATGCCTTTATTTCTAATTCTTGCCTTACTGTTAAATTCCATTTGTGTATATTCTAAAGCTATTTTTTATGGTTATCATATGATTACATTTAATATCCTAAAATTATGGCACTCTAATTTGAATTTATACCATCTTAACTTCAATAACACATGAAATTTCTGCTCCTTGACAGCTTCGGTCCCACCTTCCTTGATTGTCAACACTATAAAATCATATCTTTATAAACTATATACCCCAACCCATAAACTAATAATTCTTTTAAATAAATTAGTCTCTTAAATTATGTAGAATGCAAAATGTGGAGAACAAAAGTTGTAATATTAGCCTTCAGATTAATGTTTTAAAATGTACTGATCTATTAAATCATACAGAAAACAGAAAGTACAGTTACAGACCACTGTTATAACACCAGCATTTAAAAATCTCAATACATTTGTTGAGCTCTTTATTTCTTCATATGCCCCACACCTTTTCTTTTTTTTCTTTCTTTCTTTCTTTTTTTTTTTTTTTTTTTTTGTACTGGGGATTGAATCCAGGGGTGCTTTACCACTGAGCTACATCCACAAGTCCTTTTTATTTTGAGACAAGGTCTCACTACATTGCTCAGGCTGGCCTCAAACTTATGATCCTTCTGTCTCAGCCTACTGAGTCACTGGAATACGAGTGTGTCGCCACACCCAGTCTGAAAGAGACTTTGTACTTGGACTTTAGTGCAATGCTGCAACAGTTAACTCTGGGACTCCTGGGAATAGAGTGAATAAACTTTTCACTATGAGAATGGAGGTCATGGGCAGAATTCTATGGTTTGAATGAGTGTCCTCCAAAGGTCTATATGTAAAAGTTTGATCTCTCAGTGGCAGTACTGGAAAGTCCTGTGAACCTTTTAAGTGGCAGAACCTAGTGGGAGGTGTTTAAGTTACTATGAGACTGTCCTCAAAGAGGACTGTAGATCCGGGTCTCTCTCTGCTTCTCGTCTCAAAATGTGACTGCAATTGTTATATGCATGTATAACTATTTAACAATGAATCACACTGTTATGTAAATATATACCAATTAAAAATATGTAAAAAATTAAGGAAAAAAAAAGATGTGACTGCTCACCCTGACACTCACTCCCACCATTGATGTGCTTCCTGATCTTGGACTTGAATCTCCAGAACAATGAGCAAAAATAAACTTCTCTTGAGTTAATGAGTACCCTTTGCAAAGTATTTGAAATTAGTCAATTTGGAAAACTGACTAATACAATTGTTCTCTCTGGAAACCCCCTTTTCCAAGGTTTGCTTTTTAATTGTAGACCATCTTTATGGCAAATAACAGTCTGAAGTGTAAATGTCAGATCATGCTAAGCCTGAACCTTTCCCGTGGACATACATGGTTACTTTCTAACTTTCTGCACTTAATGCACTTGATTTACATGTGTTAGTGTTTAATGTTTGGATCACAAAGGGGAAAGAGAGATAAATAAAAGGGAGAAAAAAAGTCTATAGGTCCTTTACCTCAAAGTCCTTCAGCCGGAGGTAAAGATAGAGGACTTGAAACAATGGGAAGAAGTACCTGCGCTTCTTTTTCGAGATCTCTGTTATGAGACCATCGTTAGGTGATTAGATTCTTGATATGTAGAGCAGAGGGTTACTTTGGCCCACTCTGGAAACTGTGTAAGCTGCTCGGGGAACACATGCCTGGTTACCTGCCACTGGGCTGGGGGGTTGGTGGAGGGTAGATAGCTGCTACTGTTACAAGAGCTGAAATTGGCCAAAATCACCCATAATTTACCTTCCAAGGTTCCCCCTGAAAGTTGTAAGCCTTTAATATGCTTGAGAGTTCCAAAATAGTTACTTAGATTTTGCTAGTACAATTATTGTCTACACTTGAGTTAGATTCCTGGTTCTTTCTACTCTGCCATCTTCCCAGAACCACCCTTAACAGATTTTTGGTTTGTTTGTTTTTGCAAAACAAAAGTTTTAAGTTTCATGAAGCCTATCTTACTTTTTTCTTTTTACAGTGCAATGGTTTAGATCTTAAATGTTCTCCAAAGACCCATGTGTTAAAGGCTTAGTTCTCAGCTTGGCATTATTGGAAGGTAGTCAAAACTTTAAGAAGTAGGATCTAGTGGGAAATCTTAAGTCATTGGAGGTGTGCCCAATAAGAGGACTGTGTGATTTAGGTACCTCCTCTTCTTCTCTGTCTTTCGCTTCCTGGTCCCACTGAAGTGAGCAGCTTGCTTTATCACATTACTCCCCATCATGACTTATTGCCTTGACAGGCCCAAAAGCAACAGGGCCAAGTGACCACAGACTGAAATCTCCCAAACTTGTGAGCCAACATAAAACTTCCCTCTTTTTCATTTCATTATTTCTGGTATTTTGTTACATTAATGGAAAGCTGACTAACACTTATAGATTGTGCTTTTGTATTATATCTAATTATTCTTCACCAAGCCCAAGGTCCTAAAGACTTTTTCTAAAATTCTATACTTTTACATTTTCCATATAATTCTACAATCCATTTTAAGTTAATTTGTATATAAGGTATGAAACTTATCTTGAGGGTTTTGTTTGCCTATTAGTATCTGATTTTTTCTGAACCATTTGTTGAATAGATAGGCTCCTCTGAATTGCCTTTATACATTTGTAAAACCAAATCAGCTGCTTATATTTGTGTGGGGCTATTTCTGGGTTATCTATTCTGATCCATTAATTTATATGTCTGTTCCACTGACAATACCAATCTTTATTACTAAGACTACATGATGTCCTATAAGTAGGTAAAGAGATTCTATGTTATTCTACTCTTTCAAAATTAGTGATTTGAAATCTCTTGCCTTCTATATACATTTTAGATTATATATGTATCATCATAAGTATATAAATATAATAAATATATATATCACTGATATATTTATCTACAAAAAGTCTTGCTGGGAGTTAAGGAATTGAGTTAAACTGGTATATCAAGATATACTTTTACTATGTTGAATCTTGGTGGAGTTTTTACTATATTTAGTTTTCTACAATTAATAGAATAATAAGTACCTATTTGAAAGGAATTATACATAAATTGAACATAAAACTTATACCTTTAGGATTAACTGGTCTCTGAATTCACTACCATTTTAGTTTTTAATGGCAGTATAGCCTTCCGAAATTGAAAAGGACTGAAAATATTTTGAGGAATAAAGAGAAAGGAGAAAGGTAAATAAGATTTCAAGGGAAGACAGATGAGTGTAAAGCTCCGTTTTGATTTTTTTCCCCCCACTCATATCCTATTCTTCTCTTTTTCCCGTGTCTTTATCTCAAGTAAAATGTGGGGACTACCATTTTCATCTTCAAGTAATTCAACTTTATATAGTGGTAGATTAAGTTATCTTTTTAAGCAGCCAAATTAAAGTTCCATGACTATATCTTTCCTTTTATATAATACAATAGCTAATACATTAAGAACATAAAACAATCAAATTATTGATGAAACAAAATTGATGCTGCAGAAGAAACATACATCTTGAGGGAGCATAATTTTAGAGTTACAACAAGGATATTGCTAAGAAAAATACTTTCTCCTTATTTGTCACTAAATAAAGAAGAAATAATTACAACAGGTTCTGTTTAAGTCTTCATAAACAACAACAATTCCTGCTTAAGAGCTTAGGCTTTGCAGTCAGACAGATCTAGCTCCACCTCTAACTAGTCACTTGATATTAAGCAATTACTTAGCTTCTTTGAGAATGAGTTCCCTCATATGTTAAATGGATTTTTTAAAATAATAAGACCTGATAGAGTGCCAGGGATCCCAACAGCCTGCAGCAGGACCCTGGAGATCCAGGCCAACCGATTCGCGCGGCCTGCCCTGCGGCTACAGAAGGCGTGGCGCCTCAGTGAAGCCATTAATTAGCAAGCAGGGAGGTTAGGGACTGCCATTAGGTGGAATCCCGCCAGCCAAGACCACACGGACCCTTGGGCCGAGCACGGGATCTCAGAAGGGGAAGGAAGCGGTACAGTCCCATCCCCCACAGCGGACACTCCACCGAGGCAGTCAGCGGCCACCATCCGGTAAAGCTGAAGGATACACCGCCACTCTCCTTCAGAGTGCAACATCAAAACAGGTTGGTGTCATTCAGCTCAACCCCCAGACAGCGAGAACTCGCATAAAATCTCTCCTAGGCTTGCCGGGAGAGGGAGTATCAAGCTGAGCCTCCATAAAGACTAGGGGGAAACTAGAGACACCTGACCTCCAACCCCTTCTCCCAGTAGCAGCCAAAAGGAAACCTGGCTAGCCAGCGCTGGGGGAGGCGCAAGCAGAAAAAATCAAAGTGATAGAGTGCCAGGGATGCCAACAGCCAGCAGCAGGACCTGGGAGATCCAGGTCAACTGATTCGAGCGGCCAGCCCCGCGGCTACAGAAGACGTGGCGCCTCAGAGAAGCCATTAATTAGCAAGCAGGGAGGTTAGGGACTGCCATTAGGTGGAATCCCGCCAGCCAAGCCCACACGGACCCTTGGGCCGAGTACGGGATTTCAGAAGGGGAAGGAAGCAGTACAGTCCCGTCCCATCCCCCACAGCGGACACTCCATCCAGGCAGTCAGCGGCCACCATCCGGGAAAGCTGAAGGATACACCACCACTCTCCAACAGATTGCAACATCAAAACAGCCAGCAGCAGGACCCCGGAGATCCAGGCCAACTGATTCGCGCGGCCTGCCCCGCAGCTACAGAAGGCGTGGCGCCTCAGAGAAGCCATTAATTAGCAAGCAGGGAGGTTAGGGACTGCCATTAGGTGGAATCCCGCCAGCCAAGCCCACCGCCCACGCCCGGAACAGGCCCAGCGACCTGCCAGCATGGTAGTCACGACACCCCAATTGGAATAGGGACAGAGCAGAGCCGCCTTCCACACCCAGAACAGGCCCAGAGAGCCGCCAGCGTGGTACACACGTCACCCAATTGGAGTAGGGGCACAGCTGACGCCCGCACCTGCAAGGGAGACTTTTCAACTATACGAGAGCAACATAAATAAATAGGGGGTAAATATCAAAAACACAACAGTTGCACCAAGCAGAAAGAAATGCGAGCAGTATGAAAAGACAAGGAAAGAAAGGACCACAAGCAATGCAGGTCAACTAAACTTTAGAAGAGGTAATAGCTGCAACAGATGGAATATCAGATAAAGAGTTCAGGATATATATGCTTCAGATGATCTCGAGTCTCAAGGAAGACATGAGACAGCAAAATCAGACAATGAAAGATCACATTGACAAACAAATACAGGAAGTAAAAGATCAATTTCACAGGGAGATAGAGGTAATAAAAAACAAACAAATAGAAATTCTAGAAATGCAGGAAACAATAAACCAACTTAAAAACTCAATTGAGAATACTACCAGCAGAGTGGATCACTTAGAAGAGAGAACATCAGACAATGAAGACAAAGTATTTCAACTGGAAAAGAACATAGACAGCTCAGCAAGTCTGCTAAGAAACCATGAGCAGAACATCCAAGAATTATGGGACAATATCAAAAGACCAAATTTAAGAGTCATTGGGATACAGGAAGGCACAGAGCTCCATTCCAAAGGAATAAACAGTCTATTCAGTGAAATAATACGAGAAAACTTCCCAGAATTGAAGAATGAGACAGAATCCCAAATCCTAGAAGCCTACAGGACGCCGAATGTGCAAAATCATAAGAGATCCACACCTAGACACATTATAATGAAGATGTCCAACATACAGAATAAGGAGAGAATTTTAAAAGCTGCAAGAGAAAGAAAGCAGATTACATTTAGGGGTAAACCAATCAGGATAACAGCTGATCTCTCAACACAGACTCTGAAAGCTAGAAGATCCTGGAATAACATATTTCAAACACTGAAAGACAATGGACTCCAACCAAGAATCGTGTATCCGGCGAAATTAAGCTTCAGGTTAGAAGATGAAATTAAAACCTTTCACGATAAACAAAAGTTAAAAGAATTTGCAGCTAGAAAACCATCTCTTCAAAAAATCCTTGGCAAAACATTACAGGAAGAGGAAATGGAAAATAACATTGAAAACCAACAATGGGAGGTAGGACAGTAAAGGGGGGAAAGTAGTCAAAGAGGATAACAAATCAGATTTAGTAACATCAATAAACAAATATGGATAGAAGAACAAACCATATCTCAATAATAACCCTAAATGTTAATGGCTTAAACTCACCAATTAAGAGACACAGGCTAGTAGAATGGATCAAAAAACAAGACCCAACAATATGCTGTCTACAGGAGACGCATTTGATAGGAAAAGATATACATAGACTGAAGGTGAAAGGTTGGGAAAAATCATATCACTCATATGGACAGCGGAAACAAGCAGGAGTGTCCATACTCATATCTAATAAAATAGATTTCAAGCCAAAGCTAATCAAAAGGGATACAGAAGGACACTTCATACTGCTCAAGGGAACCATACACCAACAAGACATAACAATCATAAATATATATGCCCCAAATAATGGTGCAGCTGTGTTCATCAAGCAAACTCTTCTCAAGTTAAAGAGTCTAATAGACCAGCATACAATAATCATGGGAGACTTCAACACACCTCTCTCACCACTGGACAGATCTTCCAAACAAAAGTTAAATAAGGAAACTATAGAACTCAATAACACAATTAACAACCTAGACTTAATTGAAATATATAGACTATACCACCCAACATCAAGTAGCTGCACTTTTTTCTCAGCAGCACATGGAACCTTCTCAAAAATAGACCATATACTATGTCACAGGGCAACTCTTAGACAATACAAAGGGGTAGAGATAATACCATGCATCCTATCTGATCATAATGGAATGAAACTGAAAATCAATGATAAAAGAAGAAAGGAAAAATCAAGCATCACCTGGAGAATGAACAATAGGTTGCTGAGTGATCAATGGGTTTTAGAAGACATCAAGGAGGAAATTAAAAAATTCCTAGAGTTAAATGAAAACACAGACACAACATATCGGAATCTATGGGACACACTGAAAGCAGTTCTAAGAGGAAAATTCATTGCTTGGAGTTCATTCCTCAAAAAAAGGAAAAACCAACAAATAAATGATCTCATACTTCATCTCAAAATCCTAGAAAAAGAAGAGCAAAACAACAGCAAAAGAAGTAGAAGGCAAGAAATAATTAAAATCAGAGCTGAAATTAATGAAATTGAAACAAAAGAAACAATTGAAAAAATTGACAAAACTAAAAGCTGGTTCTTTGAAAAAATAAATAAAATTGACAGACCCTTAGCCATGCTAACGAAGAGAAGAAGAGAGAGAACCCAAATTACTAGCATACGGGATGAAAAAGGCAATATCACAACAGACACTTCAGAAATACAGAAGATAATCAGAAATTACTTTGAATCCTTATACTCCAATAAAATAGAAGATAGTGAAGGCATAGATAAATTCCTTGAGTCCTATGATCTGCCCAGATTGAGCCAGGAGGATATAGACAACCTAAACAGACCAATAACAATAGAGGAAATAGAAGAAACCATCAAAAGACTACCAACTAAGAAAAGCCCAGGACCGGATGGGTATACAGCAGAGTTTTACAAAACCTTTAAAAAGGAACTAACACCAATACTTTTCAAGCTATTTCAGGAAATAGAAAAAGAGGGAGAACTTCCAAATTCGTTCTACGAGGCCAACATCACCCTGATTCCGAAACCAGACAAAGACACTTCAAAGAAGGAAAACTACAGACCAATATCTCTAATGAACCTTGACGCAAAAATCCTCAATAAAATTCTGGCGAATCGGATTCAAATACATATCAAAAAAATTATACATCATGATCAAGTAGGATTCATCCCTGGGATGCAAGGCTGGTTTAATATACGGAAATCAATAAATGATATTCACCACATCAATAGACTTAAAAATAAGAACCATATGATCATCTCAATAGATGCAGAAAAAGCATTCGACAAAGTACAGCATCCCTTTATGTTCAAAACGCTAGAAAAATTAGGGATAACAGGATCATACCTCAACATTGTAAAAGCAATCTATGATAAGCCACAGGCCAGCATCATTCTGAATGGAGAAAAATTGAAGGCATTCCCTCTAAGATCTGGTACAAGACAGGGATGCCCTCTCTCACCACTTCTGTTCAACATAGTCCTCGAAACACTGGCCAGAGCAATTAGACAGACAAAAGAAATTAAAGGCATAAAAATAGGAAAAGAAGAACTTAAATTATCACTATTTGCAGATGATATGATTCTATACCTAGCAGACCCAAAAGGGTCTACAAAGAAGCTATTAGAACTAATATATGAATTCAGCAAAGTGGCAGGATATAAGATCAACACGCATAAATCAAAGGCATTTTTGTATATCAGCGACAAATCCTCTGAAACAGAAATGAGGACAACTACTCCATTCACAATATCCCCCCAAAAAATAAAATACTTGGGAATCAACCTAACAAAAGAGGTGAAAGATTTATACAATGAAAATTACAGAACCCTAAAGAAAGATATAGAAGAAGACCTTAGAAGATGGAAAAATATACCCTGCTCATGGATAGGCAGAACCAACATCATCAAGATGGCGATATTACCAAAAGTTCTCTATAAGTTTAATGCAATGCCAATCAAAATCCCAGCAGCATTTCTTGTAGAAATAGATAAAAGAATCATGAAATTCATATGGAATAATAAAAGACCCAGAATAGCAAAAACAATGCTAAGCAGGAAGTGTGAATCAGGCGGTATAGCGATACCAGACTTCAAACTATACTACAGAGCAATAGTAACAAAAACAGCATGGTACTGGTACCAAAACAGGCGGGTGGACCAATGGTACAGAATAGAGGACACAGTAACCAACCCACAAAACTACAACTATCTTATATTTGATAAAGGTTCTAAAAGCATGCAATGGAGGAAGGATAGCATCTTCAACAAATGGTGCTGGGAAAACTGGAAATCCATTTGCATCAAAATGAATCTGAATCCCTATCTCTCGCCATGCACAAAAGTTAACTCAAAATGGATCAAGGAGCTTGACATTAAATCAGAGACACGGCATCTGATAGAAGAAAAAGTAGGGTATGATCTACATACTGTGGGATCGGGCTCCAAATTCCTCAATAGGACACCCATAGCGCAAAAGTTAACAACCAGAATCAACAAATGGGACTTACTCAAACTAAAAAGTTTTTTCTCAGCAAAAGAAACAATAAGAGAGATAAACAGGGAGCCTACATCCTGGGAACAAATCTTTACTCCACACACTTCAGATAGAGCCCTAATAACCAGAATATACAAAGAACTCAAAAAATTAAACAATAAGATAACAAATAACCCAATCAATAAATGGGCCAAGGACCTGAACAGACACTTCTCAGAGGAGGACATACAATCAATCAATAAGTACATGAAAAAATGCTCAACATCGCTAGCAGTCAGAGAAATGCAAATCAAAACTACCCTAAGATACCATCTCACCCCAGTAAGATTGGCAGCCATTAGAAAGTCAAACAACAATAAGTGCTGGAGAGGATGCGGGGAAAAGGGCACTCTTGTTCATTGCTGGTGGGACTGCAAATTGGTGCAGCCAATTTGGAAAGCAGTATGGAGATTTCTTGGAAAGCTGGGAATGGAACCACCATTTGACCCAGCTATTCCCCTTCTCGGTCTATTCCCCAAAGACCTAATAAGAGCATGCTACAGGGACACTGCTACATTGATGTTCATAGCAGCACAATTCACGTTAGCAAGACTGTGGAATCAGCCTAGATGCCCTTCAATAGATGAATGGATAAAAAAAAATGTGGCATTTATACACAATGGAGTATTACTCTGCATTAAAAAATGACAAAATCATAGAATTTGGAGGGAAATGGATGGCATTAGAGCAGATTATGCTAAGTGAAGCTAGTCAATCTTTAAAAAATAAATACCAAATGACCCCTTTGATATAAGGGGAGTAAACAAGGACAGGGTAGGGACGAAAGTTTGAGAAGAAGATTTACATTAAACAGGGATGAGAGGTGGGAGGGAAAGGGAGTGAGAAGGGAAATTGCATGGAAATGGAAGGCGATCCTCAGGGTTATACAAAATGACATATAAGAGGAAAGGAGGGGTAAGACAAGATAATACAAATCGAAGAAATGATTTACAGAAGAAGGGGTAGAGAGAGAAAAGGGGAGGGGAGGGGAGGGGAGGGGGAATAGTAGAGAATAGGACAGACAGCAGAATACATCAGACACTAGAAAGGCAATTTGTCAATCAATGGAAGGGTAACTGATGTGATACAGCAATCTGTATACGGGGTAAAATTGGGAGTTCATAACCCACTTGAATCAAACTGTGAAATATGATGTATTAAGAACTATGTAATGTTTTGAACGACCAACAATAAAAAAAATATATATAATTATAAAAAAAAATAAAATAAAATAATAAGACCTATGTCAAACAGAATTGTGAGATATAAGGATAATGCAAATGCAATAAAATGAATGTTTACGCCACCCTCCAATTCCTATGTTGATAATGTGTTGGTATTTGGGAGTGAAGTCTTTGGTAGGTAGTTTGGTCACAGAGATAAATTCTTCATTAATGGGATTGGGGCCTTTATTAAAGAAACCCCAGAAACCTCATTTGCCCTTTCTGCCATGTGAGGACATGGAAAAAAGACTCCATTTATGAGTCAGGAAGCAGGCTATCACCAAACACTAACTCCAACAATGCCTGGATCTTGAACTTACCAGGCTCCAGAACTGTGAGAAATAAACTTCTGTAGTTTGTAAGCCATCCAACTTAAAGTATTTTTATTATAGCCGTCCAAATAGACTAAGGCAGCATATTAAATCTAATCTCAGTGCTAGGCATATGGTTATTACCATTCAATACAGATTAATTACCATTATTTTAAATTCAGCTTTGTTTGAGAAAACTACACATAGGTTTCCCTCCATAAGTACAGTTTTCCTACATTAAGGTATTGTAAAGAATTCTTTAAAAGCTCTATAAAACCTTATGAGTTTAAGCTTCCAGAGAGATACTCAAATTGTTCAGAGTGGTCTTTTTGCCTGCAAAAACATGCTCACATTCACAAGGGCCATAGATTACAGCTAATGAAATGAACTTAAATAAAATTAGGTGTTTGACTCAACCTTAGTGTTACCTAGCTAAAATATCATCCTTTAAATTTTAACTACTTCACATTGGCCATGATAGCGTCTGCAATTGAAAATATAAGTTTCTAGTTGTGCAAGTTAGAAATTCTGTGAATTGCACAATTAAAATCTCATTCCATACCCTCTTTTAAATTTTTTTTTTCCTGGTTCTAGGGATTGAATTCAGGGGCACTCAACCACTGAGTCACATCTCCAGCCCTATTTGTGTATTTTATTTAGAGACAAAATTTCACTGAGTTTCTCAGCGCTTTGCTATTGCTGAGGTTGACTTTGAACTAGCGATCTTCCTATCTCAGCTCCCAAGCCACTGGGATTATAAAGTGTGTGCCACCGTGCCATTCCCTCTTCAAAGGCAAGGATTTGGATTCTGGAGACACTTAGCTTAAATGGGGCCAGAAAAATAATATGTAAATATAGAAGTATTCTATGTACCTCATGGATCTGTTATATGACTTCTGAATTATTACAGGTAGGAAAATCAACATAGTTCTTTTTTGGGATTTTGTAAATTTGTAAATAACTGCTTTTCACTGTACTTGAAATCTAACAGTCCATGCAATTTATTAGAAGAAAAATTTTATAATCTTTTCAAATTTCTCTCTCCTTTTCCTATTCTTGATCCTTACGCATTTTGTAATTCAATTCCAACAGGCTGATTTTTTTTTCTTTTTTAAGGTAGAAAGGAGAAAATAAAGATGAAATAAAAATAAGATGTCAGATATGAAAGGAGAAAATGAAACCATGTGCCAAAATAGGGAAACTAAAAACAACATGAAATAAACTCAGAAAAGATCAAATAACTTTTTTAAATATGTAAAAATAACTACTACTTATATTGTTTGGTTTATTTATACAAAAGGAAAAACATTTGGTGAAAAATGAACTTACAAATGTACTAATATATGCTATATTAATTCCCAGGTAAGTTTAAGTGAAACTGGGAGAAAAACAAATCTTTTGAACAAACATTAAGGACCAAAATAAAGCCTGATAATATTAACTTATAAAACAGTCAGCTTTATCCACTGTTTGGCATTTGTAAGACAAACATTTAAACTTAAAAAGAAATCCTTTCAAGCCATCTAAAGTTCTTAGTAGAAACATAACATGATAGAAGAATTATGGTTACCATTTAAATTTGAAGAACTTCATCCATTCTGGTGATTTTAGCAGCTAGTATTACATTCCTTCAAAATTTCAAAGTGCTTGTGATCTTTCCAAGATGATTGTCCTTTCTTTCTTGCCTCTCATTACTTAACTTATATTCTTACTGCAAGAGAAAAAAAGTTTTATTTATATACACACATACACACACACATATACATATATATACATATAAAAGACATATAAGTAAGCAAGACTCAAATACATGCTGCACCCAAATATAAGAATTGTACACTAAAAATAAGGAAATAGGTTAATAGAGGATATCAAACTGAAATATTAAGAAAGTTGGAAAAGCTGCATTTATATTAGGTAAGGTAGAAGACAAAGCAAAGAATATTATCAGACAGAATAAAAGACATGTGGTAATGACTAGGAGATTAATTCATTCTGAAGATGGAACAATTCTAAATATGTATGGATACAACATCATATGTACAAAAAACATGAAGCAAAAACTGATAGAAATGATGGGAGAAACAGACACAATTACAGTTGGAGATATTGACATTGTTCTCTCAGTACTTGAAAGAACAGATATACCAAAAGTGCAGATAAATAAGATCTGAGCTGTTGAATTGAGATTTATAGAGCACTCCGATCCACAGTGGCAAAATATAAATTTTTTCAATGCCCATGAAACATTGTTCAAGACAAACAATCTACTGAATCAGTAATGAGTATTTACAAATTAATAGAATTGGAACTATATACAGTGATTCTTCTTTCACAATGGAATTAGATATTGAAAAGTTCCCGATTAAGAAATCAAGCAATATACTTCTAAAATAATGTACAGATAAAGAATATTTTAAAAAGCAACATACCAAATTTGTAAGATGATGTTAAAAAGGTGCTTTGAGAACATTTAGAGTTTCTATTTTTATTAGGGAATAAAGCGCCTAAAAGCAATTATCTAAGCTTCTAGCATACAAAGCTGGGAGAGGGGAGTAAATTAAGCCAAAACAAGAGAAAGTAACAAAATAACAAAAAAGAGAAATCAATAAAATAGACACTGAAAAATAGAGAAAAATCAATGAAAGCAAGAACTGGGTTTTGAAAAAAACATTAATAAAACTGATAAATTTCTAGCTAGACTGAATAAGGGAAGATAGAAATCAACAACACACGGGATAAAGGAGAGACAGGAAATAGTAGTGATGCTAGCAATCCAGATATATACCACAGAGTAGCTGCAAACTGCTTTCCTCAAATGAAAAGGGAATAAGTCTCAATTTCATAAAGAAAAGGGGAAAAAAGTCATTTACTGAGGTTGCTACAATCTACAATAAGAATAAAATATGATATATACTCAAGTTTAGTACTTTCCTCAGTTTTAGGCATCCACTAGGGGTCCTGGAAAGTATCTCTGTGGATTGGGTTGGAGAGGGGGCATTACTATAAAGAGAGAGGTAGCTTGCCAGTGAGATGCAACAGGCCTGTAATACCAGTTACTTGGGAGGCTAAGGCAAGAGGATTATAAGTTTGAAGCTAGCCTCAAGAACTTTGTGAGACCCTATCTCAAAATAAAAGACAAAAAGGTCTAGGAACATAACTCAGTAGTAGAGCATCCCTGGTTTTAATTCCCAGCGGCATATGAGATAATATTACAGTGCTGAATAATTCTGTAACATAATTACAGGATTGGTTACATGGATCTAATATAATAAAATACCAAAGAACTATATACTCTCTTTACATCAATATCAGTTTCCTGGTTTTGATATTGTTCTAAAGCTACATAAACCGTAAACAATAAAAGAAATTGAGTGAATGGATTTCCTTGAAGTATGCTTGCTACTTCCCGTGAATTTATAATTATCTTAAAATAAAAAGTTTAAGAAGTGAACTTTGTGAATTCTTTAGGAACATTCTATCAGGTCTCTATGCTATCTGTAAGTTTTTTCATTTTCTCTAAAAAGAATTTTAATGTTTTTATCCATAATAGCTAAAATCTGTAAACAAGAAGTCAAACTTAATAGACTACATATTATGATTCCAACTGTATGACATTCTGGAGAAGGCAAAAATATGGAAACAGTAAAAAAGACCAGCGGATTACCAGAAATTGAAGAGAGAAGGAAAGAATAGGCAGAACCAGGATTTTTAGGACAGTGAACATATTCTATATGATACTCTAATGATACATACATATACCATTATGCATTTGTCCAAACCCACCAGGACTAAATCCTAATGTAAACTATGGACTTTGGGAGATTGTAATGTCTCGATGTAGCTTTATCAATTGTAACAAATATACCACTCTGGTGGGGGATGTTAATAATGGGGGAAGCTATATACTTGTAAGGACAGGGATATCTCTGTACCTTTCCCTTAATTTTGTTGTGCTCTTTAAAAAAAAAAATCTTTAAAACAAACTAGCAACAACCAAATGTTCATTAACCAGTAAATAATAAAACTGTGATACAATGAAATGCTACTCACCAATAAAAATAATGGATCAATGCTACACAAAACCTTAATGAATCTCAAAAATGTTCACTTGAGAGAAGTTACACTCTATACTCAAAAGAGTACATACTAAATACTTCCACTTATGCAATATTCTGGAGTAGGTAAAATCTTAGTGATGGCATACAGATCAGTAGTTATCTAGTGGTGAGGTTTAGGAAGAAGTTTTTAACCAAAAAAGGAAAAGCCTGAAGGAGTTTTCTGGGTCAATGGGACTATTTGTCTCTTGTTTGGGGTGGTAGTTACATGAATCTGTGCATGCATTAGTTCGAAGAACTACTACTACTACTACTACTACTACTACTACTACTACTACTACTACTTTGGTACTGTATTGCTTTGGTACTAGGGATTGAACCCAGAGGTAAGCCATATCCCCCAGCCCTTTTTATTTTTTATCTGAGACAGGGTCTTTAGTAAGTTGCTGAGTCTGCCCTTCAACTTGCAATCTTCCTCCCTCAGCCTTTGGAGTCACTGGGATTAGAGGCATGGTCACCAAACTTGGCTAACAAACTTATTTTTAAAGAGTCAACTTTACTATCTGTAAATTTAAAATATTAATTGCAATAATAAAAATCATTTATCACAATTCTTTAAGTTTTAACTTCAATTATTTCAAATAAAAGTGAAGAATTTTAGTCTTACTTTTGTCACTGTCTATATGATGCCAAATAAGTAAATTAACTTTTTTTATTTTTTTAGAGAGAGATAATTTTAATAGTTATTTATTTTTTAGTTTTTGGCGGACATAACATCTTTGTTTGTATGTGGTGCTGAGGATCCAACCCGGGCCGCACGCATGCCAGGCAAACTCGCTACCGCTTGAGCCACATCCCCAGCCCCCAAAATTCCAATGAAATTCCAATTCCAGTAAATTAACTTTTCATCCTTGATTTCTCTTTGTGAAATGAAAGGGGATTATCAAATGATTTCTAAAGGCTCTTCTTATTCTAAAATCTATTTATCTTCCACATGTCTGTTGAATTTTTATCTCAAAAATAAACAATACATTTCTATGCACTCAAGTGGGTTTTATAAACTTGGCTGCAGGCAGTAAGACTGGCTTCCAATATTCTCTCTCACTGGTTTTATGTCATTTTTTTAAGGGCCCTGAACAGCTGACCTTACTAACTTTGAATAGATGATATTTGGAAAGCAGTCTCTCCTCTTTGAAATAATCAAAGCTCACACTGTAGAGAGTGTATGGTTTTTTTCTACTCCCTTTATAATATCAGATTTTCTCTATAGTTTGCTATTTAAAAAAAAAAAGTCTGTGAAACAGCATTCCTGCTAGCAAAATGATGCAGGTGATTATTAATTTTATAAGACATCAGATATTTACATTACTGGAGATGAGAAAGTAAGTCATTTTTACTAAATTCACTCAATACAATCAAATCGGACAACCTAAAGTCTGTAATTCTTTTGCAATCTTTCACTATTCCTATAGAAAATTTGCAGTTTAACAACATTTTGAACTATCAAATCTTACATGAAAATGTTCTGGTTATATGTAAAAACAAGCAATGCTAGTAAGACTGTTCACACAATTTTAAGAACAAATTCATTACATTTTCCAAAAAAAAAAAAAGAAATTAATTGCCTTTGTATTTTGTTGTTGTTTGTTTTTATTTTTTTGGAGATAGGTTTAAGGATTGAAGCAAATAATTATTTCAATAATATTCTCAATGTCATCCAGCAGGATAACACTTCTCACTTCAAAATATAAGAAAAATAAAGGTGACATACACACACATATATGTAAACATGTGCTAACAAAATATTTAATATTTTGAAAATTTATACTTGTTTGACACTATTTTCTTTGACAGATTTAATAAATGGGTCAAATACTAATGTACTTATCTTAAAAATGTAAGCCACAGATCCTATAATTTTCCTTTAATGTCACATTTCTATTTTTGAAAATATGAATCAACTTATTTTATTCTTTCAAATATAATACCAAGATACAGAATGCAGTCCTGAGCAACATTAAATCATTTCATTGTTAAGTAGTGGTACATTTGAAAGAGGAAAACTAATCAAGATTTCCCTATAACTCCATCTCCATGTTAAACTTTAACCTTTTCAGGAAGGAAGCTGTAAAAAAATAAATTTATTTCATTTCCTGAGTGTTTAGATCATACAAAAACATGCACACACCATTATACACAGAAGTCAACATTCCATATTTTCTTTATTCCCAACCTGAGATTTATTGAACCTAACATCAAAAAGGATCTCATAGCTCCTCAAACGTCTATACATCTTACTAGGCATTGAAATCACTTTTAGAAGGTACGCTAGCACAGAAACCATATTACATACAGAGAAATAAACCCATAACAATACTAAATCAGTCAATCTCCAGGTAAAGCCCTGTTTAATGCTAGCAGGTTTGCCAATGATTTGAAAACAGAAGTTAAATATTTCAGCAATTTCTTTATAGAAATGAGTAAAGAAATTAAAAGACTTTATGTGTTAAAATCATACCTTCTGAATCACAGGGTTCACACATGGCACACATGTACCAAGGGAATGTTTTAATATTAATGAGACATCAGCCTACAAACCTGGCAAGCTTGCAGCTGACTCTAATGAAGAATTCTTTAATACCCAAGCCAAACAAGAAAGCCACAAATTACCAGAAAAAAAGTCCAGTCATTTTTCAAAGCTCTAAGCCCTCTGCTAAAAGTTACAACTTTATTAAGATCACTAAATCACAGCTGGCCACTGAGAAGCTAACAGTAGTTCTTAAAACTGGCTACAGAATCTGGGGAAGCAAAACATAATCATATTTACAACAGATTTAATATAATGAACTGTTTAAACTGTTACAAAACAAAAACTAAAAACTAACTGCTGTGTAGTGGCCTTTTCGTATTTTAATTTAAAGCACCATAAAGCAATGGCTGAAAAGTAAAACCCTTGTACATGTTTTGAGGTCAAATGAAAAGCTGAGAACTTATAACAGCTCTATACAAGTCTGCATCAAACATAATTTTCTTGAATTCTAAGGATCTGTAATGGCATGAGAATGGGAGTAGGAAGGGAGACTGGGCTCTGTAGGACAGAGCATGTGGAAAGTTGGGCAAAAGAATCTCAAAAATGATTCTTAAGAAAAATGTACTTGATTCTGCAATCTGTATACGGGGTAAAAATGGGAGTTCATAACCCACTTGAATCAAACGTATGAAATATGATATGTCAAGAACTATGTAATGTTTTGAACAACCAATAATAAAAATTTTTTAAAAAGAAAAAAGAAAAACGTACTTCGGGAAGGATATAATACATTTTTCTTCTCTATTTTAAGTCAAATCTTATAATGTTGCTTTCAAATTTTTTTCTACAACTCTATCCTGTTTCCCTTATTTGATTAGAACAATTTTGGAAAGCCTCGTTTCATTTTTTAGTTCTATAGAATATTTTTAGCTTATCATCTTAAAAAAACTTAATACAGAATAAAAGTAGAGATTCATTCAATGATCAATTTTTTGTATTTGCAGAGAAAGCACCATAATACCACATAATCTAGAAAATCAATTCTTTTTAAAGGAAAAAAAACCTGGGTATCAAAACTGTAAAATAAAAACTGCTTATGTCCACATACCAATTTTAAGATAATTTTCTTTCTAATTGAAAAAAAAATATTATTTACAGAAAGTTAGCAAGGTTAAGTAACTTGTTCTGCCCAGTAAGATCAGGGCATGGAAACAAATACTGGTTCTAAGTAATATCTCCACAATTGGAGTAGAAATATAAGGAAAATTCACATCAATAAAAGCAATGAAACATATAATTTTGTGTGAAGTTTAATTTCTCATACTTATTTATTCATTTGGGTTTTTTTTTTGGCTTCCTTTTGAATTAACTGTTTTAAGTTCTCCTTAGCTCAACTATAATTTATAAATATCTCATTATAAAGTATGATCTCTTTGAATATTTTGCTAAGGCTAAAGCAACCCAAATAGTACACTACTGATTAATACAAGGATATTAAAAGTCAATTATGGGCCAGGAGCCATGGTATATGCCTGTTATTCCAGCAGCTCAGGAGGCTGAGGCAGGAGGATTGTGAATTCAAAGCCAGCCTCTGCAAAAGTGAGGCATTAAGCAACTCATTTAGACCCTGTCTCTAAATAAAATACAAAACAGGGCTGGGATTATGATTTGGTGGTCAAATGCCCCTAAGCTCAACCCCTGTACCCTGCCCCACAAAAAAAAAAAAAAAAAAAGTCAATTATGGGATGGGGTGGTGGGCTCACTTGCCTAGCACTTATGAGGGACTGGTTTGATCCTCAACACCATACAAAAATAAATAAATAAAATAAAGTTATTAAAAAGAAGTCAATTATGCTTATTCGTAATCCAGGAATAAATGAAAACAAACATTAAATTAACACATAGACCCTAGTTTCTGCCCTTTCCTTACATGTTTGTTTCTGCTATTTCTTCTGGTGTAGTCATTACAACTTTCACAGAAGAAAACGTTTATTTCTCCTACTTAGATTTCTTTTATGAAGCACTGTACTCTAATTTTCTCACACAATATAACTACATCACAAAGGTATGATTAGTCCTTTAAAACAAGAAAACTTGGTAAACTTTAGTTTGAGGGTTACAGATTCACTCAATTAGGTCCTGCAATGGGACCCTGAGCCAATTCAATTTGGTCATTTAGACAATGAAAATGATAATATTTAACCCACCAGAGAGTGGTGAGGCTTTGTAAAAGATGAATAAATGTGAGAAACCTTTGAAATGTTTAAAGTACTATACAAACATGATGATCTCACTTCCCTCATACAGAAGCGTTCAATTAAGACATCTCTATAGATATATCTCTAAAAATTATTTGAGATTTATATTTGAAGTATATAAGATGATAGGTGTGTACTTTTTGAGTATGTAACAATGAATCCCACTAATATGTACAATCACAGTACACCAACAAAAAATGGAAAAAAGAAAAAAATAAAATACGATAGATTAATAATTGTTAAGAGATTAAAGGAACAATTAACCTTCTCAGTTACAAAATGTGTACGAATGCAAGGTAAGAGACCTGTAGGGCACACAGATCAACGAGGAAGCAGGGAGACAAAAGGACTTAGACCTGATTCCCACACCTCAAAGTGCTTTCTCTCATTTGTTGCTATGTCTGTCACACTATTTTGTGAATTTTAAATTTCTTTTCATAGGATCATGTAGCTTTAATGACTGGTTACACTGGAAAGCTTATTAAGAAAAAGTATGTAACTATTTTGGTGAGGTGATTCAACTACTAATTGTCAAATTAAGAATGTTTACAAATGATCAATCCCCAACACCACACACACACATACGCAGAAAGCTAGAATGTTTACAAATGACACTAATAGCCAAGCATGCTCAGACTGAACAGTTCCACTATTTGTTTGGTTTGTGTGATATGAAATTTTAAGTTAATAGGCATGATGGAAACCCTATAAAATCTTTCTCAAAAAGGACTTTTAATTCTCCTTTTATTACTCACAAGCTATGTGATCTTGGGCAATTCACTCACTTCTCTATTTTAAAGATGAAGGATAGCAACAAGTACATCACCTGGCTATTGTGAATTAAATGGAGTTACCTCAGTTAAGAATTTAACGATAGTGTCTGGCACATAATAAGTGCTTATAAAAGTTAGTTCCTTTCTCTTCTAAACTTTAGGAGAATAGTGAATGCTTTTCCCTCTTTTTAGTTTCTTAGAAAGTTTCCTTAAGGGAAATACATATAAGTAATCAGTAGTTGTAAAACAAATTAAACCTAAATAAAACAAAGGACTTTGATATATAACTAGAAAATAAATGTGGTTTTGACTCAACGTATCTGAGACTGAATCCCAGTTGGACTGTTTACAAGCTTTTTATTTTATTTTATGTAGTTGTAGATGGACACAAAACCTTCATTTTATATAATTATCTTTTTATATAGTGCTAAGGCTCAAACCCAGTGCCTCACATGTGCTAGGGAAGCATTCTACCACTGAACCACAACTCCAGTCTCTTGTCTTCAAGCTTTTGAACTTAAAGCTTCTCATCTTAAAATGAGAATATTATTTAGATTTTTCATCATTCTGTCTTTCAAATTCACAGTTGCAGTGCAAATACTTTGAAATGGCATGTATTCTTTCTCTTCCATACTACTATGGCAAGGTTCAAAATGAGAAGATTTGCTACTAGTATAATTCAGGCAATTGATAGAAAGGGATTCAAGTGTAAAATAAACAATGTTATTATGGAAAGAAAATATACAAACCTAGTTTAACTGGCTCCAATTCTAGGCATTATGTCCTTGCTTTCTTTTCTTTCTTTATGAATGAACCTCAAATATTCTTTTCCTGTAGAAAGATGCAAAGTGGGGAATATATTCAGTGAAGGACACTGAATCACTCTTAAAGCTGAGCATTTTTAATTCATCATAAGATAGAATCAGACTTTTATCCTATTTAATAGATTTTGTTTTTAATCAATAAAATAACCAATACGTGTTTTTGTTGGTTAACAGAAAACACTATAGGTTTAAGTAGCCAAAAAGTAACCATTTCCTTTAATAACAAATAAATTTGTTCTTTACTTCAAAAAATTACTTTTAGGGCTATAAATGCAGTTCAGTGGTACTGTGCTTGCCCACCATGTGCCATATCCTGGGTTAATCTCTAGTGCCACAAACATATACTTTTAAAGAATAACAAAATCGAGCTGGGGTTGTAGCTCAGTGGTACAGCACTTGCCTAGCATGCATGAGGCACTAGGTTCAAACCTCAGCACCTAATAATAATAATAATAATAATAATAATATAATAAAGGCATTGTATCCATCTACCACTAAAAAAATTTTTTTTAAAAAAAGAATAACAATACAACAATACCTCTGTTAAAGATGACTTAACTATCCAGGGATTGCATGTGCTGTAGTAAATTAGTATTTACTAATTTATGGACCCATATTTCTCAACATTTTGGATGGAGAGTGAGTGGTGAATTATATCAAACTACAGGAATCAAAAAAAATCTGAATTGCATCCCCAGAAAAATGCAGTACATGCATCATGGTTTTCATTTAATATTAATGGAGTCATGAAACCTAGTCATGTACCCTATGGATCTCTAAAATCTGTTAGTAACCTGTGTTGTTTAGTTTTTTTAAATGTATGAACTTAAAAGGATTTTAGAGACAAGCAATTTAGGAATCATGTATTACAAACTGCTGATAGAAAAATAAAGAAAGAGTGATCCAGAAAGATGAAAACAATTAGTAAGGCCTCACTGTATGCAAGAACAGAGAGGTATCCAAATACCCTTTAATCCACAAGAGACTGACCATATAGAATTCAGTATAATTCAGTGCTTTGGAGTCAGAGTAATTTTCACAATAGAACCAGAATATTAGACTTTAAAATGTTTCATTTTGGTTTGGATATTTTTATTTTTGCACTGTCTAAACAAATGGGTCATCAGTGGTTAAGGGAATGAATTTTGGGGTTACACAGATGTGGGGAAAAGTTGATCAAGTCACTTAATCTTTTTTATCCTCAAGTTCTTCAAATACAAATGAAAACAATAAAATCTATACATGCAAGATTATTTTAAGAATAAAATGAGATAGTATTAATAAAGTATTTAACACACTGCCTAGTGCATAGTAAGTGCTCAAGAAATTATAAGAATAAAAAATAATTCTAATCGAGTTATGGAATTAAGGAAATTGAAATAAAATCTCTAGATGAAATGTTTTCTGGCTAAACAAAATAAATGCCAAACTTAGGCACTTATTGCATATCTATTTCTTAAAATTATTCAATCATATTATCAAGATATTATTAATCATATAAAAAGGATAAATTTGGTTCTTATTTGACAAGTAATTAGTTAAAGACATGGAGCTTTTTCTTCTCAGTTCCTTCTTAGGTTCCTCTTTTTCCTTATCTTTTTAGGGTTCAGTGTTTTGCCTACTTCATATTCAACCCACATAGTCTGTGCTCCCATCAGGACTGGAAGAACCCTCAAATGCATAACCCCAATCCTGACCCTTCACATGAGCCTTAGACCCTATATCCACTTGTTTGGCAGATGTTTCTATTTGAAGAAACCATAGGCAAAAACTGAGCGGCTCACATTTATTACTCTTAACTAGCAGCACTGCAGCCACTTGCCCACACAAGTCCAAACTTTGACAATCATCTCACATTTTGCCAATCATCTTCAATATGTATTGCCTTCTATTTTAATACTTTGCCAGTCTACTTCCTCAACTCCACCTCTATTAAGAGTATCCAAACTTGGTTATTATCTCTCAATACAACCAAACCAGCAATTTAACTCATTTTCCCATCTGTTAAAAGTTTGGATCTAGAATGTCCACCAGAGGCTCTGTATTGAAGGCATGTTCCCCAATGCACTAGCGTTCAGAGGTGGGGCCTATGGAAGGTGAGTAGATCATGAGGGCTCTAACCTCATCAGCGGATTACTTCATTGAAGGATTCATAATTATTGGGAGGTGGTGGAAAGTGTAGGAGGCAGGGCCCACTTGAAGGATTTAGGGATTCCCCTTTGAAAGGAATATTTTCTCACCAGTCTCTTCCTCTCTTTTTGCTTCCCAGTGGCCATGAGGTAAGCAGTTCTGCTATAACATGCCCTCTCTTACTATGATGCTCTGCCTCACCCAGATCCACAGCAATGGAGCCAGCCAACCTACAAGTGAACCTATAAAATTGTGAGCCAAAATAAATCTTTATTCCTTTAAGTTTATTTTCTCAGGTATTTTGTCACAGTGATGAAAGCTGTCTAAGCTGGCTAACACACCTTCACTACTCTTATCCTACCTCAAATTTATTTACTATACTGCTTCCAGAATGAGTGGCTTAAACATGAAAATTCTGCTGTATCAAGTGTCAAACCCTCATATGTCAAAACCTTCAAAGGCAACCTATCACTTACAGAATAAAGTCCATTTATAGAATAAATGTCCAAGAATGAGTTTGTAACTCTCTCTTCAGTTTCATTTTCTATCTCCCACCTCATCATACCACAGTCATTTGAACTGTCAGTCTTCTATATTCTCAAGCTATTCCCTTTGCTAATATATCCCTATACTCCTTCCACACGTGGGAAACTCTTAGTTGCTCTTTAAGCTTCAGGTCCAAGATCACTTTCTCTGGAAATCCTGACCAAAGTATATTCTCTACCTCACTAAGTTCACACATCATTGCAACAAACACTCAGGAGACATTTGTTAATCTGAATAAATATGAAACTAAATAACTAGTGACAAATCAGCATATGATTTATACATATAAAGCCAGAGGAAGCTAAGGAGACATATATGGCAAGGTTTGGAGGGATAGTAAACAGCAAATACAAACTCAAATATGTTGCTATCCTTATAAAGAGACTTAGAACCACAACCAATAATTCACCATAGACCTTCAAAGAATTTTCTTTAAAACTATATAGTATAATTACCAATTAGAGAATACCCTGCATACACCTCCATTTGAAATATATTAATTTAGAGACATATTTTCATCTTTTAGTCAATCTTCTGCATTCTTATAGGTTCAAGAAGGTGTTCTACTTAATTTGCACTTACTAGAGAACTTTACATTGGAAACAGATTCAGGTAGGTCAAGGGTTGGTCAATTTTACAAAACAATCATTAACATTACAAAATTAGGGTGCTCCAAATCAGCAGGGAAAAATAAAAATATAGTAAGCAAAGACTGGGTATGTAGCTCAGTGTGTGTGTGGGGGGAGAGAGAGAGAGAGAAATATATATATATAAATGAAGAGAGAGAGCACTTAATGTTCAATTTACAAAGAACTTCAACTGCAAATATTTTGTTTTCTGAATGCAGTATAATTAAAGAGTATCAGTCCTTAAACTTAAATAAACTAGCCACTGTACAGAATAATAATAGATCTATGGTTTACTTCCATATGAAGAGTGAAAATTGAGGCTATTTTTTTACCAAAAAGAAAGAGAGGAAACAAATGCTGTTATAACCACTTTTAATGGCATAAAATCTGAAGCTTGCTATAAAAGCAGAAAGCATACACCATAAATAATACCTTAATTAGAAGGTCACAAAATCAAAGAGGACCAAGTCAGAAGGATATGCCAGATAAATAAATCAGCCACTTGAAATTGAAGCACCTCTAAATGTAGACTTGTATCATTTTTATTTTAAATATTAACTGTATAGCTATATAATACCCACAGTACGTCTTCTATACCAAGAAAAAAGGTATTGGAAAATAAACAATCCCAACAAGCACAGAATCACTCTGGAGTAGAAAAGTCCTTGCATTAGGTTTTGTGTCTTCTTGTCCTCTACTCTGTAAATGACAAATCTTTGCTTTCAGGTTTGAAGAAAGTAAAACGTGAGTAAGTTGAATATTAATTTTCATCATAACATAGATGATATGTCAGAAGGTATGGGTAATTCTCATTCTCACACAATACTTGTCATTTTAAAACACTTCAAATGATATGAACCAATATTTGTGAATAAGAGATTTAAAATGCTTTTAAGCTGCTGCATTCAAGCAAATTGACAGATATGAATGCATACATGCTAGTCTTCAATTATGAAATCTCCCCACACATAAATAATACCATTATAAAAATTTTCTCTAAGAGAAGAGAGCCTGATAATATTGCAAGCTTGCTAAAGAGAATAGCCATCAAGCATAAAGAAACTGGCAGTCCACCAGTATAAGCTGACAACCATGTTATGCTCGAGTGTGCTGTAGATGATCATTTAGATGCCATCAGTCAATGCCACCTATATTTCTTCAGTACTCTATTTATGAAAAACCCTCCAACTTGGGGAATATGGAATCATCTGTCTGATCTAAAATAGCAATTGTTTTCATCTTGTATGCATTGATTTTCTACTGAGTTATATATTTCTTGTGATCATGATCTCAATATAATTAGAACTAATGCTTACAATCCACAAATATAAGGATTATTGATTTAAAAAAGTAGTAGGTTTAATATATAGTCAATTCTCTTTATTTGTGGTAGTTAAGTTTTATTACATTGCCACAAACAGGCTGGGACTGTAGCTAAGTGGTAGAGCACTTGCTTTACAGGTGTGAGAGCCTGGATTCGATCGTCAGCACTACATAAAAACAAATAAGTAAATAAATAAAGATATTTTAAAAATTGCCACAAACATGGAATTAGTGGTGGAGCCACTGCCTTTGGAAAAGGGGAAATAGAGGACTAGATTCCTTTAAGTCTCTGATCACAACATCATCATCAACTAATCATGTAACCTTATTGAATGAGTATTTCTTTTTTTTTTTATTGGTTGTTCACAACATTATAAAGCTCTTTCTGGTTAAAGGCATTATATTTAATATATTGCTGATGTATTAACATTGAACTCACAGCCAAGAGTCTATGTCAGGACTGAGCAAAACTTATATAATATACATATTTCTTCAATAAAATATTTCATAGTCTTCTTGCACTTAGGAACATTACACAGCACTTCAGCACAATACTTGGAGGCAATCTTATATAGCAAAGTCACTAACATAAAGCACAAAATAATGACATGACATCAAGAAAACAAAACATGAAGATTAAGAAGACTATAAAAAAGACACTTGTTTAGAGTATGAGATCTCAAGCAGAGGCTAAGTTCAAACTCAAATGAGGATCTGCCATGTTGGTGACTCAAATTTTCCGACTCTTTTGTGTATGTCTGTGAATAACCACAATTTATTTCCCTTTCCCAAGTTATAACCAAGTGTCCTTCTACCACTTGTACCACTGGCACAGTTTATCATCTTTCCCTCTCCACCCAATATTCCAAAATCACAGGCTACATTACCATTAGTTTTTTCTTTCTAAAACCCCAAATTAACCACACTCCTCACTTCCTGGTATCCATATTTTAGCTTCAAATGTCTTGGTATGGTATACATGTGCATTCATGATTTGGCATCAAGCCACCTGTGTATGCTCATCTACAAATACTTGTCCCTGATAAACTGTATTCTAGACACAGTAATCTATTTTCCATTTCTGGGATATTCCATGCTTTTAAAGGGCCTTTTACCATGTTAGTCCTTCTACTAGGAAAGCTCTTTTTTTTTTTCCTATTTTTACTTGCCCTTAAAACTTCTGCAGGTGTTACCTCCTCTGTGTAGCCTTTCCTCATAGCCTCCATCACAGACCAACTTAGTCCCTCTCTTTCCTGTGCTTCCTCAGTACTTTCACACAATTCTGTTACAGAGTTACTTAAATTTAATTGAGATTACTAAGAGATAAAGTACAACAATGTACTTCTTTCATTTTAGATTGGCTAAGTGCTGATTATTATTATTATAGCTGGGTGATATGGATTCATTATATCATTGTATACTCTAAGGTATACTAAGTTTCCATTATAAAAAGTACAAAAAGAAAATAAAGCAAGTCAGACTACAATGAACTGAAAATCAGATTTATAGGTGGCAAAAATAAATAGGGCATTACATTTTTCCCCATACAAGATAACAAGAGGTAGTCTAAAATTTGGTACAAAGGCTCAAGAGGGTCACCAAGTCCAAGGCTCTTTCTTTTTGCTTATCCAAGTGTGTTGATTTGGTAGGGGCTGCTTGCCATAGATGCAGGCATTACCTCTATCTGCACAGCAGAACAAAGGATAGTAGCAGTCACTCAGTTACCCTCTTAAAAGGATAAAGATAGCCTTTTAACAAAGCCTTCTGCAAACTTGGCTTCTATCACAAAGTTCACCTCTCTTAAGCAAGCCAATATTATCTTGATGACCTCATGGCCTTGAGGCTCAGATGGTTTTTGTTCTTTAGCAACCAATATAGTACCTACACATAGAGGTACTTTGTGTCTACTGAATGTATGAGTCTCATAAAGGAAACTGTAGTAATAATATAAAAACCCTATTTTCCTAATTTTATTTTTTCCTTACATTATCATGAAATATGATACATGATAATTGCTTTCTCTGTACAGTACCAGACAGGACACTACCAAGGAATCAGAAGGTCTGATTTTTTTGTCTAAGCAAAACACTCAATATCTTGCTGAA
Source organism: Urocitellus parryii (assembly GCF_045843805.1). Taxonomy (NCBI): domain Eukaryota; kingdom Metazoa; phylum Chordata; class Mammalia; order Rodentia; family Sciuridae; genus Urocitellus; species Urocitellus parryii. The sequence continues at coordinate 119,158,811 of NC_135536.1, read as the reverse complement.
TCTGTTTACCTAAAAGACAATGGTTGTTTTTTCCAAGGTTGTTCTGAGAATAAAGGAAACACGAACAATATGAATACTTATTGAAATGTACAAAATATTATAAACATGATGGCCCTAGTAAGTCCTACAACAAAGTCTACAATCTTATGTATGTACAGAGAATCTGGCACACAAAATAATATGAATTAATAATTAACCATTATTGGACTGGGGCTGTAGCTCAGTGGTAGAGCAGTTGCCTCATACGTGTGAGACACTGGGTTCAATTCTCAGTGCCACATAAAAGTAAATAAAGATATTGTGTCCGTCTACAACTACAAAAAATTATCAAAAAAAAAACCCACAAAACACTGTCAATTCCTCCTACAATGCTGGACATTAATTCATGGTTAAATGAGGTTTTGGTCTTGACCTTTATTCTTACATTGCTATCAGAAACTAATTATACCCTATACTTACTTACACTTCACTTAAAAAATGCCTTATAAATAAAGCAGCTGTCTTGTGGCATTTATAGGATACACACAATTTTTAAAAATATTTTTAGTCGTTTATGGACCTTTATTTTATTCATTTATTTATATGTGGTGCTGAGAATCAAACCCAGTGCCTCACACATTAGGCAAGCACACTACCACTGAGCCACAGCCTGGATATACACAATTTGAAAGCAGGATATGAAAAACTAAATCGGTTAATACTGAGCAGTGATGTCAAGTCCCAATTTATTAATTAATAATTACTACTGGACTGGTGTTGTAGCTCAGTGGTAGAGCACTTGCCTAGCATGTGTGAGGACCTGAGTTTGATTCTCAGAACCACATATAAATAAATAAAAATAAAGGTCCATCAACAAATAAAAAATATTAAAAATAATTTACTACAATTACTAAATACAATAATTTACTTTAGTAATTACAATAATTACGAAAGTAAGCCAAGATCCTAAAGTATTTCTAAGTGAAATCAAATGATAAATCAAACAATAAGAGCATTCAACATTAGTTTTCCTCTGGCTTTACAACACTTGAATGAACCTACAGAATAACCCTTAGGGTGATCTTATGGCTCATATGCACAGACCACACTGGTAGTCAGAACTATTTCTAGAAATAAAACCTCAATGGTCTGTTCAACAAATGCTAACTAAGCTGTATATTTCTTGATCTAAAAGAGCATTATATTAAAATAAGCACGGTATGTATGACATGAAACAGTAACTAATACTAAGGAAGAAAAAAAATGACAGTTCTAAATCAATAAAATCTCTATGGAATATTACAATGAGAACTGATGCACCTTTACTTTTCCTAGAGACAACAGATGCTTTTAAGAAGAATGATCTTGTGTCAAGTCCATTTAATTAACTGTCATTTCTCAGACATTCAACAACCTTAACCTTATTATTAAAGACTCACCATATTCTGATTCATTTAAGCAGAAACCATTCCACATGCAAAACACTGCCTCAAGACTGTAAGCTGGTAAATTTGAGCACATAAAGGCATCATGAGGCCATAAACACAACTGAAAGAGGATCAGACTTATCTTACAGTTGTAGCTACAAGAAGGACATCAATTCCAACAAGAGGTAAAAAGTGTCAGCATGGTAAGAATGAGTTTATGTTTTGCAGCAATAGCTATTCAGTTTTAACCACAGAGATTTTTGTTTTTCAGCAGGAGTAAGAGAATGTTTCTCTTCCTGTTCTATCTGTATTCACAGCTTCATCAGCTAAAACTTACATAATGAAAATTTCTCCTACAAAGACAATTTGAGGTACCTGAAATAAGCAGTAAATTACTTGTCAATGGTCGAAACTTATATAAATTAAAAGTCGTGACACATTTTCCATATTTAATTTTACTTATGGAAAAAGTAAATTAACTTAAAGCCATAACTTTTCAAACATTTTTATTTTCTCTCATTAAAAACTAAGAAGAGGGGCTAGGAATATAGCTCAGTGGTAGAGTGCTTGTCTATAAGACATGAGGCCCTGGGATGTTTCCTAGCACTATATACACATACAAAATCTGAGAGAAGGAAGCAACTTCAGAAGCTGAGGCAGGAGGATGGCAAGTTCTAGACTACTCTCAAAGTCAGCAACTCTGACTCAAAATAAAAATGTAAAAGGGCTGGGGATACAGCTCAATGGTAAATCACCCCAGGTTCAATCCCTAGTACTACATACACACTTTTACAGTTTGGATGTGGTGTCCCCCAAAAGCTCATGTGTGAGAGACAATGCAAGAAGGTTCAGAGGAGAAATGATTGGGTTGTAACAGTCTTAACCCAATCACTGAATTAATCCCCTGATAGGATTAACTGAGTGGTGACTGAAGTGGAGGGGTATGGCTGGAGGAGGTGGGAATTGGGAAGTGATTTGGGGTATATATTAGTATCAGGTGAGTGGAGTCTTTTTCTCTCTGCTTTCTTATGATGTGAGAGGCTTCCCTCAAGTAAAAGATCAATTTCACAGGGAGATAGAGGTAATAAAAAACAAACAAATAGAAATCCTAGAAATGCAGGAAACAATAAACCAACTTAAAAACTCAATTGAGAATACTACCAGCAGAGTAGATCACTTAGAAGAGAGAACATCAGACAATGAAGACAAAGTATTTCAACTGGAAAAGAACATAGACAGCTCAGCAAGTCTGCTAAGAAACCATGAGCAGAACATCCAAGAAATATGGGACAATATCAAAAGACCAAATTTAAGAGTCATTGGGATACAAGAAGGCACAGAGCTCCAAACCAAAGGAATAAACAGTCTATTCAGTGAAATAATACGAGAAAACTTCCCAGAATTGAAGAATGAGACAGAATCCCAAATCCTAGAAGCCTACAGGACGCCGAATATGCAAAATCATAAGAGATCCACACCTAGACACATTATAATGAAGATGTCCAACATACAGAATAAGGAGAAAATTTTAAAAGCTGCAAGAGAAAGAAAGCAGATTACATTTAGGGGTAAACCAATCAGGATAACAGCTGATCTCTCGACACAGACTCTGAAAGCTAGAAGATCCTGGAATAACATATTTCAAACACTGAAAGAAAATGGACTCCAACCAAGAATCGTGTATCCGGCGAAATTAAGCTTCAGGATAGAAGATGAAATTAAAACCTTCCACGATAAACAAAAGTTAAAAGAATTTGCAGCTAGAAAACCATCTCTTCAAAAAATCCTTGGCAAAACATTACAGGAAGAGGAAATGGAAAATAACATTGAAAACCAACAATGGGAGGTAGGACAGTAAAGGGGGGAAAGTAGTCAAAGAGGATAACAAATCAGGTTTAGTAACATCAATAAATAAATATGGCTAGAAGAACAAACCATATCTCAATAATAACCCTAAATGTTAATGGCTTAGACTCACCAATCAAGAGACACAGGCTAGCAGAATGGATCACAAAACAAGACCCAACAATATGCTGCCTACAGGAGACACATCTGATAGGAAAAGGTATTCATAGACTGAAGGTGAAAGGTTGGGAAAAATCATACCACTCATATGGACTGCGGAAACAAGCAGGAGTGGCCATACTCATATCTAATAAAATAGATTTCAAACCAAAGTTAATCAAAAGGGATAAAGAAGGACACGTCATACTGCTCAAGGGAACCATACACCAACAAGACATAACAATCATAAATATATATGCCCCAAATAATGGCGCAGCTGTGTTCATCAAGCAAACTCTTCTCAAGTTTAAGAGTCTAATAGACCACCATACAATAATCATGGGAGACTTCAACACACCTCTCTCAACACTGGACAGATCTTCCAAACAAAAGTTAAATAAGGAAACTATAGAACTCAATAACACAATTAACAATCTAGACTTAATTGAAATATATAGACTATACCACCCAACATCAAGTAGTTACACTTTTTTCTCAGCAGCACATGGAACCTTCTCAAAAATAGACCATATATTATGTCACAGGGCAACTCTTAGACAATATAAAGGGGTAGAGATAACACCATGCATCTTATCTGATCACAATGGAATGAAACTGAAATTCAATGATAAAAGTAGGAAGGAAAAATCAAGCATCACTTGTAGAATGAACAATAGGCTGCTGAATGATCAATGGGTTTTAGAAGACATCAAGGAGGAAATTAAAAACTTCCTAGAGTTAAATGAAAACACAGACACAACATATCGGAACCTATGGGACACATTGAAAGCAGTTCTAAGAGGAAAATTCATTGCTTGGAGTTCATTCCTCAAAAAAAGAAAAAACCAACAAATAAATGATCTCATACTTCATCTCAAAATCCTAGAAAAAGAAGAGCAAAACAACAGCAAAAGAAGTAGAAGGCAAGAAATTATTAAAATCAGAGCTGAAATTAATGAAATTGAAACAAAAGAAACAATTGAAAAAATTGACAAAACTAAAAGCTGGTTCTTTGAAAAAATAAATAAAATTGACAGACCCTTAGCCATGCTAACGAAGAGAAGAAGAGAGAGAACCCAAATTACTAGCATACGGGATGAAAAAGGCAATATCACAACAGACACTTCAGAAATACAGAAGATAATCAGAAATTATTTTGAATCCTTATACTCCAATAAAATAGAAGATAGTGAAGGCATAGATAAATTCCTTAAGTCTTATGAACTGCCCAGATTGAGTCAGGAGGATATAGACAACCTAAACAGACCAATAACAATAGAGGAAATAGAAGAAACCATCAAAAGATTACCAACTAAGAAAAGCCCAGGACCGGACGGGTATACAGCAGAGTTTTACAAAACCTTTAAAGAGGAACTAACACCAATACTTTTCAAGCTATTTCAGGAAATAGAAAAAGAGGGAGAACTTCCAAATTCATTCTACGAGGCCAACATCACCCTGATTCCGAAACCAGACAAAGACACCTCAAAGAAAGAAAACTACAGACCAATATCTCTAATGAACCTTGATGCAAAAATCCTCAATAAAATTCTGGCGAATCGGATTCAAATACATATCAAAAAAATTATACACCATGATCAAGTAGGATTCATCCCTGGTATGCAAGGTTGGTTCAATATACGGAAATCAATAAATGTTATCCACCACATCAATAGACTTAAAAATAAGAACCATATGATCATCTCGATAGATGCAGAAAAAGCATTCGACAAAGTACAGCATCCCTTTATGTTCAAAACTCTAGAAAAATTAGGGATAACGGGATCATACCTCAACATTGTAAAAGCAATCTATGATAAGCCACAGGCCAGCATCATTCTGAATGGAGAAAAATTGAAGGCATTCCCTCTAAGATCTGGTACAAGACAGGGATGCCCTCTCTCACCACTTCTGTTCAACATAGTCCTCGAAACACTAGCCAGAGCAATTAGGCAGACGAAAGAAATTAAAGGCATAAAAATAGGAAAAGAAGAACTTAAATTATCACTATTTGCAGATGATATGATTCTATACCTAGCAGATCCAAAAGGGTCTACAAAGATGCTATTAGAGCTAATAAATGAATTCAGCAAAGTGGCAGGATATAAGATCAACACGCATAAATCTAAGGCATTCCTGTATATCAGCGACAAATCCTCTGAAACGGAAATGAGGACAACTACTCCATTCACAATATCCCCCCAAAAAATAAAATACTTGGGAATCAACCTAACAAAAGAGGTAAAAGACTTATACAATGAAAATTACAGAACCCTAAAGAAAGACATAGAAGAAGACCTTAGAAGATGGAAAAATATACCCTGCTCATGGAAAGGCAGAACTAACATCATCAAAATGGCGATATTACCAAAAGTCCTATATAAGTTCAATGCAATGCCAATCAAAATCCCAACAGCATATCTTGTAGAAATTGATAAAAGAATCATGAAATTCATATGGAATAATAAAAGACCCAGAATAGCAAAAACAATACTAAGCAGGAAGTGTGAATCAGGCGGTATAGCGATACCAGACTTCAAACTATACTACAGAGCAATAGTAACAAAAACAGCATGGTACTGGTACCAAAACAGGAGGGTGGACCAATGGTACAGAATAGAGGACACAGTAACCAATCCACAAAACTACAACTATCTTATTTTTGATAAAGGGGCTAAAAGCATGCAATGGAGGAAGGATAGCATCTTCAACAAATGGTGCTGGGAAAACTGGAAATCCATTTGCACCAAAATGAATCTGAATCCATATCTCTCGCCGTGCACAAAAGTTAACTCAAAATGGATCAAGGAGCTTGATATTAAATCAGAGACACGGCATCTGATAGAAGAAAAAGTTGGTTATGATCTACACGCTGTGGGATCGGGCTCCAAATTCCTCAATAGGACACCCATAGCGCTAGAATTAACAAATAGAATCAACAAATGGGACTTACTCAAACTAAAAAGTTTTTTCTCAGCAAAAGAAACAATAAGAGAGATAAACAGGGAGCCTACATCCTGGGAACAAATCTTTACTCCACACACTTCAGATAGAGCCCTAATAACCAGAATATACAAAGAACTCAAAAAATTAGACAATAAGATAACAAATAACCCAATCAACAAATGGGCCAAGGACCTGAACAGACACTTCTCAGAAGAGGACATACAATCAACCAACAAGTACATGAAAAAATGCTCACCATCGCTAGCAGTCAGAGAAATGCAAATCAAAACTACCCTAAGATACCATCTCACTCCAGTAAGACTGGCAGCCATTAGGAAGTCAAACAACAATAAGTGCTGGAGAGGATGCGGGGAAAAGGGCACTCTTGTTCATTGCTGGTGGGACTGCAAATTGGTGCAGCCAATCTGGAAAGCAGTATGGAGATTTCTCGGAAAGCTGGGAATGGAACCACCATTTGACCCAGCTATTCCCCTTCTCGGTCTATTCCCTAAAGCCCTAACAAGAGCATGCTACAGGGACACTGCTACATTGATGTTCATAGCAGCTCAATTCACGATAGCAAGACTGTGGAACCAGCCTAGATGCCCTTCAATAGATGAATGGATAAAAAAAATGTGGCATTTATATACTATGGAGTATTATTCTGCATTAAAAAATGACAAAATCATAGAATTTGGAGGGAAATGGATGGCATTAGAGCAGATTATGCTAAGTGAAGCTAGTCAATATTTAAAAAACAAATACCAAATGACTCCTTTGATATAAGGGGAGTCAACAAGGACAGGGTAGGGACGAAGAGCTTGAGAAGAAGATTTACATTAAACAGGGATGAGAGGTGGGAGGGAAAGGGAGTGAGAAGGGAAATTTCATGGAAATGGAAGGCGATCCTCAGGGTTATACAAAATATCATATAAGAGGAAAGGAGGGGTAAGACAAGTTAATACAAATGGAAGAAATGATTTACAGTAGAAGGGGTAGAGAGAGAAAAGGGGAGGGGAGGGGAGGGGAGGGGGGATAGTAGAGAATAGGACAGACAGCAGAATACATCAGAATCTAGAAAGGCAATATGTCAATCAATGGAAGGGAAACTGATGTGATACAGCAATCTGTATACGGGGTAAAAGCGGGAGTTCATAATCCACTTGAATCAAACCGTGTAATATGATGTATTAAGAACTATGTAATGTTATGAATGACCAATAAAAAAAAATTGAAAATATTAGAAAAACATTATAAAGAAGGAAGGGACACACTCTCATACATACACATATACACAGACTTTGAACCCAAATACTGCTGCATAGAGAATATCCCAGGAGATCAATCACTGTCATATTATAACATCAAAGATCAAAATTCCAGCTTAGTCTAAAATGACCAAAATTGAACTTAATCAGAAGTAATCAGCTATAAAAAATGAAGATCTGAAAAGTCCACACTATTCCACTGTCATTCCCTGTTAGGATTGCAAATTAAATTTGGAAGATGATTTGTATTTGCTAAAATTAAGTCTCAAGATACACACAGAATATGAAATGCTCCCTGGAGCAGCTTACTTGATGGATACTATAGGAAAGTACCACTGCCTTTCACAGAAAAGTGCATATGCTTCACAGCAGCTACTTAAAACCAATATTTTCACTGCTTCTAGTAGTTAAGAGAAGTAAAATATTTCAATTTCAAATTTACTCTAAAGCTGAAAAAAAAAGTGTATTTTCTTATAAACTTGTATTAGCAATACAGCCAAGCATGTGTTACTACACCTGTGACTGCTTCTTCCCTCAAACATGTGACACTTGAACTGACATAACAGCTCTGCCTTGTCAATAGTGCTGGTCAAGCAGGTGAAAATATTTCTCACAGGGGATTTTCTTAGCACAGCAAGATGTTATATGACTCTTTAAATTCTGTAGCCACATGAAATCTTAGCAGAGAAATGGGGGGAAAAATCTACTAGGTTTTTACCTCAAAAGGACCAATGATACTGCTTTACTAACTCCAAAATGCACTGGGTTCTAAAAATTCAAGCTTTTTAAGTTGTAACCTGATAATGATTTTTGGTTCAGATATTTTTAAAAAATCTTATAGTTGTTGATTTACTAAGAAACAGCCCATGATTTCTCATCTACACCTTTAAAATAAAAACAATATTTATGACAAATTACATATTTTTTGAAGTGTTGAACACAAATTTTTTAATCACAAGCCTGAATGTTACAAAATAATTAATCAGGCAGTAGAGCTAAAAATCACAAAGAATTCCTAGCAGAAAATAAAGCAGAGGAGTACTTGCTGCTGCTTCTTGTTTGGGCACTTGAATGATCAAACTCTGAAAATAAAAAGAGTTTTTCCCCTGGAAAATGAAAAACTTCTTTGCCATGTTTTTTTTTTCTCACATTTTACACTGAATTATTTTGCTATATTTCAGTTCCTACAAGAAAGTATTACACGACTTGAAGCAACTGTCATTTCCTGTAACCAAGATACTCGTGCACCTGGTTTGGGAGACTGCAGAAAGATTCTATGTCTTACAAGCTCAGATGTACCAGTCTTCTCACAATGTTTGCTAAGGTGGGGTTGGGGAGGTTAGTTTGAGTTAAAAGAAAATTGATTGCAGGGGAGGAATTCTGCTATAAATAGGCAGAATTTTGCATTTTTTTTAGCAGCCTTGGAAATTTAACAATATAAAAAAAATCTCTGAGCTGGTAAAGGATTTCTCGTATGAACCAAAAATGTAAATTAGGCAATATATCATGTCAATCATTCTCACTCTGCAATCAGTCACTTGCAGCATAGTGGCTATAGTAAGAGTTTTTCAAATGGCACCAGATTTTAAGAGTCCCTTTTAAAATGGCAGAGATCACTGCAACTACATTGTATTCTATTTTTTTTAAGAGAGAGAGAGAAGAGAGAGAGAGAGAGAGATAATTTTTTAATATTTATTTTTCAGGTTTCGGTGGACACAACATCTTTATTTTTTTTTTTTAATTTTTATGTGGTGCTGAGGATCGAATGCCAGGCAAGCGTGTTATCGCTTAAGCCACATCCCCAGCCCAATGCTACTTTTTTTTAATTGTGACAAAGAAAAAGGAAATCAATCATGCTATTTAAAGATTAGGTTAGGTTCCCTCCCCCCTATGTAATTTCAGTATAGGATTAATGTGAGTATACTCCTTTTCTATCAAATCCCAAACTCTCTACTGAGTAGCGAATGTGAATTGAATAACGTAGTCAAGACAGTTAATTTTCTCTCAATGAGAAATTAATGTCCATTTTTTAATTATTTGATATTTATTTCATGACAAATATTTATTGAATCTGTGTTCTAGGTACTTTATTTATTTATTATTTTTTTAGAGAGAGAGGAGGAGAGAGAGGGGGAGAGAGAGGGGGAGAGAGAGAGAGAATATTTTTTTTTTTTTTATTGGACGTTCATAACATTACATAGTTCTTAATACATCATATTACACGGTTGATTCACGTGGATTATGAACTCCCGCTTTTACCCCGTATACAAATTGCTGTATCACATCAGTTTCCCTTCCATTGATTGACATATTGCCTTTCTAGTTTCTGATGTATTCTGCTGTCTGTCCAATTCTCTACTATCCCCCCTCCCTTCCCCTCCCCTCCCCTCCCCTCCCCTTTTCTCTCTCTACCCCTTCTACTGTAAATCATTTCTTCCATTTGTATTATCTTGTCTTGCCCCTCCTTTCCTCTTATATGACATTTTGTATAACCCTGAGGATCGCCTTCCATTTCCATGCAATTTCCCTTCTCACTCCCTTTCCCTCCCACCTCTCATCCCTATTTTTTAATATTTATTAATATTTATTTTTTAATATTTATTTTTCAGTTTTCGGTGGACACACATCTTTATTTTATTTTATGTGGTGCTGAGGATCGAACCCAGCGCCCCACGCATGCCAGGCGACCGAGTTACCGCTTGAGCCACATCTCCAGCCCTGTTCTAGGTACTTTAATTGATTCTTCAATCATCCAAAGAACAAAAGGACCATATTTTTTTTAATCTTAAGGCATTGTTCATCACATGATTTTAAAGAGATAGTTTTATTTTTATTGTTATGTTTTAGGATTTCCACTTTTAATGAAAATTCAGCCATTTAAGAATGGCTGAATATATGAATGAACAGTATGACAATACTGTTCGTATTTGTCAGAGATGCTATCCATCTTTAATTTTATCTGAACAAAACTAATATGTAGCAGGATATATTCATGGTTTAATAGTGATTAAGAGAGTCGTTTTCAGCAGTTTTTCTAGGAAAAAAACAATAATATCAGAGTACTTTATGTGAAGTCACAGTAAACAATCTGCCTTCTGATTATACTTTTAAAAATTATATTTATTATTAGTGAAAAATGTCCTATGTCTTCTGTTCAGCATCCTTAATTCCAACTTTGAGAAGACCCATGACTGTTCTTAATCACATTAATTACCTAGATTTTTGTTTGCCAGATGGAATATAACAGATTAAATGGTCCTTTACAAATTATCCTGAAACACCAAATTCAAACTGTGTAAAGAGTCTACTTGCCTTGATACATGAAGGATCATAGCTTAGGGTAGGAAATTTTTATATTTGAAGTTTTTCTTATAAATTATATGTATATATAAAATTTTCTATAAAATATTATGTCATATTGGGGGGGACCAGGGATTTAATCCAGAGACATTTTCAGCAGAGGCACCTAAACACTGAGACATATCCCCAGCCCTTTTAATTTTTTATTCTGAAATAGGTCTCGCTAAATTGCTTAAAGCCTTGCTAAATTGGGGATGCTGACCTTTGAACTGGCAATTCTCCTGCCTCAGCCTCCCAAGTCACTGGGATTACAGGTGTACAACACTACACTCGGCTCATAATTTTCTTCATTACTGGCAACTTCTCTTCAGTAAACAAAATCAAATGCCTTCTATGGCTCAAAAAAATTGCCCCTTCCACATCTTTCCCTGGTGTTAGCAGGGTCTACTGGAAGTTAAACTTCTACCCTACTGAGCAGCACCTCAGCACAAGAGAGTACAAGGTGGTGGTAGGTGGTATCTCACTTCCCTTTCTCCTCCACCCTGCCCCTCACCATGCCAGTGTGACCTGACAGAGTCTAAACTTCTATTTCCCCACCCTTGGCAATGTAGCAGGCCAACAAAAACAGTAACTACCAAAACTTACACAATACAAAATTTCCAAAATTATGAAATTTTTTTTCTTACAAAAATTCATCCCACAATCTCTTTCTTCTAGAATTGATTTTTTATTGTCTTACTGTTTCCCTTTAATGTCTCAAATTTTCCTCAAGTTCTAGGGATCTTCCTCTTTTTATCCTAATAACAATGGCTTTAATTAAAAACTTTCAAAATAATTTTAAACTTACAAAAAAGTTTTAAGAGTATGAAGATTTCATACAAAAGTATGAAGAATTTTTTTAAATCCTGAACCACTGGAGAGTCTTAGGTTTGTAATTTTTCCAGTAAAGACAGTCTCCCAAATGACCAAGACATAACCATTGAAATCAACAAATTAACAATACATTAGTATCCTACAATCTATATGCCCTATATCAGTTTCACCATTATCCCACTAATGTCTTCTGTAGAAAAAGGATCTGGTTAAGCATTATGGGCTGCATATGTCATACAGACAGTTCTTAAAATTTCCCTTGACCTTCATAATCTTTATAAATTTGAAGGTTTCAGGCTAAGTAACTTCAACTTGGAATTCTCTAACGTCTCTTCAAGATTAGATTTTGATTATGCATTTTCAGGCAGAAGTATCAGAAATGACAGTATGTTTCTCTTACTGCATCCTTTTACAGATAATACATGATTGCATTTTGTTTCCCTACTACTAACAGTAGCTCTCATCACCTGGTTTGGATGGTATCTGTCAGGTTCTCTCGGTAAAATTCTTTATTCTCCTTTCATAATTGATATATTGTGAAGAGATAACTAAAGACTTTGCAAACATCTTGTTCCTCAAACACCAATTAATTTTAGCATTTACTCAAATTTCAAGGATAAATTGATTGCACTACAATGGTTTCCAATAATTTTTCTAATTCCCTTATTCCTTTTCTTCTCCCCACCAATTTATTATATCACTATGGACTCAAAGGCTCCTATTTTATTCAAGGAGCTATAAATTGATAATGTAACTATTTAATTTGATGCTCAAACTGTTCAACAATTGGCCAGTGATTGCCCCTTTAAGGAGGTTTCTGTGTTCTTTAGATATAAGTCCTTCCTTCTTTGAGCTCTTCCTTGCTTCCAGGTACAGGAAGACATGTCCAGCTCTTCTTGTCTTATTCTTTCCCTACCCCAGTCCTGAAATCAGCCATATTTCCAAGGAACTCTAGCACAGATACCTACTTTCTGCCCCCCCCCTCACAACTTTTAGAATTATTCAAGGAGGTAAGAGAGTACTTTAAAAACCCAAAAGGCTATTTTGTTAAAGTTAAGAATTGACTGCTTACAATTATATTATTCATTTGCACTGATTTGGTTTTCTTAATGAATGGCAAGGCTGACTATAGGCTTTTTTTTTCCCCCTGGGGGAGAGGGTGTACTGGGGATTGAACCCAGGGGCACTTATCCACTAAGTCACATCCCTAGCCCTTTAATTTTTATTTTGAGACAGCATCTTGCTAAATGGCTTAGGGATTCATTAAATTGCTGAGACTGGCTTTGAACTTGGGATCCTCCAGCCTCAGCCTCCCGAGCCACTGGGATTAGGCATGCACCACCTCAACCAGCCAAGCTCATTTTAAGAGAGAAGTACCATTAATTAGTAAACTTTTCCTAGCACACAATTATCAAAGTAAGGAAATCCTCCCTTTCTTGGGGTAAAATATTCTGGGTTTATTTTGTTCCTAGGAAAACTGCCTTTTCCTTTTTAAAAAATATTCTTTATTTTAGATGTATAGACAATCATGAAGATAGTAAAGGGGTTGTGTCCCACACCCAGTTTCCCCAACATAAACACATTATTACTAACTAAAATCTCTGCTTTATTTAAATATTTTTATATTTAAATAGTTTCTCCCTAATGTCTTTTTTCTGTTTCAGGATCCTAGCCAGGACATCACATTACATTTGGTAATTACATTTAGTCTCCTTAGGCTAATCTTGATTGTGATGGTTTCTCAGACCTTTCTTGTTTTTTGATAACTCTATTAGTTTTCTGTGGCTACTATTAACAAATCACTAAATATTTAATGGTTCATAAAACAAAAAGTCATTCTCATACAGTTGAAGAGGACACCAAATTCCAAAATAAAGTTAACAGCAAAACTGCAAACTGTCAGAATTCTCCAGGGGACAATCACTCCTTGACTCTTCTAGCTCCTGATAGTTATAGGCCTCCCTTGACTTGAGGCTGCCTCATTCTAATCTCTTCCTGTCTTCGTGTGATCTTCTCCTCTGTGTATCTTCTGTTCTATGCCTTATATGAACACTTCCCATTGGATCTGGAGCTTATTAGATAATTCAGACTGATTGCACCTCAAAATCCTTAACTATCTGCAAAGACTCTTTTCCAAGTACAGTCTACTAAAAGGCTCTGGAGGTTAGGATGTGTACAAATCTTTGCAGGGAATAGTGTTGTCATTCAACCCACTATGATGACCTTGACAGTTATGAGAATTATTGGTCAGATATTTTGTAAAACTGTTATTTAATTGGTTTTGCATTAGGCTTGGATATGTTCTAGAAAGGAAGATTACACAAATGAAGTGCTATTTTCATCATATCAAAGGTACTTAATTTACCACTATTGGTGTTGATCTTGATAACCTGGCTGGAGATAGTGTGTCAGGTTTCTCCATTGTAATGTTACCCTTTCTGTACGTGTTATTTGGAGAAAAGTAAATGTAAACTGCTTGACTAAGGAAAGAGGAATTATGCCCCACTCCTTGAGGGTGGAGAAGTTTTCTCCACTGGAGATTTGCCTATTCCCCCAAAGGTCAACATCAATCATTTGTTTTACAGTATGGACTTGGGAAGATTTACACTTTCTTTGAGTTTTAGCTCAATACTACTTTATTTTGTTTCTCAAATTGTTCCAGCCTTGATCATTGCAGATCTTTTGGTTAATGCCTTTATTCCTTGACACATTCCAATCAATATGTTGCAAAAACTGTGGGGAAGGGTTCTTAGTTTCTGGAACTAGGAGATGCTCCAAGCTCATCTTGAATATTTCCTGTCCGAAATAGCCATGGAGAATATTAAGCCATTCTTAATATTGGTTAAAAGTATGGGAAACCAAGCACTAAGTATGGTCATTTATATTATGGTTTCATTGCTTCTTGCCCTCTTAACTGACAGGAGATTAAAATATATATACTAACTTCTATTATATAAACATTTCTATATGTCATCATCTATATCTGTATAATAAGCCAAACATGAGTTCCTACTGTCTTCAACTCTCCTCAACTCTAATTCATTACTATATGGATCATTTTAGTCTCTTTTCCTTACTTATCTCTAACTACCCACTATAACAGTAAGAAACCTAGATTCCATCAACTGCCATGCACTTCCATAATTGTTCAATACCACTATTCATATAATAGTTTCAGAATTCTTGACCCATTCCCTGACTCCCATGGGATACAACTTTATCAAGTATAGTGCTTATATATAGTACTCTCTGACATTCAATCTTACAGATTTTACCCATTTCTAAAGTTACAGCATCTCATTCTTACACCCCATTCAGTGAGTTTGTTTCATGTGAAACAAACTCACGTTTTGTATTACATTTAAATTCTTTTGCCACATTTGGCATTATATTCTGGAATTCCTGACCTCCTAAATGAGTTTTTTAAATCTGTACACATAAAGTTCCACTTTCTGCTATAAAGTTCCAATGGTTTTGACAAAGGCTTAATGTCTTATATTTACCATTATAGTCTCATACTCACCACTCTAAGAAGCACATTGTTTTCCTTCTGTAATCTTCCCCCCAACTACCTGCTCCATTGAACCCTTGGAAGCCACTGATCTTTTTACCAACTCTCTAATTTTGCCTTTCCCAGAATGTCATATTATTGGATTCATACAGCCTTTTTAGACTAGCTCCTTTAACTCAGAAATACACATTTAAGAGTTACCCAAGTCTTTTTAAGACTTAATAGCTCATTTCTTCTTAGCACCAAATAATATTCCATTGCATTGATATACCACAGTTTATCTATTAACCTACCATAGTTTATCCATTAACCTACTGAGGATATCTTGCATGTGTCCAAGTTTGGGGCAATTATGAATAAAGTTGCTATAAATATTTGTGTGAAGGTTTTGTGGAGATAGAAGTTTTCAAACTAGTTGAATAATTGCCTAGGAGCAAGACTGCTAGTGTGTATGGCAATACCATGTTTAGTTTAGGAAGAATCTATCAAAACTATTTTCCAAGGTGGCCGTGGCATTTTGTACTCATGCCAACATGGAATGAGAGATCCTATTGCTCCATATCCACAACAGAATGTGGTGTTGTCAGTGTTTTGGATTTTAGCCAGTCTAAGAAGTGGTTACTGTACTTCATTGTTATTTTAGATTGCAATTCCTTAATGACATATTATATTGAATATCTTATATGCTTACTTGACACCTTTATATCTTCTCTGAAGCAGCAGTTTCTTCAGATCTTTCACTCATTTAAAAAAAAATTGGGGGGCTGGGGATATAGGTCAGTTGGTAGAGTGCTTGCCTTGCATGCACAAGGCCCTGGATTCACTCCCTAGCAACCCTCCCAAAAAATAAAGAAATGGACAACATGCCTTTATTTTATGTTTAACTGGTGCTAAGGATTGAACCCAGTTCCTCACAGATGCTAGATAAGAGCTCTGCCACTTAGCTACAACCCCAAACCTCTTTTACCCATTTTTAAACTGGGTTTTCATATTGTAGTCTTAAGAGTTCTTTGTATACTTTGGACTCAAATCCTTTATCAGATAGGTGTTTTCCAAATATTTGCTCCCTATAAATGGCTTCTCTTTTCATTTTCTTAAATGTCCTTCACAGAGCAGTTGTTTCAATTATAACGAAAAGCCCTAACTTAATCAATTTATTTTCCTTGCATAAATATATTTTAAAATTCATCACAAATCTAAGAACATACAGATTTTCTACTGTTTTTTTTCAATAAGTTTCATAATTTTGCATTTCACATTAATGTCTATGATCCTTTTTTAGTGAATTATTGTATAAACTTTAAAAATCTAAGTTCACTAAGTTTTGTATATAGATATCCAATTGTTCCAACACTATTGAAAAGACCATCTTTTTCTCTCTTCTCTTTTGTTAAAAATCAATTGACGGGCGGGGGGGGGGGGAGACCCAACATGGCGTCGGGCAGGGAGGCAGCACTTTCAGTACCTCCTCATTAACGGGATCAGAGAGACGCATTAATACGCTTACATTCTACCTGCTGAGAAACTTCTAGCAAAATTCCGCTGAAAGGAGACCTGCCAGGAATTAGTAAGTTTATTGGAGGTGACAGTTTGCCCCAGAGAGTGAATCTGCCACATAGCGCAGGAGGTCCAGACCCGCCAGCGGCGCCGCGAAGAGACTCTAACCAAGTCTTAATGAAATAGCGAACTGGGAACTAAAACCAGAGATTGGGTCAGACCAGAGACAAGCCAGTCCCACCCCTCCCTTCGGACACTCCAGCAAGGAGCCTGTGGCCCGCCACAGCAGAGAGGTGATGTCACCAGAGTTCGGCCGACAAGATTCCTTCCCAGTGGAATCCACTTTAGCAGGTGTGTGACTCCCACCCCCACCAAATACAAACAACTGGGAAACTTCAAAAATCTCTTCGTGGGCGTGACTGTAAGGACCAAGGGACTCCCGACCCCCAACTCCCCCTAAAGCCAGTGACGTGGGCGTGACTGTAGGGGCGGAGGAAAGCAGAGAAGACTCCCCACCCCCAACTCCCCCAACCTCCAATGGAGAGGGTGTGAAGGTAGGGGAGCAAGAAACAGTGGGCACTCCTGACCCCCTACTCCTACTACAGCCAGCGGAGTGGTCTTGACTGTAGGGGCCGAGGGAAGCAGAGGGGATTCTCGATCCCCAACTCCCCTTACCACCAGCGGCGACACCCAAGGTCTTGGCTGCCAGTTTCTGAGGGCGTGCCCACCAAAGGGGTCCGGAAAAATTAAACTGTTGGCTCCCAGATCACAGCTCCACAGCACTGGGGCTTAGATGAATGACAGAGAGAGTGCTCAGTCGTTTTGGAAATAGGGCACGAGGTGGGGCTAAAAGCGTAACCAGATCCTTGGGGAACTGTCTCTGGTGAGCAGGACCTGGCTGGCTGAAAGAAGAAGGGAGGGAGGGGCCGGAGAAGTGAAACGGCTCTAGACTAACAGGATTGAAAGACTCCCAGGAGCCGCCTTGCAGGGATTGCTGTTGACACATAGAGGGCATAAGCTTGGCTTGGAGGGCACAGCTACGCCTACTGGAAGAGAAAAAAATGGATCTCTAAGACCTAATTTTATTTTTTATTTTATTTTTTTTCTCTCCCCTTTTCCTTCTTTCTTTCACTTTTCAAGTTTTATTGTTCTTTCCATTCTCCTTTATTCTATCTATCTCTCTCTTCTTCTTTCTTTTAAGAGCACCTTCCTTCCCCTACCCCCCAACTTTCATCCCAAGCATTACGTCTTCCAATACGTGTAATTGTTTAAATGCAAAGAGGTGAGTGTTTCAAGGCTGTCTATAGGGCTCCTAAATACCGAGCTACTACCAACACCCTGATCCAATCGCCTGTTAGTATCCCCCTTCAGTAGAGCAAACTTCTAAAGTAGCCAATGCATACTAACCCTTATACCATCGTAGCACCTAACCTAAACATAAAGTCCTAAGAACAAACAACAAATCACTACATGCATAGAGAACCCGGAAGCCTTTTATGAATTGAATGAATCAGTTTTAAAGTACAATAAAGCCCAACATTTCTAGGCATAGTCTCCCAACACAAAGGAGAGACAACAGAGATATACAAAACCGAAACAAATTTATAGGAGAAAGCAGTTACACAGCAGTCAAACAGAGCTGGAAAGTAACATGAACAACATGAAAAAACAAGGGAAAAAAGGATTACAAACAATGCAGGACAACTTACATCTACAGGAGGACCTAGAAGCATCAGAAACATGGACAGGGAAAGAACTCAAGACATACCTAACTCAGATAGAACGGAATATTAGAGAAGACATGAGACAGCAAGTAAAGCAATGAAAGTATATTTTGAAAAAAAATTAAACAAACAAATTCAAACTGCAAAGAACGAGCTTTACCAGGAGATAGAGATTAAAAACAAAAAACAAAAAAGTAACCCTAGAAATGCAGGAAATCAAAAAACAAATTAAAAACTCTTAACGAGGATATTGCAAATAGACTAGATCAAGTAGAAGTCAGAACATCAGATAATGAAGACAAAGTTTATCAACTTAAAAAGAATATAGTCAACACAGAAAGGATGCTTAAATCTCACGAGCAATCTATCCAAGAGATATGGGATGTCATAAAAAAAAACAAACTTGAGAGTCATTGGGATAGAAGAAGTTATAGAGGTTCAAACCAAAGGAATGGACAACCTATTAAATGAAATAATCCAGAAAACTTCCCAGAGATGAAAGATGGAATGGATTGCCAAATCGTGAAAGCCTACAGGACCCCAAACATTCAAAACCCTAATAGACCAACTCCAAGACATATAATTATGAAGATAGCCAACATACAGAACAAGGAGAGAATATTAAAAGCTACGAGAGAAAGGAGGCAGATTACATTCAGGGGTAAACCAATTAGGTTAACGACTGATTTTTCACAACAGATTTGAAAGCGAGAAGATCCTGGAACAATGTATTTCAAACGCTGAAAAATAATGGATTCCAACCAAGAATACTGTATCCAGCTTCAGATTTGACAATGAAATTAAAATATTTCACGATAAACAAAAGCTAAAAGAATTCGAAGCCAGAAAACCAGCACTGCAAAGCATTTTGAGCAAAATACTACAAGAAGAGGAATTGAAAAATAGCGCCCAAAACTAACAGTGGGAGGTATCTCAGTAAAGGGGGAGAAAAATAACCAAAGAGGAAAAACTAGCCAAACTAAAATAAATAAATAAATAAACATGACTGGAAGTACAAACCGTATTTCAATTGTAACCTTAAATGTTAATGGCTTAAATTCACCAATCAAGAGACATAGGCTAGTAACCTGGATTAAAAAGCAAATCCAAGAATATGCTGCCTTCAGGAGACTCATATGATAGGAAAAGACATACACAGGCTGAAGGTGAAAGGTTGGGAAAAATCATACCACTCACATAGCCCTTGGAAGCAAGCAGGAGTGGCCATACTCATATCGAATAAAACCAACTTCAAACCTAAGTTAATCAAAAGGGATAAAGAAGGACACTATATACTGTTAAAAGGAACCACCTGCCAACAAGACATAACAATTATCAATTTGTATTCACCAAACAATGGTGCTGCAACGTTCATAAAACAAACTCTCCTCAAGTTCAAGAGTCAAATAGACCACAACACAATAATTATGGGTGACTTCAACACACCGCTCTCACCATTAGACAGATCCTCTAGACAAAAGCTGAATAAACAAACTATAGAACTCAATAACACAATCAATAACCTAGACTTAACTGACATATATACAATATATCAACCATCATCAAGTGGACACACGTTCTTCTCAGCAGCACATGGATCTTACTCAAAGATAGATCATATATTATGCCATAGGGCAACTCTCAGTAAATATAAAGGTGTGGAGATAATACCATGCACCATATCTGATCCTAATGGAATGAAACTGGAAATCAATGATAAAAGAAGGAAGGAAAAATCCTGCATCACCTAGAAAATGAACAATATGTTACTGAATGATCAATGGGTTACAGAAGACATAAAGGAGGAAATCAAAAAATTCTTAGAGATAAACGACAATACAGACACAACATACCGGAATCTATGGGACACAATGAAAGCAGTTTTCAGAGGGAAATTCATTTCCTGGAGTTCATTCCTCAAAAAAAGAAAAAACCAACAAATAAATGAACTCACACCACATCTCAAAATCCTAGAAAAGGAAGAGCAAAACAACATCAAATGTAGTAGAAGACAAGAAATAATTAAAATCAGAGCGGAAATCAATGAAATTCAAACAAAAAAAAAAAACATTGAAAAAATTGATAAAACCAAAAGTTGATTCTTTGAAAAAATAAATAAGATCGACAGACCCTTAGCCATGCTAACGAAGAGGAGAGAGAACTCAAATTATTAACATACAGGATGAAAAAGGTAATATCACAACAGACACTACAGAAATACAGAAGATAATTAGAAAGTATTTTGAAACCCTATATTCCAATAAAAGAAGATAGTGAAGATATCGATGAATTTCTTAAGTAATATGATCTGCCCAGATTGAGTCAGGAAGACACACACAATTTAAACAGACCAATAACAAAGGAGGAAATATAAGAAGCCATCAAAAGACTACCAAACAAGAAAAGCCCTGGACCGGATGGGTATACAGCGGAGTTTTACAAAACCTTCAAAGAAGAATTAATACCAATACTTTCCAAGCTATTTCAAGAAACAGAAAAAGAAGTAGCTCTTCCAAATTCATTCTATGAGGCCAACATCACCCTGATCCCAAAACCAGACAAAGACACTTCAAAGAAAGAAAACTACAGACCAATATATCTAATGAACTTAGATGCAAAAATTCTCAATAAAATCCTGGCAAATCGAATACAAAAGCATATCAAAAAAATTGTGCACCATGATCAAGTAGGATTCATCCCTGGGATGCAAGGCTGATTCAATATACAGAAATCAATAAATGTTATTCACCACATCAATAGACTTAAAGATAAGAACCATATGATCGTCTCGATAGACACAGAAAAAGCATTTGACAAAGTACAGCATCCCTTTATGTTCAAAACACTAGAAAAACTAGGGATAACAGGAACTTACCTTGACATTGTAAAAGCTATCTATGCTAAGCCTCAGGCTAGCATCATTCTATCACCACTTCTATTCAATTTAGTTCTTGAAATACTAGCGAGAGCAATTAGACAGACAAAAGAAATTAAAGGCATAAAAATAGGAAACGAAGACCTTAAATTATCACTATTTGCGGATGATATGATAATATATCTAACAGACCCAACAGGGTCTACAAAGAAACTGCTAGAGTTAATAAATGAATTCAGCAAAGTGGCAGGATATAAAATCAACATGCATAAATCAAAGGCATTCCTATATATCAGCAACAAAACTTCTGAAATGGAAATGAGGAAAACCACTCCATTCAAAATATCCTCAAAAAAAATAAAATACTTGGGAATCAACCTAACAAAAGAGGTGAAAGATTTATACAATGAAAATTACAGAACCCTAAAGAGAGAGAGAGAAGAAGATCTTAGAAGATGGAAAAATATACCCTGTTCATGGATAGGCAGAACTAACATCATCAAAATGGCGATATTACCAAAAGTTCTCTACAGGTTTAATGCGATGCCAATCAAAATCCCAATGGCATTTCTTGTAGAAATAGATAAAGCAATCATGAAATTCATATGGAAAAATAAAAGACCCAGAATAGCAAAAGCAGGAAGTGTGAATCTGGAGGTATAGCGATACCAGATTTCAAACTGTACTACAGAGCAATAGTAACAAAAACAGCATGGTACTGGTACCAAAACAGGTGGGTGGACCAGTGGTACAGAAGAGAGGACACAGAGACCAATCCACAAAATTACAACTTTCTTATATTTGATAAAGGGGCTAAAAGCATACAATGGAGGAAGGATACCATCTTCAACAAATGGTGCTGGGAAAACTGGAAATCCATATGCAACAAAATGAAGCTGAACCCCTTTCTCTCGCCATGCACAAAAGTTAACTCAAAATGGATCAAAGAGCTTGATATCAAATCAGAGACTCTGCGCCTGATAGAAGAAAAAGTTGGCTCCAATCTACATATTGTGGGGTCGGGCTCCAAATTCCTTAATAGGATGCCCATAGCACAAGAGTTAATAACAAGAATAAACAAATGGAACTTACTTAAACGAAAAAGTTTTTTCTCAGCAAAAGAAACAATAAGAGAGGTAAATAGGAAACCTACATCCTGGGAACAAATTTTTACTCCTCACACTTCAGATAGAGCCCTAATATTCAGAATATACAATGATCTCAAAAATTAAACAATAAGATAACAAATAACCCAATTAACAAATGGGCCAAGGACCTGAACAGACACTTCTCAGAGGAGGACATACAATCAATCCATAAGTACATGAAAAAATGCTCATCATCTCTAGCAGTCAGAGAAATGCAAATCAAAACCACCCTAGGATACCATCTCACTCCAGTAAGATTGGCAGCCATTATGAAGTCAAACAACAACAAGTCCTGGCGAGGATGTGGGGAAAAGGGTACTCTTGTACATTGCTGGTGGGACTGCAAATTGGTGCGGCCAATTTGGAAAGCAGTATGCAGATTCCTGGGAAAGCCGGGAATGGAACCACCATTTGACCCAGCTATCGCCCTTCTCGGACTATTCCCTGAGGACCTTAAAAGAGCGTACTATATGGATACTGCCACATCAATGATCATAGCGGCACAATTCACAATAGCTAGACTGTGGAACCAACCTAGATCCCTTCAATAGATGAATGGATAAAAAAATGTGGCATTTATACACCATGGAGTATTACGCAGCACTAAAAAATGACAAAATCATGGCATTTGCAGGGAAATGGATGGCATTAGAGCAGATTATGCTAAGTGAAGCTAGCCAATCCTTAAAAAACAAATGCCAAATGTCTTCTTTGATATAAGGAGAGCAACTAAGAACAGAGCTGGGAGGAAGAGCATGAGAAAAAGATTAACATTAAACAGAGACGAGTGGTGGGAGGGAAAGGGAGAGAGAAGGGAAATTGTATGGAAATGGAAAGAGACCCTCAATTTTACATAAAATTACATATAAGAGGTTGTGAGGGGAAAGGGGGGGAGAAAATAAGGGAGAGAACTGAACAACAGCAGATGAGGTAGAGAGGGAAGATGGGAGGGGAGTGGAGGGGGGATAGTAGGGGATAGGAAAGGTAGCAGAATACAACAGTCACTAATATGGCTTTATGTAAAAATGTGAATGTGTAATCGATGTGATTCTGCAATTTGTATTTGGGGTAAAAATGGGAGTTTATAACCCACTTGAATCAAATGTATGAAAGATGATATGTCATGAGCTTTGTAATGTTTTGAACAACCAATAAAAAAAAATCAATTGACTAGGGCTGAGGTTGTAGTTCAGTGGGAGAGCACTTGCCTACCACATGTGAGGCACTGGGTTTAATTCTCAGCACCACATAAAAATAAATAAATGAAATAAAGGTACTGTGTCCCTCTGCAACTAAAAATATTTTTTAAAAAATCAATTGATTATATTTGTGTAGATTTATTTTGGTCTTTCTATTCTGTTCTACTAATCTATAAATTATTCTTTCACTAGCATCACTGTGTCTTGATTACTATGGCTATATAGTAAGTTTGAAGTCAGGTACTCTAACTTTGTCCATTTTCTTCAGAATTATACTGGCTATACTAGGTATTTTGTAGTCCATAGAAACTTTAGAATCAGTTTGTTAACATCCATAAAATAACTTGCTGAGATTTTGAATAATTCTGTATTTAATTTACAGACCAAACTGATGAGAATTAACATGGTCTTCCAAACCATGAACACAGTATCTCCCTACATTTATTTTGATCTTCTTTTTGTTTTATCAGTGTTTTTTTTTTTTTTGTCTTCCACCTATAGATTCTGTAAATATTTTATTAGATTTCCACCTAAATATTTCTTTTTGGGGGGTACTACTGTAATAATACTTTCGGAGATTACAAAGTTTGAGAACAACTGTCTCATACAAATTACCTCATTTATTTGGACTTGGAGTTGTTTTTTTTTATATAGTTTCCTTGTGTACAGTTTGTGAAATTCTTTGCCCACTACTATAAAGTAAAAAAAATAAAATGATAATATATGGGAAAACTGTATATAAATTAGAAATCACCAAGTAAACACATAAGGAACATTAAATCCATTATTTTCCACATAAAGGTGAAGAAACTAAATTCCTGAGAAGTTACGTTGCTTAACAAAATTTCATTAGGGGTATGGAACAATTGAGAGTACAGATAGCAGTGTAAAATGATATTAAATAAACAAAACTGGCCAGAGGGGAAGGCCCCCAAAGAGGGTTAGGAAGGTACTCAGAAATAGAGTTTGGACTGAATTCCACATGTAATGAAGAGTCATTAAAGTTCCTGACCAGGACAAAGTAAGAAATAATTACTATAGAGTTTTCTGGAATTAGGTACGACAGAGCAGAATAAATAGAGCATGGGTAGGGTACAGGAAGAACTGCGTAACAGGGCACTGGCAAAAATTTTAGAACAAGAAAGGAACTTAGAAATAATCTAACCTTATGCTCTCATTCTACATTCACTGTTGGTTAAAAGATTAGTACAAATGGCACTACCCACTTTGCTCTCCTTATAATAGCAGTTAACACGTATATTGCTGCTCAGACATGTTTCTTTTTGGTCCTGATCTTGAATTCTTCAGAGCATTTTTAAGAAAAGTGATGGAGGAACTAAGTATAGAGTTTAAAGGAGCAACAGAAGGAATTCAATAAGACTTCTTAAATATTTCAAGTGTAAACTCTCTTGGACTTAACTATGGGAATTCTGAGGACATCTTTTGTTCTTTCATTTTTATATCACCTGCATTGCTTTTCAGACATTATTAGTTTATCTGCATGCACTGTATAGCCTCTGTGAGGTAACTAGAAGACGACTGACAGTAGACACAGAATACTTTCCTATACCATTAGAAATTGAAGTGCATTTCTGGATTCAGGGAAGGGGGAAACCAGAGATTTGAAATCCCAGGAAATGCTTTTGTGATAGAATTTGGCATTTTGAATGGCTTAATCATTACTTTTATAGACTAGCTGAAGGTTATTTTGTCTTTCTGGCATTTTCTTATATCTCAGCTGTTTTCCTCTGTCATCAAGGGCTCAGTTTCAAGGTTGAAATACATTATGATAATTAGAGTCAACCAAATTCCAAACTCTGCACAACTTCATGGTTTCCCATCAATTCCACTTCAGTTAAAAGGCCAGTTAAAGAAAGAATGTATGAATAAATCTGAGCTTACAAATTCTACTGCCACCATTACCTCATACATATGGTTTTTTATTAAATTTGGTATCCTCATACTATATTATACATTATAAAGGTGACATATACATGAATATCTTCAGAAATTAAATGATTTTGCTTTATAAAGCTGAACTTTCTGAAGTAAAGGTTCCACATGCACTACCTAAATAAATTATTGTCCATACTCTATCTTGGATACTTCTATAACTACATATTTTCTTAATCACGTCCCTCCCACAGCCAATGAAGAAAAATAACAAGTGGAAATATAAATTATTAAACCACTACTCCCCTTCATGCCTTTTTCAACTAGGCATTCAGAACAGACATCATGATTAATAGCCAAGCCACACACCAGGTCTGATGCTTATAGCATCTGACAGGACCCATCTGGGCCTTAGCTGTTTCCTAAGCAAAATGAGGGAACTGAAACTCATGATCAATAAAGTGTCTTAAGTAAGCATCAACAATCCAAACTTTTTAACTTTGAATGCTGACATTTTTTCATAGAACATAGAATCCTTTTGAAAATATTACCAAAATAAAGGTAATACAGAACCACAGTAGAGGTCATGAAGGAAACAGTAATGTTAGCAATCTGTAGATACAAACATGTGCTAGTATCATAAAAAACCTCCCCTTAGATTCTTGCAAACCAGCTTCCCTTTACCTTGACTTAGATGACATGACATTTTATCTGAAAAACCGTTCCTGCTAACTACTTCTAAGTTCCCACTGTGTACAATTTCATTTTGATCAAAGCATTTCAACCAAACTATGAACTACTTTTTCCATACTGGTCCTTGTCAGCTGGATCACAGAGTTGTCAACTGTATTGTGCATTTTAGCTTTTGTATGCCCTTCCCTATCCCAACAGAAGGGGGACAATTTAGAAAGGGTCTGGCAAAATACTGGAAAAAGGGAAATTTGCTCTCTGACTCTGTTCTTATTAAATAAGGCTGCAATATTTCATTTATAAATCCTGAGGGTGAATACTAGATCTTCTTCTTTGGTTACCTCCCTCATAATACTTATAAGCATTAGGAATATGCTAGCTCATTAATAAATGTTGAATATAAAATAAATAAAAAGCTGAAATTTTAGGAATTAACATGACACAGTTTAACTTGTCAAGTATGCTAACCAATATTTAGCAGAATGAATATGAAAGGCTATTTTAATGTAAACTGTCATTTGATAAACAGTTTGAAGCACTGGAGAGCACAGGCAAACCTTGCAACTTAATCTTTCTCAGCCTCCATGTCCTCATTTGTAAAACCGAAATCAGGTGAGTTTACATGATGGCTATAAAGATCAAGGCTAATATATGGGAAGCATCTACTGGTCCAAGCTCACAGTAGGTGCTCAATAAATATAGACCAATATTATGCTACTTGCTCACAGGTGTAACTTCAGACTTTCTAGAGATAAAGCCTTTCGTCTTTGCTTCATTTTCAATGTACTCCTCATTTGTATTTAAGTCCCTTCAGATCACATTCCAGTAAATAAATTTTAGTTATGTATGCTTCTCCCAAATATCAGCTTCACTTCAAGTTCTATTAGGAGGAAAACTTTCCATACTGTAACTGTAGAAAAATCAGTTTTCATATTTCATTACTTTTCTGAAGTCCTAGAACAGTAATAACATTTATGACACTGAGCACTGAAGTTTACGAAGCAGTAAATAGCATCTGTGGTGATTAAGCATCTCTGTTTCACTTCAGATACTCTGGTACCACTGGCATTACCCCTTAATTAAATACTTAATTATGTTACAGGTGGCCTGCACCTTTCAACAAAGGTTACGACGTGGATGATAATGGGGGGGACTAAAAAGCTGGGTCAACAAAATCACATCACACAAAAGTTCTATATTTTAAAAGAAAACATCAAAGCATACACACAAAAAAATCCAGTAAAAGCTGTCCCTTGGAAAGATATCAATTCTAATTGAAATTGTAAATTTCAAAAGCAGATTAAAACCACAAATATCAGGTAAAAGGAGGAGAATATTCCCTTTCCAATTTGTGCTGGAAATTAAAATAATTAGTTATAAAGTCATTTTATAATTTTCATTTACTATCAGCATGTTAGCAACTGAATAGCAAAAGAGCAGAATGGCACCAGTTTATATATTACCAAAGGTGCTCTCATTTATCTCAGAGTAAGATAAAAGAAGAGTTAAAGGAAAAACCTTAAAAACCCTTGACAAATTATCCTTAAGGTTTTATGGTTCATAAAATCTAACTGTCACCACTACTTTTGACTCTCCTAATTCAAGTAGCAAGAGGTAAGATCTGTACTTCTACACAGATAGGAAAAATGACCAAAAGGCTGCCACAAGTTATTCAGAACAGAAACTGTGTTTTCCAGCAAAAAGAAAAGTCCACTTTTTTACAGTTAAACAATAACAATTCTCATGTGGAGGGTGACAAAATATTCAATATGCTATATTTATGAAATGAGCAGCTAATCAATGATAGTAATGGTAACTGAAAGATAGTAATATACAAATAGTGTAATAAAGTGAAGGAAGAGCCATAGAGCAAATAAATCTTCACCCATATTAGTTTCTATCATCCCACTGTCCTCTTTCCCCGCTCCCTATTAGATACACACACACACACACACACACACACAAAAGGATAAATAGCTTTTTCTGATCTATGAGGTAAATCCCAAATAGCATCTCGTAGGTTCCTTCAACTAATTTATCTTGTATATTTTTCACTTGCCATAAAAATCTATTAACATGCTTTGCATAACCTCATTGTTATTACTTATACTAATAGGGAAGGGGACATAGTGGTAAATAATCCAAAACATTCAAAAAAACTCAACATTTTATACATTCATATAGGATGACAAAAGAACTTCAGGTCATGATGCAGAGGAACAAGGTCTATTCTTCCTGGAGAAAAACTACTTAGGAGGGCTTAAGGTGGCTGTTCTTTTCTTCACACATGTCAGCTGTCATTCCACAAACAGTGCTGAGAACAGCAGCCAGTGCGTGAAAACTGTAGGTGTCAGTTCACTGTATAGAAAACAATCTCATATATATGGGCAGCAGAGAACACTCGGAAATCAAGTGACATTGAATAGATAGATATAACTGGACTAAAACTAAATGAATCTAAAGTCTCTTTAAAACCACTGAGTCTATGATTTTGTAATACATGTTTCAACTTGTAACAAAATTTGGTGTTTTTCAAGAGTTCATGAAATTACATAAAGCACTAAAGGGAAGATTTGGGTCTAAGGGTCCCTGAGTTACTCCTTTTACAAATTCCTTATGTTCCTTGTTTGGTCATGGCACACATTTAAGCAGAGCTTACATTATTCAGAACTTTTCTGAACAAAGCAATAACTGCTTTCCCTTGGGGGTTTTTACCAAAACATTAAAAACAGAATGAAGAAACAAGAACTACAAGAATGAGAGAGAAATGGGTTGGATTGTAAAGAGATTTTAAGCCAAGGAATCTAGAACACTGATAAGAGTATATTTAAGGAGCTGACCATAAAGTCCCAAAGAGACAGTGATCCAATAGGATGAGTGAAACGAGCAGCTGTATATGAGTAAAGAAAGGTAGATGCAACTATATGCTCTTCAATTTGCTCAAGCTCACAAGTTTATGCAAAAAACAGAGTGAGGATCAAATATAAATTAATAGATAAGTAAAAGGAAGTCTTGTAGAGTAAAAGAAGGAGAATGGGAGAGAAAAGGGAAATAGAAAGAGGGGGTCATGAGCTGAAATCAATTTCTATGCATCTATGAGTTCTGTCAGGACAAACCAAATTACTATGTATACAAATTACCATGTATACAGCTCAACAACAATGAAAAAAAAAAAAAAAAAAAAAAAAACAGGGGCCATGCACGATGGCGCATGCCAGTAATCTTAGCAGCTCCAGAGGCTGAGGCAGAAGGACTGCAAGTTAAAGCCAGCCTAAGCAACAGCAAGGGGCTAAGCAACTCAGTTAGACCGTGTTTCTAAATAAAAATACAAAACAGGACTGGGGGTGTGGCTCAGTGGTTGAGTGTCCCTGAGCTCAATCCCTGGTACCCCGCCCCCACCCACAAAATCAAAACAAAACAGGTGAGGAAAACTTAATATAAAAAAGGAATCTGACCTAGACCTGGGTTGGGGATATCCTGAGGAAATGTTGGAAGCTTAAGGATGAAATCTAAAAGATGAATGTTTCAGACAGGAATAACATGTGAAAAGGCCCTGGGATGAGATGAAGTATGATACATTTGAAGAACTAAAAGAAAGCAAATGAAGCTCAAGAAGTAGGTAAGCAAGAGCAGACCTAATGCAGGACATTATAGGCCATGTTAGGTTTCAGTTTATAGCCCAATATCCTTAAGAAACCAGAGGACCATTTTTTAAACATAAAGCTATAATGATCAGATCCAGTGTTTAAAAAAACCGCTTGATACTATATAAAGAATAAATTTCATGTGACACATGTACACAATGGAATATTATTTAGTCATAAAAAGAATGAAATCCTATCATTTTCAGCAACATGGATGGAATCAGAGGACATTATGTTAAGTGAAATAACCCACACATAGAAAAATACCATGTGATCTCATTCATACGTGGAACCTAAAAAAGTTGATTTCATAGAAACAGAGAGTAGAATAACAGTCTCTAGAACTTAGGAAAAGTAGTGGAAAGGAAGGATTGAGGGCTGTCTGGTGGTGAGTACCAATAAACAAACAGGAGAAATAAGCTCTAATGTTCTCCAGCACAGCAGGGTGATTACAGTTCACAACAACTTATATATTTTATAAAGAACTAGAAAAGTTTGAAGTGTCCCAACACAAATAAATGATTTGGAGTAAGGGTGGAACTAGGAAATCAAACCCAGGACCTCCCCCATGCTATGTAAGTGCTTGACCTTTGAACTACATCCCCAACTTTTATTCTGAGGCAGGGTTTTGCTAAACTGCTCAGGGTGGCCTCAAATTTGAGATCCTCTTGCTCAGACTCCCAAGTACCTAAGAAGACAGGCACATGCTAAGAAATTACAAATATTGAAGAATTGGGAAATGATAATTACTGACTTGCTCAATACACACTGTATACATGTATAGTTATCACACTGTATCCCACAAATATGTACAATTATGTGTCAATTAAAATTTAAAATATTAAAATATTTTGTAAGTTACCAAAGTAGGGGCAGAGAGATTGAAATAGGTTGTTATGATGGTAACCTAAAACACCAAGTAGGGGTAGCAGAGATTAAAAAGTACAAGAATTCAAGAGGTATTCCCAGTAGGATAACTGCCAGAGCTATGTGATAAGAGGATGAATACAGGGCTCTTCAGAGAGATAGGCTGAGAATTCAGGAAAGTTTTCTGAAGACCAACTCTGACTCTTAAAGAACTAAAGGGTATTGAAAATAGTAAGAATTTCAGGCTTAAAGGAATGTTCTGAGATAAAGGAGGACCAAGAAAACCAAAGACAGAATTGTTAAATGTTTGGAATGAAGTCAGGGTGTGTGTGGTGGGAATGGCTTTTGTGTAAGAACATTACCATGAGAAGGAGCTGGGTGAAGAGGCAGGGTCAGATCCTGAAGGGCTTTCAAGAGAGAGAGAGAAATTGAATTTACACTACAGAGTTAATACATAAATTTACAGGAAAGAAACAGGACTTTAAATCTGACTTCTAGAAAGAATCTTCAGCCAGTGGTGTGAAGAGGGTTGAATATTGGGTGTCAGGAGACAAGGTGTGAAAAGGTGTAGAATCTATATGAGAGAAAATTATGAGGGTGGGTCAAAACTCATAAATTGAGTGGAGAAGCAATGGAAAGAACGAAAATAGGGCAAAAATTATATATAAGGCTGGAAAATGGCGTGAAAACCAAGTGGATGTGAAGAAGTCAGAGAAAAGGAAAAATTTAGGGCTATTTTCAAGTATCTGTCTGGAACTAATCATACTATGAAATCTTTTGTTGATACAGGATACAAGAGAAATGAAGTGACATATCAGATAACTATGACCAAATAAATGACAATTTTTACATTATATTTTAGATTATAGTTACATAATTATTTGGTTCCATACATCACAATTAAACCTGGGTTCAGAGGGAATAAGAATTATATCAGTAGGGTTTATTTTTTCATGCTGCATTTTATAGAACCTTACAGCAGGTTCTCAACAAATATTTTGTAAACAAATGAACAATAATTCTGCCAACCAAGTTGGTATCTCAATTAGCTAAGGCAGAGTACTGGACTACAATTACAGAAAAGTCTGGTAACAATAGTTTAAACACAGTTTACTTTAATCCAGGCAACAAGAAGTCTGGAGTTGGGCAGACCAGGGATGGTTCAAGTGCAGGTCAGAAAAGACATTACTGAAAAACTCAAGCTAAACCTCCAGGCATCATCCTGGCAGGAAGAAGCCTGTAGGGCCCAAAGATATCCTCCTTGGCTTTTTTTTTTCTTCCTTTTCAGTACTAGAGTTTGAAATGGGGGAGGAGGAGGAGATGGGACTTTACCACTCAGCTATACCCCAGCCTTTTTGTGGGGGTAACCAGGGATTGAACCTAGGGGCACTCAATCACTGAGCTATATCCTCAGCCCTTCTAGTATTTTATTTAGAGACAAGGTCTCACTGAGTTACTTAGGGCCTCAATAAGTTGTTGAGGCTGGCTTTGAACTTTTGATCCTTCTGCCTCAGCCTCCCAAGCCGCTGGAATTACAGGCATGCGCCACTGAGCCCAGCTCCTCCTCGACTTTTGATTATGGAAAGAAAGCTCTTCAGCAGACTTGTACTTAGATTTTCCTGGCTAGCATGCATCACAAGAACAACCCTGGCTGAAAGATGTCTAAAGGAGAAAGATGAGCAGGAACTAGGTAGTTAAAAATGGATATTAAATTACTCAGCATACATTTGACGTGGCAGAATTTATATTTGGTTTAACAGAAGTCTTTTAAAAGATGATGATGATGATGAAGAAGCAATGCCAGAATTGTAAGAAAAAAAATAACACCAGATCTTGATTTCTAACATCATTTTAGAATAAAAGGAAGAGGACTCCTTGGTAAAATGGCTCATTATTGGGTTATGGTGAGAAATAAATATGCCTAGAGGATCTTGCAGTGACAGAAAATAAGGAAATGCTTAAAAGCAAGTACGTGTACACACACAAACACACACACACACACACACACACACAATCAGAAAACCTTGTTGATGGGGTACGTCAAAGGGGTACAGGAAGCAAATAAAAGACCACTCAATGGCCAAAACTAGAACAATTTGAACAATAAAATGAAGTAATATTGGATTAAAACTCAAAGTATAAAATAAATCTCCATGAATTCATACCAAATGTGACATCACGTATAAGTGATTCATTAAGTAAATAAATGGAGAAGAACATATAAATATCCTCTGCAGAATTCCTCATACCAATTTACTTTCTCAAGGAAGGGGCTGAGTGTAGTTCAGTGGTAGAGTGTGTGCTTGGCATTCACAAGACCCTGGGTTCAATCCCCAGCACAAAATTCCAAAAGAGATATCCTACAAAAATATTTTACTAGCACTCCTTAAATTACCAAGGACATAAAAAAAAAACTAGAAATTGTCCAAGAGGAACATAAGGAAACCTGAAAACTAAATCTAATGAGGCATCCTGGATGGGAGACTGAAATAGAAAAGGATACAGGTAAAAACTAAGGCAATGTGAATCTACTATGGACCTGAACTAATAATAATGTATCAATATTGGTTTATTAATTGCAATAAATGTACCATACTTTGTCAGATGTTGCTAACAGGGGAAACAGGTGTGTGTGTTGGGCGGAGGGGGCGATAAGTCTCCGTACCACCTTAGTTTTTTGTAAATTTAAAACTGTTTTTAAAAAATCTGTTTTGAAAAGATTCAAGAGCTACTTGTAACACTATCACAGTATTAGCAATGTAAGGTATATTTGATCTATTTTGTTTTCCACCATGAGCATGTGCAGTCAAACATCCAACAGGTTGTTTTATTTTTTTTTTCCTATTTATTTTAGTTAAAGGATAAGTGCTTACTCACTCTAGATAGACTAGAAAATACAAATTTTCACTGTAGACAGACTAGAAAAATACAAAAATTTGTATAATACTACCAGCCACAAATAATGATTATCATTTTGATCTGCAGCCTTCCAGCCATGTATGTACATATCTATTCATCTGTATACAACTCCTTAATCATCCGTTTCCTCATTCACACAGACAAGCTTAGATTTGACCTCAAAGGTAACTTTTTCTGGGAAATCTTTCCTGCTTCCCATTCCAGGTTAAGTCCTTCTGACAAGCCACTTGCATAGCTCCCCACAGCACTCTTTCCTAGTGTTGATCACATTTGTAATCAATTCAAAAATTAATCATTATGAATGTCTGTCCACTAAAACATAAGCATCATGTACTATTCGTTGAAGGTTCCTCACATGATGCCTTAAACACAGCAGGTTTCAATGAATGGCAAATGAACACATATGCAGTAAGGTAAATATATTGCTACTAAAACAATATGCATAGCTATAGGAATTGTTTATGATATCTCAGTGAAGAAGCAAATGCAAAACAATGTATATAGCAGATTCCTAATTTTTGTTTCAATAATTAACAGCAATAATTGTACATACAAAAACAAATAAAACATACAAAACACCAGTTCATAGTAATTAATTCTGGGTGAAGGGGTTCATAGGCTTTCTTTTTCTAGTAAATGATTTGCCATGTTTCAATTTTTAATAAGTATGCATTTTTTTACAAATGAAAACAAGGATAAAATATGTATTTATTAAAGAAAAATTGAAAAATAAAAACAATTTCTTTTTTAAAAATCTCTTATTGTCAACTTCATTACACCAGATACAACTACAATTAACAATTCAGCATATTTTCCTTTTAATTTGTAACTTACATATTTATTTTCAACATGGCATAGAAATTTATATTTTGACTTTTACATCTCATTTCAATCTTACAATCACCCTCAGACACACAACCCTTGGCCACAGAAGAAGTGGTACAAAGAGACTGAATAATGAGTGCATGGTCACAGAATTGGTCAGAGGCAGGCAGAAAAATGGCATTTCCCGACTTTTACACTCACTTCTCATTAGCCCTAACAGTTCAGCAACAAGTTATGAAAGCTAAGGTGTCATATTTACCATGTAACAAGTGAATTCAAGTTAAATAGTTCTACAACTTTAATCACTTTAGAATATTTAAAGTTTTCATAGAGTTAAACAAATATTCACAGTGGTCTTAAGAAAGAAATATATCAGTAATGATTTTTTTAAAAAGCATAACTATTGATAAGGTGAAGAATTCTGAGGGAGCTCAAGGGAACTACAGTGGGTGAAAAAAGAAGTTCAAAGGTAATATAATATATGGTTCCATTCATAGTGCAGTCTCAAAATGACAAATATTTCAGAAATGGAGATCAGATTAGTAGATGCCAGGGATAGTGATGGGGAAAAAAATTAAGGATTATTATAAAAGAGTACCATGAGAGAGATCTTTGTGGGTATGGAATAGTTCTGCATCTATGATAGTTCTATGCTGGAATTAGAAAATCTACAGATGTAGAACTATACACTTGGGGTAGTTGGGATTGCAGGTATAAAAATAGTGAAATCTGAATAAGCTTTGTGGATTATATCAATGTCAATTTCACGATCTTGTTATTATTAATACAAAATAGTGTTGTACAATGTTACCACTGATAGAAAATGATGGTAGTACTGATGGAAACTAGAATTTTGGCATTCTTGTGAAAATTTATTTTTAAAATGAGCAAGAAAGACAGGATTAAAAAAACATTAAAATCTCACAATTTACCCTAACCAAAACCTCCTTATATTGGGGTTTCAATCAGACTAATTACTGGATGTGGAGGGTTAGGGTTAGTATATAGTATAGGAAACAATATGTACAGTAAAGGAGAGAATTCCTAGAGAAGCTGTCCAACCACAGAGTGGAGTCTCAGAGAAGCATTGAAACTCCCCCCCAATAGAGATCTCTGAACGGAAAAGATGATTTTCTTAAAAAGGATATCAAACTCATGAGTTTACAAAATGGACTAAATACTTGTTTTACAGCCCTTTATGAATTTAGCAAATACATGGCATAAACAACCCAAATTCAAAAGAAAAGCTTTACCAAGCTTTGATCTAGAACAAAGAAGATTAATGACCTAATAGTTTCTAGAGAAGACTGCCTCCAGCTGCAACAGCAATCATAATCATAACAGCAATCATAATATGGTATAAGACCATGAAATCTAATAGCGACTCTAATCTAAGGAACTACTCGTACTTCATCACTCCTAATAAAAGCAGATTTACCTTCTAAACTTGTTCACTGAGTGAGGGAGGACCATGCTGGGGACCCAAACCCAGGCCTCACATATACCAGGCAACTGCTTAACCATAAGCTGCATCCCTAACCCCTCTACAATTCTTACAGAAAAAGTGGACAGGTAAATTTCTGGCAAATGGAAGGTAAAGAATAATTTGCATACCCCAGCAACCCTCATAAAACTCAAGGCTTTGAATCTTTTGAGTGATTTACAAGCACCTTGAGTTTCAAAAAGAATAAAACTGTTGAAGAAAATATTTATATAAGGAAAAATATGTGTATATTAACTAATTAGGATCATTGTTTCTGAGGTAACCAAAGAGTTAATCACTGATTTTCAAGTTTTCTAAATAAAATAAAGGAAAGGAAAAGAAAACTGGTTGTAATCGCCACACAGGAAACTTTTGTTGGATATACAGAGGAATCAAAGAGCAGCTCATGATACTAATGGGAAAGTACACTTTAGCTAATAGACAGACCTAGAGCATAGAAATGGAAGATACCTTGCAGTACTTCACTTTTTAAGATGTTTTAGGGAATAAGAAAATATATTATCATCCACTTCAATTTCCCAACATATAAAATAAAAATACTGGACATGGACCTTTGTTTGTAATGCTATGCATCATCAATTCCTCTCAAATAGTTGTTTCTAACCCAGAAGGCTGTCTGTCTATTATAGCCTTCCTATTCCAAATTTACAGATGCACTCCATCAGAGCAGAGCAAACTGGTTGCCATGTCTGGCAGTATTACTATGGACAATCCTTTACTCTTTCTTTATCTTTATTCACTGTCTTCATTAGCGAAAGGGAAGCTGTTCCCAGGAGAAAATATTGTTAAAGGGTCAAATACAAAGCAGGGCCAACATGCGTTTTTATTATAAATACAAAAATGTCTTTACATTTGATTTTTCTCTTGGTAATCATCACTGAAATTATTAATATATGATGTAAAATTTTTTAAAAAAGAGCTTGTGAAATATTCTCCTAAGTGGGACTGGCGGCCACCCTTAGTCATTTATGAATTTCACCTCATGATCCTAGTTTCTTTTTTTGTTTCCCTAGTATCACTGCCAACAAGAGAAATAATGATCTTAGTCTGTCCTTATTCCTGCATGCCTCCAAGAGAAATCAATTGGTACAGACAGAATTCAATAATAAAATGTCTATCCCCACTACAGTATAATTGTTTATATATACAGCCATTTTACCCACTGACCTCTTCAGGAATAAAGCACTCTATCTCAATCATTTTATATCACTAATGTTGATCATGAGGCTTGCACATAGTAAGCACTAGGGAAATATTACAAAAACATTTAATAATCCCTGCAAAACTTTCTACAGAGGAACAGAATTTTTTTATTAGAATTTTTTCTAAGTTTTTCTAGAAAATATAAAATAGAATATCGATACCAACAATTTATGCTTTCCCTCTACAGTTCATTGGTTTTCATACCTCAGAGTTTCATACCACCTTACTAGTCCAGGCAGTTGAAGCTCTTATTTTTTATAATGAAGTTTAGGACTTTAGAGCCAAACAAAGAGATCCTCAAGGATAGGTATTATGCCTTATTTATCTCTGCACTTTGAATGCCTGGTTATAATATATGAACTCAATAAATTTTTGCTGAATAAATGCATTATTGAATTGATACACAGTGTATTTTCATACTATTTTTCCTAGTGGCCAAAAAATAATTTTCGGTATTGTATCCATAATCCATGTAAAAAAAATTCTGAAATATTTGTCCCACTAGTGTTTGTATGATAATTTGATATGGAGCCATAAGGTATCAAATTGAATTCTGTTCCTGAGTCCCACATAGAGCAAAATTTTAAAATAGTATTTGAAAAAAAAAAGAATAAAAAAACTAGCTAGTATATATTCTCTGAAAACCCTTCCCTTAGGGTGACCATGGCAAACGGTGGACCTGAGCTGCCAAGCACTTTTATTTAGGGAGCGTAAATGAACAGTGACAGGGGTACTAAAAAGTCAGAAGTAGTTAACCTCCTTGTAAAGTCCACATTGTCTTGGCAAATTAATGTTCCCAAGAGGAACTACTACATTTCTATTTTGAAACTGATTTTTAAAAGGTGTTTGTGAAGTCTTTGGATTTATTTTCCCTCAATAATACATGTAAATCAAATTTTCTCAGCTTATAAATTAAATGATGATTTATCTTACTAGAATCTGAAAATCCAGCTGTGTCCTACCCCCTGTTTTTTAATGCCTCTCCCACACAGTGACTAAGATTCTTGGGACATGAACTTAGTTTATCCTGAAATATAATCAACATAAATTTTAGTTAAGTTATATGACATTAGATTAGCTTGGAAGAATGAACTAAGAAAAAAAAAAAAGAACAGCCACAAATATAAGGTAACAGTGTGAATGTAATGAGAGAACTGATACAATTTGTAATTTAAAAATAAATTATAACCATAGACTAATCTAATTTTGTTTTGTTTTATTTACCAGGGATTGAATCCAGTAATGGCACTTAATCATTGAGCCACATCCCCAACCCTTTTTATGTTTCATTTTGAGATAGGGTCTCACTAAGTTGCTTAGGGACTCTTAAATTATTGAGGCTGGCTTTCAATTTGCAATCCTTATGCCTGGGGCTCCTGAGCTGCTGGGATTACATGCATGTGTCACTACACCCAACTGACTAAGTTCTGCACTTTAGAAATCTAACACTATATAATTTCAATTTGTTTACTAAACATTCTAAATTGTAAGAGAAATCTACCTTCAAAATATTCTATACAGACCTTAGGTAATATCCCATTTGTTAAGCCATGTTAGCCATATACTTGAACACTTAACATCTGCCTCCTGCTTTTACACAGACAGACAGACAGACACACACACACACACACACACACACACAGATTCATCTTTGGATTTTAAAGAATGACACAATGAACTCCAACATTTGTAGTTT
This sequence comes from Urocitellus parryii, assembly GCF_045843805.1. NCBI lineage: Eukaryota > Metazoa > Chordata > Mammalia > Rodentia > Sciuridae > Urocitellus > Urocitellus parryii. The sequence goes on along the minus strand of NC_135536.1, from coordinate 119,119,819 downwards.
ATTATCTTTGATAAAGGAGACCCTCAAAAACATCCATAACCAATACTTTCAAATTACTCTCCTATGATGACAAACCATAATATTTTGGGTCTTGATAATCTTTTAAACAGAAGAGTAAACATCGAAATATTAAATCAGGAGAAAATTTAAAAAGCACAAAAATCTCCAATAGAAACAAAAATGCTTGAATAATTTTAAAACAAATTTTTGCCTTCTTCCTAAGAATGAAAATCTACATTTTCTACTATCATTAATGAAGTGTAGGGTCCCTTTTCCTTGGTTCAATTGCATTTCCATCTCATGACAGAATTCACTGAATAGGAGGAATATTTCCTTATCAAAGAAAATTTCTACTTTGTAATCTCTAAGAGGGAAAAAAAAATCATTCTTGGCTCCTGGATCCAGCAATGTTGAAAAGACAACTCCCTACGATGTTAAGATGATTCTGAAACTGCCAGTCTCTCATTTTCACCCAACAGAGAATGAGAATCTATATTTTTAATATTATTATATGTATGAATTAGCATGACATGTGAAATATATAAAAAAATTGCTGATGACAAATGAGTTCATACTATAGGCAGACAGAATAAAAGGTATTTCATATACTAAATTTCAAAAATCTTTAGAAATTAAGTTTAGAAAGTAAATTAATCCCAATTGGGATCACTATTATTCCTTCAAGCAAACATTCAACAATAACCTATATCCAAGAATATTTATCAGAAAATAATTTGGCTATTATTTAAATATAGAGTCTTGGAATACAAATAGAAAATCCAAGCATTTCTTCTATGTAACTAACAATGTCACTGGACAAACTGTATTACAAAAAAAAAAAAAATGAAGATTTTAGAAATGAAAAAATAACTATTCTTAAACTATTACCAGTATGTATTATAATACAGTAATATATTAATAATTATAAAATCAAATATTTAGATGTTAGGTAAACTTGGTCTCTGTACTCACCAGTCTGATTCTAAATGAAGTAAATCATCATTGGGGCAAAGGTATACACATCGAAACTGAAAACAGTCAGTTAAAGAAATAATCCAATGAATCATTGTAAATTCTTATGCCAATAAGATAAAAACCCAAATTGGTTCTAATGTATTCTAAACATTGTCTATATTTTATTATTACCTATATTTTATATAAATAAAGAACACATAATTATGAAACATTTATTTTTATAACATGAATGTGAAACTGGCCAATATTAAGCATTAGTGGAATACTAAACAAATTATTTTTATAATAAAGTACACTAAGACCAAAACTAAATATTCCTATTTAACAGAAAAGAAAACCTAGGTTTGGATTGTTCTTGAATTCTTTTATGTGAACCCTGAATGACTAAAACACTATACCAAAAGAAAAATCAAAATCCATACAAATGATAGATTTTTCTTTTGATATAATCAGAACTCAAAAACCTATTTAAGATAAAAACACAGTATTAACAAAAGCCAAAGATAAAATCATTAAAAATTAAGTAAAGTACAAACACTTTGACAATTTAAGAATTAAATTAATTAAAGTAATTAAAATTAAATTAATTAAGCACATTATGGAATAAGAAAGGGAAACACACACCTTAGTCACAGTGCCCTTAAAACAGCAATAGTTCACACTGATTTCAAAGATGCTTCAACATCAAAAACAACAGCACAATTCCCTCACAGGTTCTTTACAACCACTACTCTACAGTCCCAAAGGAGATGACTCTATAATGGAACCTTTACTTTCCAATAACATGGCAAAAGATCACTTTATAATATACCATGTGGACTTTAATCCACTGATTGGCCCATTAATACACACCAATTTTTAAAATACTTTCCTACACAATGCTCAATTTCCTCTTCAATGGAAAAAAAGTATATCTATCTTATATAATTATAAGGAATAAAGACAAAGTATGCACAGGGATCCTGCAGGATTTCTGGCACAATTACAAATTATGAATATACTATAAAGTTGTAAAATAACATCTTTAAAAAGAATGAAAGAAACAAGACCTCAACTGAGGATCTTACATCATGCAAACTAAATCTGGTAATGTGACCTCAAAGTTCCCTTTACAAAAATTACCTTAAAACTGTAACAAAATCACCAAAGGTTCTATTCAGTGAGACAAATTTAAAATGTAAAGTAAGGGAAACTAGATGAAGTAATATTTACTGGCTGCCTGCCACACATTAGGCATAATACTAGAGGCACATTACAAGAAATCTATGATGTAGGTGATCTTAGTGCTAAGGAAACTGAAGCTCTCTGACAGCTCTTCAGTGGCAGTGCTGGGATCCAACTCTGGCCTGTGTAGTACCAAAGATGATTTTCTTTCCACAGTATCACACACAATTTATAGAAAAGTAAGGAGGAAATTTGGAAAGCATAAATATTAGACAAGTGCTTGTTTTTGAAACAAAGGACTTATTTTCACTTAAACGTTCAAGGAGCAACAATAAAAATACTAGCTCTGGATCAATGATTGGAAAACTGAACTGAAAATCTTACACGCCAATTAGACAAAGATTATTTTAAAAATAAAACACAGTAAAATATTCATTCACCACACAAGTTGCTTAGGAGGTACAGAAAGATACAGAAGGTGTATAAACTTTGAGTCTACAAAAATAGTTCATGCATTACATTTCTTTAGAATCCTAAATGTAAGATTAGATATTTCTCTATTTTCATGAAAAAAAATCACATTTATTTTTCAATAATGGACTAAAAATACATCCAACAGGCCATGAAGTAATTTTGCTGCTTATAGAAGTACCACTACAAATTGGTAATTTACATGAAAAGCATGATTTGGAGCCCAAATGAAAAGCAAAATAAAAATTTATCTTGGCCAATGCACACCACAAATCACCTTGAAAGGTTCTCCTCAGAGTAAAAAGCCACTCTCCACTTTCTAGCTAATGATAGAGATATAAACACTTCCAAACAAAGCAAGGGTTATTATTCTTGACTAAAAGACTATTCAAGTTATGTTTCCAGATAATGAAGGGTTTTGTTGTTTAGGAACCAATCAATTCCAGATTGTCTTTTGCCAGGTCTGAATTCCAGCCTGACTTTTCCTCCCACCCCTACTCTGCCAATTAGCGCATTTTGGACCACTGCACTTCTCACCTAAGCTAGGGTAAGTTGGTTTACAAGTGTTTTAATATTTGATATTACCAAGAAAATCAGAAACAATAGTACATTCTAATGATACATACAAATGATTTTCAGGAAATCAACAATATAACTCTTTTTCATTAGCAAGAAGGACCTGGATGTGAATCAAATATATCAATGTCAAATGTACCAAATATATCAGTGATATAAAAAAAAAGATTTGTACAGTTTACTTTAAACAAAGATGGTAGAGAAAATGCTAAATACAGTCCTCCTTAGTTTGAAAAAAATATAATTTCCTTCCTCAATTTCACTTGTCAGTTAACTACATTGTGGTTCTAATCTAAGGGCTGGGTTGATTAACCCTGTGAATCAAGAAGTGGAAATGTTACCTATCTCTCTCTCTCTCTCTCTCTATCTATCTCTCTCTCTCTCTCTCTCTCACACACACACACACACACACGAAATAATTCTTAAATTTTTAAGTGTATCGAATAGTTTGAAATAAGGAAAATATAGTAAAAGTACAAGTTACTTTTAATTTTTTAGTTTTAAAATAATAATTATAGAACATTTGAAAAATACTGGCCTGTATAAAAAAAAAGACAAATCACCAGCAATCATACAAAAGAGAGATAACTACCAAAATGTTGATAACTACTAACAAGTTAATGTAACTATTTCTCAACTAAAGATTTGTTGTAGGAGGTGCAAATCCAGAATCAAACCATTTCTGCTCATTGGTCCAAGCTACTATCATCTCTTGACAGAGTTATTATAACAGCCTGCTATCTCTATGCTGCTTCCATTCCTGCTCCTCTCCAGTCTATTGTATCCCAAGCAGCCAAAACAGTCTTTTAAAATGTCATATTTCATTCTTTTCCTCAACATCTTATAATGGCTTCTCATTTCATCAGAAAGTAAAGGCTAAAGTGCTTATCATGGCCATCAAGCCTCTCCAAGTTAAGCCCCCAACTTCTGCTTAGCTTCCCCTATTTCTCACACACACTCTCTGCTTAATCTGTGTGAGTTAAGCTGACATCCAAGCTCCTGCTGGAACACAGTTCCCTCCACCAGGAATACACTTCCCCCAGAGATCAACATTGCTTTCTTCCTCCCCAGCTTCTTTTAAGTCTCTAATCAAATATCCTTTTTCAGAGACTTCTCTAATTAACCTTTTATAAAGTACTAATCTTCCCATCTACCCTCACTTGGTACACTTTAGCACTCTTGCTCTGTTATACTTTTTCTCCACAGCACTTATCAACAATTGACAAACTATTTGCTTATTGTTATATCTCTATCAAGGACAACATAAACTCTAGAATGTAAGTTCTGCAGAGAAAGAAAATGGTCTATTTTGTTTTTCCCTACTCAGTACTTTATCTCTAGGTTCTAGAACAATGCCTGATGTGGAGGCTAAGTATTCCTATGTGAATAGCTGAATGATTACATGAGTAATTAAGAGTAGAGTGTATTTAAAATTTAATCTCAGCTTTTAACATTTACTATTATTTGGTAAAGCATTCCTAATTGTTAGCATTCTATTTTAGATATACACTATAGTATAGTCAATCTATTTTCTACTTTGAATATTTAGGTGTTTCTAAATATATGACTAAATATACAATTATCATAAGTATCTTTATATACACGTCTATATATTTAAATGTCTTTTTTTCTGATAGTACTGGGAATTAAGTTCAGGGTCATTCTTCCACTAAGTTACATTTCCCACCTCTTTTTATTTTTTATTTTGAGACAGAATTTCCCTAAGTTGCTGAGGATGGCCTCAAACTTGCAATTTTCCTGCCTCAGCCTTCCAAAACACTGGGATTACAGGCAGGAACTATTAGCTAAAAGACTTTCTTGCACAGCTCTGATAATTTTTCTATGATATTCTATATCTATTTCAGACAAATTTTATTAAATTCCCCTATTCCATCACACCTCTGAATCAAAAAAAGTTAATTAGAATTTTCACTTAAATTGTATTAAATTCACAGTCAGGAAAAATCCATATAATAATGGATCTTCCTTTTCAGAAACATATTTGATCTTTCTAATCAAGTATTTTTATGTACTGCTACAAAATTAAGTTTTTAAAAAATTAATTCCTGCAGTTCATTTCTTTCAAAATACTTAGGGTTTTATTTTCCATTATAGTATCTAATTATGTATTGCTTGAATATTGAAAAAGTACTGATTTTAGTATACTTAGATTTCTACTCAAGTATCTTCATGTTCTGCTACAAAATTAAAAGTTTTTAAAAAATTAATTCCTGTACTTCATTTCTTTCAAAATACTTAGGTTTTTTTCATTATATATAATTATGAATTGCTTGAACACTGAAAAAGTACTGATTTTAGTATACTTAGATTGTAACCAACTACATAACTTCATATTAGTTCAAACAGGTTTCAAGGTAATTTCCGTAAGATTTTTAAGTAAATGTACCACTGAGAATAATTATAATTCTGTCTTCTCTCTTGTCAGGGCTGTCCCCCACCATGCAGTCCCTCTGATCCTGACTATCCTTTATTCCAAGAAGGCATCCTCCCTCCTTGCAAGGTTTCTACTTTGTTGTGCCTGCTTACCCTTTCATACAAAGGTATATGGACCATACATAATGATTTATTCAGCATCTCTTCCCATGATCCAGGTAGTGTGCTCTTTCATGGGAGAGTTTATGGGTTGGCTCTATATCTATGCCTCTGACAATTCATTTCTTTTCATACTCTAGCAGAAATGCCTTCAATTTTGAAAAGTCCAGTAGGAAATGTTTTCATGTTTCTCTTTGTATTAATTTTGGGTCAGCAATGTTTTCTTCTATTGTTTCTTTGACCAATGCATATGCTCTACTTCTTTCTGATATTCCTATTTGACATTATATCTCCTAATCTACCTTCCTTTTGTCTTCCTTTCTCATTGCTTTCATTTCCCCCATCTTTTCCCTTTATAATTAGGAAAAGATTTCCTAAGTTCATATTTCTGCAGTTTTCTAGTTTTCTGCACACATAGATTTTAGTTTTGCAACCATGTTTTCCATGCATTCACAATCCTAACATATCGCTCCCTATTCATTACTGACATCCAGCTTTTACAGCTTTAATGATGGAATTTTTTTTTAGTTGTAGATGGACACAATATCCCTATATTGGTTTTTTGTTTGTTTGTTTGTTTTATATGGTTATGAGGATCAAACCCAGTGCCCCACACATGCTGGGTGAGCACTCTACCACTGAGCCACAAACCAAGCCCCTAATGATGGAATCTTTTTGACAACAAAACCTTAACAGATTGCCAGCTTAGATCCAGCAACCTGGAGTGTTTGAGGTGAGGATGTTGTGAAGTGGGAACTTGGTGACTAAACCACTTGTATGAACAGGAGCTACTATGAGCAAACTCTGGATTATGAACACTTTTCACAAAATACCAATACTTCTGATCAGAGAGGCAAGAGAGAAGTTTAAGTGTATGCCTTGTACAATCACCCTCCCAAATAAGGACTCTTAGAAAGGTTCTCACAAAGGATGTCACCCAATTACTTCTTTCATTGTAGGTACACAATAAGTGAAGATAGGAACATAAGAGAAAAAAACAACAAAATAGCCATTGAAGAGGTCACTCTAGCCCTTAGGTTGCCAGTAGTAAGAGGCATGATTATATTCTACATTATAGTTTGGGAAGCAGATAAGGGAGCAAAAGAAGTCCAAATAAATTAAATTGGGTAAGATAATACAGTCATAAGAGCTCCATTTTAAAAGAATCTTCTAGGTATGCTAAGAAAAAAATAATGTAGCTTATTTTTAAAGAAGCCAAGAATGATATGTCATTTATTTCAGGAAAACTTCAGTGAATATTAATTTTAAAAATAAGGAAGAATAATCATTAAGATCATAATCATAAAGTGAGAATGTGATGACTTGTTTAAAATTAATAGGTCTGTAGCATCATCCTGAGATTAATATAAGAACATCATCCTGGTAATAAAGATCCTGAATATAAAATCCCAAACAGGAGATAAAATGCAGATTAAATTTAGTTTTGCACAGAGGTTCTACACCAGCTCAATTTTTAATTGATATTCTTGCCTTATATACCATATTACAAGACCTTTACCATAGATAGACTGATTCTTGTGAGAGAAATGACATCTTAAAACCATGACATCATGCAAAAAGTGAATTCTAGAAAACTCAATAGGAAAAATGTCATTTCTCAGTACCCCTTTTATTATAGCACAGTTGCGAACCCAGTCTCACTAGGAGTAGGGAGAGAAACTCTGGAACATCATTTCATCCTTGAGCATGACAGGGAAGAAACCACTCTAGTATTTCATGCAACAAAGCTGAGCAGGAAGGGCCGGAACTTAAAAATCAATTCTCTTGGTATATTAGTCTGTTTTCATTAAATTACAACTGAATCTGCCAATGATGCTTTAAAATATAATAAATTTTTCCAGGTATAATTAAATGAAAAATAGTCTGGATAGGAAACACCATTACATAGTTTTCTGGAATCTATAATAAATGATCTTGGGAGAAGGGAGAGGTCATTATTTTTCAAATGTTTAAAACAGTAGAAATTCAAGGTTTTAGAGTGTTTTTTGCTTTGTTGTTGTTTTGCTACTAGACTCAAACTATACACCAAAGGATATAAACTGAGCAATGATAATCAAATCAGCAGGGACAACTCAGCATTCACAATTAACACAGAAGACAATGAAGGAGTCCTCTCTAAAGACTGCAATTCTGTATGATACAGATTTAATTTAGGCCACAGAAAATTCTGCAAAGATCTGACAGCTTCTGCTTTTCCCAGATGAACCTTCATGCATTCATCAGCATAAATAATTAGATTCAACCTTCTCTATCAGAAGCAAAATGAAGTCACTTTCATCACACTGAGGAAATAACACCTTTACCCCATCCAAATCATGCACATCAGCTGATTCAACCTATAAATGTGCTCCTTCAGAAACTGATGCCTGTAATGAAAAAAATCTGTAACCTGAAAAGGTATGCTCTCCAACTAATAGCATACTTTAATTAAGTGTTTCTAGCTTCTGTTGAGTATCCTTAAAAGGGTAGGTATGAAACGCTACAAAAAATAAACTAATCTCAATTGTTGTGCATCTAAAAAATTCCTACCAAAAAGAAATTCCTAAAACAAAAACTAACTCTTCAGAATCAATTTAGTCAGCCTCTAAAAAAATCACCCCACAATAAAATCATCAGGTCAGAACTAAATCATAGTAGATTCCAGAAGACAATAGAATTTCTATCTATGCTAAATTAAGAAAACTAAATATAAAATAAACATAGTAAATTAATTAAGATTAGGCAGCTTTAAAATATATATTCTTTCCTTATAATAAAAAAATCCTCTAAATCTCAAAAGTAATGCTGACCTGGGTATGTTGGCACACACCTGTAATCCCAGCAGCTCAGTAGGCTGAGGCAGAAGGATTGCAAGTTAAAAGCAAGCTTCAGCAACAGCGAGGCACTAGGCAACTCAGTGAGACTCTAAGACTCAGTGAGTCTCTAAATAAAATACAAAATAGGGCTGGGGTGTGGCTCAATGGTTGAGTGCCCCTGAGTTCAATCCCTGGTACTCAAAAAAGAAAATAATAATAATAATAATAATGCTGACTTTTAAAATAAGCAAGTTGCAAAAATACAAATAATACAATTCCCAACTTATGATGGTCTGACTTACAATTTTTCAATTCTATGGTAGGGAAAAGGTGATTTATGTTCAATAGAAACTGAATTTAGAATTTTGATCACTTCACAGATTATCAAGATACTACTCTCTGATGACTCTGAGCAGTGACAGTGAACCACATCTCCCAGTCAGAATAAGATTACCAGGGTAAACAACCAGTACTCTACAATGTACTGTGTAGAAAGCATCTTTTAGACATTGTATTTTCACATCCATGATCCATCTGTGTGTCTGAAATAGTCAACACTATTATAAAATAGGCTTTGTGTTATGCCAAACTATAGGCCAATGTAAATCTTCTGAAAGTGTTAAGGTAAGATTAATTATTTGTATATTCTGGATAACAATTCCTTATCATATATATAATTTGCAAATATATTCTCCCTTTTTATAAGTTGCCTTTTAACTTCATTGATGATGACCTTTGATTGATGAAAGTTTTTAATTTTGATTAAGTCCCACATATTCATTTTGTCTTTTACTGCCTGTGCTTTGGGTGTCATATCCAAGAAATAACCGCCAAACCTTATGTCATGAGATTGGTTTTTACCTACATTTTCTTCTAAGAGTTTTATAATTTACCTTTTACATTTAGGTCTTCAATTCATGTTGAAGTAATTTTTACATATGGTATAAGGTAAGGGTCCAATTTTACTTTTTTGCTTAAGGATATCCAGTTTTCCCAGAGTCATTTGTTGAAAATAAACTGTCCTTTTCCCATTGAATGATTTTACCACCCTTTTTGAAAAACATTTGACTGTGCATGAAAAGGCTTATTCCTGGGCTCTTCTATTCCACTGGTCTATAAGTTTGTCTACGTGGATTACCATAGCTTTGTCATAAATTGGGAGTCACCCTGGCTCCAAAGACTAACTTCCCCATCCCTCGAAAAGAGCCATCCAATGGTGAGCCCTGATGGCTCTCATGATCCTTACCCACCAATCAGACTAACCCTGCTGGCTCACATGATCCTTACCCACCAATCAGACTAGCCCTGCTGGCTTACATGATCCTTACCCACCAATCAGACTAGCCCTGCTGGCTCACGTGATCTTTACCCACCAATCAGAAAGCACCCCATGCCAACTCTCAAGAACCCTTCAACCATTAAACTGTCATTAACTCTCAAATCACCCCCAGCTCTAAAAATATGCAGAGCTGTTCCTCAATAAATGGGTATTTTCTCCAGGGACGAGCCTTGTTCGTTCTTTCAAGTTTTGAAATATGGAAGTGTGAGACTTCCAACTTTATCTTTTTTCAATATTTTTTTGGCTATTTGGGATCTCTTGAGATTTCATAAGGATAAATCTTTCTGCTTCTACAAAAAAGTCATTTGGATTTTAAAGGAATGAAATTTATAAATTGCTTTGGGTAGTATCTTAAGAATGTTATGTTTTTCAATCCGTAAATATGTGTTTCCACTTATTTACATCTTATTTAATTTTTTGGACTGCTCATTGTTATTATATAGAAATTTTTGAGGGTTGATTTTGTATCCATGAACTTTGCTGAATTTATTAGTTCCAACCATTTTTTTGGTGTGATCTTTAGAGTTTTCTACATATAAGATCATCTCATCTGCAAACAGATACTTTTACTTTTTCCTTTCTAATTTGGATAACTTTTTTTCTTTTTCTTTTTCTAATTGCTCTGGCTAGGACTTCCAATACTATGTTAAACAGAAGTAGCAAGAATGGGAATTCTTGCTTTGTTCTTGGGGTTAGAGGAAAATCTTACAGTTTTTCACATTGAGTATAAGGTCAGCTGTGGGCTTTTCATAAATGGCCTTTATAATGTTAAGGTAGTTCTCCTCTATTTCTAGTTTGTTGACTTTTTATCATAAAAGGGTGTTACATCTTGTAAAATATTTTTAATCAACTTAGATGATTATGTGATTTTTTATTCTTCATTAGACAACCTGATAGCTTTTTAAGGCACATCTCATTCCTTCAAAAAGTTAATACCCTCATTTTGCATGGAGCTTCTCTTAATTTTTGTAACAAAATGCTTAAAGCAGAATGTAGTGACACAAATTCTTTGAGTTTCATGAAAGTCCAGGGGTTCTAAAGAAGAGGATACTAATTAGAAGGCAACTTTCAAAGGAAACATATTTCACAACTAGCTCAGACTGGGAATCACATCAAATAAGACTTCCAAAAAAGATCAAGAAAGACCAATATCATTAAGGTATATCAATATACAACACAGAACTGACAGAGTATTAATATAAAACTCATTTAAATCCATTTTTAAAAGCCTTTGTGTATACACTGATTATGGCACATAACCATGGTTAAGGTCATGGTTGAAAAGAAACCATACTGAATGAATTAACAACTGGAAGAATGAAAAGAAATCAAGTAGCATTTATTCAAAAATGCTTCCCCCATTCCATAAAGTGAATTGAAGAATCAAGGACTCAAGGACAATCACATAAACCAAAGTTCTGAGGGCCAAAAATTATATTTTATGCGATTGCCACTTTCCTCAACAATAATAATTAAGTTATTAAATCCACTCTTCCAGCATAAGAAAGTCATTTCAATACAACTAAAAGTGCCACCATTTCCATGTTGTCTCTTCTGAAAATAAACATTGCTGCCTTGACTCAAATTCAAATTGCAGCAGCAGGTCATTACCCTGCTCTATTCTGTTGACACACTCTTAACTCATTTTATAAACCTAGAATTTGTTTTTGTTCTAGAGAAAAATGCTTATGAGAAGGCAATTTCATTTTCCTAGATAGACATTGACGGTCCCTTGGGGGAGAGGCCAACTCAAGCAGGACTGCAACAGCTGTTAGGAGCCAGCTTTCCTATCTGTTAATTGCTTCTATGACTAGACTGTACCAGCTCTGGCACCTACCTGGCAAGCAGTAGATAGACTGAAATAATCACACCTTTGAGATTACAAGGTTTTCCCCTTCCTCCAAAAGAATCCTACTAGGGCACAGGACAGGAAAAAAAATTTTTTTTAAATACATAAATATTAGTTACAAAAACATTAATTATACCTTCCTAACTTACAAAAAAAGGCAGGGGTGAATAGAAAGAGAAATAAGGAAAAGAAACAAAAGAAATAATTTTTTTAAATTATGAGTAGCCAATAGAAAAATTTTTCATTTGTTTGGTTACTCGACAAATATTTAATGGAATGCCTACTATGGCAAACACTATTCCAAGTTCTGGGGATTCAGCAGTAAACAAGACAGACTGTCACTTTTCCCCATTGGAGGAGATGAATGAGAAATAAATATCAATTAGTGATTATGTGCTAAGAAGAAGACAAAACAGTCATGTAATTAAGAGGGTTGAGAAATCACTAATCTATAATGAATTGTCAAAGAAATCTCTTTGAGAGGGGGCATTTATGCTGAGACTTTAATATTACAGAGAAATATTATCTAGCATGATTCAGGATTCTAAGGCAGGAGAATGACAAGTTCAAAGCCAGCCTGAGCAACTCAGCAAGACCCAGTCATAAATAAATAAATAAATAGATAGATAAATAAATAAATAAATAAATAAGGAATGAGGAGGTAGTTCAGTGGTAGAGTGCCTCTGGGTTCAATTGCCAGTACCATGAAGAAAGAAGAAAAGAAAAAGGAAGAGGAGGAGGAGGAGGAAGGGGAGAAGGAGGAAAAAGAAGAATCTAGCAAACCAGCAGGCTGGGTAGAGACTATTCCCCACAAAGAGACAAGTTAGAAGACCCTATAGCCACAATGAACTTGATATATTCACAGAAAAGGCCAAGGTAGCTGCAGTTTTGTGCACTCCAGTGTTTTCAACAAGGGCAATAAATGAGATCTCAAAGTGCCATGCCATTTCAAAGTCATCACTGGGGGAAAAAAATTAAACTATGACCAATGATCATTCATGGGATTAAAAGGAAATGAACAAGTAATGAAACTTGTCTAAAAGTAAACTTTCAACAGACAAAAAGAGAAACATGGGTTTTAAAAAATGGCACCAAGACAGAAGTTTTTAAATCAGAAAGGATCAGCATCAGAGTTCTGCCTAAATCAGCACTGTCAATCACACCAAAAGCAATGGTGTTCTAAGTAAGGTCAATATCTAGGGCTGGCATGCCTGGACAAGGGGGTGTCTGAAGTTTTCAATAGGAAATAGTAAAGCATAACACTCATAAGTGAACTCTAGATAAAAATGAATATTTCTGGATGTGTTTGTCTTAATTCTTGCTTGACCTACATATTTCAGATAGTCCAGAGATTTTTCAAAAAGCAAAGGGAAAACAACAGAGAACAAAAGTTTTCTTTAACTGAGGTACATGGCAATATGTCTTTACTTCAGCCACATGCTTTTCAAAAAAAGAACCTTGGCACCAGAAACCTGAATTGGAATCCTACCTCTAGCAGTAATCAACTGTGCAACTCTCTTAGCCTCAGTTTTCCTTATCAGTAAAATGAGGCTAATACTACTGGCCCTTACAAAATTGATAGTAATTACCAAATTAAATAAAATAGTTGAGGATTAATGGATAATAATAACAACAGCAAGGGTAATGAAGGTAAGCAGATGAAAGAAAAAAATAAAAATAATAATGTTCATAATTTATAAGAGCTGAACTCAATGTAAATGGTACTTACCTATAAATAAAAGCTCAGGAAAGGAAGTCACCAGCCTAGAGTTAAAAAGCTGGCAGAAAAAGGACTAAAATCTTGCTTAATATCTACATGTAGAATACCTATAAAGCAATTTGATATATAAAATCCAATTGATCTTCCCAATAAAATACTCCTTGACTCATAAGAAAACCTAAGGTGCTAACACTAGCCAGCCTAACTAGAACAATGACTAAAACCTATGACAATACTATATCTCTTAAGATAGAGATTGAAAGCCTTTCTTACTCATAATTTGATTAATATTTTAAAAAGGATGTCTTAGCAAGTCATCCTTTTCTTTAGTTAATAATTTTTCAGTCACAGGCTGGGGATGTGGTTCAAGTGGTAGCACGCTCACCTGGCATGCATGGGGCGCTGGGTTCAATCCTCAGCACCACACAAAAATAAAATAAAGATGTTGTGTCCACAGAAACTAAAAAATAAATATAGTAATAATAATAATAATAATAATTTTTCAGTCACATATAAAGATATATTTTCATGCCATATTTAACAGAATCAAACAGCTTAACATAAAAATGTTCATAGTAAAAGTAAATTCAGTTCCCCAAAATAAGTTTTTTAGCATAGTTCCTAAATTAAATTTTCAATTAATGTTGGCTTAGAATAAGATAGCAAAATTATTTTTATTCTGTTTGTATGCAGATTATTTTATGATAGGACAGCTGAGTTACTGAGTTGCTAGATGTTTTTTCATAATCAAGTAATCCATTATTTCTATCATTAATGATTCTCATATTCACATACTTAACAATCAGTTCTTTAAATTGTTCCTTTTTTTTTTCATTTTAATGCTAACCCTTCTGCAATTAGGTCAATCAGTTCTTCCTACTTAAGTCAAGATGATTCACTTTCAAATAAAAACTATGTTACCAATATTGCATTATTATGCAGCTGAAGGGACAGGTAGGCTGGGAAACTGATTTAATGGATTCAGATGGAGATGAGCCAACTGAACAATAAAGCATTAAATAATAGTCACATTTATAAGACATGACATGCATTTGAATGCATCAAGAAAATATACATTAATTAATAATTGTGTGCAAAATTGCAGAGGTAAGAAAGAGTACCTGGGATAATAACAACAGAGTTCAAAAAACAGATAAGAATGAAAAAGTAAGCAGTGGTCAGAACAAGGCACAAAGAACCTTTAAAAGGTCATGTGAAGAAGTTTGAACTTAAATCTCTATGAAAATTGTGAAGCACAGAAAGGTTTTGAGCAGGAGTTTTAGAGAAATCTTTCCAGCCATACAACAAAAGAATAGACTTTAAAGAAGAAAGTTGGGGACAATTAGGTCTAGAGGACCCATTAAAAGATTATTAAAATCACTACTGTTCTTAGAACAGGTGATAAGATTTGGTCCTCCTGTGGCCACACCTCTCCCCAAGTGGTAAACAGTGCAAAGGGCCAATAGGAAATGCCTCACTGCACCTCACCTCTAGGAACTGCTTTCCACCTACCTGGAAACCTAGGACTTCCTGCTCAAAAGACCCTGAGCCCACTCCCAGGACTGTTTCTCAGGCAGGCATGATACAGTTAAGCTGAAAGAAAAGATAAAAATAGCTGCTAATAGGAGATGGGGGCCGTGGAGAGAGCGTAGACATTTAACCACAATTTAAAATAATATATTTTATTAAAAATTTTTAAATATAGACATAATTTAAGAATTAACAATTTCATGCCATGCGCAGTGCTACAGGCATGTAATCCCAGCAGCTCAGGAGGCTGAGGCAGGAGGATCACAAGATCAAAGCCAGCCTCAGCAAAAGCAAGGCGCTAAGCAACTCAGTGAGACCTTGTCTCTAAATAAAATACAAAATAGGGATGGGGATGTGGCTCAGTGACCTAGTATCTCTGAGGTCAATCCCTGGTACACACCCCCTAAAAAAAAATTAAAAATTTCATATCATATATGTGCTTAATTAGTATTTATATATAGAAATCTAAGGTCATTTATGATATATAGTAGTGACCTGAAGTTTAAAATTTTTTAACATTTCAAGAAGATATGAAGCAATTCTTCAACAGATACAAAGTAGTTACATTATATGAGAGACTTAGCAAAGTGATTCATTAGACAGTCAAAGCAATTTGAAGTTAGGTTTTCCAGATGTTAATAACAGCTTGCTTAAACACAAATTAGATCACTTAGTACAGGATCTGTGTGTAAACTAAAGGCAGTTATTTATTATTTTTTAAAAAAGTGACTGTATAGTACTGCTCTTCTCATTAGCATACACAGATGCCCTCACATTAAACAGACAGTGAGCAAAACACTGTAGCAAGCATCTGTTGGCTAATGACAAAGAAAACTATGAACCCTTTGAGGCCAATTCCGTCCAGTTGTAAGTGTGGAAGCAACAAAAACAGGTAGTGCTTTTCAACATCAACCAAATAGGGCTGGAGTTGTAGCTCAGTGGTAGAACACATGCCCCCTAAGTGTGAGGCCCTAGGTTCAATCCTAGCACCAAATAAAAACAAAAAGGAATTGAGTCCATATACAAATAAAAATAAATAAATAAATAAATAAATAAAAAATCAACCCAAATAACCATGAAAAAGAAACTCCAATGCTTTTACATTTTTGTGTGGCAATGGCATTCCAAGTATTACTCATGTATACTCAAAAGACACTTAAGAAAAGCTAAATCTAAAAAGGCAGAAGTCAAAATATATAAAAACATTTTATTTTCATTCCACTGTTCTTTGTATCAATACTCATGGGAAGGAAAATGATTGGTCTAAGAAAGGTATTAAAAACAAAAAACTACAAACTAGGAAAAGCTTGTCTTCTGCATCCAATCACCCAACCACTTACATTATATTATTTTTTGGTCTCTATTTCATTACCTTCCCCCGCCCCCCAATTCGCTTCCCAACAGTTTCATATTGTCCAGCACTCTGCTTCAATATTCTCGGAGATTTGTCCTGGTCTCTCTTGCTCCTGTGTTGAAATGTGTTATGCCTACATTTTTCTCAGAGTGCCACATGATGTAATAAATGAACAGCACTCACAAACATCCTTCCATTATTCCTTTCCTCTAGCCTTGCCTCCTGTCCAAGATTAATGCTTCCTCTTAACCTCCAGACTAGACTCTCTCCTGCCTTCTCAGAAACATCAAATACCCTTTATCTTTCCTATATCTTCAAATTTCCTCATTAGTATCTTTCCCTATCTAAAAAAAAAAAATTAAACCCTTATCTTAAAAGAAAATAAATGCTCATATGTTGAACTTACCCTATGGTGGCCTCCCTGATAGGCTCTGCCTTCTCACCCTCCTTCCCCCCCACACACACAAATATACTTCCTAATCCACAGCAATATGACTTCTGCAAACACAATTACACTAACAAAGGTTTTTAATCTACAGGTCATTGAATTTTTTTTTTTTTAGTTGTAAATGGACACAATACCTTTATTTTATTTACTTTTTTTTTTTTTTTTTTTTTTTGTGGTGCTGAGGATTTAACCCAGTGCCTCATACATGCAAGGCAAACGCTCTACCAATTGAGCTACAGCCCCAGCCCTGAGACCATTGGATTTGTGGATAGAATTTAGAAAAAAAACTTTGATGGGAAAATAAAAATTATAAATTATTTTCTCCAACCTCTAATTTACTATAGTTATATTATATGCCACTATAACTTGTATATTATTTTAAATAAGCATATACACTTGATCATAATTAGCTTAATAACAATATTTTAATATAATGGGTTTCCTTTGTAATCCTGTGCATTTTATTTTATCCATCTGTCACAGACTATTTTTCAAAGATGCTGCAAAAATATCTTCCATCCCACATAATCTTCTATAATGTGAATTTACCACTCCTCCATAAACATGTGGAGTCTAAGTCCCCTTCTCCTTGCATCCAGGTTGGCATTTACTTGCTCACGACAAGAGAAGGTGATGGAAGTGAACTGAGTGACTTCCAAGACTAAGCTAGGAGAAGCCATGCAGGTTCTGGTACTAGGTTTGGGGTGGCTTGTTACACTGCAACAATTGCCAGAATAGAATATAATACCTAAAACTGGGGTATGACATAACAAAAATCTAAAACATGTAACCCTAGTTTCAAGACTGGATTGTGGGTACAAGCTGGAAGGGCCTGAAGGATCTCACCAGCAAAAACCCAGTAAGCCTTGAGGAGGCTACTGGAAAGGCCTTAAGAGCAAGTAAAATGTCATCTCAGAAGGTGGAAAAAGACCCTTGTTATGAAATGGCAAAAAACTTAGCAAAACCACTGCCTATGGTAAGACAGAAAACAGAAAATGTTGAAAATGAATTGTTACTTCTAACTAAGGTAATTTCTAAGCAGAATGTCCAAAGTGTCAACTGGTTTCTTTTATATGTAAAGCAAAAGGGGCAAATGGAGATGAGCTAAAGAATAAAGTACTTGTTTTCAAGCAGAATTTAGAGGAAATAAAAAAGAGCCAGCAACTGCTGGGTTCAAAAATAAACTATTTCTCATATACAGTCTCTCCCAGCAGAGAATGCTCAGTAAGGAAAGGTCTGAGGACAAAGATCAAATACAGGATGCAAAATGGAAAGTCTGGTCTGAAGGTAGAGATGAAGCCAAGGCTGCTGCTGTAAAATCCTTTGCTGACAGTTTCTCTTGCGATTTCTTCTTCCTGATCTTTTTCCCAGTGCACTTTTCTACATATGTCCAGTAAATCTAGATGTCCCCAGAGATTTTTGTCCTCAATCTTGATTCAAGTCTTTCTTCAACCACTCCTGAAATTCTATTAAGCTCAATATCTCTCCCTCTCTTCCTCGCTCTAACTCTCCCGCCTCCCTCCAAGACTACAGACAGATCTATCCATCTCCACTTGACTATGCCAGAGAAAACTCAAACTAAACATTTCAAAATCCTGCCTTCCTCCCTACAAGTTCCTTCTATACCTAAACATGAGCTGGAAATAAATAGCCCCACTATCCACTCAAATGCCCAACCTGGGAATCATCCTTGATTCCTGCCCCCTCTTTCCTCCCTTCACCACAGCAAGATCTTATCAATGGTCAATTTCTATAGATTCTACCACAATCTGTACTCTCTAGAGTCTAGTCTTCTTCAAGTTATATCCTGTCTGGACTACATAGTCTTCTGAATGATCTCTCCATTGTAAAATATCTTTTGTGTGTATGTGTGGCATTGAGAATTGAACCCAAGGATGCTCTACCATTGAGCTATATTCACAGCCCACTACCCTTTTCTTGAGACAGGGTCTCACTAAGTTGCCCAGGCTGACCTCAAACTTGTGATCCTCCTGTCTTAGCTTCCCAAGTAGCTGAGTTTAGAGGCAAACAGCACCACACCCAGCTTCCAAAATATCTTCAATTCTACTCTAAAAACCATCCTAAAATAAATTAATAGCCACTTTAATCCTATTTAAAATCATTCAATAACTCTATAAAAACCCTTTAATAGAGGGGTGTGGTAGCTACTAAGGAGGTTAAGGCAGGAGGATCACTAAGTTCAAGGCCAGCCTCGGCAACTTAGTGATAGCCTGCCTCAAATAAAACTAAAAGGACTGGGGAGTGATAATGGCCAAAATATATTGTTATGTATTGTGTTTATACTGATATGTTAACAACAAACCCCATCATTATGTACAACTATAATGCACCAATGAAAAATGTGGAAAGAGGGAAAAAAGTGGCTGCAAATGTAACTCAGGAGTAGAGTTGGGTTCAAATTGAAGCATCATTAAAATAACAAAATAAAAAACCCTTTGACAGCTGGTTGTGGTGCTCCTATAGTCTAGACTACTCAGGAGACTGAGGCCCTCCCAGACTACTGTCCCTGGAGAAAGTACATAAGAAAGAAAGAGAGAACTATGAGATATTACTGGGGCATCTAGGATACATGTTGATATGCTATGTGTGAGATGGTGGTTCTGGCCTGAGGCAAGAGGCAGCCCTGCAACACTATGGCGGAACAAACCAGAAGAACTCCAGAAGTTCTGTTTTGCTTCTCTTGTGACTCAGCACCCGTGTTCATACAACTTGGCCCCATATATATACTACTCAAATGTCTGGTCTCTTTGAATCTTCAAGAAAATTAGGAGCTGAGTAAAACAGCTGGCTATATGCTAATCTTTCCTGACTGCTGCTTTGCATCCCTCTCTCCTCCAACACAAACCCTAGGATTTTTGCAACCATAATCTGAGGTGCCTCCTCATAAAGCAGATTTTTCATGAAAAGAAAGTTTTAAAAGTGGCCGAGGGTAATGCTGTGTGGGGTAAGGCATTTTGATGTAGGCTCTCTGAAGCCTGGGCTCTCTAATTCTTATTCCTGACTCTCTGCACAAGCAGTGTCTAATAAAGAAAACTTCAAATACCAAAGAATAAATGTAAAACAATACATATCAGTCTGCTTGGGCTATCATAACAAAATACCATAGTCCATGCAGCTTAAACAACAGAAATATATTTTCCTGCATTTCTGGAGGCAAAACGTCCAAGATAAGGTGACAGGTTTTAGTGAAGTCTCTCTTTCTGGCTTGCAGATGGCCACCTTCACACTGCGGCCACACATGACAGGGAAAGAAGGAAAGCAAACTTCCTGGTGTCTCTTCATATAAGAGGGTGAATCCCATTGGACCAGACTCCATCTTCATGATCTCCTCTAACACCAGTTGTCTTCTGAATGTCCCATCCCCAAATATTATCTTACCGGGAGTTAGGGCTTAAACATATGAACTTTCAGAGACTCAAACATTCCGTCCATAACACACACACACCCTGTGTGTGTATGTGTGTGTGTTTACTTACAAAAGCACAGGCAAATTCAAGGCAGAATTTGGGCCATCTCCAGAGCAAAAGATGTAGGTTTTTTGTTTGTTTGTTTTTTTAAGTGAAATTTGGGCCAGGCACAGCAGCACACACCTATAGCTCCTATTACTCAGGAGGCTGTGACTGATCACTTAAGCTCAAGAGTTCAAATACAGCCTCGCAGTGAGATCCCATTTCAAAACAAAAATTAAACTAAATACTAATATCATACCACATGAAAAATTCAATATCAGATAGAGTAAGGTTCTTAGTGTCAAAACAACTTTAAAAGCTTAATGGTTAAAAGAGTTATCTTTTGACCTTGGAGTAAAAAAGGCCAAAAGAGCAAAGAAACGGGGCTGGGGCTGTAGCTCAGTGGTAGAGGGCCCGCCTTGTATGTGAGAGGAACGGGGTTCGATCCTCAGTACCACATAAAAATAAATAAAGATTTGGGCTGGGGATGTGGCTCAAGCGGTAGCGCGCTCGCCTGGCACACGTGCAGCCCAGGTTCGATCCTCAGCACCACATACCAACAAAGATGTTGCGTCCGCCGAAAACTAAAAAATAAATATTAAAAAAAAGAGTAAAGAAATATTTCTTGGATCTGGGGTTGTGGCTCAGTGGTAGAGCTCTTGCCTAGCATGTGTGAGGCACTGGGGTCTCTCAGCACCACATATAAATAAATAAAGGTACATTAACAACTAAAAATAAATAAATAATAAATAATGCTTTAAAAAGAAACATTTCTTAAGATAAGTTTGACTATATTAAAACTAAGAGCCATTTGTTCATTTAAAAAACACCTTGGCCAGGTGTGGTGGTGGCACATCCCTGAAATCTCAGTGACTCGGGAGGCTGAGGCAGGAGGATCACAAGCTCGAGGTCAGCCTCCACAACTTAGCAAAGCCCTAAGTGAGGCTTTGCTCAAAATAAAATAGAAAAAGGACTGGGGATGTAGCCTAAATGATAAAGCACCCCTGGGTTCAATCTCCAGTACTACCCCTTCAAAAAAAAAAAAAAAAAACACCTCAAAAGAAAAAAAGATGTTATAAACTAAGAAAAATGTTCATAGTACATGCAATCTATACTGAATTATTATTAAAAACATATAATGCATTAACATACACCAAAAAAAACATGGAAAGTTGCACAAAAGACAAGAGGCATTTCACACACAACACATGTACTGAACCAATAAACACATGAGGGGCTGGGTTGTGACTCAGAGGTAGAGTGCTCACTTAGCATGCATGAGGCACTGGGTTTGCTTCTCAGCACCATATAAAATATAAAATACAGATACTGTGTCTACCTATAACTAAAAAATACATATATAAAATTAAAAAAATAAATACATGAAAAAGGTTCAATACTACTAGGGATCAGGGAAGTTTAAAGCAAGACCACACTTTACAGGAAAAAATAGTAAAAACCTTTGAAGTGAACTTAAAAAGAAAAAAGACTAGTGAATGCCCTTCCTAGCTCAAGCATCCACTATTTCCATCTTTCAAACTTTCAATTCTATAAGTTAAAGAACACTAGTTATAATGCAAATTCTTCTTATCTATGGAAAGCAAATTACTTGTGTCCAATGGGACAAAATTGGTAATTGTCCAGTAGAAAAGTTCATTTTGTACTTATTTGAAAATTTTATTTTGCCATTCATTTATTGCATGTAAATGAGTAGCTCTTTAGAACTTCCTTTGAAATGTTTCCTCAGTAATTAATGAGTTAAATAAAATAGTTGACAAGTGTTCATTTCCTATCCATAGGAGAATCATGATCATACCGTCTTCTAAAAATTATCCTTAACACCACACTTAGAATTCAACATTATTTTTATATGTGAGGGGAAAAAAGACACCTTTCAGCAATAAAAGAATCTTTAATCTGAGGATATCACCCGGCTTCATAATGAAAAACTGAGAACTTATCCCCTAAAATCAGGAACAAGCCAAGATGTCTGCCCTTACCACTTCTACTCAATATTGTACTGGCACAAGACTCACACAGAATCTATAAGGCATGCTTCTAAGTAAGTAAACAACCCAACTGAAAAAAGTTAACAAAAGAAGAACAGTAGTTTCCTTTGGTAAGAAGAAAAAATGTTAAGGAGTCCAAAGGAACTTAAGAGGTAATAAAATGTTCTAAAGCTTTATAGGAGAGTGGATTAAATGAGTATAAGCATTTGTCAAAAGTCACTGAACCATATATTTAAGATTTGCATTTTATTGTAAATTGGAAATTACACATCATTTTTTTAAGTTTGTCTTAAAAGATCACTATAGATCTTTAAAGATCACTACTTTGTATCATTCAATTAGCAAAATTAAAAGTCTGAAAAATATCACATATTGGAGGGATTATAAAATGACAGGATTTCTTATACATTGAAGCTATGAGGGTAAAATGGTACAACTCCTGGAAATAAGTTTGTTTTCTCTCTTTAAGATTAACATTACTACCCTATGACCCAGGAATTACATTCATAGGTACATATACCCAATGGAATCTCTTTCACATGTACTGCAAGAGTCATATAGAGGAATGTTTCTTGTGGCACTGTTGAAAATAGGAAACACCTGAAAACAGGGTTATCACCTCAGGAAAAAATTAAGCACAATATGTCCACACAAAAAAACTACATACAAATATACATTCATAGCATACTTTCATAAATTGCCAAAAAATGAAAGCAAATCAATGTCCACTAATTAATGAATGAAATATGGCCTGTATGTATTAAGTCCGGCTCCTGGCCATAAAAATACTTATGCATGGTTTTTTCAGCCCAACCATAAACAATTACAATTTAAAGGCTTCACAGGGATAGCAGGGTTCTCCCCACCAGACTTGACACAGCCAGCGTGTAGCAACATATAAAGACTCAGGCCCCAGCTCGCCATGCTCTTAATTTTAGCATTTCAGCATTCCTGGCCCAGGTGACTTCATCCAGAAAGCTCTTCATGGCCTTTGGCTGAGGCCTTTCCTCAGGCCCTTTGAAGAGGCTAGGAAATATAGAAGATACTTTTCCCTAGGCTGACTTTGGACTTGTCCACTTATAACCATTTCACCTTTCCCCTGGATCCATAAACTGCAAAAACCTTTTGTTGAAGGCTTCCTCAGCAGTGAGACCACCTCAACCTCAGGGAGCCTATACTTTCTCAGAGTTAATCTCTTTCTTATCCTAATGCAGTAAATGATTAAAGACTTAACTGTTACTTTCATTTTGGCCCTTTTCTTAAAATTGACTACCCAGACAGACACCTAGAAGCTCAGCTCTTTACCAGTTCAACTCCAGTCACAGAAAATGGAATATTATTCAGTAAGAAAAAGTAATGGAGTCCTGATAAATGCTACAACATGGGTGAACCTTGAAAACGTTTTGTTATGTGAAAGATATAAGTCACAAAAGACCCATAAATTGTACAATTTCACTTACATGAACCGTCCAGAAGAGGTAGACCTATAGAGACAGTAAGTAGATTAGTAGCTGACAGAGGCTGGGGGTAGGGGATGGTGAGTAGAGACTACTAATAATATTTTTAAGAATGATGAAAATATTCCAAAATTAGATTGTGGTATTGGTTGCACATCTCTGAAATACAATAAAAACCACTGAATGGTACTCTTTAAATGGGTGATTTTATGGTATGTAAATTATTTTTCAGTAAAGGTGTCACAGGAATTGAACAATCATGCCTAGGGCAGTAGTGGGATGGAAAATTGTAAAAAAATTATAATGTTCCATAAAAGAGTTTGTAAATTACCTTTAAGCCAGGTAGAGATACTGAATGATTCTGAATACTAAACTGCTATGCTGACATTTATCTTTTAGGAAAAAAATACCCTGCTGACAATGACAAGAATAGTTTAGAGAACAGCTGGACTCAGGTGGAAAGACCAAAAGAGAAACTTAAAATGGCCCATTTAAATTTTTTAAAATGAAGAATTTCAAAAATAAAAAAAACTGAAGAGGACTCGAGTTAAGACAGGTAGGAAAAGGGACAGGGCTAATAACCTTACCTTTATAGCAGAATGCTATTTATAGAAGCTTTCTGTGGAAGGGAAACTTTCTATAGAAATTAACTATTAACATACTAATGGATATATCTTTATTACATAGGCCCCACAAACAGAGGGAATTATAGAAATAATCAAATCCAAGAAGGTAGAGAAAACTCCTACCAACTGGTCTATTAAAGCAGTTCCCAGTTTTAATCTATAATTAACTAATCAAGGATTTGTCTTGAAGACTATCAGATCATAATGCCAATATCTTTCTCAACTATGTCAGAGAACATCAGTGTAACTCCATTTTTTTAGTATAAAAATAAAGGGAAAATACACTAAAAAGTATTTTATTTCAGTCAAATGTCATACAAACAAAAAGTAAAAGCATGCTATATATGTAGTATTATTATAAATAAGGAAAAGACATTTGGTGTTGTCTTAAATTTTTCAGAAACACATCTTTCTTATTATAAAATACATTTTAAAAGGCAAATGTATTCATAAAATATCTCACCTTAGGATTTTAGAGAAACCACAAAGAAATGTCTACAGCATCAGCTCCAGTTTAGGCAGATACCTGAATTGAAGAGGGGGGGAAAAATCAGACATGGTCAATACAACTAAATCTGAGTGGATAATTTAATTCTTTCAATAGGAGAATACTAACTTGATTGTTTACTCACAAATTTTTGTGTTCAAGTTTTCTTTAGAAATCTTTAGAATATTGAGAATTAACAACTTCTGCTAGACTTTGATTATTTAATATTAATGATGATTCTTGAAATCTATCAAAACATACTGTGTGCGAGGCCAACCTTACACGTGACTGAGTTACACTCCCCGGCTATGTGCTGAGGCTCTCAGTCACAGAAATGCGGCACCCTTCTTGGGTGCGAGGGTTGGTGCATGCGTGTGTCTTGCTACAGCCCCATGGGTAAAGCTATGCTCACTTGTTTCTTTGTAATATAACCCCCTACCCTGTTTAGGATAGAATCTTCCATGGAAGTGCCTTGTGTGTGTCCCCTTCTCTTACTGTGCCCTTGGGTGTGGCCTACCCAGGTATCAGTCAACCTGCTGATGTCCACTGACATCATGAAGATAGACTCAGCCCCCTGAAACCTGACCCCTTGCCTCATTTAAATAGCTTCTCCTCAATAAAAGGGGTCAGCGCGTTCTCTCGCGCTCTCTCTCTCTTTCTGCGGACCCTTAAGGTCAGAGGAGCCATCACAGTGATCCCAAAGAAAAAGGTATTTGTGTCTCTTGTGTGGTTATTTCATGCAGCCCAGTTAGCCCAGTTTAACTGGAGTGACCCCTGAGCCTTTTAGTCCCGAGAACAGAAACCCGGCAATACAGTATATTAAAGGAGAAAAAAAATTAACTTCTTTTACCAGTTCAATCCTTCAACAAAATATTTTCTAAAAGTTTGCACTCCCTATAATATTACCACCCTGAATGCCCATTCCCACAAAAAAATAGAAAATTTAAAAATCTGGAAATGTAAAAGTAAACCAATAGCACATGTTTATAAAGCCTAAGTAAAAGGGAAAGTTAAATAAAACAAACGTCTAATAAACATGAAAAATGTTTCTCTATGTTAGCAAAAAGAAAATCAAATTAAAATGATCTGTAATTTCATCAATGTAAATGAAGTTATTTTAAAAATAAGATGTCATTAATACATTTCAATTTTTCTCTTCACCGAACTCATGACAGGATTGTACTTCACTGCCTTCTTTCAAGTTAGGTATAGCTAAATACTTGCTTTAATTACTGAAATGTGTGGTGATATGAGAGATTTCTAGATATAAACTTCAAGAACCAATACACAGCTGGAAGACCTACCCTCTGCTACAGGGATTATGTATGCAAGTGATGAATTGGAATTTCCGATGAGGCTGGTTAAACAAACGGCTCTGAAGAAGTGAGACTCCTGATGATATACGTTAGACATACAGCATAAACAAGAAAGAAGCTTTATTGTATTAAGCCACAGAGCTTCTCAAGATTGTTTGTTACTATAACATAATCTAGTCTATACCGGCAGCTACAAATGATAATGTAATATGATACTATAATATATACTATTATAACAATGCAATAAAAGAGGCATCTTTGTACACTACTCATGACAGCACAAACTGTTAAAATTTTTCTAGAAAGCAATTTTGCAATATGCAACAAGAACCTTAAAAAATTCCAGTTTTACAGGGACTTGATGGTGCATGCCATTAATCCCAGCTACTCAGAAGGCCAAGGCAGAAGGATCCCAAATTAAAGGCCAGCCTAGGCAATTTAGCAAGACCCTGTCTGAAAATAAATAAAAAAATTTGGGTGGGGGATGTAGCTAAGTAGTAGAGAAAGAAGGATGCCTCTGCACTCGGATGTGTTTTCCCCAAGATTCAGCTTGTGTCTGTAACCAGTGAATGTATAAGCACTGCCAATCACGTGCAAACCACATCTATTTATTTATACTCTTTATACCAACAACTGACAGGTAAGTTGTGACTATTTATAAGACCTGTTTGCATTGGTGATTATTTGTTTACCTAATCCCCCTGAAAATAAGCTTAAAATTTTCACAGTGTTAATAGTGAATACATATCGCATATTTTGAATGTACTACAAATGTGAGAATGTGTTTATAATAATGATATGCATTGATCATTCACTTAAAAATTTTGTGAGTTTGGAGTATTTGCTTACTTAAAGGATTAAAGTTTTTACAACTGTAAAACTCCAAGAAATTATAGAAAAATAAATGAAATGCAGAATGCAATAAGTAGGACAATAAGAGCATTAAACAAGGAGAGAAGCAACAAGTATTAGATTAATCAAATAGAAATATAGATACATATAATCAATGAGGAAGGACACAATATGGGAAGACTAGTTTCAGCAGTTGAGCATGGCAATTCAAGATTGGGAACATGTGTATATCTATGTTTGTGGTATTTATTTGTATATGTATTGTGTGTATATATAAGAGTGTATATGTTTTCCTGTATGTAAAAGTGTATGTGTGTAAAAGTGTGAATGTGCATTTACGATTGTGCATATTTGGGGTTAGTTTTGAAGTTAGTGTGTATCGGGGACTCCTGTATACAGGAGTAACTTCTCCTGATAGAAAAATCTGGCATACCTACTTGATTACAGAGAATATATGTAAAGCAAAAACAAGACAACATATAGGAGAATCTAACTCAGAAACGCAATTAAACCAATGAGCACTGAGATTAAATAACTCTGTTTATATAATATGCTGTTTTCTCAAGTCTGATATTTGAACTTTACTACATTAAAAAAGTAATAAATTGTTCATAATTTATAACAGAATACAAATAAAGTATGTTATTTATAAAAACCATTAAAATCCTCATGTGTTAATGAGTACACAGCTAGTAAAGAGGAGTAAAATAGTCTCAGACATCAGAAAGTTTCCAAAGCATTTAGAAATGAAAGACAACCTGAAACGCAAAACTATCAAGATTGCAGGAAAGAGAATGAAGAATTCTCGGTAACTATGAGCTTCTTCTTTTATTTTTTATTTGTCCTTTTTAGCTATATAAGACAGTAGAATGTATTTTGACCTATATACATGGAGAACAACTTCCCATTTTTGTGGTTGCATATGATATGGGGTTACATGATCATGTATTGATATTTGAACATAGGAAATTATGTCCAATTCATTCTACTGTCTTTCCCATTCCCATTCCCCCTCCCTCCCTTCCACTTACTACCCCCACTCCAATCCAGTGAACCTCCACTCCCCACAACATTGTGAGTCAGTATCCGCATATCAAACTATTAGCTTCTTGACCCTTAGAAAACATAACCTGTGAGCAGACAATGAAAATATAGACAGATGGAAAAATACCATCACCAAGCTAGTCTTGGTGTCTAAATTCTAGAAATTTTAAGTTCAGAAATAAGCACCCCAGTCAACTAAATAAGAAGTTGAACTACATTCTGGAGACCAAATCCAGTCCATGGATAGGTTTGTCTGGCTCTAGAGCTAAGAATGCTTTTTACATTTATAAAAGGCTATAAACAAATAAATAAGAATATGCAACAGAGGAATTCTGTGGCCCCAAAACTTCAAATACTTACTATCTATCTGGTCCTTTACAAAAAGTTTGCTGACCTCTAATTAAATAATTCATAGATGAAACGGGTTTTAGTGATGGCTCAATTCTGCAGATTTAAAAGCATACCATGGCATCATAGTATATTAGAACTGGCACTTTACATCCCATCATGATATTGGCTCTGTTCTCCCTTAGTGGAGTAATATAACAATAAAAGGGAGGTATAGTAGGACAAGCATTCTCTCCTTCAATCCTCCATTAAGCCCTTCCTACACCCAATTAAAGTGAGCTGGCCAGGCACAGTAGTGCAGGCCTATAATCCCAGTGAATCAGATCAGTTAAGGGAAGTTGCAGCAATTTAGTAAGGCCCTAAGCAACTTAGCAAGATGCTGTCTCAATAAAAAAATTTAAAAAGGGTTAGAGATGTAGCTCAGTGGTAAAGCACCCCTGGCCTCAATCCCCAGTATCAAAACAAAAAAGTCATTTTCTACTTTCACACCTTTGTCACTATTTCACTCATATTCTTCAAGGATCTATTTAGCATCTTGTTCTTTTTATCATAAGAACTGTGGTTTATACAGTTTCCCTCCTTAGGACAAGAATTCCCTTCTCCACCTATCCAAATTCTTACCATCCTTCATGGTTCAACTCAACATCCACGATAACTTCAAGAAATTTATAATACAGGGGCATGCCTATAATCTCTGCAACTCAGGGGACCTGAGGCAGGAGGATCGAAAGTTCAAAGCCCACCTCAGCAACTGAACAAGACCCTCAGCAATTTAACAAAACCCTGTCTCAAAATAAAAGGACTGGAGCTGGGGTTATGGCTCAGCAGTAGAGGGCTTGCCTAGCAGGTGCAAGGCCCTGGGTTCAATCCTCAGCACCACGTAAAAATAAATAAAATAAAGGTACTGTGTCCAACTACAACTAAAAAATAAATACCTAAAAAATAAAAAATAAAAGAACTAAAGGATGTCTCTCAGTAGTAAAGCCCCTGGGTTCAATTCCTAGTACCAAGGGAGAAAAAGAGAAAAGAAGGGGACAGGGAGAGAAAATTATAATACAATAGAAAATATAATTTTAAGTACACACACACAAAAAAAAAGTTTAAAAAAATCCTTGAAGTTGTAACAAACAAAATTATAAAAATTCCAGGAGTCTCCTCTGGAGAAAATGTTTAGGAATGGCTTTGGGAAGTCTTTGAGTAAGAAGTTAAAGGACAGAGTGGGCTCAGGAGGCTGAGGCAGGAGGATTGCAAGTTTAAAGCCAGCCTCAGCCTCAGCAATGGCGAGGCTCTAAGCACCTCAGTGAGACTCTATCTCTAAATAAAATATAAAATAGGGGTGGGATGTGGCTCAGTGGTTGAGTGCCCCTGAGTTCAATCCCTGGCCTTCCCCCTCCCACTGCCTCCCAAAAAAGAAGTTAAAGAGAAGAAAATGAGGCATTCAGGCAGTTAAAATGAAATGATCAAGGGTACTAAAAGAAGAATTTGTTATGACATGGATTCTCAGTGCCTTTTTGTTTCCCTAGATTGGTTCTAGTCATGTGATATAATGACATACAAAAAGCCTTTATTATTTTTCTTTTTTCTTTCTTTCTTTGTTTTTTTTTTTTTGGGGGGGGGGCGGGGATGCTGGGGATTGAACCTAGGGCTTCCCTGCATTCTACCACTGAGTTACATCCCCAGCCCCAGAATACCTTAATTCCTAAGCTCCCTTGACCACTCATAATATAAAACCCAAAGACTTAATATGCTAATTAGATAATCAATATTCAAAAGCAAATGGTCTATTCCTGCTTAAATATTCTGATAGCCTTGAATATAAAAACAATATACCCACAAAAAACAAATATAAATTTTGTGTACTTCGGGTTGAATTTTGTTATTTTGATAACATTAAGCACACCAAACGGTATAAAAGTTTTCACATGCTGATTATTTTGGTTTCCTTTTTGCTGAGTTCTTTTATTCCACAGAGAACAATGGTTGATATTTTGTTCCTTCAAATCTAGGTCTAACAGATGCTATCTAAAAAACTGACCAGGGCTGGGGTTGTGGCTCAGGGTAGAATGCTCACCTAACATGTGCGAGGCCCTGAGTTCGATCCTCAGCACCACATAAAAATAAACAAAATAAAGGTATTGCTAAAAAATGAATATTAAAAAATAAAAATAAAAAACTGAAGAGTTAATAATATTGGAATGATTCACATTTTATCTAAAATATATCTTTTTAATTTTCCAGAGCAATAAGAAGTAACATTAATTGAAAATTATAAAATGAGGTCATCAAAAAACGTGAACCATTACTATTTCAAAACCATTTGAAACAACCTGTTAAGTATCTCAAAACTTTACTGTAGCTTTTAACACCCTCCCACCAAAACACACACAGACCTAGTCAAGTTTACTAAATATAACTTAAAGGGGACAAAAAACCCACACAGTTTGATACCAAGAAAAATGCTACTTATTCACCTTTCTATTCCAACAATTCCTAGCACAAAGTGGGTGCCTTCAAATCATTCATTGAATTGAAAAGTCATAAAGGAAATGTTTTCTCTGCTCTCCATATGACTCTCATGTATTTCAAAGGTGTGAGTCATCAATTCTGGCAATAAAATCAGAATTTATACCACTATAAATGCTTCACATGTTTCAAGAACTCTCCAAAATGAAAAGAGATATCCATAGATGTGTTCCCTGATTCTATAAGTACAAACAGTATAAGAAGATACATTGTTTCACTGTTGTCGGTTTGCTATATTTAGATGGCTTTGAATTGAATTATTCAACCATGTACAAATACAACCTTGAAGGGGTCCACATACTTGCTCCTGACAGTCTGGAAACAAAAGCTGCTATTCAGATAAAACATGACAGGCAACCAGAAACTGACAGGCCAGTAATTTACTGCATTTTCTGCACATTTGAATTTGTAGGCCTCCATAGCCATTAAGCAAAATTAGTTTCATGATGTCAGCCAAAACACCCCATGGCAATAGTTTTATGTCATTAAAAAAACTACTATCTTCAATCTGTTTGAATCTGTGTTTGCTCATTAGAAGACTCTCAGTGAATCAGAAAAAAGATTTTAATTGCATTCTTGCTCTATCAATGTTTAGTATAGCCCTAAACTATAACAATTTCCTATCCTCTCTCCTTCTTTCCTCATGTTTAAAATAATTTAGATAGAGGTGAAGAAACTAAGTATCAGACAGTCCAGCAATTTCCTACCCAAAATGGAACAATTTTAAGAGGATAAATATGATCTTAATATATATCCATTCAACCTAAAAAGCAAGTGTCAAAAAAAGACATCTTCATCTTGTACTGCTCCTACTTATTAATCTCTGAATCTACTATGCACTCTCATGTTCCTATGTCTTGGCAAATGCTGTTTTCTCCTCTGCTTATTTAGCAGCTCCTCAAATCTGCCTGGCAAATTTCCACTCATTATGTAAGTCTTACCTAGTGAACAAAATAAGACTCAAGCAATTCTTGACCTGTGTGCTTTTTTACATACATACTTACATTAAGTCCTTTTTTTCCCCCTGGAAGTCTTGGCTTTTATTTGTTTTTATTCTACTTGGTTATGTATGACAGCAGAATGCATTACAATTCATATTACACATACAGAGCACAATTTTTCATATCTCTGTACACAAAGTGTAACCACACCATTCGTGTCTTCCTTCATACATGATGATGTCTATCTCATTCTACCATCTTTCTTATCCCAATGCCCCCTCCCTTTCCCTCCCTCCCCCCTTTGCTCTATCTAGAGTTCATCTAATCCTCCCATGCTCCCCGGCAACCCCATTATGAATCAGCCTCCTTATATCAGAGAAAACATTCAGCATTCGGTTTTAGGGGATTGGCTAACTTCACTTAGCATTATATTCTCCAACTCCATCCATTTACCTCCAAGTGCCATAATTTTATTCTCTTTTAATGCTAAATAGTATTCCATTGTGTATATATACCACATTTTCATTATCTATTCATCAACTGAAGGGCATCTAGGTTGGTTCCACAGTTTAGCTATTGTGAATTGTGCTGCTATAAACATTGATGTGACTGTGTCTCTGTAGTATGCTATTTTTAAGTCCCTTGAGTATTGACAGAGGAGTGGGATAGCTGGGTCAAAAGATGGTTCCATTCCCAGTTTTCCAAGGAATCTCCATACTGCTTTCCATATTGGCTGCACCAATGCACTATAACTGCCTTTTAGAGAGACCTGTAAGCTCTCTTCAGTAAGTGACTTAACACCTCTTGGCAGAGCTAACATTCAGAGGGTCTATATATCGGCACATACTGAAAGCTGTACTGAAGGTGCTGGCTGGGGCTGGGGCTGAGTGGAAGGACACCCGCTGTGCACATATGAGGCCTGGGTTCAATCCTCAGCATCACATAAAAATAAATAAAGATATTGTGTCCATCTACAACTAAAAAAATGTTAAAAAAAAAAAGCTGTACTGAAATACGGAAATACTTTTGTAATGTAGTCTGGTTAACTGTAAATGCCTCAAATGCCACCATCCCTAAGATAGCTGCTGATAGCCCAATCTCCCACCAACACCATAACCCAGCAACAGGAAAGCATGACCTACAGTAAAGAATAGAGGATCCTTTAAGACATAAATCCATTGGTATAGCCATCTTTACTAGTTGGTACCTATGTTGTATTGACTGGTAAATTATTGTTCTAGCTTCTTTGTATCCAAAGTATAGGTCAATACTTAATTTAGAGTAGACTTTGAGCTCTTTGTCAAGATAAATGAAGACATACCCTTATCAATGGCCCAAGTCAATGTCAAACTATACCAACAATCAGACTGACGAGAAAAATTCAGGTCTTTAAGTACTAAAGAAGAAAAATAGTCAATTCTACCTATTTTCTGTTTGCCTTCAGCCTCCAATACACTAAGTACTTAATCTAGTAATGTGGACAAAATTCTTCAACATAGAGTATATGATCCAAGTATTTTTTTGTTTGTTTTGTCTTTAAACAGTTTAAAAAGAAACTTCCTGTGGCCAGGCCCAGCGATAGACACCAGTAATCTCAGCAACTCAGGAGCCTAAGACAGAAGGATTGCAAATTCAAGGTAAGCCAAAACAACTTAAGGAGACCCTGTCCCAAGATAAAAAATAAAAAGGGCTGGGGATGTAGCTCAGTGATAAAACACCCCTGGGTTCAATCCCCAACAGAAAATTAATTAATTAATTTAAAAATATAAAGTTCCTATGAAATCATAGTCTCCATAACAATACCACAGTGATCAGTGCCTTGGTAAGGAAGACAGGTATCACTGAGGATGAACACAAGGGATTAATTCAAATGGAGAGGAAAAGGCAATAATAAGAAAAGTCAGTTAATTATAAATGGCATGTCTAATTACAGATTTTGCTAGGGGCTTCAGTTACTTCTAATTAGTTTCACTTGGTATATTAATTATAAATAGAACTCCATTATAAAGTTTTCTAATCACAGGAATATACTGAGTATATAAAATCAGAATTTAAGTTATCTTTATAATTTAAAAATTAAATATTCAATAATAGAAGATAATTATTTTGAAAGTCATCAATAAAATATATATCATATTAAAATCAAGTTGTTTAAAACATCAATGAAGGGAATAACAGAATCATTTAAAAAGATATAAGGGAACAAAAGAAGGATAAATATGTAGTCTTTTTTTTTTATTTTATTTTTATTTTATTTTTTTTTATTGGTTGTTCAAAACCTTACAAAGCTCTTGACATATCATATTTCAAACATTAGTTTCAAGTGAGTTATGAACTCCCATTTTTACCCCAAATACAGATTGCAGAATCACATCTGTTACACATTCACATTTTTACATAATGCCATACTAGTGACAGTTGTATTCTGCTACCTTTCCTATCCTCTACTATCCCCCTCCCCCCATCTTCTCTTTCTATCCCATCTACTGTAATTCATGTCTCTCCTTATTTTTCTTCCAATTCCCCTCACAACCTCTTTTATGTAGTTTTTTATAACAATGAGGGTCTCTTTCCATTTCCATGCAATTCCCCTTTTCTCTCTCTTTCCCTCCCATCTCGTGCCTCTGTTTAATGTCAATCTTTTCTTCCTGCTCTTCCTCCCTTCTCTATTCTTAGTTGCTCTCATTATATCAAAGAAGACATTTGGCATTTCTTTTTTAGGGATTGGCTAGCTTCACTAAGCATAATCTGCTCTAGTGCCATCCATTTCCCTGCAAATTCCATGATTTTGTCATTTTTTAGTGCTGCGTAATACTCCATAGTGTATAAATGCCACATTTTTTTAATCCATTCATCCATTGAAGGGCATCTGGGTTGTGAATTGTGCTGCTATGAACATCGATGTGGGAGTATCACTGTAGTACGCTCTTTTAAGGTCTTCAGGGAATAGACCAAGAAGGGCAATAACTGGGTCAAATGGTGGTTCCATTCCTAGCTTTCCCAGGAATCTCCATACTGCTTTCCAAATTGGCTGCACCAATTTGCAGTCCCACCATCAATGTACAAGAGTACCCTTTTCCCCACATCCTCTCCAGCACATGTTATTGTTTGACTTCATAGTGGCTGCCAATCTTACTGGAGTGAGATGGTATCTTAGGGTAGTTTTGATTTGCATTTCTCTGACTGCTAGCGATGTTGAGCATTTTTTCATGTACTTGTTGATTGATTGTTTGTCCTCCTCTGAGAAGTGTCTGTTCAGGTCCTTGGCCCATTTGTTGATTGGGTTATTTGTTGTCTTATTTTCTAATTTTTTGAGTTCTTTGTAAACCCTGGATATTAAGGCTCTATCTGAAGTGTGAGGGGTAAAAATTTGTTCCCATGATGTAGGCTCCCGATTTACTTCTCTTATTGTTTCTCTTGCTGAGAAAAAACTTTTTACTTTGAGTAAGTCCCATTTGTTGATTCTTGCTATTAACTCTTGTGCTATGGGTGTCCTGTTAAGGAATTTGGAGCCTGATCCCACAATATGTAGATCGTAGCCAACTTTTTCTTCTATCATACGCAGAGTCTCTGATTTGATATCAAGCTCCTTGATCCATTTTGAGCTAATTTTTGTGCGTGGTGAGAGGAGGGGATTCAGTTTCATTTTGTTGCATATGGATTTCCAGTTTTCCCAACACCATTTGTTGAAGATGCTATCCTTCCTCCATTGCATGCTTTTAGCCCCTTTATCGAATATAAGATAGTTGTAACTTTGTGGATTAGTCTCTGTATCCTCTATTCTGTACCATTGGTCCACCCACCTGTTTTGGTACCAGTACCATGCTGTTTTTGTTACTATTGCTCTGTAGTATAGTTTGAAATCTGGTATTGCTATACCACCTGATTCACACTTCCTGCTTAGAATTGCTTTTGCTATTCTGGGTCTTTTATTTTTCCATATGAATTTCATGATTGCTTTATCTATTTCTACAAGCAATGCCATTGGAATTTTGATTGGCATTGCATTAAACCCATAGAGGACTTTTGGTAATTTCGCCATTTTGATGATGTTAGTTCTGCCTATCCATGAACAGGGTATATCTTTCCATTTTCTAAGATCTTCTTCTACTTCTCTTTTTAGGGTTCTGTAGTTTTCATTGTATAAATCTTTCACCTCTTTTGTTAGGTTGATTCCCAAGTATTTTATTTTTTTTGAGGATATTGTGAATGGAGTGTTTTTCCTTATTTCCATTTCAGAGGTTTTGTTGCTGATATACAGAAATGCCTTTGATTTGTGTTGATTTTATATCCTGCCACTTTGCTGAATTCATTTATTAGTTCTAGTAGTTTTTTTGTAGACCCTTTTGGGTCTTCTAGGTATAGAATCATGTCATCTGCAAATAGTGATAATTTAAGTTCTTCCTTTCCAATTTTTATGCCTTTAATTTCTTTCGTTTGTCTAATTGCTCTGGCCAGTGTTTCGAGAACTATATTGAATAGAAGTGGTGATAGAGGGCATCCCTGTCTTGTTCCTGATTTTAGGGGGAATGCCTTCAATTTTTCTCCGTTCAGAATGATGCTAGCCTGGGGCTTAGCGTAGATAGCTTTTACAATATCAAGGTAAGTTCCTGTTATCCCTAGTTTTTCTAATGTTTTGAACATAAAGGGATGCTGTACTTTGTCGAATGCTTTTTCTGAGTCTATCGAGATGATCATATGGTTCTTATGTTTAAGTCTATTGATGTGGTGAATAACATTTATTGATTTCCGTATATTGAACCATCCCTGCATCCCAGGGATGAATCCTACTTGATCATGGTGCACAATTTTTTTGATGTGCCTTTGTATCCGATTCGCCAGAATTTTATTGAGGATTTTTGCATCTAGGTTCATCAGAGATATTGGTCTGTAGTTTTCTTTCTTTAATGTGTCTTTGTCTGGTTTCAGAATCAATGTGATGTTGGGCTCATAGAATGAATTTGGAAGAACTCCCTCTTTTTCTATTTCCTGGAATAACTTGAAAAGTATTGGTATTAATTCTTCTTTAAAGGTAATATGTAGTCTTAAAAATAAGAATTTTGAAGTCTGGTATCGGTATACCACCTGATTCACACTTCCTGCTTAGCATTGTTTTTGCTATTCTGGGTCTTTTATTTTTCCACATGAATTTCATGATTGCTTTCTCTATTTCTACAAGAAATGCCGTTGGGATTTTGATTGGCATTGCATTAAACCTATAGAGAACTTTTGGTAATATCGCCATTTTGATGATGTTAGTTCTGCCTATCCATGAACAAGGTACATTTTTCCATCTTCTAAGATCTTCTTCTATCTCTCTCTTTAGGGTTCTGTAGTTTTCATTGTATAAGTCTTTCACCTCTTTTGTTAGGTTGATTCCCAAATATTTTATTTATTTTTGAGGATATTATGAATGGAGTGTTTTTCCTCATTTCCATTTCAGAGGATTTGTCGCTGATATACAGGAATGCCTTTGATTTATGAGTGTTGATTTTATATCCTGCCACTTTGCTAAATTCATTTATTAGCTCTAATAGTTTCTTTGCAGACCCTTTTGGGTCTGCTAGGTATAGAATCATGTCATCTGCAAATAGTGATAATTTAAGTTCTTCTTTTCCTATTTTTATGCCTTTAATTTCTTTTGTTTGTCTAATTGCTCTGGCCAGTGATTCGAGAACTATGTTGAACAGAAGTGGTGAGAGAGGGCATCCCTGTCTTGTTCCAGATTTTAGAGGGAATGCCTTCAATTTTCCTCCATTCAGAATGATGCTAGCCTGAGGCTTAGCATAGATTGCTTTTACAATGTTGAGGAATGTTCCTGTTATCCCTAGTTTTTCTAGAGTTTTGAACATAAAGGGATGCTGTACTTTGTCGAATGCTTTTTCTGAGTCTATTGAGATGATCATATGGTTCTTATTTTTAAGTCTATTGATGTGGTGAATAACATTTATTGATTTCCGTATATAGAACCATCCCTGCATCCCAGGGATGAATCCTACTTGATCATGGTGCACAATTTTTTTGATATGTTTTTGAATCCGATTTGCCAGAATTTTATTGAGGATTTTTGCATCTAGGTTCATTAAATATATTGGTCTGTAGTTTTCTTTCTTTGAAGTGTCTTTGTCTGGTTTAGGAATCAGGGTGATGTTGGCCTCGTAGAATGAATTTGGAAGTGAATCAGGCGGTATACCGATACCAGACTTCAAACTATACTACAGAGCAATAGTAACAAAAACAGCATGGTACTGGTACCAAAACAGGTGGGTGGACCAATGGTACAGAATAGAGGACACAGAGATCAATCCACAAAACTACAACTATCTTATATTTGATAAAGGGGCTAAAAGCATACAATGGAGGAAGGATAGCATCTTCAATAAATGGTGCTGGGAAAACTGGAAATCCATATGCAACAAAATGAAACTGAATCCCTTTCTCTCGCCATGCACGAAAGTTAACTCAAAATGGTTCAAGGAGCTTGATATCAAATCAGAGACACGGCGTCTGATAGAAGAAAAAGTTGGCTACGAACTACATACTGTGGGGTCGGGCTCCAAATTCCTCAATAGGACACCCATAGCAAATGGGACTTACTCAAACTAAAAAGTTTTTTCTCAGCAAAAGAAACAATAAGAGAGGTAAATAGGGAGCCTACATCCTGGGAACAAATCTTTACTCCTCACATTTCAGATAGAGCCCTAATATCCAGAGTATACAAAGAACTCAAAAAATTAGAAAATAAGACAACAAATAACCCAATCAACAAATGGGCCAAGGACCTGAACAGACACTTCTCAGAAGAGGACAAACAATCAATCAACAAGTACATGAAAAAATGCTCAACATCGCTAGCAGTCAAAATCAAAACCACCCTAAGATACCATCTCACTCCAGTAAGATTGGCAGCCATTAGGAAGTCAAACAACAACAAGTGCTGGCGAGGATGTGGGGAAAAGGGTACACTTGTTCATTGTTGGTGGGACAGCAAATTGGTGCAGCCAATTTGGAAAGCAGTATGGAGATTTCTTGGAAAGCTGGGAATGGAACCACCATTTGACCCAGCTATTCCCCTTCTCGGTCTATTCCCTAAAGACCTAAAAAGAGCATGCTACAGGGACACTGCTACATCGATGTTCATAGCAGCACAATTCACAATAGCAAGACTGTGGAACCAACCTAGATGCCCTTCAATAGATGAATGGATAAAAAAATGTGGCATTTATACACTATGGAGTATTACTCTGCATTAAAAAATGACAAAATCATAGAATCTGGAGGGAAATGGATGGCATTAGAGCAGATTATGCTAAGTGAAGCCAGCCAATCCCTAAAAAACAAATGCCAAATGTCTTCTTTGATATAAGGAGAGTAACTAAGAACAGAGTAGGGAGGAAGAGCATGAGAAGATTAACATTAAACAGGGATGAGAGGTGGGAGGGAAAGTGAGAGAGAAGGGAAATTGCATGGAAATGGAAGGAGACCCTCAGGGTTATACAAAATTACATACAAGAGGAAGTGAGGGGAAAGGGAAAAATAATACAAGGGGGAGAAATGAATTACAGTAGAGGGGTTAGAGAGAGAATAGGGGAGGGGAGGGGAGGGGGGATAGTAGAGGATAGGAAAGGCAGCAGAATACAACAGACACTAGTATGGCAATATGTAAATTAATGGAAGTGTAACTGATGTGATTCTGCAATCTGTATTTGGGGTAAAAATGGGAGTTCATAACCCACTTGAATCAAAGTGTGAAATATGATATGTTAAGAACTATGTAATGTTTTGAACAACCAACAATAAAAAAATTTAAAAAATTTAAAAAAACAAGAATTTTGAACTTATAAAAGGTGATATAATAATGTTTAGGCTATTTACTTTCCAGGAAAAACTGTCTTTCAGTCATACTGGAGAAAGTTTCATACAGCCATAAAACTAACACTTAACTTTAAATAATAACGGAAGAGGAAAATAGCAGCAACAGAAGCTTATTCAATTTCAATACTGTCCCTTTAATCCAACAGTAATCTTCACTAAAATAATGCTGTACTTACATACTATGCTAATACAAAATTATAGACAGTGACAAAAATACCAAACAAGAAGCATTATGTATTTGTTTACAACAAATTAATGAGAACCATCTTGAATGGAATAAAACTTTTAAAGTTTAATCTTAATTTGACATAATCATGTACAAAATATTTGACTATATAAGTATATGAATTTAAACAAAAAAATGTATACAAAGAATAGGTAAGAATAACTGAAGTTCTCATTTACTCACTGCCTAAATACTCTGACAGACAAAATATAAGATACTTTCCCTGATTGTTAATATTCACAACCACCTTAGAGACAGATATTAAGTATCATCCTTATCTTAATGAAATGATGCTAAAAATAACCTTGCCAAGGTCAACTAGTAAGTAGCAGAGTAAAGATTCAAACTTACTATTAACTATTCACAGCCCCTCTGCTGGCCTCTATGTCGCAATGACGGATAAGATGATCTCAACAGAAGTAAAGCAAGCCAATTTAGCACTGAAGTTCCATGGTGTATTAGCTGTTCTCCATGGGTGAAGTTAATGCTATGGATGTGACCATCTGAATATCTAAGGAAAACAATGTAACTTAGTAATTATATTTTTGACCCTGATGTGGAATATCAAAGATGCTGTTAGTTAGCTTAAAGGCTGTCACAAAACTCTATCTTCATTAAACTCACTTTGATCTAAATGACAAAATTCCTAAAAAGTAGAACTCAGGACAAATTATAAAAATAAAAGAGTTTGACTATAAGAATTGAAAAATAACCTTCCTCCAACTTTTGTGCACCCATTTAACAAACTAAGCAAAAAAAAAAAAAAATTTACTGGCATCTTGAATATCTTCCAAATAAATGAGCACAATAAATTGGTATGTAAAAAAATCACAACATACCTAATAAATGTTTGATGAAAAAATTAACAGCCTAGCTAAATTAAGATGAAAAGTGAAATAGGGAAGAAAGTAAAAACTAATGGAAGAGTTATCTTCTCTCCAAGATCTTTCTCACATAAATATACACTGGTTGAGTATCCCTGACCTGAAAAAGCCAAAATCTGAAATGCTCTAAAATCCAAGCTTTTTAAGAGTCATTGTGATGATACCCCCAAATGGAAAATTCTACACCTGATCTCTCGTGACAAATTAGTCAAAATAAAAGTGCATAAAATTATCATCAGGCTTTGTATATAAGGGGTATGTAAAAGAATTTGTGTTTAGACTTGGGTCCCATCTCCAAGATATCTCATTAAGTGTATGCAAATATTTCAAAACCTGAAAAAAAATCCCAAACCCAAAATAATTCTGAACCCAAACTTCTCATATAAGAGATACCCCACCTGTAGTACTTGTTCTTGACATTCTTTGCCAAAAACAAACAGCC
This sequence comes from Urocitellus parryii, assembly GCF_045843805.1. Lineage (NCBI taxonomy): Eukaryota > Metazoa > Chordata > Mammalia > Rodentia > Sciuridae > Urocitellus > Urocitellus parryii. The sequence continues at coordinate 119,078,524 of NC_135536.1, read as the reverse complement.
CTTCTGAATACACCTCCCCTGGGCGAAATCTCCTTCTCATTGCTTCCAAAGAAACCACTTCTTTCCTAAGTGAGAGTCTTAATCAAAAATGACATCCTGGGCTGGGGTTGTGGCTCAGCAGTAGAGCACTTGCCTAGCATGTGCAAGGCGCTGGGTTTGATCCTCAGCGCCACATAAAAATAAATAAATAAAATAAAGGTATTGTGTCCAACAACAACAACAAAAATACATTAAAAAAAAATGACATCCTCTGGGCTGGGGCTGTAGCTCAGTGGTAGAGCACCTGCCTCACACTTGTGAGGCACTGTGTTCGATCCTCAGCACCACATAAAAATAAATAAAGATACTGTGTCCATCTACCCTTTAAAAAAATCTACATTTTAAAAAACTGACATCTTCTGTTATCCTGAAAAGCCTCTTTCTAGAAATATTTTCAATCCTTCTACATTTAAGCATTTGCAAAGAATTTTGCTTTGTTTTGGAGTGCTGGAAATTGAACCCAGGTCCTTGTTCATGCTAAACAAGTGCTTTACAACTAAGCTACATGCCAGCCCCAAGAATTTTTTTTTAAAGGTCTTGTTACATGAGTTATTTTCTCCCTTTTTATTAAAAAAAAAAAAAATGCCTCCCAAAACCATTATTTCACTCTCGCTTTGTGAATACCTGGAATAACCTTCCACATATTCACCTGATTCCAAAAAATAACCTTTCAACCCAACTCTTTTTATTTGAACTCATAAAACTTGGTGAGTTTGGACGTTTAGACTACACATAGGGGCTAGGGATGTAGTTCAGTGATAGAGTGCCTAGCATGTACAAGTACCTGGGTTCAACTTGGGCACTATACATAGTATCTCTCCCCCCGCCTCCCCCCCCATCCCCCGCACAACAATGCCTTTCAGACTGGGCAAGATGAGGCAAAGTGACCTCTTCCTTCCTTTACACCAAACACCTAGCCTATAATTTGAATATGCTATTATTTTAGGTATGAGTTTAAAAAGAAAAACCTGCCTGCCTGCCATTTTTCCTAAAACTATAAACTTATGAGGAAAGCACTGATTCCATAGCAACACTATGTATAACCCATAAAAATTAAGCAAGCAAATAATTTGTAATTATCATTTAATTTGTGAAAAGGCCAGCCACATAACAATTTTATAAAGTATCTCATTTCTTTAACAAACTATTAAAAAATTATTAATAATAGTTAGTTACCTTTCTTTGGCAGATATGGACAATGTAAGGCATAAGCAAAGGTTAAGTGAAATGGTCCACAGAAATTCTTTTCTTACAGAGTAAGGAATTCAGTAGTCCAGCTGCCAGGAATCTTGTAATTTCAAGCTATTCTTTACACTATCAAATCACATTTAATTAGTTTGTTATTTGTTAAAGTTATTGGAAAATAGCACAATCTTTCCCTTTGCTGACACTAATGCACTTCTAACTTTACTGGGCACTAAAAGCTTATAATAACATTTTATGTCTTAGTAATATGTGGGATGCCAATACTATTACATACTTACTTGTGAAATAAATAAATCCTTTTAATAATTTCATTGCCAATTCTGCCTGGCCCCAGAAAATAAATATGCCAAAAACTCAGGTGGAAAGCAAATAAATTAAGATACATATGAAATTTATTTAAATGATTCTGAAAACCAAGTCTGGGTCAAACTACAAAAAGACCTTCAATCTCTGCTACCAAGAAGAATTCTGTTGATTCATTCACATACTATTCATAGAAAAGAGGTAATCAGTGTGTCTTTAGTCAAGCAGAAACATGTTTGCTGAGATGGACTGTTAAAGTCAAAGGATTTTGCTTTCCCCACCTCATCTTTTCCTTGATCTGCAAGAAATGATTGTAGCTCATCTAAGACTGTCTTTAATTGGTTTGTTTTTAAAGAGTTCTGTCGGCTTAAATGGAACTTGCCTAAAAGCACTGCAGTCCTCTCCAGTGGGATTACAGTTATATTGGTAATGAATTAATTCTGTTGAGTTAGGTTACAAGAAAGGAGAAAAAAGGCAACCTAAAATAATGCTGAAAACCTGAAGAGATACAAACATTTCTCCAATGAAATAAAAGTAGTGAGTATCATGTATTTAAAAATGGGAACTTGGGGATAGGGTTGTGGCTCAGCGGTAGAGTGCCTGCCTAGCACATGCAAGGACCTGGGTTTGATCCTTAGCACCACATATAAACAAATAAAATAAATAAAAAAATAAATAAAGGTATTGGTTCCAACTACAACTAAAAAATAAATTTAAAAAAATGGAAGCTCAAGAATTTGGGGGTGTCCACAAATGTTCCCATAAAAAGTACAATTTTCTAGCAGTCCTTTGGAGAGGTCCCTGAATGAACATTCTCCACAAAACTAAAAGTTGTAAGAGAATGTAAATCACTTCAGAAGCCCTCCATGAAAATTAAAATGCAAAAAGCTTCAAATATTAAGGAGAAATTAAAGAAACTATCTAGAAATAGTTGTGTATAACTTAACAAAAATAACACTTATCAAACATGCTCCTACTTACAGTTCTGCACCCTCTGGGGAAAATGACTCGTGTGAAGGGAAGCCATATTCAAATTGGACATACTAGGTTAAGATTCCCTACATCCACCATAGGCAGGTGGGGTTTACTGGGCATGTTGTAAGAGTGTGTCCAGAGTCATGACTGAACTGTTCACTGCCAAAGCATTGACTCATCAACATTAGACCACACCAAGAAACCCTTGAGAGGGTTGATTGGATCTAGAACCTTCTTAACCAGGTTTAATCAGCTTTGAAAGGGGGCAGATGATCTTATAAAAGGAACTTTTACACTTAGCACAGAAACTAAGAGATAACAAAACTAAATGCTATTTCATTTCAATGGTATCTATTTCAACCAATCCTATATAGATCCATGAATTAATTTTATCCTATCCAAAATACTACTTTGCAATCCTTAATTAGTATAACTACTATTTACACCCTTTACCCCCAGCCCTGCTCTTTTCTAATTCCAAAAACCAGGCCTTTCTTCCTTACAATTACTTAGTTACCTTTACTGCATTTCCTGTCTTGGTTTAAAAACAGAAAACAAAACAACTTAGCTTTTTTTTTTTTTTTTTTTTTTTGGTCTTGTTTTCTAGTTCCACTTTGTTATATTATTTAACAATATTAACTTTTCAATAATATTTTCACCCCCTTTTACACACACACAGCCAAGTACATAATAGCTTGGGAACTAGTATTAGTCAATAGCATAGTAGCCTTTGCCACAGGCTGGGAAAGCTCATACGTCTGATTGATGGTTAGGTCATGCCACTTGTGGACCTGAAAATCTGCCAGACAATTAGAATCACCACCTCAGCAAAAACAGCAAATCTCTGAACACTGAATGGTGATGCTGACTGGTGCAATGTTGGGAGATAAGACACAACTGATTTTTTTTTCATTTTGTATTCCTTTAATTACAAACAAGCTTGTGCATCTTTTCATATGTTTATTAAGACAACTGATTTTGAAAGCAAGATCCCTTTTTAGTCTCTCCTGGTTTATCACACATATAGTCCTCCGTCATATAGATAAAATAAATTATTAAATTTTTTCTCAAAGACAGGAATCCCCATACTAGTCCAAGTGGCAGACAGATAATGTGTTGCCAGAAATCTTGGTACACTACTTTCACCAAGCTCTAACTACCTAATTATGCAATCTTTCACAAAGGACTTCTTTAGATAATCTCAAAGTAAATATTTGCCAAATTAAAAAGGAAGTTTTTTAAACAATACAAGTTAATAATATGATTTGCCTTACTGGTCAGATTAAATTACCAAGTGCATCCCAAGCCTCCTGTCTCCCCCTATTCATAGAGAATATCTCTGACGTTTTTTAGAACTCAGAAAGCAGAATGCTACTGTGGATTTTTAAATAAGGGAGCCACATGACTATATCTATATCTATCTCTATCTCTCTCTCTCTCTCTCTCTCTCTCTCTCTCTATATATATATATATATATATATATATATATATACACACACACACACACATATGTATATATATTTAAGAATATTGATAATATTACAAAACAATCTAGTACTACAGTTGGAGACAATGGAAGCAAGGTGACCAAGTCAACCTGATGTGATGATTAGTCCATAAGAATAAGGCAGTGCCTTTAAGAATAGTAAAGATGAGCTGAATCTGACATAACCAACAAACTTTACCTTTTCTATTACAAATTGAGTTTATCCTGGAAATAGATGGACACTAGTAATTATTTTTCTAATTTGCCTGATGGTAGAAAAGAGGGCTTAAATGTCCACCTGTGAGGTATAGGTTCATCTTTTCTCCACCCAGGTTACAGAATGCCTGAAATTCAACCACCAGGAAAATTATCCTTTTCAATTAGAACACTCTCCTGGCATTTTCTCCCAACATGCCCTAGGAGGAGCAATTTTAGAAGTACTCATTTAGCTATTATTGCTGCTTTGATGGCAATTGGCTTGCTTGCTTGTCTTCTCTGGGCACCCCTGCATCCTGTCCCCCACCTTGATAAAAAGGGCCAGGGGAAAAACAAAGGTCTAAGAACCTAATTTTATCTGATCTGGAAGACAGACTAAATGAGATTAGATGCTAAAAGTAGTTAAAGAAACCAAAATCAGTTGAAAGTTTTATACTCCTAATGTCAGAGCTTTAAGATAATCTTTATATATTCTTTGCCTTGTATATATTTTCAAAATTCTTATATAATTAAAAAAAACACAGAGAAGTTTGTTTACTTAGTGATCAAAAATGGCTAACAGACACACTATTAAATCAAAGAAGATACAACCCAAGCTTCCTTCAAGATCTCCCTGCCACTATTAGGGCAAAATTCTAACTCTATAGCCTTGGAATATAAGGTCCTCAATATCTGAAACCCAACAATCTTTTCCAACTTCATCCTTTACCACACCACTTTTCACTTCCTCCTTCAACAGCTATTCCTACTGAATGTCTACATATCCCCACTATCCAACACCATTTCATACCCCCCGCCTTCCAGTTCATTACATTTTTCTTCACAGACTACTCTTCTTTACCTGCCTGGTAGATTAAGCTCAAGTTCTTCTCTTGGAAATATCTAATATCCTTCCTCTGAGATCCTGAAACATATCCTTTCCTAACCCATACCAAGTTTAACTAAGGCTCCCTCCTTTATACAAAACTCTATCAAACTTCTCAGAGGGTGTTGTCATTCCAAAACTAATGAGTATCAGCCACTTTATAGGCATCAAAATTATCATTGGTTCCCAGTTCTATATTCTTCCTATATACCACATTTGTTTTTCTCTTTTAAGACCTCCAAGTATTCTTCCTATTAGCTTGACAGTTTAAAGCACATTTGGAATGTGGCTATTAGCTTCTTAAAAGTGAATCTAACTGATATTAAATAAACAGGAAGTTTTTCCCATATAGAACTCCATGAGTTCATCTGACCCCTAAAATGAACATTTATGAATATTCATAATTCTGCTAAAACAAATTTTTAAAAAACTTAAAATGTTCATTTTTATCTATTTGAAAAATATATCCATATGTCAACTTCTGAATGATCAAGAAGTTGAAATGTGAAATCAGTTTATATTATTCTAAATAGAGAATGATATTCACATTATAATAGGGAACATCTGCCTTGAGAAAAAACAATCACAGAATGCTCAATTCCATTTTCCATTAATCTTTTTAGGTAAGATAATTGTTAAAGAATATATAAAAATCTGATAATCATACTTTTCAGAACCCTGTTCAAAACTCTTCTACAAGAGGTCACATTGGGAGTTGAATGATGTCCTCATATCAATAGTGTGAAAAACAAAAGGCAGCTTTGAGCAAAACAATATCCACAGTCAGCTACAGCCCCAAAATAGTTACAATCCCATATACAGCAGTTTTTATAATAATTAATAGGTTAGGGAAAACTATCAGCATATAAATGCAATCTAAGCATATAAATGCAATCTAAGATAAAATACTTCTTTTGTCTTTTGTTTGTTTTTAACTTCTTTTGCTTTTTAAAATGATTTTGGGCAATCTATTCTCTCTCTCTCTTTCTCTTTTATACTATGGATTGAACCCAGAAGTGCTTAGCCACTGAGCCACATTCTCAGCCCTTTTTTTAATAGTTTATTTTGAGACAAGGTCTGCCTAAATTGCTTAGAGCCACACTAAGTTGCTGAGGCTGGCCTTGAACTTGGAATCCTCCTGCCTCAGCTTCCCGAGTTGCTGGGATTATAGGCATACACCACCACATTCAGCCTAATCTTTTCTCTTTATTAAGCTCAAAATTTTATTAAGTGAAAATTAACTACTTTAAAACATTTTCTAAGTCACTTAGTACACCTTAACTCAGTTACTTCAGCTCTAAAATTAAACTATTTATTCATGGGAACATACTTAGAATTAAACGTTATAAAATACAGATAGCAAATAAAAACACAAATCAACTTGAATCAAAAGGTAAAATTCTAACAAAATGATGACATCAATAATAAAAATGTTGGGGTAAAAATGGGAGTTCATAACCCACTTGAATCAAAGTGTGAAATATGATATATCAAGAACTATGTAATGTTTTGAACAACCAACAATAAAAAAAAGAAAAAATAATAATAAAAATGTTAGTAAACTCAATACTCATTGTAATTCAATGAAATTCCCCTTTTTGAGGGAGGGTATGAAATGTAGAAAATAAATAAGGTATTCTAAATATCAGAATAAACAAAAACAATACCTAAGAAGATTTGAAATTCAATGCAAAAAAAACAACTCACAACATATTATATTTTTATCCTTTACCTTCACTCTTTCCCTGCTGCTAGACACCTGTTTTACATGTTCTCATGCTGAAGAAATAGCAACAATGCCATTTTCCTTCCAAATGCAACCAGGTTTTGGCAAACTTAAAGCAGTATGTCAGTTAAAAATAGAAATGCAACCCAAAATGTGATTTGGCAAGTAGCTATTTAAGTATTAAGCAGTTCCTCCCTTGAATGGTACTGTGTTTTTCCATTTATCATTTTTAAATATATGAAATAAGCTAAAAATCCGCACATGCAGCTTCCAAATGAACAATACATTATGCAAAACCTTTTAAACATACACCAAGGACAAAATTTTGCCATTTTAGAAACAATTCCTATGAGAGTGGCCCTTAGTGGTTGTGATATTTCAAACCACTGCTTTTATTTTCATATAATCATTATTCCTTTAACCACTGTCTTCACTGTTCATCTAGAATAGTGATAGTGCTATTGAAGTTCTCAAAGATTCTTGTATGTAATTACCTTTTTAATATTTATATTACTTGGATCTCATTAATAAAATAGCTTCCTGAATTACTAAACAAAGTAGAGTTGACTCAGCCATTCAGGCGAAGCAAAAATCTTCTGGGACTCAAAATGTAGTATGTCTAAACCCAGCACCACCCTACTGTTACTCAGCAATAAGTATGGTATTGTCATAAAGAGACTGAGTAATTACAGAAACTTATTTGTGTACCATTGTTTCTGCCAAAAGACTTTCAAGTGGAAAAAAAAAATGGCTAGAGGTGGTTAAAACATCACTTTAAAGTTTTATAAATAAAAAAAACTGATACTATATCTTCAATCACATTTTTTCACTGCAAAGCCATCAGTCAAGGACTAGATTTCAGATTAAAATATTATATACTTAGATACTGAATAAATACTCAGCATATAAAGGGAGTAATATGGATGTTCAAGTTGTTACCATCAGTGCAATTATTATGTGTTACAATTTTCTCTCTCCAAAGTTAAGAACATAGATCTAGCAAAGGAGTCTTTTCCTTCAAATACAGCCCAGACACTCGTTCTCTTCATGAGGATTATGATGGAACTACTTTCATAGGATTATTATGACAATTAAAGAATATATTTTAGGAGGGTCTGACCCCTGGATTGTAAAAATAACTAACAATAGCAGCTAAACACATACAAAATGATAGGCCAGACATATATTCCTCAGGAAACCTAGTTGGTTGCTATTACTATTATAACTTGCCCAAGGTCACAAAACTAGCAGTGGCAGAGCCAGATGTAGACCCAGGTAGTACAGCTCCAGCTTATATGCTCTCAACGGTTGTATTTGCTTATTATTAGAATGAGCATCAGAGATAGTCTTAAGAATGGCTTTGTGTAAAACAAAATGTTCAGCCTTCAACATTTGCATTTTAGTAGGTTTTTAGTTTAGAAATGACTCTGCTCTATTGTTAAAGTGCTATTGGAAGCATGAAGCTGATAATACTATGGTTGTAAGTTCAATACCTGTTTAGGTCACCTAGCTTCAAAAAGAAGGAAAAAATTTCCCTAGATCACAAAACATTTTAGCAGGTTTCTTCAGCCCACACAGATCAAAAAAGAGACAAGGCAAGAGAAGAAAAACAGTTATGAAACAAAATACCTGAGAAGGGATTTGGGTGGCATCACAGAATCAGTTTCCAAGCTAGAAGGGTCCTTGGTCTTCCTCTCTTATTTTACAAAGTGAAAAATGAAGCCAAGAGAGAAATGTAGCTTTCTCCATGTCCCAGGGCTAGTCATCTATCATGTCAAACCAGGTGCAAGAGGACCTTTCCACCACATACCACTCAGTCTAGATTTCTACTGAACTGCAAACGCAACACCTCATTTACGGACCACCTCAAATGAGAAGACATGTACGCACAGGTTGATGTACAACAGAAATATATGGGCGATCAGCAGATGGAGACAGCTTCTTATCAAAGCTCCTCTTTAAAGAATGTATTTGAACAATGTATAGTAAACTTGTTAAATCTGAACAAAATGCAGACACAAGTTTAGAAACATTCCTAATGCTCTTTTGAAGTGTTTCTGTGTTCTCAACACAGGTAAACCTCTATCAGAAATTACTCCATGGTGCTACACTTTACAAGATATTTGACACTATAACAAACCTGCCCCCTTAAGTTATATTTTTTTTAAAGCCATATATATTTATCTTTTTTTTTTAAGAGAGAGTGAGAGAGGAGAGAGAAAGAGAGAATTTTTTTTTTAGTATTTATTTTTTAGTTCTTGGCGGACACAACATCTTTGTTGGTATGTGGTGCTGAGGATCGAACCCGGGCCGCACGCATGCCAGGCGAGCGCGCTACCGCTTGAGCCACATCCCCAGCCCCCCCTTAAGTTATATTAATGATTTATAAAACTTCCTCTTCCCTCTTCCTGAAACACACACACACACACACACACACACACACACACGTTTATAAAATAGTGAGTTATCAAAGGCTTTACCACCTTCTCAGAAGATGGGTTTTCAATACCCAGGTATAAACACAATTAGCTTGCACCTAAAATAATTTTGTAGGGTAGGAATCCTCTGAAAGTAGGTTACGATATGTATCTTCAAACATATCTTACCTTTTGTTTAAGGCAAAACAGATGGATTTGTTGTTCAAATTCAAAACAATCACATATGGAAAGTGATTTTATTACCTATTAACAGCTGAGGTTTTCAAATCCTCTTATGCCAACCCTGACTAATGTGTATGATCTCTTCATTTAGAAGATCTGCACTATGGTTCTCGTAGGGACTAAATTCCCCATTGAAACATCTAGCAGCAAAGCTAAGATTAAAAAGGTAAATTAAACAGAAATGAAAAATGTCTTACACAGAAAAATGTCTTACAAAAAATTTCTTAGGAAGGCTTACAAGAATTCCCCCAAAACAAGCAGTAATAATTTTCTTTTCCTCTACAGAAAAAAGTAAAATACAATAGTAGTAGTGAAGAAAAAGAAGCAAATAATATATTCCAAAGGAAGAACTATCAGACTTGGCTAGATTATGAAAGAGTCAACAAATCAAAAATTATTTCAGGGTTAGAGATATAGCTCAGTGATAGACTGCTTACCTCCCATGTGAGAGGCCCTGAATTAGATCCCCAGTACTGTCAAGGGAAAAAAAGATCTCAACATTTTGGTTCCTGGGCAACCACAGGGATAATGGCCTTCCTGAAAAGCCCAGAAATTAGAGGAGAGCTGGTGGAGAAGGGACATAAGGCCAGTTTTATCCTGTTGAAGTGAGTATTAGCAAGTAGGTATATTTTAATAGTACCTTAAGTATATGCAGCTGAATCATAGGTAAATTCAAAGTGCAGGATTTATGCCTCTTGTTGGGATTTAAACATATGAAATGTTAAATTACCAACGTGGGCTTCTAAAATAAAAACTAAAGCTTCAGAGTAACAGATAAGACATGCTAACATGCAACTCATGAAAATCATATCTTAACACTTCCTTAGAAAGTTGAAATAATTACTCAGTGTTTACCTCCTTGCCCCTTGTTTGAACATTCCAAATAAAACATGGAAGCTTCACACTGGGATCACATTTCTAGAAAGATATAATTTAATACTATGGCAACAAACTCCAGGATGCTTATCTGAATATTCTCTCTGCATCACAGATGCTTGCAATTAGCCTTCTTTGAACTATATCTACATTAAACCACCTCTTAGCACATATATCCTTAACACCTCATCTTGATTATTGTTTTCTGTTAAATATACATAACATTTCTATTTTTACATTTCTCTTTCCTCTGCTAATATCCTCTTAATCCTCTTTTCTAGATATAGTTTCAGTATAAATTTCTGAGTCTCCAAATTAACACAGTTCACACTCCAGGGGTGGGGGTGAGCCAACAGACAGGTCTTCTGTGGATGTTTTCAATATCAAAGGTGTTGAATGGTGTTTTTTGCTGTTTCCATCCTTTTATAATTGGTCCACTTTTGTCAATTTAACCTTCTTCACACTTTCTTTTGTCTATTCCTTTTATTTAGTTATATAATAAGTTTTTTAGAAACTTATATAATAAGTCTAAAAAACTTATTATACAAGTTTTTTAGAAAAAAAATTGGGGCCTAATTTTTTTTGTGGTGTTAAGTCCAAACCCAGGTTTTCATACATGCTAGACAAGCACTGTATCACTGAGCTACACTTATAGCTCATGATTAAACTTTTAAATTTTAAGGCAAAAGCCATGAAGTAAATTGCTAAATAGCTGTGCAACATTAGGCATGTTATTTAACCTTTCTGAGGCTCAGCTTCCTTTTTTAAAAATGGAAGATAATACCACTCAATCATGCAGGTTTGTTTTTCAAATTAAAGGAAAGGAAATATAACAAATCTATGATAACTTGTAAATAGTATTTGATAACTAATGGTTATACATGAAAATTTATATGCTATTATGCTAACAAGAGCACTAAAGGTACTTCCTAATTTTGTCCTCAGTCTATATGGAGTATAAATTACTCCAACCTTACTGGAGGAGTCCTTAAGAAGAGTGTGTAATGGAAACCTGGCAAACAATATTTGGGCAGAGAGGAGCTGGAATACAAGGCCAGGAAAGCCAAATCTCAATGTTTACTATGTTCTAGAATTCCTGTATACCCTAGAAGGTTAGTGGATTCTTGACTGCAATAGGAAGGCAATTTTGACTACAATATATTTCAAGCAGGAAACTGCAGCATGACTCACAGTTCCAATGAGGGCTAGTGTAGTTTGTATTTCACCACTGACTTGAAACAGGATAACAATTTTGATGATGATGATGATGATGAAAGGTATATTACTTTACAATACTTGAGACTTATTATATGCCAGACACCATGCTGTTTTGTATTCATTATTAATCCTAACAACTACCAAGGAAGTGGATTCCTTTATCCAATTTGACAAATGAAAAAACTGAAGCTTGTCAGATCTAGGATTCAAACCCTCATAACAGTGAAGATTTCAAATATCCAATAACACAGCAACAAGTTATGTGCTGACAGTAAGATACCTAATATTTCAGCAGGCAGAGCTATTTGGGTATCTGTGTGGGAAGTGCAGCATCATATTCACTCAACTATATAAGCAAAAGCAGAAAAGAGGTAGAAGAAAGGGTTACATCTCATAGTTGCAATTTTAGAATTTTCAATTAAAAATCATAATACTGCCAAGTTGAGTATGGCCTGTTTAGGAAATAATTAGAGCTCTCCAGAGCAAAAGTTCACCACCTGTTTTCCACCTGACACATGGTGATGGATGGGAGAATCAGAAGCTGATGCTATGTGCCATATTATGCTCAACATATATCCATGGTCACAGGTAAGCCTATATGGAATTCCCAGAGTACTGGCTCCTCTTCTGTATCTCCTTATCTTTCTCAGGAAAGCATATTAAAATGGAAATGAAAAAACGAGGTATGAATTCTTTATCAATTAAGTAAATATTACTGAACAATATTACTGGGCACTAGGCATGTTCTAAACCCTTTGCCTACATTAATCCAAAAATAATACCATTAATAATATACTATTTTATTTCCATTTTACAGATGAGAAAACTTAAAAACAAGTAGTTTGCTGAAGACTACACATAAGGAAAATCTCTAGATCTTCTCTGGGATGTGACCTAGTAGAGTGGTACGCTGGGATTTCCAGCAACTTCTTGCAAGATGCCACAACCACAAAGACAAGAACTTTTGCCTCTGTAGGATAAGCTCAAATGGCTTCCTGGGACTGTGTCTACTCTACCCAACAGGATTTCAGTTTAATGTCACAGGGATCTTGGATCCCCTAATCTCCTGCTGGCTCAGAAGACTTCATTTACGGTGTCTCTCCTTAACTCTGGGTAAGCTTAGCAGTACTAATCATCTTAATAACCCTTGCAAGTGATACTGGTAATGAGGCAGACACAGAATCAACATAGTTTTATATCAAAATAAGAATATAATCCCTTGCTCTAAAACAAGATTTGTGCATTAAAGATTTACAAAATCTTCTGGGCAGGGTTGTTCCCATATCATTTGTTCAACAATCTTCACAACTCTGCTATATATCAGGCACTATTCTAAGAGCTGGAATGATTTTAGATTTTTTTTAAAACTAGGGATTGAGCGCAGGCGTGCTTTACCACTGAGCCACATTCCTAATCCTTTTCATATTGAGATAGGGTCTCACTAAATTGCTGAGGGTCTTGCAAAGCTGCTGAGGCTGGCCTCAAACTTGGGATCATCCTGTCTCAGCCTCCCTGTTAATGAAATAAGAGGCATGTACCACCATGCCCAACTTCCAGAAATTTTTAATTCTAAAAGGAGTAGGTCAGAAGAAAAGTCTTATATTGTCAAAACTCATAAGCCTCTGGAACTAGGTTGGACACTAGCTTTCATTTACATTTTATAACTCATTTACAATAAATGTGTTTAAAAGATAAACAGTTCACAAAAATATTCTCAAACTACTGTGTCCAAAATAATCATCATATTTATGAACAACTCTTTTTTCCTTCCTTGGACAGAAGTTTGACTATACACAACATTTCCACTCTTCCTAAAAATTCAATCGACTAGCAATTCAACCAGTGGCTCAACATTAGCACTAAAACTTAAGAAAATATTCTTTTCTCTCAACATTTCCCTGGAAATGATGTCCAGGGACCAGACACCATGACAGTCAATCTTTGATAGGAATATGTACATAATATGACTGTTAAGGGTATGAGAAGTACTAATGTAACTAAAGTCACATTCCCTTTCTGCCTTTTTCTTCAAAAATTCAATGCAAAAGTTGTAGCTCATGGCTCAAATAAATTCCCAAATTTAAGAATATGTCCTATGCATGAAATATAATTAGTTATGATTTGGTATATACTAAAGATGCCAGTTTTATTTTCTTAGGGAGGTTTTGCTGATTTGTATTAGAATTTTAAAAGCTTACTAACATACACTATTTAGAACTAGATTAGGAGCAACTTGCTTTAACCAACTATTATTAGTATTTTCTTTGCTAAGGATGAGTAGACACAGGATACAAAAGCAGCAGAATTAAAGAAAAAGGACAAGATCTCAATCCTCTTTCCCTTGTGCTTGAGCCCAATGACAAACAGTGAAACTCGCAATGGGATCAAAACAAGCAAAATATTTTCAGTAATACTAACCACCAGGAAGCAAAGAAGACCAAAGAAGGTAGAAATCAACAAGTATAAGTTATCTCTTCTATTCCTTCAAATGAAGCCAGTCATTCCATTCCATCAACAATTTATTGGTTTTTCATTTGGTCAAGCAGTCTACATTGTCACTGCATATAGCTTTTTTAGTAATATATGCTATCTTTCCTCATACTGACACTTTTAGTATTTACTGTTGAGAAAATGACAAAGTTACCTGTATGAATATATAACAACAATCCCATCAGTATGTACAACCATAATGTACCAATAAAAAAATGTTGGGAAAAATAGAAAAAGACAAAAAATATCAAGATTAGTCTGGTTATTTTTCTGTCACAAATACTGAAAAATATTAAAAGGTCTGGGATGAAGGTAGAAGGGGAAATGTCATAAAAACAGAAAATTGTGCTAACTACTCCCAGAGTATATGGTTTAGTTTATGTAGTCTTGGTACACTGAAAACATTTGACTCTTCCCTTAAGTTCCTCACTTATTCCCAGGAAACAATAAAGCATAGTTGCACACAGCACAGTCTATTTTATGAGGCTTACTTCTTTCACGCAGGTTATTTTATAAAAGCAAACCACTTTATATTAAAAGAAAGAAAGAAAACCTAGCAAATAGAAGATATCTGAATTTTCAATTGCTACAGATGATTCAGTGAGTGGGCAGTTACAGAAATTCATAGCTGATGCTAGAAAAAGCTAATGTTTTCATGAAGATCACTTTGAAATGCTGTTTTGGGTGAACATTATTTGCTCTTGCATTATGATTTTGTTTTACTTTCACTGTAAGCACTTATGAAGTGCTGCATACCTTGCAGAGAAAAAGATGGAACTTCTCTAATCATTATAGAAATAAGAAAGCCATTCTTTTATTTGGGTTCTTTTCTGATTATTAGAATGATATTCTGGTAATTAAAATATTGCTACTTTGCCTACACCATTTTGTCTCTCAAATACTGCTGTTTTTTAAAGTGATAAAAGATTGAGTACAATAAAAGCAATCAAGTCTACCTCCCAAAACCAACAAAAAAGATTTTAACCGTTTATAAACAGAAGCAGAGCCATTCACCAAAAGGATTTTAACTGTTTACTCTAAACAGAGGTAGAAATATTTAAGTGTTACACTGGGTTCAGTGGCAAATGCCTGTAATCCCAGTAACTCAGGAGGCTGAGAAGGAGGATCACAAGTTTGAGGCCAGCCTTAGAAACTTGGCAAAACCCTAAGCAATTTAGTAAGACATTGTCTCAAAATAAAAAAAAAAGGGCTGGGAGTGTGACTCAGTGCTTATATGCCCCAGGGTTTAACTCCTAGTACCATAAATAAATAAACAAACAAACAAATTTAACACTTTAAGTGCTAAACATTTTAAAATAAGATAAATATAATGTTCCTAGATATATTTATTTACAGCCAAGATCTGATGAACAAAATACTAATGGTAAGTAAAAATACAACTACGATAGACAATCCTATTTATTGATTACATGGATAAATAATTATCAAGCAGTTCTTATATTTCAGTAAAGAATTTAAACAAGAAATAGTACAAACTAAGTAAAATACATAATAATAGCTTTCACTGGTTACTCTTTTAGTTTAGAAAATTCTTGGGGTTTTTTTTAATTTTTTTTTTAGTTGTAGATGGCACATACCTTTATTTTATTTATTCATTTTAAGTGGTGCTGAGGATGGAACCCAGTGCCTCATATGTGCGAGGCAAGCACTCTGCCACTGAGCCACGACCCCAGCCCTAGTTTAGAAAATTCTTTTACACATAGTCAGCTTTTTTAATTCAGTATTTATGTAGTTTCCATATGTCAGGCCTTATATTAAGTCCTTGGGACATAAAGATGAGTAAAACACATCCTTTTAGTTTCCATTCATCTCATTTCATAATCAAAACCATATTAAGAAAAAAGTATGATTATCTCCATCTTACAGAACAACAAAAAAAAATTAGAGATGTTAAGGAAATTATTTCACCTGACCACAAACTAAATTAAAAGCCAACCTTGTTCAATAATCTTCTATTATAATATAAATATTCAGTTTACATCACTAACCTTAGAGATTTTTATGATAATGCCACAAATTTCTTAGTATATCTTGTGTGTTGGGGGTGGGTGTATTACTCCATAAAGATATTCTCTCCAAGAAAAGATAACATTTATTTGTCCTCAGGTCTTAAACCACAAGGCATATTTGTGAACTCTTAGATTTCTAAAATAGAATTGATCTTACTGACTATTCTGAGAATTGATTACAAGTAGTATATCCAGTAGGCCTTTAGACAATTACAAATTTAACACTATTGTGTGTGACATGAAGGTCTATAAACACAGTAATATGCAATATTATTAAGATGAAGGTCTATAATCTCAGGAGACAAAAAAGAGTGCTCAGTATCCACAAGGCAACTTGGCTTTGCTGTTTTCTTTTCACATAAACCTTCATAGTACCTGCAAAATATTTTATTGCATCTTATAGTAGAAATCATGTTCTAGAACTGTGCTAATAGTAACTACCTGTGGCTACTTAGCACTTAAAATGCAGCTAGTGTGAACTAAGATGTGCTATAATTAGAAAATATACATGAGATTTTGAAGACTTAGCAAAAAATAAAGAATGCAAAACATTTTGATAATTGTTCATATTGATCACTTTACAATAACATTTTGTGTTTGATGGATTAAATAAAATATATAATGAAAATTACCTTGGCCTATTTTTTCTTATTAAAAGGTAGCTACTAGAAAATTAAGCTATATATATGGCTTGCATTATTCTATGAAACAGCCCTAGAGATTAAAGATTTTTTGAAACTATCAATGCATCTGAGAGTGATCATGGAGCATGGAAGGAGGATTTCTTTTAATGGTACAGGGAAAGCACATGCTATAATGTTAGAAAAGGCAACTTTTCTAACATTATAGCATGTTATAGCACATCAATCAGAGAATTGAAAAGTAGAAGATATTTCAAACATGCTTATCAAATGTAGTTTAGTAATATGAAAAAAGAGGAATACCAACTCTAAATGAAGAGCATCTTCTACAATGAGCATGAATCTGCTATCTCTTCAGCCACTCAAACTTCTGCATGTCTCTCACAATGTGACCAGCTTACTGCACTGATTATAACTGGCAGATAAACTATATCCCTACTATATTTAGAATAATATCAATTAGATATTTTGAAATGTATGTACACACATAGAAAAAGAATAAAGAAAACAAAAAAAAAAAAACCAAGTATTAGCACTAGTTATCTCTGAATGTTAGGACATATATGTTCATTTTAACTTATATATACTTCTACCATAAAAGTTAACTTATTCCTATCATAAAATATTTTTAAAGATGTGTAGTATAATATATAATGTCAAATTACACTTCAGATCTTTTAGCTAAAAAGAATAGAGAAATTGGAGGTAAGTCATTGTGTACAGCAGGACTCAGTATCCTAGTCAGACAGCAAGTCCATAAAAACCCAGACCAGGCAGACCTATAGGAGATAAGAGAAGATTAGCATTCGCTCATTTGTAAAGCCCTGTAGTTGCCATTTATAAACGAAAAAACACATCTTTTCCCACATGACAATATTTTTGGCTAGACATCTGGAATGCAAAACTGACAAGAGAACTGGAAGTTGCATTTAAAATAGTTTTCATGTTTTATTTGTATATATTCAATAAAAATGTGAAATAAAATTAAAGATTCCCCAAATTAGAAATTATTGTATGTATGGTTTATTTCTATGCTGCTGGTGGTGGGATTACATAGTCCTAAATGCTCATTCCACAAGCTGCATTTGTATGGAAAGGAGTTTAGAGAAACAATTTAAATTTGCTCTTACACTGCAGAGAAAAAAAAAATGTGATCAAACTACAGGTTTCTCCTCTTTCCCTTTCCTCAGTGTTAGAGTATACGAACTTCCTCACTGAATCTGGAAACCAATGGATCTTTCAATCTCAGAATCAATGGTTGAATTGGGCTGGGGCTGTAGCTCAGCAGCAAAGCGCTTGCCTAGCATGCATGAGGCACTGGATTTGATCCTCAGCATCACATAAAAATAAACAAAATAAAGCCATTCTGTCCATCTACACCTACAAAAAAATAAAAAATAAAAAAAGGAATCAACGGTTGAATTAATATCTGGTAATTTACTTGGAATATTTAATTGTGAGATTTAGCAATATATATGTGGTAAGTCCCCAAAAGGCAAATGATAAAATACAGTCTAGGGATACTGAAGAAAAAATAATTTTTCAAGTCAAGGAGAAAAGTGAAATTAGGAAAATACTTTCTACTGCTTCTTCAATACCTTAAATCTTCACACAAATTTCCACAATTACACCTACTGCATATCCAAATAAAGTCCAAAAATACTGTTACACACCTGTGAACAAGGCAGTTTTCACCATCTGAAATATTCAATTCACTATTTCAAGCTATTTAAGAATTATATCATGACCTCTTCCATTATAATAAGAAAAGTAACCAACTCTACTTTCAAAATTAAGAGGGGAGTCCTAACGGAACAATGTAAATAAAGTACTCCTGTCAAAAATGTAAATAATACTAGAAAACCATAAATTTTCACTTATTTTTAAATGTAATATTTCTACAATACTTTATATATCACACTGGGGAGTGATACTGGCCAAATTACATTGTTATATTGTGCACATGTACAAATATGCAAAAACAAATCCCATTATGTACAAGTATAATGCATCAATTTTAAAAATGTGAAAAGAAAAACCCCAATGCTTCAGGAGTCATTCTAAGCACTTCTCAAATATTATCTCATTAAAAATGCTGAGATTAGTAGTTGCATTATTCCCATTTTACAGATAAGAAAACTGAGATTAAAAGAAAGACAATAATTTTCCCAACATTATACAGCTTGTAAGTGACAGATATGAGATTCAACCCCAGAAAGTCTGGGTCCAAAAGCCATGCTCTTAACCACAATGCTATACTTACTCTCAGAAAGTAATATGCTCATGAGAGCTCTTAGTGAAACATTTAATAAAAATCTTCTAAAACTGGCTGGGAGTGTAGTTCAGTGGTATAGTGCTTGCCTAGCATAAACAAGGCCATGGGTCCAATCTTTAGCACTTTAAGAAAGAAAGAAACAGAGAAGAGAGAAGAGAGAAATCTGCTAAAGAAATAAAAGGGAAAAATGAAGACAAGATAGTCCCAATACATGATTTTTAAGTATTTTTAAGTATACTGGAATACTTCCTATCAGTGTTTTTTTCTTGTTCACAAGGGATTTCTTTTCCTTTAATTAACATTCAACATATATAGTTCCTAGGAAATCAGAAACTGCAAAGGTACGAGTCTCTCAGGACTTTTAAATTAATTTAACACTAGTATATGTTTATGTGCCTGATATTCTAATTTTACCTTACAAACTATATAGTAGATGTAAGTATTACACCCATTTTACAAATGAGGAAACTGAAGGATAGTTTTAAAACTAACTTAAGGTCACACAGGTAGTAAATAGTTGAGCAGGGATTCAAATCCAGGCATTTTGACCCTTGAAATTAGATTTTTTTTTAAGTTGTTAATGGACCTTTATTTTATTCATTTATTTTATTCATTTAGCAGTGCTGAGAATTGAACCCAGTGCCTCACACATGCAAAGCAAGTGATCTACCACTAAGCCACAACCCCAAACCCTGAAATTAGAATTATTGACTACTCCTGGAGGGTAAGTTTATGAGCTACTCAAAAGTAGTATTATTTAGCTTAGCCTAAGATAGAGATGTTACCATATAGATGTATTTTATTTTGTCTTAACTAACTTAGACAACTAAAGTTTTTAGTATCTTATGCTTTCTTGAACAAGCAAAATAAATCTTCATGTCCTATTTTATAAGGGTCAAGTATCTTTAAGTGATTCCTTCACTCAGCAAACATTTGAGTATCTACTGTGTGACAGAGACCTTGCTAACAAGACATAATCTTTGCACTCAACACAAAGACTTGTCTCATTCAGCATATAAATGAACAGGTTTCTCACAACTAATAAATTCAACACACTGGGACATAAGCATGGATAACAGCTTTGCCAACCATTCAGTGGTAGAACTGAAAAATTGAATACTGTGATTATCTGACCCCTATCCTACAAAGTAGATAAACCCCTTATTTTTCTTACAGTTTCTGAAGAGTATCTGACACCTAAGTAATTACTAGATAGATGTTATTTGCCTGCCTCATGCTATAGTACCTCTTAGAAGCTGGCAAAGAAAGCCTACCCATTTTTAGTACAAAGGAATTGAAATCTAAATGTTTTACTAAAACCTAGGTTTACTAGGTTACATGTTTAAATTACTTTAAAATTTTTTAAAATTATATTTGGGGTTGAACTTTAATAACTAAATGATAAATGTAATATTTGAAAGGTATACTGTAAAAGAAGTAAATTTTTAATTAAAAAAATAAGTACAAAAATTCATAGACAATGGGTGGTAAGGTCACTACTACTAGATATTACATGGCAACATCTGATTGTATCCTGTCTTAAATCAAATCCTATTGGTTGTGAAAAGGTGGCAGAAAGCCAAAAGTTAAAATGTCAAGTACAACAGAAACATACTATTTAGTTCACCAAGTAGCCTAATTAATAACCAGGCATAATTATCAACCCAAGACCTTAAAATAGAAGGGGTAAGAAGAGAAGCAAAGCCAAAGTATGGAGGAACTTTCCTGGTTGGTAATTACTAGTGTGTACATGAAACCCCGACATGTTTCTTGGCTGACATATGCATTTGTCAGTGTTTAAATTTTGCTGGCACATGGCTGAGCTCATCTTTTTTTTTTTTTAATTCTTTAGTTGTCAATGGACCTTTATTTTATTCATTCATTTATATGTGCTGCTGAGAATCAAACCCAGTGCCTCACACATGCTAAGCAAGTGCTGTACTACTGAGCAACAAGCCCAGCCCCTGAGCTCATCATTTCTTATGTCTGTATCTTCTAGCAAGCTTCACTAGTACTTTATAGTTGTATCATTTTCTGGTATTTTCTCTTCTACCACTATTCTTTTTAACTCTATATTTTGCCCATGCTAGATTTTAAATTTGTAGAGGAAAGGAGCAAATATAGCTTAGTATCTTGCAAATAATAAGCATTGAATAAGTATTGATTAATGATGAATATGAAACCCACCCTACAACTCTCCAGTTTTTATCACTATGCACAACTGTTCTTCATCTCTCTGATTAGAATGACCCATGGGTCAGTTCTCTCCCACCCCCTACCCCACCCCACCCCCACCCTCGTACCGGGGATTGAAACTAAGAGTGCTTTACCACCGAGTCATATCCCCAGCCCTTTTTATTTTATTTTAAGACAGAGTCTCCCTAAGTTGCTTAGGCCCTCACTCAGTTACTGAGGCTGGCCTTTGGGATCCTCCTGCCTCAACCTCCTGAGTTGCTGGGATTATAAGCGTGCCCATGGTCAGTTCTTAAATCTTTTCTCTTAGCTACACTCACCCTCAGGTAACATGTACACTGACAACTCCCAAAAGTATCCAGCCTAGACCATTCTCTCTATGTGCATATATTCAACTGCTGATTTGACATCTCTATAGCTTGTCTATTAGATATCTCAAAACTTAATCACTCTGGAACAGAACTCTTGAATTCTCTCAGAAAACTGCTCTATCCTGAACCAATGTCAACTCCATCTTTCCAGTTGCTTAAACCAAAAAAAGAAGAAGAAGAAGAAGAAGAAGAAGAAGAAGAAGAAGAAGAAGAAGAAGAAGAAGTCGTCGTCATGAGGTAATCCTGAACTCCTATCTTTTAATATTTATATCAATCTATCAGCAAACCTACCTGGATCAAAACACACCTAGTTAGAGTCAGAGATATCACCATGAATTCATGTTTATTTTCATATACAGAAATAAATAGATGTATTCTGTGTGTACATGCATGTATGTGTGTGTATAATTTGTTGTTTTTCTCTGTAGCTCTGTTCACTGAGAAAGCCTAGAAGCAGTGATACTGCAGTAGCAATGACCATACTTAGCATCATAAAGTAGCTTCAAAATATCATTCTCCCAATAAAAAGAATCAGGGCTCCTTGAAGAAATAACTAGTTCTAGGACTGGGGAAAGAACAACAGATGAGCTGAAGTATCTAGCAGTGCCAGAGAGTAAAGAAGTATGTACCTACCTAAATAAAGAATAAGAGCATATCAAAAGAACACAGAAGTCAACCTGAGAGCTTCCATTGGCCAAAGTCAAAGTAAATTTGGCAACAAATAAATAATGATAGCTAGGTGGAGTGGCGCACACTTATAATCCCAATAACTCAGCAGACTGAGGCAGGAGGTTCACAAGTTCAAAGCTAGCCTCAAATTTAGTGAGACCTTAAGCAACGTGGTGAGACCCTGTCTCAAAAAACATAAAAAAGACTGGGAATGTAACTTAGTGGTTAAGTGCCCTTGGGTTAAATCCCTGGTACCAAATAATAAATAATGTATAAATTTATAACCCTAAGAACAAAACAAGTACCCATGAATTTGAACTGACAGAAATGACTAGACACATAAAGAACAAACCTTCCTTACAGAAGAATTCCAATTAATAAATTTAGAATGAATAAGAGAAATTTTAAAAATAAGTTTAAAATACCATAGCAATAACTACTGCAAGCAAGATATACTGATGAATGCTACAATTAGTGGGCAGAAATAGGACACCGGCAAAAGTCTCAAGTATCTCTCCCCAAACATTTACCAGTTACTGTGGAAGTTTTAATATATGTCCACAAATTCTTTGATACTCCTCCCTTTAGGAAATAAAGTTTAATGCCCCTCCCCTTGAATGTAGGCTGGACTTGGTAAATTGCTTCTCATGACCAGAGTATGTAAAGGAAAAATAGTAATTTTTACAGAGAAGAAACTACTTTAACAAAGTGCTGATGTTATTTGATAGCATGTGCCTCTCATATGATGTGATAAGAAGTGCATTGCAC
The DNA here is from genome assembly GCF_045843805.1 of Urocitellus parryii. Lineage (NCBI taxonomy): Eukaryota > Metazoa > Chordata > Mammalia > Rodentia > Sciuridae > Urocitellus > Urocitellus parryii. Next base: position 119,055,517 of record NC_135536.1, on the reverse strand, counting down.
CTCTGTCGTCGTCTTCCCCAAAATCTATAACCCTGGTGTAATGAGAAAGCATCAGACAAACCTAAATTGAAGAATATCTGCAAAATACCTAATCATACTCTTAAAAAAAAAAAAAGACCCACCAAACATAATAGCACATGCCTCGAATCCCAGAGACTTTGGGAGGCCGAAGCAGGAGGATTGCAAATTCCAGGACAGACATGACAATTTAGCAAGATCCTCTTTCAAAATTAAAAAAAAAAAAAAGAAAGAAAAGAAAAAGGCCAGTAATGTGGCTCATCATAGAATGCCTCTGGATTCGATCTCTATTACAAAAAAAAAAAAAAATGGAGGAGGGGGAGAAGGAGGGAGAGAGGAAGAGAAGGAAGGGGAGGAAGAGGAGGAAAAAGGAAGAAGAGAAAGAAAGAGAAGGAGGATAAGAAAGAATGAAGAAAGAGGGAGAAGTGGAAGAGGAGGAGAAGTAGGAGGAGGGCAACAGTGGTGGCATCACACTGAAAGAGAAAAGATATCCTGGTTTAGGTAATGGAATGGGAAAGGGACATGAGTAAAAAAAAAAAAAAAACTAGTGAAATACAATTAAAAAGTCCAAAATTTGCTTGAAGAATTGTTCTTAGCATAATAAATTTGCTGTGATTACAGATGTCAACATTAAAGGAAACAGGGATTCAATCTCTATTACAAAAAAAAAAAAATGGAGGAGAGGGAGGATGAAAGGTATATGGCTGTAGTTCCTGAGAGCAATTTTGCCTCCCCAATATCTGGATATAGTTCTAACTGTCACAACTGGGGAGATGACATTGGCATCTAGAAAAGAATCCAGGAATGCTGCTTAACTCCTATAATACACGGACAAGCCCCAAAACAAACGATTATCTGATCCAAAATTTCAATAGTGCTAAGGCTGAGAAACACTGATATAGGTATTATGGATTGAACCTAGGATCTCGTGTGCCAGGCAAGTGCTCTTCCACTTAGGCGCTGTCACACCACTGCTTTTTTTTTTTTTTTTTTTTTTTTTTTTGAAACAGGGTTCTCACTAAGCAACACAGACTAGTCTCAAACTTGTAATCCTTATGCCTCAGCCTCCCAAGTAACCAGAATTGCAGACATATGCCACTGTGCCCAGCACAAAAAACAAAGTTTTTAAAAGCATAAATCTAATAATCTCATTCCTCTGCTCAAAACCCTGTAATGGTTCCCATCTCACAAAGTAAAAACTCGAGTCCTTGCAATGGCCAACAGGCACTATGCAATCTGGATCCCGTTATTTTTCAGACCTTATCTTGTTCTACTCTTCTCCTATTCATACCAGTCCAGGCACACTGACCTCCTAAAACTGGGGATGCAGTGAGCATGCTTTTGCTTCAGGGCCTATGCAAAAGGTTGCTTCTGTGTAGTGTGATCCCTTACCTCCTTCAAGTTTTTGCTCTCTTCAAGTCCTTCCCAGACATCATCCTTATAAATACACATACTCCTTGGCATTCCTGTCCCCCTTTGCTTGCTTCATTTTACTCTACAGCACTATCACCTTCTCATATCCTATAAGAGTAACATATGTTTGTCTCTTTGGTTCACTGTTGTAACCTCTGAAAGTAGAACAACACCTGACACATACTTGATATTCAACAAACATTTGTTAAATTGATATACCTCAGAAATTATAAATTATATGTATCATTCTACTACTTGTCATTATTACTATATTTCTATTTTATCTTACTTAATAAGGCTATGATTTGGAGAAAAAAGATAGGCTTTGGATCCTGGTTTCATCACTTGATAGTGTGTGTGTGTGTGTGTGTGTGTGTGTGTGTGTGTGTGTGTGATGTTATTTAACCTCTCTAATCCACAGTTTCTCCATCTAAAAGGGAATGACAAAGGGGAGAATTTAAGGATAACAGTACACTGCAAAGTTAGCATTAGGATTAGAAATAAGGTATTCAAGGGTATAATATATAACAGGTACTCCATAAGTAGGAGCTATTATTATTATCCCTCCTCACTAGCTCTTCAGTTTCACACTGACCTCCAGTCCTTCATTTTCTTCCAATCAGATCACCTTTTCTAGCTATTCTGCTCATGACCCAATTGGATTCCAGTTCTTTCATTAGAGTCAGAATCCTAAATATTATTAATTCTCCCTCAGGTATCTCTACCAAACAGACATCTGCAAAGCACTGTATACCAGCCTGGGGTCTGGAATTGTCCACCAAGGTTTGAAACCCAGAGATTCAATTCACAAACAAGGACAGTAACAATATAGAATTCTTGTTAGATATACTTAGATAACTAACTACTGCTAGAGAAAGTCAAACCACCATGCAAATTGCTATCACTACAAATACAAGGTCTAAAACCTCAAATAGTTCTTCAAAGCTTCTTCTGTTTTCTAGTCATGTATCTATCTGCCTCTCCACTCCCCACCCCAAACTCACTGCTTCTAAGACTACCTCCCACTCAAGGTCAATTTCTCTACCCATGCCCTAGATCTCATCCCCTCCTACTGCTTCCAAATCACTGCCATCAATCACTACCCACCCCTCATCACTCACTCACACACACACATATATATATACATTCATTTTCTCCCAGGTGTGCATTGTCTCTCTCTTGCTCTCTTCCTCCCTCCTTCCTTCAATTTCTCCTCTCCTTTGGTTCCTTGCAGCCATGTGCAAGCATGCCCAAGATGCTCTTACTTTAAATTTAAAAAGAAACAAAATGAATAAATCAAACTTCCCTAAAGCCCCCGCATCTCCCTCTCTCCTTACACTTCCCTTTGGAGTCCTTTGTTGAAAACACTGTATCCCTCTCAATTAGCTACACTTTTAGCTGTCATTCACTCTTCAACCTCCTCAATGCCATTACAATGTAGCTAACTGCTCCAGCTGAAGTTACATTAAGACATCTTAATCTCCAAGTCTTAGAGACTTTATTCAGTCTTTATCTTACTTGTCCTTTTCAGAGGAGGATAGAGTGTTGACCAGTCTTAGTCCTCCCTCAGCTTCTGACAAATCCCTGTTTCCTTTTTTCATCTTTGGTCTGTCTGGTATAGATGGTTGGCTTCTTTTCAGTTGCTGGTCCCATCTACCTAGCAGTTCACAACATAATTGTGGGAATCTTCTGAAATCTTCTTTTTCTCAATTCTATAATCTGATTAATCATCCTATCTCATTGATAATACTTCCTGAATCTCTCATCTATCCCCCCACCCCCGACACACATCCCTCATCGTCTCTCAGCTTTCTAACTGGTCTTCTAGTTTTGCCCCTCTCTAATCTAGCTTTCACTTCTATGCCAAAATGACAAGTGTAAAACACAAATCTCATTGTTTCACAGCATGACTTTTCTTTTTTTTTTTTTTTAAAGAGAGACTGAGAGAGGGAGAAAGCGAGAGAGAGAGAGAATTTTTTTTTAAATATTTATTTTTTAGTTCTCAGCGGACACAACATCTTTGTTTGTATGTGGTGCTAAGGATCGAATCCAGGCCACACGCATGCCAGGCGAGCGTGCTACCGCTTGAGCCACATCCCCAGCCCCAGCATGACTTTTCTTTTTCTTCTTCCTTTTCTTTCTTTCTTTCTTTTTTTTTTTTTTTAACTAAATCCTCAGAGCCTTCAAGGTAAAGTTAAAATACTCAAACCTGATTCCCAAACAGTGATTTGGCATATTACTTCATTTGCCTCATTCTAAAGGTGTACTTTTCACATGAATACATGAATATAGCTAATACAAACTGAAATGTGTTGTAAGTATAAAATACAAACCAGATTCTGAAGATGTAGTATGAAAAAGGGAATGCCAAATATGTCTTTATCACTGTTCCATTTTGATTATATGTTGAAATTACAATGTTTTGATATATCAAGTTAAATTATATTGTAAAAATTCATTTTAATTTTACCTTTTAAAATTTGGTTACTAGGGGCGGGGTTGTGGCTCAGTGGTACAGCACTTGCCTAGCATGTATGAGGCACTGGGTTCGATCCCCGGCACCACATAAAAATAAAAACAAATAAAATAAAGGTATTGTGTCCATCTAAAACTAAAATAATAATAATAATAAAATATGATTACTAGAAATTTTAAGATTATACATGTGACATATTTGTGGCTTGTATTTCAAAAATGACAACACTGGTGTACAATGTACTTTCCCTCTTTCTGAAGCTAATTAATTTATACATTATTCAAGATCAGCTCAGATAACCCTCTAAATTTCAGGACATCCCCTGGCCACCAAGAATCCAAGTCTGTCAGCTACTCTCCTCCATGCTTCTAATCGTGAGAACCTATATAAAACACACCAAAATGTAATTATTGGTTATCAGCTATCTTTTCCTCCCAAACTCTAAGCTCCTTGCAAATGAAATAAATAAATAAATAACACTGTACGGATATTCGAGTTCTACCACCACGCCTTGAACTTAAAAGGCACTCAAACATTTGTCAGAAAATTAGAACTACATATTCCTAACCTGGGAGTTAACAGAATTTCTAGTTCTCCAAGGAAAACCAACCAGCAGGGAAGGAGTCTAAAACCTACCAGGAGATCTAGTAATAAAAGGACTGGGGCATGGGGTGTAACAAGTAGGAATCCTACTAAAGAAATCAGCAAATGACAAAGCTCATCTCACACACCTGCCTCTTACAGTGAAACTAAGAATTTGCAACAGTGATATAGAGCCTTGAACCCACAGTCAGCATGCCAGGGGCCACAGTTTGATTCCTAAATTGTTTAGCAACCCATCCAACAAAAGACTATGATTTGGCAGGTTTCAACACAAACAGCTAGAGCCCAACACCTGTTCCATTTAAACAGCACATCATTACAGTTAAAAACAACAAATCTCTCTCATGAAGCAAATGCTAATCTCATGATGCTTCACCATGGAGCAATTTAGAAGAGTTATATTATATGAAATGTGCCAAAGCATGAATTTATGGCTGATGCTTATTTGGCAAATATGGTTGGCACTGCTAGATGTTGAAAAGCATGTATGCAAATAAGCAAATAAAAGTTTTTAAGCTCTTAGACTTAAATATTTACATTACCATAAATGTACAAAGATAAATGTTTATATGACTACACATATAATGCATTTCAGGAACACACTTTTTAATGTGATTGTTAGGAAACAGTTATGAAGTGGTATTATTTCTTTATGGGCCTCAGGCTAGGCTCTTAAAAATGAATTCTGACAGAATGTTAATGGGGTACAAACATCATCCTGGAAATTTCTCTGCACTATCACTGGGCAAAATGAATAGTAATAGTATCATAATAGTTCAAAGCAATCTTATCTTTTCCTTTCACCAAAACACTTCTCTTCCAACCCTGGAAACCAGCCAAACATAAATGTCAGCCCCTAAATGGGGAGTTGGGAGGAGGAAGACCATGCATCAAAAAGCTTTAAAGAAAATAATCTGACATTTCTCCCCCACCATTTTATAGTCATGTTAATCTCCAAAACAAAGACATGATAAAATATTTTCTCCTCTTCCCCTTTGACATCTATGGGAAGGGGATGTTTGTTTTTTCACATAGTTTGTGAATTGGTCATAGCCAAAACTAACTAGCAATGGTATGAGTTCTCTTTCCATTATTAACTGTTAATCTCTGTGCTGAAGCTATTAACTTACATCTTTGAAGCCAAAAGAAAATGTACCATACCTGCCATTATAGTTCACTAAATGAGCCACCAAAGAGAAGAATTGCCAAGCACTCTGGCAAGTAATTAGGGTAGTCAGTGAAGTGAGCAATCTAGAAATGCTCTGAGATTAAAGTAGAAGCCATCATGAAATGAGTATCCAAGATTGCTCTTGGAAAGTTTTACCCTTGTGGATAATTGACATTTTTTTCACTTTCGCACTGCAGAGAGCTATACCTATTACTACATCACTTCGTTTATTGGGGGGGGGGGGGAAGAATGCTGTGGCTGAACAAAAATCTGTAGGTAGGCCCCAAAACAGAATCCTCAAAGCAATACCAATTCAGGTGAAAAGCTGTTCACGTACATAACCCAACGACCTAAAAATAGACTTTTATGTAAGCCTCCGAGTATTTAATTCAACATATAATCTTGCCACATTCAATAAAGGCAGAAGAAAAATCTATTCAGTTTTCTATAGTAAGGCCAATAAAGATGAAATCATAGTTTTCCTCTAACTCATCACTATCCTTTCAACGCCAGTCTTCCAATAACTCCATTCCACAGCTCTGCTTCCTAAACTTGGTTCTCCCAAAACAAGGATTGCAGAAGTAACATTTAAAGGGAGGGAGCCTCTCTCTCCTGTTGCTGTCAGCAGTCTTTAGTCAAAGGAGGCAAAGAAGGAAAAAACAAAATCAAGCACTCGGACCGATGGTGCACAGAATAGGGAAAGGGAAACGGGATGGACGCGGTTCAGACAGCAAGTCCTCTTTGAAGGAGAAAAGTTGCATGAACCAATGAGTCAAAGGGCAAAGAAGAAACAAACTGACCAACCGAACCACTGAACCCTCTCTCAGCAAGCCTTCATGAAAGGGGCTCACCAGCTACAGCGTGAAGTGAGCAGACAGAAAGCCACCAGGTCCTGACGCTGCTGGCGAGGCTAAGCCGGATCCTCCCGGGTTTGGGAGCGGGATGATGGTGTAGACTTCGCAGGAGCGAGAGAAGCTCTTCCTGCTCCAGCCTCACCGAGTCCAGCTCCTCCAGGCTTCACTTTCCCGGCAGCTTCCCAGCCGCGCCCGGGGGCGTCCGTCACCAGGTCCCAACTTTCCCTCCTCTGGGGGGCGCCGCGCTACCGGGGCCGCCGCCGCCACAGCTAAGGGAGGGGGCTGGGACGGCGGGGGGCGCGAGGGGGCGCGCGGCGCCGGCGGGGCGCGGGGGTGGCCGGGTCTTGAGAGCCCGCGCCCGGCAGGACGCACCGGCCTCCGGAGCCCCCACGGCGCCGCCCTGCCTGAATTCCCCCAGATCAGCACCCTCACCCCGCAGCGACCCCGACCCCACCAACCCGAGCGTGAGGAGAAGGAAACCGAGGGGACACGGGCAGCCCTGCCCCCGTTACCTGAGGGTCGCACACGCCGCTGCGGTGACCACCATTGCCGCCTGTCCCGTCCCCTTCCTGGTGATCGCGACCGTCGCCTCCGAGCAACTGACACTGACTAACAACAACTAACTAACTACTCGCCGCCGCCGAGTCCACCGCGCGCTCCCGGCCGCTTGCCGCCCGACCAGCCCACCAGCCTGCCCGCTCCTCCCAGCCCCGCGCGCCACCCCGCCGCGCGCACCCTTGCCCGCTGCGCTCCTCGAGGAGCGAGCACGCGCACGCGCACGCGCACGCGGGTCCAACTCGCTCCCAATTCTCTCCTCAGTCTCGTGGGAGGAGTCGCCTCGAGGCCCTGCCCCTCTGCGTTCCAACCTCCCAGGGCGAGACGTACCGGGCGCCTGATTGGCTGAGGAAGGTGTGGCCAAAGAAAGAAGGCAGGACGACTGGGACCTTGAGACGCGTGACAGGAAATTTGGGTTCAATTAAATGGTAAAGAAAAAGGGCAACGAAGTTTTAACCCATTGGGGTGTCGGATCCCCCTAGCTCACCAAGTCGTCTAATAGAGACTATGTGATTTCAAGGACTCCAGTACACAGTAATTACCAGTTTAATTCCCACTACCTATTAATAAAAAAACTTCATTTCCCATGAAGCTCCGCGAGTCTCACCTTACGTAATTACGTAGGCTTTCGGCGCACTGGGACAAAATAATCCCTTCATTTTTCTGAAGGTATCAGGAATAATATTTCACTTTTCTCCTTACCGGAGGAATTTTAAATGTTACCACGTTAGGAGACGTTACCTATAAGGCGGTTTTTAAGCGATTAGGTAAAGAGAAATAAAGGATGACAAAATAAAGTGCTGCGGAGGAATTTCTGTCAAGCTGTGAAACGACGGAGTGCGAAGAGTGAAGGCGATTGAGAGGGGCTGAGGGAATTGTCCTCTGTGCAAGGGACTTTCATTAGGCCCCAGGCCCCTGCCTGCCCCTATCATCAGCAGGTCAGTAAGCAAGGCGAGCTTGGGGGTGGCCACAGTCGAGATGTCCTTCGCCCCTTGACGATCATCCCGCTTTTGCTGCTGTTATTGGTTTGTCTTGTTTTGAGGTTAACAGAATGGGGGCGCCTTACTTCCGGTTGGGGGAGGGGAGGAATGCTGTCATGGGGGAGGGGGAACATAACACTTCCTGTGAGAGTAGGATGGTGGTTTAGGGGTGTCCAACCCACTTCCCGTGCTGCTGAGGGCCTGGAAAGGTGGTGCTTGGTATTATTTGCGGAGGTGTTATTTTAGAGCTTTGGGATTGTGTGTTATGTCAAAGTTAGGTTATTACACCAAGTTGTGCTGATCATCAGCCTCCAGGCAGAATTTTTATGTTTGGTTTCCACTTGTAAGATGGAAAATTACCTCCCCAACAAGTTTCTTCAAAGAATTCGAAACCCCTTGTTAAAATTCTGTTACCCGATGGACATAAGCTTTTGTGTGACTCATGCATTGCCCACCCCTGCTTCCCTACTCAAATTCAACCTTGACTGAGTGAGATACAGTGTTCTCTGCCATAACCATGCAACAGAAACTCCGTATATATTCCTTGAAGGAGGTTTACCAAAGAACTGAATATCTCACAGTATAGGACATTTTCATTTTAGCAGGGGGGAAGTATACTGAAGTACTCAAATTTGATGTTACTTAAATTGACATAATTGGTATCTTTCGTTCTTAGACCTGTTGATTTGGGGCTACAGGTTTTGCCCTGTGCCTGGGAACAACTTCCTCAGCCTTAAAAATTCTTTGAGCCAGTGTGATGACTCTCCTGAAATCCCAAGGACTCAGGAAACTGAGGCAAAAGGATCACAAGTTCAAAGCCAGTCTCAACAACTTAGTGAGGCCCTAAACAACTTGGTGAGACCCTGTCTCCAAATAAAATATTAAAAGGACTGGGGATGTGGCTGAGTGTCTAAGTGTCCCTGGGTTCAATCCCCAGTACAAAAAAAAAAAAAACTATGTAGTTTAAATGTAGCTGCTGTGAAAGTTGTATTTTAATACAGTTTTCCCTTTGTAATTTAAAAAAAATTGGCACTGATTTAAGAAATGATACCTATTCTTTGCAATTTTAAAGCATGTTGAAATGGTCATGACCTCAGCTTACATTTTTAAGGAGAAAATGGCTCACAAAAGATAAAAGATGAAAAGATGAATAAGAAAAGACTATTTGCCTATATTCTCTATTGTGTATAATAAACTATATAGGAGGTGGTAATGAACACTCAAAATTTTGATTCCTTGACTTCTCTTGTCAAGTACCAGTACTTGATGTATGTACTGGAAGGTACCAGTCTTTTTGGAGCTTGCTTTGTGAAATCACAGCACTTCTTTGGTATTTTAGGACATCTGTGAAGAAAACCTAGAACTGTAATGCCTTTCAAGAATTTTTAAAATAATAAGGCCAATGTGTTTTTTTTTCCTTTGGGATTGTTACACAGTAACCACAAATATTGCAATTATTTGAATTCTAGTTCTTTTAAAAAAGCTATTTGGTTTGGAGTTGGTTAGAAAATGTTTTAAATTAAATGTGAAAATTAAAATATTTTAACCCACAGACTTTTTTTAAAGTCAGTTTGATAGGCTCAGAATACCAGGTATAGTAAGTAGCACACACCTTTAATCCCAGCTACTTGGGATGCTCTGAAAGGAAGATTACAAGTTTGAGACCAGCCTGATCAATTTAGGCAGATGCCATCTCAAAGGGAAGTGGAGTGCTGGAGATGTAATAGCTTAGTGTTAGAACACCCTTGGGTTTAATCCCCGGTACCACAAAAAAATTAATTAAGCTAAAAATAGTAAAGGATAGGGTTTTAGCTCATTGATTGAGCACTTGCTTAGCACAGGAGGCCCTGAGTTCAATTCCTATATATATAGCTTTGTTTCTTAAAAATAGATCTGAAAGGACTATTGTGGTGTTGTGGCTTAGTGGTAGAGCACTCACCTAGCACGCGTGAGGCACTGGGTTCCATCCTCAGCATCAAGTAAAAATGAAGTAAAGATATTGTGTGTCCACCTACCACTAAAAAATAAATATTTTTAAAAAATAGGTCTGAAGGGCTGGGGTTGTGGCTCAATGATAGAGCGCTAGTCTTGCATGTATGAGGCACTGGGTTCAATCCTCAGCACCACATAAAGATAAATAAATAAAGGCAATGTGTCCATATAATTTAAAAATTTTTTTTTAAAAAAATACATCTGAGGCCCTAAAATCAAGTATCTTTTGAAAGACCACACAATTGCTGCAGTGATTGAAAAGGCAGGGCAAAATAATGTCTGTTATTACTAAAAGATGGTTAGAGGTGTGTAGACTGCCCCTAGTATGTATTGATTCATTAGAAATCATTCACTGTCTTCTATATTATTGTAATATAGAAGAAAACATAGTCACCCTGACAAATTAAACTATAATAATCAGAATTGTTGAAGTGTGGAAACATTGTAGAACTAAATGAAAAAGAGAAAATGATGTTAAAATATTGATTGAGATGCTCTAGTACTGCCTTTTGGAAATGTCTTTAGAAAGCAAAGGAGTTTATTAAATTGGTTCTCATGATTTTCCATGGAAGAAATGCAGTAGAATAGAAAGAAGAAAAATTGCTGCAGCTGAAAGACTTGAGTGGCTTGAAGTACTGAATGTTAAGAAGAAAGTAATATATAAAGTACACATCTGGAAGAAGATGTTTTGTGATAAGTGACAGTTACTCATGGGTTCTTCAAAGAAGAAATATTAGAAAAGCTTGTGAAAAATAGGGAAAGTCTATGGAACCCGTTTGTATTCTTTTTACAAAGGTGTTTCTGTAAAGAGGCTTGCTGTCTTCCAAAGGTGGTTGTTGTTTCTTACTGTCCTTTGCAGCATTTTCATTGCACCTTCCCTTAGAAACATAGTGTCAAATCAGAGAAATAAAGATTTTTGTAAGTATACTCTGTTATTTCTTTGAGTTAATGAATTAGAGATTTTCATTCTGTGACTTCTCATCTATAATAAAGAAATTATTGATATTTTTTAGGGCACTTAGATTAGATAACCATTGTCTTTTCCAAAAGCAGTCATTGGATACACTGTTGAGAGCAGTTAGAAGTCTTAAAACTCTAGATTCCATCTCACTGAAATTTGATTATCTGCAGAGAACTTATACATAATACAAAAGTGTCTTCTCATTGTTCTGTCTGCCTACTCTGTAAAATCACACTAATATTTTACATCTTACTGCTTTCTCACTTGATGTTTTGGTAACAATTAGTTTTTTGTTTGGGCCATGGAGTTGAGAGAGTTAAAGGGAGTATCTTAACAACCTTAATGTTTTTCCCTACCCCCACCCCTGTGCCACACTAGGAATTGAACCCAGAGGCATTTTACCGCTATCCTACAACCCCAGCTCTTTTTATTTTTTATTTCAGCCAGGGTCTTGCTAAGTTTGCCCTCAAACTTATATTCCTCCTCCCTCGGGTGTGCACCACCTCACTCAGCATTAAATGGTTTTTAAACTTATTGCTCTGCCCCCTTTATTTCAAGGATTTCAAGGGTATGCAAATGAGAATTCCCATCCATGACTTTTCATTATTTCAACAAAAATTGAGTGCCAACTGTGTGCCAGTCACTGTTACTGGGACTCAAATACAATTTTACAGACAAATATCCATATTTTTTTGGAGTTTGTTTCCTGGTAGTTTGCAAGTCAAAACTAGAATTTTGTTCCCTCACTATTCCTAAATGAGATCTATTTTGAAATCATTGTTCATCTTGGATCAAGATGCCGCTGTTACAGCTCAGTGGTAGAACGCTTGCGTAGCGCGTTTGAGGCCCTGGGTTTGTTTCTCAGCATCGCATATAAATAAATAAAATAAAGGCCCATTGACAACTGGAAAAATAAGAAAAGGAAAAAAGAATTTTAAAAAAATGCAGCCGTGGCCTAGCATGGTGGTGCACACCTGTAATCCCAGCAGCTCAGGAGCCTGAGGCAGGAGGATCATAAGTTCAAAGCCAGCCTCAGGAAAAGCAAGGCGCTAAGCAACTCAGTGAGACCCTGTCTCTAAATAAAATACAAAATAGGGCTGGGGATGTGGCTCAGTGGTCGAGTGCCCCTGAGTTCAATCCCTGGTACCCAAAAGAAAAAAGTGCTTCTATGAATTTGATTTTTGATCTCAGTCTCTAAGTCATTTTAAACCCAGCTTGGAATATTTCAGCCCAATTTTTCTCCGGACCATATAAACTCCTGGGTTAAGGATTCAGCCCTTTCATTGACACATGCATCATGATTCTAGCTTCCCTTGTACTATATAAACAAGTAAGAGTGAACAGTGGGGAAAATAGGGAATCGGGCAGGCCTAGATTCAAAACTGGTTTTTACATTTTACTAGCGTGGTAACTCTAAGCAATTTACTTAATCTCCCTGGGCCTCGGTTTACCTAAATTTAAATGGGGGGAGGGTGGTAAAACAAAAATACGTAAATCACCTGGTTCAATTCAAATGCTAGGAAGTTAATAAATGCTATTATTTTACCCTTACTCTTACTTTGGCTATTCTGGATATTGGGATTTGCCCACTTTTCTGATGGTTTTTTGGGGGGTGTTTTTGTTTGTTTGTTTTCCTTCTCCTTTTGCAGTATTAGGGATTAAATCCAGGGCCTTGAGCATGCTAGGTAAGCACTTTTACCATTGAGCTACCTCCCCAGCCCCTTCCCCCATGTCATTGAAGCCTTATTTATTCCAAAAACATGAAATACATTGTTAGGCTCATTGAGAGTCTGGATTCTCCTTCTATCAGCTCTGGGTTCTCCTTCTATCAACATGTTCACCTAGTTGTCATGATTTTGTTTGTTTCTTGTGGGAAGAAGAAAGCACTAATTTCCAATGATTAGCTTAGAAAATATACATAATAGAAAAGTTTCAAGAAAAAAAAGCCATCACTAAAATAATTTGAATTGTTACAGGAAGACTTTCAACTCATTTTCTTAAATCTGTTTAAATACAAGCCCTTTTATACTATGACCATATCTTTATTTACCCTCTAAACATTGCAAATTGGATGATCTCTGAAAAAAAAAAAAATGCTGTACTATACCCAGTCTATCTATCTTTGCTCGTATTATCCTCTGCCTGAAATACTTCTTTTTCTGGAAAACCCCATCTATCAAAATGCCACATTTGAAGCTCTTTCTCAAGTACCACCTTCAAGAAATATTTTCCGATATTGGGCCTCTTTCCACTCTGACAAATCTCATATTCCATCCTTCGATCCTCTAGATCATTTTGTACCTTTCTTACTGTATTTAATATCCAGTGCTCCTGTTGTTTATTTTTGTTGTTGTTATTGTTATATGTAGATATTATTTCTTCCCATATAAGTTGCAGACTATCTTATTCTTCTCTGGATCTACTGTCATTCCTGGCACAATTCCATTCACAACATAGGCATTCAGCAAATATTTGTGGAGTTGAACTCGCACTTGGGATGATGAAGCTAATAAAGAACTTACGTCCACCACATTTATGTTCAGGATCGAGCACAATGGCCAGCTTAAAATAGACACTCAAATACCTGGAGAATGGAAGAGTGACCAAGTCCTCCTTTTCTCCTTTGTGAACATTCTAAGGTGTTAATGTTGGTATTCATCTATTCAACACCTGCTCTGTGATCAGAACTACGACAGCTGATCCTTGTCTTCAGTTTATTTGAAATAAGAGTTTTAACTAACATGTAAACTTTGAAGAGTCAGATGTTTGACTAAGGGTGGGATGGGGAGATCGGTACGGAGTTGTTTGTATTCTGAGAGACATCCCCAAGTATCTACCTCAGAAATCAAATAAATTTTTTCTTATTTATTTATTTTTTTGTTGTTGTTGTTGTAGATGGACACAATACCTTTATTTTATTTATTTATTTTTTATGTGGTGCTGAGGATCAAACCCAGTGCCTCACACATGCCAGACGAGCATTATACCACTGAGCCACAACCCTAGCCCCCCCAAATAGATTTTGATATCAAGTAATTGGATATCTGTATTTTCATTCCTAGTTATATATCTAAGAGAATTGAACATGTTCACAACAAAAACCTGTATGCATATGTTTGTAGCAGCATTTTTCAGAATAGGCAAAGAAAATTCAAACTCATATATCCATCAGTTGATGAATGAATAAACAAAAGGTAATATGGCTAGTCACTGGAATATTATTCAGTGATAAAAAGGAATAAAATAGTGATGATGCTATATTAACATGGATGAAGCTCAAAAACATTACAGTGAAAGAAAATAGACACAATGAATTGCTTTATGTATCATCCCATTTATATGATATGTCTAGAATAAGCAGATCCATACAGGCACAGGGAGTGACTGCTAAGTGGATAGGAGGTTCCTTCCGGAGGTTAAAATTATTCTAGAATTACATAGCAGTGATGGTTGCACAAACTTGAATACTGGTATTCTAAAAACCCATGTACTATACACAGATATTAAATTTTTCTAAAAAACAGAGACTTTAATAGTGAAGAATTTTGGATGGGACTGGAAGGAAGCAGAGATGTGAAAGCAAGGGAGTGATAATTCTTTCTCATCTTCTAGAGGGAAGTAGAAATGGTTAAGTATAGGGCTAGAGGCATATTAAAGATGGATGTGAAGATAGCTTACAACTATCCTTTGTCTTAAGGAAGCAGGCAGTAAGGTGAATGGTTAGACTATGAGGGTGTTAACACCACTGAACAAGGACATCTTCTGAACAAGGACATCTTCCTATCCTTCCTCTCCTCCCTTCCTTTCTTCCTTCCGTGAGATCTCAGGATATTGCCCCACCCTGAACTCCCAATCCTCCTACCTCAGGCTCTTGTGTAAGTGGAATTAAAACTGGCTCAATTTCTTCTTCATTAGGTCAAGGATGTGGTATAAAGGCTGTTGAGTTTCTGTATAAAGGTCAAGTGAGTTCAGAGGGTGAAATTATCATAAGATATACTAGAGAAGATAGGAGAACAGAGATACTAGACAAAGATATTCTGATTCTAAAACCATACCCAGATGATTGAAATAGATAAATCTTAATGGAAAAGAACCAAGAGCAGTGATTTGGAAAAGTTAGCATAAATAAAATATTCATTTGAAGAAATACTTAAGTGCCTTTTATGTGCCAGGCACTGTTAAATAAAACTATAAACTCTTTTCCTTATTTGAATTATGTTCTTAGGATAGTCATGAGTAGGACTTTTGATTCAAAGGTCTGGGCATGTTATACTTCTCAATACTAAATATACCTATATAATATAAATATACCTATGAAATATAAATAAATATAATAAGTATAATAAATATACCTATGTAATAATAAAAATACCTATTTTTTCCTAAAAGGTTGTTCAGATTTTTTATGACACCAACAACAATATGTTGTTTTCACCACAACTTTACAGCAACATTTCTTGAGTAACTGAATAGGCATAAAATCATTTTTAACTTTGGTACCTGTTTTTAACATGTGTTTCCATACAATAACCTGCATCTGTGGGAACATGAATGAATGCAAAGCCTTTATATTTGCTTCCCCCAACTAGAATGACTTTTCAAAATGTATAGATTTATGAAAACCTTAGAAATCAAACCATCCCCTAATTTTAATCTCAGTGGTACTTTCCTTATTTTCTAAATGACATTCACATTTGAATCACATTTAACTGTAATTCCAATTCCCTTTTGGTTAGTAATATGCTAGGGGTTTCCATGTGTTATCTTTTTTTTTTTTTTTTCCTTCCAGTGCTGGGGATTGAACCCAGAGCTTCGTGCATGCCAGGCAAGCCCTCTACCTCTGAGCTACACCCACAGCCCCCCATATGTTATCTTTTTTTTTTTTTTTTTAAAGAGAGAGTGAGAGAGGAGAGAGAGAGAGAGAGAGAATTTTTAATATTTATTTTTTAGTTCTCGGCAGACACAACATCTTTGTTGGTATGTGGTGCTGAGGATCGAACCCGGGCCGCACGCATGCCAGGCGAGCGTGCTACCGCTTGAGCCACATCCCCAGCCACACATGTTATCTTAAATCTAATAATTTGGCATTTTGCATATAAGAAAATTGAAGCTTAGAGAAATTAAGTTACTTGCCCAAAGTTGCAAGTGAAATATTTGATATGCAGATCCTTTGAGGCCATTGATGACTCTCTTAATTTATGATCCTTCAGTATCACAACTAAATTTACTGAGGGATAATGGAAATTGGAAAAACAATCTAGAATAGAACTTGAACAAATAAATTCTAGACTTATCTACTTATATAATGGAGTATTTAACAGAGATGATTCTTGGTTTTTTGTTTGTTTGTTTTTTAATATTTTTTAAGTTGTTGATAGATCTTTATTTTATTTATTTGTTTATATGTGGTGCTGAGAATCAGACCCAGTGCCACACACATGCTAAGCAAGTGCTCTACCATTGAGCCACATACCCAGCCTGGTTCTTGGTTTTTATTGATTGATTTTATTTTCACTGGGAGGCTCTAGTGCATGGAGAGGAAGATCTTGGTAGAGTTAAGCCCACGTTTTTGAGGCTTTCTCTATTTTTCCCTGATAATCAGGTATACTGCCCCAAGGTCTATAATGAGAGCAAAGGGGAAAGAGGAAGGAAAGAAGTGGTGTACAAGCAACTTTTGTTGAGTATAAAGAGTGATATTTCTCTTTTGTTTTTTTTTGTTTGTTTGTTTTTGGTTACCAGGGATTGAACTCAGGGACACTCAACCACTGAGCCACATCCTCAGCCCTATTTTGTATTTTTTTGATTTTTTTTTTTTTTAGTTGAAGGTGGACACAATATCTTTATTTTTATGTGTAGATCAAACCCAGTGCCTCACAGTTGCTAGACAAGCGCTCTACCACTGAGCTACAACTCCAGCCCTCTATTTTGTATTTTATTTAGAGACAGGGTCTCACTGAGTTGCTTAGCACCTCACCATTGCTGGGGCTGGCTTTGAACTTGCAATCCTCTTACCTCAACCTCCTGAACCGTGGGATTACAGGTGTGCACCCCCGTACCTGGCTAAGAGTGATATTTCTGAGTGTAGAATGGGCAGATAAATGGCTTGGTACTAAGTGTCACAAAGTAATAAAATAGTAACTTCAGATCTAATATGGTAACAATATGGTAGAGTATCATGCCACATAACATTTCAGTCGCTAAGGACTGCATTTACAATGGTACATACCATATAGCATAGGAGTATAGTTGGTCTTACATCTATGTTCACGAAAGTACCCAGTATGATGTTTGTACAGCGACAAAACACCCGATGACACATTTCTCAGAATGGATCCTGTCATTCAGCAATGCACGTCTATATCACAAGCTAGATATTGAAAGCATATGGAATGTGATAGCAAGAGATTCCTTAATTCAAGTATTACCTTCTTCAAACACAAATTTAATATCAGAAATATAAAACAAAAGATATCATGTTCTAATTATGACTTTAGATTAAAATATAATCCCAATTTATAGATAAAGCAATCAGAGCCCAAATACGTGACTGAATGAGCACTAGAACATAGGCCTCATCCTCCTAATACAATTTACTAAATTGATTGAACTAAATGAAAACAATAACTATCATAGAAACACTTTGCTTGAAAGATAATGATGTAGACTTGTGTATATTTGAGCATCTGAATGTTCAGTAAACCCAGTTCTCTTCTTCCATCCCTTCCCCTTTAAATGGAACTAATACTCCTTCACTAAAAAATAGTATCCTCCTACTCCATATTTTTCTTTCCCATCTCCACACAGCCTTCATTCCTTTACTCTGTAGCTTTACTTTCTATGATCTTGACACATACCTTTCATTTTGTTGCTGGTAGTATCCCAATTACTGCAACTAATTTGGGAAACAATACAGCTGATGAGTCAACAGTAATAAAATGTTCATATTCTTGAGCCAGTAATTCCACTTACAGGACTTTATTCTGGGGAAATACTTCAAGTAAGGAAGATGGCTAAAGACAATGTTAATATCACTGACATCTACACTGTCTAAAAACTTGAAACCTTCTAAATAACCAATGATGGGACAATGTTTAAGTACATTATTACCAGTCTATTCAGTGGGCTATTAGACGTTCATTTTCACCATTGATTCCTTTAAAATGCATCAAAGATGTTATAAGAATGTTTTTGCAAAAAATGAAGAAATAAGTTTTAAAAAGAGGATGATATAGAGGAACACAAAATAGAAAATATGGATCATTTGTATTTGCTGTATAACATGGCATTCACTGAGCACTTATTGGTGTCAGGAACAATGCTAAAAGTATTATAGAAACAGTATTGAGTAGTTTTTTTATCTTTTACTGATTTTATTTGTTTTATAAAAACACGACAACACTGGAAAGCATTACAATTCTTATTACACATATAGAGCACAATTTTTCTTATCTCTGTATATAGAGATACACTTATATACTCTGTATATAAGTATGTTCACACCAATTTATGCCTTTATACATGTACTTTGGGTTTTTTTGCATTATAATCTTAATTCACATATATATCACAATTTTTCATATCTCTGTGCACAATGTTGACACCCAATTTGTGTCTTCATACATGTACTTTGTATAATGATGTCCATCACATTCCACCATCCTTGCTAATCCCCTGCCCCCTCTCTTTCCTTCCCACCCCTCTTCCCTATCTAGAATTAATCTAATCCTTCCATGCTCTCCCTCCCTACCCCACTATGAGTCAACCTCCTCATATCAGAGAAAACATTCGGCATTTGTTTTGGGGGGATTGGCTAACTTTATTTAGCATTATCTTCTCCAATGCCATCCATTTACCTGCAAATGCCATGATTTTGTTCTTTTTTAATGCTGAGTAATATTCCATTGTGTATATATGCCACATTTTTAATCCATTCATCCACTGAAGGACATCTAGGTTGTTTCCACAGTTTAGCTACTGTGAATTGTGCTGTATAAACATTTGTGGCTGTGTCCCTGTAGTATACTATGCTTTTTTTAAGTCCTTTGGGTTTAGTCCGAGAAGAGGAATAGCTGGGTCAAATGATGATTCCATTCCTAGATTTCCAAGGAATCTCCATACTGCTTTCTAAATTGGCTGCACCAATTTGCAGTCCCACCAGCAATATATGAGTGTGCCTTTTTCCCCACATCCTCACCAACAATTGTTGTTGTTTGTCTTCATAGTAGCTGCCATTCTGACTGGAGTAAGATGATATCTTAGAGTAGTTTTGATTTGCATTTCTCTGATTGCTAGAGATGATGAGCATTTTTTTCATATATTTGTTGATTGATTGTATACTAAAAGTGTTATAGAAATAGTATTGAATAGTTATTAAGAAATAATTTCTGGGAAGGGTGGTGCATGCCTATAATCCAAATTATAGGCTGAGTCAGGAGGATCATGAGCTTCAGCAATTTAGTCCCTAAGCAATTCAGCAAGATCCTGTCTCTAAATAAGATATTAAAAATGGCTGAGATGTGGCTCAATGGTTAAGCACCCCTGGGTTCAATCCCCAGCCAAAAAAAGTGAAAGAATGCTGTAGTCAGGCACAGTAGCACACAGCTGTAATCTCAGTGACTCAGGAAGCTGAGACAGGGGGATCCTAAATTCTCATGAGGCCAGCCTTAGCAATTTAGCAAGACCCTCAGCAACATAGTGAAAACCTGTCTCAAAAAAAATTATTTATTTTTTAAATAAAAAATGGACTTAAGGGGGCTGGGGTCATGGCTCAGTGGTAAAGCACTTGCCTACCATGTGTGAGTCACTGGGTTTGATCCTCAGCACCACATAAAAATAAACAAAATAAAGGTATTTTAAAATATTTCAAATATTTTATAAAAAATGAACCAAGGATGTAGCTCAGTGGTTAAAAAAAAAAAAAGCCTTGGGTTCTATCCCCAGAACAAATAAATAATAATGATAATTATTATTATTATAATGTTCTACAGGCACATTCTAACTTCATTACTTACTAGTATGATTTTGAAAATGAAATAGGGAATAATAACTATATCTACATTAAATTTTTAGATCTGTGTAAAGGGTCTGGCACATGGTAAGCCCTCATTAATTGCTTTTTGTTATCAGGCATCTTATAGACATCTCTGTTAATCTTCACATTCTCACAAGAACGTTACTAGATAATCTTATTTTTCACTTTACATAGAAAAAAATTGAAACTCAGAATACTTAAATACCTGTGTTAAATAACTTGTCAAATTTAGAGGGTTTCTGCTAGAAGCAGAAAAGCCATTTGTCTCATGGACATGGGTAGAAAAAAATTGAAATTTAGTGTTTCCCCAGGTAGCAGGGACTTATAGGCCAAGATCCTGGAAAAAGACAGCACTAAGAAACCATTTTTCTGGGCTGGGGATGTGGCTCAAGCGGTAGCGCGCTCGCCTGGCATGCGTGCGGCCCGGGTTCGATCCTCAGCACCACATACAAACAAAGATGTTATGTCAGCCAAAAACTAAAAAATAAATATTAAAAAATTCTCTCTCTTCAAAAGAAAGTAACTATTTTTCTTAGGTGGGTACAGTGACCCACACCTGTAATCCCAACTGTCTGGAAGCTGAGATGGAATTATAAATTTGAAGCCTGCCTAGACAATTTAGTGAGACCCTTTCTAAAAATAAAATAAGGGCTGGGGCTGGGGCTCAGTGGTAGAGAACTTGCCTAGCATGTGTGTGGCCCTTAGTTTGGTTCTCAGCACTGCATATAAGTAAATGAGTAAAACAAAAGTTTATCAACAACTAAAATATAAAAAATAAATAAAATAAAAATTTTAAAAAGGTTCTGCTACTGGGTTCAGTACCCAGTACCATCAAAAAAAAAGAAAGAAAGAAAGACAAAAGAAATGTTGTTTTGTAACGTATGATTTCTTTTTCTAAACTTTTTTCCTTTCAAGGTATTTTCTTCACAGAGTCTATAACATAATAAAATTAATTTGCATGCTATAAACCAGTAATCTTAAATAATTGGCTGTAGCAGCAATATAAAATTTGTTAGAAGAGATCCAGAGAGAAATGATGAAAAAAATCTAGCATACATGTAATTGAAGGAGAGCAGAAGTTAAGAAATGCATACATTTATAGTTGATAATGAAAATACAGCATCTCAAACAATGTATGAATCAGTTAAAGCTATTCTTTCTAGAAAATTTACAGCCTTAAATGAGTGTGTTAGAAAAGAAAAAAGTAAAAAATTAGTGATCTAATATATTTCTCAGATTTGGAAAAGAACAAGCAAATTAAACCCAAAGTAAGTAAGGAAGTAATAAAAAGTAGAAATCGGTGACATAGAAAACAAATGTATGAAATATTTTTAAAAACCAAAAATTGGTTATTTGAAAACATTTATAAAATGTGTATACTTTTTTATTTGTTCTTTCTTTACATATCTGTGACAGTAGGATGTATTTTGACATACATACATGGAGTATAGCTTCCCATTCTTGTGATTGTACATGCTGTGGAGTTTTACTGGTCCTATACTCATATATGAACATAGGAAAGTTATGTTTGATTCATTCTACTGTCCTTCCTATGCCCATTTCCCCCTTCCCTTCATTCCCCAGTGAACTTCTTTTCTTCCCTCTCCACCCCCCTTATTGTATGTTAGCATCCCCATATCAGAGAGAACATTTGGCCTTTGGATTTGGGGAATTGGCTTATTTCACTTAGCATGATATTCTCAAGTTCCATTCATTTATTGGCACATACCTTAATTTCTTTTATTTATTTATTTATTTGTTTGTTTGTTTGTTTTTGCATTACAGTTCTTAATACACCATTATAATTTCTTCTTTATGGCTGAGTAATATTCCATTGTGTAAATATACCACAATTTCTTTATTCATTCATACTCAGTGGTAGAATATGAATGAATAAAGAAATAATGGTATACATAGGATATACTCAGTGGTAGAATGCCTTCCTAGCGTACCCTTCTGTTGAAGCGTACTTACGTTGATTCCATAGGTTAGCTATTGTGAATTGATCTGCTATAAACACTGATGTGGCTGCACCACTGTAGTATACTGATTTTAAATCCTTTAGGTATAAACCGAGGAATGGGATAACTGGGTCAAGTGGTGATTCCATTCCAAGTTTTCTGAGGAATCTCCATATTGCTTTTCATAGTTGTTGCACCAGTTTGTTTGCAACTCTACCACTGAGTTATACCCCCAGTCCTTTTTTTAATTTTATTTCGAAAAGGAGTCTCACTAAGTCACTGAGGCTGGCATCAGACTTAAAATCCTCCTGCCTCAGCCCCCCAAGTCACTGGGATTATGGGCCTGCACCCTTGCACCTGGCTAGGATACTGTTTTTACATGTTATATAAAGTGAATCCATTATTTAAATTTTTATCTATAAAGAAAACCAGGCATGTATGACTTCACAGGTGAGTGAACTCAAAGTTTTCTGTAGGATATAACTTGTTTTATACAATCAGCAAAGCATTAATGCTGAAACCTGATGTTGATGTTTTGAGAGAAGATATTTAGAGGCCATCTCTTTTTGAACCTAAGTATATTGCCTGGGAATGTAAAAATATAAAATAATCTGCAGACAAATTATTAAAATTAATTGGTGAATTTAACAAGATCACTTGTTATAGTGTCATTATATAAAGTAAATTATAAACCTACATATAAGCAACAAAAACAGTAGAAAATAAAATTTATAAGCCAAGTTCTACATCCCAGCCCTATAATAGAATTCTTTGAAGTCAAACTTAAAGACTGAGAATATACTCAGTGGTAGAATGCCTCCCAAGCTTGCATGAAGTCCTGGGCTCACTTGCCAAGAAGAACTAACAGACTGATTCTATAATTCACATGAACATGTAAAGGACTGAGAAAGGTCAAGACAGTCTTGGAAAAAGAACAAAGTTGAAGTACTTTCATTATCAAATAATAGGATACATTATAAAGATATCATAGTTATACGGTGGTATTGACACAAGGAGACACAGGTCTTGAAACACAATAGAGAGTACAGAAATTGTGTGTGTGTGTGTTGTGTGCACGTGCACTTGTGTGTGTAATTATTTGATTTGAAACAGTAGTATTTTCAATAAATGGTGCTGGGTCACTGGGTTGGTATGAATCTTGACCTCTGCCTTACAACATATATAAAAATTAGTTCCAGTTGGATTATAGATCTAAATGTGAAAGATAAAATAAATATTTAGGGAGAAACTGGGAAACATCTTCATGGTCTTAGATAATCAAACTCAAAAATAACAAAATACTTGAATAGGCATTTCACAAGAGAAACTATCCAAAGGCTTACAGTGATCATATTTGTATCAGATAAAGGTAAATTAAAACCATAATGAGATACCATTACATACCCACTAAAGTAGCTAAAATTAAAAAGATGGGTAATACCAAGTATTGATGATGTGGCACAGCTGAAAGTCATGCTCCTGGCAGGTGTGTAAAACTGTTTCAGCCATTGTAGACATTTGTTTGGCTATTAGTTTTAGGTTACAGATATCTGCTAACCTACTATTCCTGGGTATACCACCAAATAGAATCTCTACAGAATAAATAAAAGTTCACAATGGCATTATTGTAAATTGGGGGGGGGTGCCTGGGGATGTGGCTCAAGCTGTAGCGCTTTCCTGGCATGCTTGGGGCACTGGGTTTTGTCCTCAGCACCACATAAAAATAAAAAAATAAAGATGTTATGTCCACCAAAAACTAAAACATTTTTATTTTAAAAAAAAAAAATTTTGGTGGTGGTAATGAGATTAAACATGGGGCCTTGGGCATGCTAGGCAAGCACTCTACCACCAAGCTATATCTCCAGCAGTCTTTGTTTTATTTTGAGACAGGATCTCACTAAGTTGCCCAGGCTGGCCTTGAATTTTTGGTCCTCTTGCTTCAGCCTCCCAAATAACTGGGATCACAGTCTTGGGCTACCACACCTGGGAGCATTACTCTTAACCCACTTGTCCACCAAAGTAGAATGAGTTAACAAATACTTCCTTTAACATCACGGATGACCATGAAGTATAATATTGAACAAAAAAAGCCAGGTATGAATAAAGTACATACTATTCAAAGAAAGTTCAAAATAAGCAAAACAAATCTATAGTGTTAGATATCATAGTGGTTGCTTTTACGAAAATAATGAATGGAAGGGGACAAAAGGTAAGCGACTTGTAGTTTATGGTAATATTCTGTTTATTCTTGTGCAGCTATAGATGATACAAGTATGTATGTTTTGCGAAAAGTCCTCCAACTATATTAGTAATTTTGTTTTATATTTAAGTTTACTTAAACTTCATGTTCTTCAGAAAACTTTTAAGACTCTTATTTCTCTGTATATCCCCTAAACATAAACCAGGTAGTTGGTAGGGTGCTCCCTCCACCACTTCAACAAAAGGGCTCTTGCTAGATCACTAAACTTCCATGTTGTCAACAAACATGAGCACCTTTCACATTCTTATTTAATCTCACAGCAACATTTAAGTGTATCTTTTCTTCTCCTGCCCCATCCCCCACCTCCAATCATACTCTTTTGACACCCCTCACTCCTGGTTTTCTGCCTACCTCTGTTCATGTCTTCTGGGTCATCTTTGCACTCATCTCTATACATCTTCTCATGGTCAGGTCCCTTGGAACACAACCCTAACTCTTTTCTTAATTTAATTTCTTAATTCTCCCCCTAGGTTATTCCTTACATTTTTTGTTCTTATTAGTTATACATGATAATAGAACATATTTTGACATTATACACATATGGAGTATGACTTCTCATTCTTCTAGTTGTACATGTAGAATTACATTGGTCATGTAATCATATATGCACATAGGATAATGTCTGATTCATTTTACTGTCTTTCCTATTCCCATTTCCCATCTCTTCCCTTCATTCCTCTTTGTCTAATCCAAAGTACCTCTCTTCTTCCCTAACTGCACCCCCCCCTCCTTATTGTGAATTAGCATTCACAATCTGAAAACATTCAGTCTTTGGTTCTTTGGGATTGGCTTAGTTCACTTAGCATGATATTCTCCAATTCCATCCATTTACCAGCAAACACCATAATTTCATTCTTCTTTATGGCTGAGTAATATTCCACTTGGTGTATATGCCACATTTTCTTTATGTATTCATCTGTTGAAGGGCACTAGGTTGATTCCATAGTTTAGCTATTGTGTTTAGCTATAAACATTGATGTGGCTGAGTCACTATTCTATGCCGATTTTAAGTCCTTTGAGTATATGCCGAAAAGTTGGATAACTGGATCAAATGGTGGCTCCATTTCAAGTTTTCTGAGGAATCTCCATTGGTTTATATGTCTGTTTGGTGCCAATACCATGCCATTTTTGTTATTATAGCTCTGTAGTATAATTTAAGGTCTGGTATTATGATGCTTCCTGCTTCACTTTTCTTGCTGAGAATTGCTTTGGCTATTCTGGGTTTCTTATTTTTCCAAATGAATTTCGTGATTGCTTTTCTTATTTCTATGAAGAATGTCATTGGGATTTTAACAGGAATTGCGTTAAATCCGTATAGTGCTTTTGGTAGTATCACCGTTTTTGACAGTGTTAATTCTGCCTATCCAAGAACATGGGAGATCGTTCCATCTTCTAAGGTCTTTTTAATTTCTTTCTTTTTAAAAAAATATATTTTTTTTTAGTTGCAGTTGAACACAGTACCTTTATTCTTTTTAATTTTTATGTGGTGCCTAGGATCGAACCCAGTGCCTCAGGCATGCCAGGCAAAC
Source organism: Urocitellus parryii (assembly GCF_045843805.1). NCBI lineage: Eukaryota > Metazoa > Chordata > Mammalia > Rodentia > Sciuridae > Urocitellus > Urocitellus parryii. Next base: position 119,029,716 of record NC_135536.1, on the reverse strand, counting down.
ACTCTACCACTGAGCCACAGCCCTAGCCCTTCAATGTCTTTCTTTAGTGTTCTGTAGTTTTCATTGTAGAGTTCTTTCACCTCTTTTGTTATATTGATTCTCAAATATTTTATTTTTGAGGCTATTGTGAATGGGGTAGTTTTCCTAATTTCTCTTTTATATCACTGGTGTATAGGAACACGATTGATTTATGGATGTTAATTTTATATCCTGCTACTTTGCTGAATACATTTATAAGTTCTAGAAGTTTTCTGCTGGAATTTTTTTGGGGGGTCTTCTAAATATAGAATCATGTCATCAGCAAATAGGGATAATTTAAGTTCTTCTTTTCCTATTTGTATCCCTTTAATTTCTCTTGCTAGAGTTTCAAGGATGATGTTGAATGAAAGTCTTGTTCCAGTTTTTAGAGGAAATGCTTTCAGTTTTTCTCCATTTAGAATGATGTTGGCCTTGGGTTTAGCTTAGACAGCTTTTACAATGTTAAGGTATGTTCCTACTATCCTGTTTTTCTAGTGTTATGAAATGAAGCGATGCTGTATTGTGTCAAATGCTCTTTCTGCATCCATGAGATGATCCTATAATTTCTTGTCTTTAAATCTGTTGATGTCATAAATTACATTTATTGATTTATGTATGTTGAGCCAAACTTGCATCCCTGGGATGTACCCCACTTGATTATAGTGCACTATCTTTTTAATATTTTTCATATGTTTGCCAGAAGTTTATTGAAAGTTTTTGCATCTCTGTTCATCAGGGATATTGGTCTGAAGTTTTCTTTCCTTGATGTGTCTTTGTCTGGTTTTGGTATCAGGGTGATACAAGCTTCATAGAATGAGTTTGGAAGGGTTTCTTCCTTTTCTATTTTATGGAATAATTTGAGGAGTATTGCTGTTAATTCTTCTTTGAGGGTCTTGTAGAACTCAGCTGAGAATCAGTCTGGTCCTGGACTTTTCTTAGTTGGTAGGCTTTGATGTGTGCCTTACATTTATTTCAAGTACAACCTGCCATACTTTGCTGAAAACTCCTAAACTCCTGTCTCTATCCGAGGCTTCTCTTCTGAGCACCTGTATTTAGCTTCCAACTTGTTACTTTATCTTTTAAAAGTCATTTTTAAATGACTTAAAACATATACTAAACCCTTAGGGGTTTTGTCCCTCCTAATTCTACCATCTCAATCTCCTAATTTCCCAATTTCCTGGGGTGTGCACCTGTAGTCCCAAACACTTGGGAGATTGAGGTGGGAGGATCACTTGAGCTTGGGAGTTCCTCTCTAGCCTGGGCAACATAACAAGACGCCATCTCAGATAAAGAATTAAAATGTCTCTGGATCATTTTTGAGACCTCTTACTAATATCTTTTAAACACAGAAAGATTCATTGATTTATTGATCCCAACCACAGAAAGATTTATTGATTCTATCTCCTAAATATATTAAATCCATTCTCTTTGCTACATCTTTATTCTGCCCTAAGCCACCTTCATGCTATGGTGAGCTACTGTTGTAGCTTCCCAGCTGGTTTTTCTACTGAAGTCTTACCCATTCTTACACATCCATTTGTTACAGAGAAGTCAGAATAATTCTTTAAAAAGCATAAGTGTTACATACTGCCCTTCCTTGAAATTCCTCAAAGATTTATATTTGGGGGAAATCCAGACTGTAACCTAGGTCCACATCTGCAGGACTTGGTTCCTGACTCTGGTTGCTGCTCTCCTCTCCTCTGGTTTTTGTCCAGCCTGCTCCCTCCAGAGCACCTAATTCCTCCCTCTTCAGGGCCTGATAAGCTTATTTCTCTGCATGGAATGCATCTACCGAACATTCAGCTCAGTTTACATGACACTTTAGGGAGGCCCCAGTCTAAATGACATTTCCCACTGTAAGGAACGCTTTCTTTTCCTTCATAGAGTTTTTCACAGTTTTAAAGTTTGTGTATTAGTATATTGACTTAATGTCTCTCCCCTCAAATTGTAATTTTCATGAGGGCAGAGACTGTTCACTGTTGTATTGCTGGTGTCTCAGTGGTGTATCTGGTATAGAGAAAATACGTAATGAATGAGAAAATATATATACCACCTTTAGTAAACTATAGATTGGGAACTGTTTCATAGGTGTGTCCCTGAGCATGGAGGGATTGCTTATTTCCTTTGATTTGTTCCTTTTCAAAATTGCTCTCTGAAAAAGGCCCTAAGTAATCATTGTAATTCCTGGAGACAGTTTTTGATGATTAGCCAACTTTTCAGTGCTCAGCTAAACTGTGGTGTGGGCAGATTTTAAGCCCCCACAGAGGAATACACTTGCCCACATTTCTTAGATTGAAACTCTTGAAAACTACAAGCAGAGAGTTCTCAGTGGTATGTTGGCTAAGTGATTTTTCTTTTTTTCTAAATCCAGTTTAAAAAAAAAATTAGGGCCCTTCAAAATAATTGAATTGGCTCACTATTGAGAATGACAGTATTATTTGTGTAAATATTATTAGCTATTTTAAAATAAAAAGCCATGTTATCATAATTAGTATATAATATGTCTTTTAATGAGAATAAGGCAAAAAAACACATATTTCATATGCTAATGTCTTTTGTCTATGTTTTATAAGATACATTTATGATTTGATATTACAAGATATTTTGCTTTTTCAGCTGGACCCAGTAGTATACCTATAATCCCAGCAACTTGGGAGGCTGAGGCAGGCGGATCACAAGTTTGAAGGCCAGTCTTAGCAATTTAGGGAGACCCTTAGTGAGATCCTGTCTCAAAATAAAAACAAGAGCTGGGCATAGTGGCACCACCTGTAATCCCAGATACTCAGGAGACTGAGGCAGGAGGATCTAAAGTTCAAGGTCAGCCTCAGCAATTTAGCAAGGCCATAAACAACATAGTGTGACTCTGTCTCAAAATAAGAAATTAAAAGGGATGGGAATATAGCTCAGTAACTCTGGATTCAATCCCCAGCTTCAAAAAAATTTTAAGAAATAAGACTGGGAGTCAAGCATGGTGGCATATATCTATAATCCTAGCAACTTGGGAAGCTGAGGCAGAAGAATTACAAATTTGACTCAAAGTGCAAAATTTAAAAAGGATTGGGGATATAGTTCAATGGGTTCAATCCCCAGTACCAATAAATAAATAAATAAAATTGAAAAAAGGAACTGGGGCTGTGGCTAAGAGTTTTTAATTTAAAATTTTTAAAGCTGATATCAGGAAAATGAGATGATTAATTGTATGTGCAATAGAAAATTATAAGTCCAGTAGTTTGAAACAGCTTTTAGGCTACTAGCATTTTGCAAACTTCATGAAAAAAAATGCCAGTTCAGTACCAGTTTTAGACCAGGTAAGTTTCATTTCAAGAGGAGATGTTTTAGAAATTTATTGTATTTCTTAAAACAATTAATGTACAGCAAATGAGGTGTTATTGTTTATTCCTAACGTCTGGAAACTCAAAAACTTATTGTAAGTTGAAAAAACATGATGAATATTTATATGCATATTATCAGATTCAAGGTCATGGTGGGGAAGGGGGTAGAATAAGAAAAATGAAAATTTTGAAAACTTAGAAAAGGCCAACTTTCTAACTTTAATATTATCTACTCTACCTTTAGCAAGATTGTTATTCTGAGTGAAATGATTTTTAAAACTTCATCTATTTGTTGATATTTGCAATTTTACCAGAGATTTATAACTATTCTTGGGTCAATAAAACCTGAAGCTCATAAGATTTTATAAATGTCTGCTGCAGGGTATGACTAAATAAGTTTTGGAATTTCATAATCTTCTGGTAGCTGCCAAGGGCTCTTTTGATTTTTAAAATATAGATTACCAACTCTAGAGTTTGTGAAAGAATATGAGGAATATTGAAGTTATTTCCATAATAGTATTATATAAATATGGTACATTTGGGTTGTAGAGAGACTAAGGGAAATGTAAATACAGAAAACTCTGCCATATTTAAAAACAGTCTTGCCAGGCACAGTGGTACACGCCCATAATCCCAGCAACTCAGGAGGCTGAGACAGGAGGATTGCAAGTTTAGGGCCAGCTTCAGCAACTTAACAAGACCCTGTCTCAAAATATTACAAGGGCTGGGGATGTAGGTGAGTGTTAGAACACCCCTGGGTTCAATTCCCAGTATTAAAAAAATAGTCTTTTCAAGCTAATTGCCAATTTAGGAACTATATTAAATAAATGTAGTACAACAGTTTTTGTGTTTATTTCTAAGAAGGGGAAAGAGCAGCTTTATTTTGCCAGTAATAGTGTCAGAAGCTAGCCATCTAACTGCTGGATTTCTTCTTCCTAGTGTTTAATTAAAATCTTTCACTAACAATACATAATGCTGAGGATAATGTGCAGAGAAAGACTTGGGTCAACTTCATCTTTCTTTTTTTTTTTTTTTTTTATTGATTGTTCCAACCATTACAGAGCTCTAGATAAATCATCTTTCATACATTTGACTCTATTGGGTTTTGAACTCCCATTTCTACCCCAAATACAGATAGCAGAATCACATCTGTTACATACTCACATTTTTACATAATGGCATATTAGTGACTGTCTTAATCTGCTACCTTTACTAACCCCTACTATCCCCCCTCCCCTCCCCTCCCACCTTCCCTCTCTGCCTCCTCAGCTTCAACTTCATCTTTCTAGCTTTCAGCCTTTATTTATTATGTGTCCTATTTATTTTAACCATTTTGTCTAGCAGCACCATCACTAGCCAAGATTTTATATAAAAATGTATTTTATACCCTATCTATACCTATGTCCACATCAGTAAAGTTGTATTTCCTTCTGTATGTAAAGAGTTCAATGTTTTGCCGGGTGCAATGCCTATAATCCCAGCAGCTCAGAAGAAGGCTGATGCAGAAGGATTGCCAAGTTCAAAGCCAATGTTAGCAGCTTAGTGGGGCCCTAAGGACTTAGTGAGACCCTGTCTGAAAATAAAAAATAAAATGGCTGGTAATGTGGCTCAGTGATCAAACAACCATTGGTTCAATCAATCCCTGGTACCAAAAAAAAAGAGTTTAATGTTTACCAAAATAAGTAAAACCTTATCACGATATAAATTGCAACTCAGTTTTTGATTGTAACATAATTGTCTGTCATGTAAGGAAATGATTCTGATGCATAGGATTGGAACTGAACTCTGTTTACATCCCACCCTAGAGTGCAGCCCTGTGGGTGAATATTGCTACTGCCAGAGAGCTAGGTGGAAGACTAGGGGGGAATTGGTATAATTCCATCCTTGTTATTTAAAAACAGCAAATGTCTAACGAATGGTGAAATAACAGTTACTTTATAGCAAGGATAATATACTGTTAATTAAGAGTTGATCATGATCCACTAGGATGCTTGAGTTCAAAGATGTGAAATTCACAATATTATTTTTCAAATAGAGTAAGTGGATTTGTAATTAAATAGAATATTACTTTATGAACTATTTTAGAAATCAGTGAGTATAGTGTAATGATTTTGAGAGCTTTTCGTCTTTCCACACACTTAGATTGTTAATTTTAAAAATTTTTTTTCAAACTATTGTCTCTTATAGACAGGGAATGTCTGTGTTTAACCTGCTGTATGCAGCTCTTAGCTGGGCTTCATGTTTGCTGCCTGAATAGTTAAAAATTATTCATAATAAAGATAAAATTTAGCTGCTGCTCCAAAGGTACTGTGCTATAACCTATAATAGTCTTTCTGTATACTCTGTTCTCTTTGTCTTTCGAGTGAATCACATCACCTAAAACTTATAACCCACTTTAATACAGTAGCACTGACATGTTTTGAGAGTCAGTGGAAGGAAGATTGAAGCATAACTAGCATCATGGGATCTCAGTTGGTTTTACAGCTTTCATACCTTTCTTGGTAATGCATGTATAATAGTACTGAGTGGCGTTCACTTTCAAGAGGTCTTAGAATTGATTGTAACAAATGTATTGCAGGAAAGAAGATAGATACTGTAATTAAGAGGTTATGAGAAAGACCAAAAATAACTCTATCTGATAACCTGCTAATTTGAAGACCTGAAACATGTATTTAATATGATTCTGTGGAAGGTAATGTTCCTATTTTGAAATTTTAGAGTAAAACTCCATTATAAGTATTTATGTAAATTGAGCCATAAATCTAATGATAGTCATTTATTCCATTTCTGTTCTTAATATCTGGGTTATTTCCTGGACATAAGCTAGTTGATTTATTTTATTGTTCTTTTGTTAAAGAGAAGTGGAGGTCAGGGCTGCATTTTATTATTATATTCATATCAGTCTTATTAGCATGTCAGCTGAATCTTACTTCCCAAAGGGGTAAGTTTGTATAATGTTTCATGTGAGAACAAATAAAGGGTATGGAAGATGTGAATGTAGCATGAGAAGATTTAATTATTTTTACTATATTGCTTTAAACTTTTCATGTTGTTTCATTTAAACATGTCAAGATTCCTTTTGTCCTGATCCCAAAATTAGTTTAAAGTAGTCATTCACTATTATGAGACCATGTTTGATCATTTATTTGAATGATAAAATGCTATCCTTCTTGTAAAACATTCAAAATTTAAGCATTCAAAATAAGAATAATTTTTTTTCTTTTAAACAGAGAACTTTAAAAAGAAAAAAAGTAAAATTTACATGAAGGTAGTAGATAACCTCTGGAATGATTTTAAACAAGGAATATTATCCATAGTTATCATTGTAGTTTAGAATGATTACTGTGCAACTGGGTGGAAACACTTGAGGCAGGAAGGACAGTAGGAGGCTGTTAATCAGGGTTAAAAAAAAATACTTTAACTGTGACAGTAATAATGAGAACATAGAAGAGGAAGAGAACCAAATGGGCGTGGTAAGGGATTGAGTATGATGGGAAGGATGGGGGAAGTGTTGGAAATCAGGACTCTCTCGGGGGTTTAGCCTGAGTGGATAGGGTAGAGTAACCTCAGCTGACCTAGAGAACATGGGAAACGGAACAGATTTTGAAGAAAAGAATATGAATTCGGTGTTTTTATGTGTGAAGTGTGGATTGCCTGTGACACTCCAAGGGGGATAATTATTTTAGTCCTTTGAAATATAGGCCAAGAATTCAAAAGAGATGGGTTTAGATGTCATCAGTATAAATGGTTATCAAACATTGGGACTGAGAGAGCTCACTAGGAGATCAGAGAGAGAGAAGGGCAAAGCCTGAAGGGAGGCTAAAGGAATAGAGGGAAAAGAAGAGCATGGTGTACAGGAAACAGCAGGTGAAGCACTTGAAGAAGAGTCCTTTACAGCTTCAGATGTCAATTAGAAACCAGACAGTAAAGATTTTAAAAATGTCTATTGAGGCCAGATGTGGTTGTGCATGCCTATAATCCCAGTGACTTGGAAAGCTGAAGCAGAAGGATTGCAGGTTCAAGGACAGCCTCAGCAATTTAGCAATGCCCTAAGCCACTTGGTGATCCCTGTCTCAAAGTAAAAATTAAAAGGACTAGGGATGAGCTCAGTGGTAAAGCCCCTAGGTTCAATTCCCAGCACCAAAATTTTTTTAAAAATTAAATTTTTTTTAAATTATTGATTAAAATTAGCATTTTAGAGATTACTGGTATCTATGAACAACCCCAAGAGTGAATTAGAGATAGAAGCCAGAGTACGTAGGTCTCAGATTGAGTAGCAGTGGTGACTGGAGTAACTTTTCAAGTAGCTTGGTTGCCAGTATAAAGAATAAGTAAGTGAATGGGCAATTACTAGAATTCTGGAAGATAGAAATTACTTGAGGGTTTTATTTTTACTGTTTGTTTTTGTTCCATTTTAGAACCAGAGCTTATTTACATCTGAAAGAAAAAGGAACAATCGTTGTTGCAAGACATTAAAATGATAGCAAGAGAACCAAAGTTCTTGAAGAAGCTAGAAGGTCAGTTAGAGCATGGTGGCTTCTGTGGAGAAGACAGCTGTGTACATAAGAAATCACAGCACAAAGTGACAAGATTTCTGATACTAGAGTTGAAGTGTGGAGCAGTAAATGAATTAAAGGACCAGTAGCTCTGAGGGAATTGAGAAAAGTATGAAGGTTTGATGTCAGGTGCTTAATAAATTTAGTAGGATATCCTCCCACATTTCAATTTTAGGTTTGTAAATCAGTAGATCATTGAGCAGTATAATCTTTCAGTTCAGTATTGCTAATAATTCAACTCTTTTTCTTTTCTTTTTTTTATTAGAGCATTATAGTTCTACATAGTAGTAGGGTACATTTTGACAAAATCATACATGCAAGGAATTTCATTTCAGTCCCCATTGCCCCTCTTTACCTCCCCCTTCCTAGTCTTCCTCTACTGATTTTTCTTTCATTCATTTATCTATTCATTTTTTTAATATTTTTTTAGTTGTCAATGAACCTTTATTTTATTCATTTATTTATATGCAGTGTTTAGAATTGAACCCAGTGCCTCACACATGTTAGGCAAGTGCTCTACCTCTGAGCCCCAACCCCGTTCTATTTTTTTTAATATTTTTTTTTTACTTGTCAATAAATCATTCTTTCTCACTTTCTTTCTTTATTTATATACAGTACTGAGAATTGAACCCAGGGCCTCACACATGCCAGGCAAGCACTCTACCACTGAGCCACGACTTCAGCCCCCAGCCTATTTATTTTTTATTGATACTTTCTACATATAAAGAAATTTCCTTTGGTGTACTTATAGATGCATATAGTATGATTTTGTTAAATTTATTCCATATTCCCTCCCCTTTCCCATCCTTCCTCCCTTACTCTCATTCTTCTACTCCACTAATCTTCCCCTGAATCTTTATGATATCTGACCCCTGCCCCAAACTCCTTTTTTCACGTATTTTACTATAGCCTTCACATATGATCAACCCTTGATTTTCTGAGTCTGGTGATAATTCAGCTCATTTATTTATTTATTTGTTTATTTTTTAGTTATCGGCGGACACAACATCTTTGTTTTGTATGTGGTGCTGGGGATCGAACCCGGGCCGCACGCATGCCAGGCGAGCGCGCTACCACTTGAACCACATCCCCAGCCCCTATTCAGCTCTTAAGTTGAATTCCCTGGTTCATCCCTGGGATGTGGCTCAGTGGTTAAGTGCCCATGGGTTAAATCACTGGTACAAAAAAAAAAAAATAGTCAAGTTCAGAGGTGTAGAGAACAAGGCAAATGAAATAAACATGTACTAAATAAAAATATGGAATTCTGGGATTTTAGGAGCTGAAAAGGGATCTCAGCTGTCATAGGTATATAGATAGCCATGATATTAAATATATTAAATATGAAATTTATTTACTGTGAAGGTACCAGTGAGGATGGGATGGGGTTTTGCTCTGGTAATAAACTGATAATAAACCACAAAGTTTCAGTAACTTTTCTTTTTCCTCCTCCTCTTGCTCCTCCTCCTCCATCATCATCATCATCATCATCATCATTATTAACATACTGCTTATGTGGATATAGGGGGCTTTGGTATTTTGTTCACTTAGGCAACCTGGCTGACATAAACTCCATCGTAATACATACTTGCATGATCATTGTACTAGGGAAATGGCAGTTGCTTAAGGCTCAGATTTTTCTAACCAGAAGAATCATATCATTTACATTCATTCATCATGTGAGTTACATAGTCCTTTCCTAAGCTCAGGGGCAATAAGGAAGTAGAGTTCTACTATCTAACTGAAAGGAGAACTAAAAATATTCATCAACAGCCATAATGACTATCACAGTAAACATGGGCAAGTAAGTTACTTAACCATTCTGTGGATCAGTTTGTTCACCATAAAATAGCCACTATAGTAGTAGTGGTTAGTACCTAATATGGTGGTTGTGAGCATTAAATAGAATAATATATGCAAAACTCTTTTATAAGCTTGGTACTTAGAAAAGAATAAATGTGTACTCCTATTCCAGCTATCATTATTGTTAATAGGTTTTTACTGTGTTGTACACTATTCACTTCATTTACAGGGATTACCTCTTGAAACAACTCGTAGAGTTGAAGTGCTTTTTTTTTTTCCTCTTGACTAAATTTTGAGTGAATTTGTTGTAGAAAACTGCAGTGACGCTTTTTTCCTCAGAGTTCACATTGCTTAATCTTGATTGAATTAATCAATTTTGTCTTTTAAATATCCTAATGTTACTAAACACCCAGAGCCAAGTTAGATATTTGGAGAAACTTTGTAGCAAGAAAAAGTGACTTCCAGGCTAGGGTTGTAGCTCGGAGGTAGACCACTTGCCTAGCACATGTGAGACACTGAGTTCAATGCTCAGCATAAAAATAAATAAGGGGTGTGGCTCATGGTGGAGCACTTGCCTTGCATATGTGAGGCACTGGGTTCAATTCTCAGCACCACATGTAAATAAATAAGGATATTGTGTTCATCTACAACTAAAAAAATTATAAGTAAAGTAAGTAAAATAAAGGTGGTGTGTCCATCTACAAGTAAAATATATATATTAATTTTAAAAAAAAAGAATAAATGACTCCAGAGAAGGTGCTTGTGTAAAAAGCATTGTAATGATGGACTTAGCAGTAACATAACTTTTCTTTTTCATGTAAAGCAACTTGGAGTCAAATTTCTGAAGGCAAAGAGATGACAGTGGAACTAGTGATGAATTAATTATATTGCACTAGAGATTTATCTGAAGTTATTCTAGCAAAAACTAAAACAAATATTTGTTTATTTAAAAAAGTATTACTTTTCCTAACAGTTACATAAAAATTTACATTTGTCAACCTCAGGTATATTGTAATTTTCAAAATTAAACCTTGTAAAGAAATGCCAAACTCATTGTCATAGTCTGTTTTCCCATAATTAAATGGGATTTTTCTATGATAATTTTAGTGTATTTTTATGTAATTTTATCTAGAAAATTAACAGGATATAAATTGACTTAGCCATATATTTCTAGCCAAGAATAGGAATTTCTTGTTCTGTTGTTAGTGGGAAAGAAATATGAAGTAGCACTTTTTCAAGCCCTCAGTATCAAAATTTTTTTATCAGTTGCCTGTCAGAAGGTGAACTTAACCTGTCATTTCCTAACCTCCTATAATTTAACACATTAATTTTTATTGTAAAATAAATACTGCTTTATGAAATTGAATGCAAATTTAAGTGAGTTTTTAATAGAAAATATGACTGTACCTTCATACTTTTCCTGCTAGATGTGTTTACTTCTCTGCCTTGTAGAGCTAATTCTGTAGAGAGGAGAAAAGACACAAACTAGAAATTCATCACTAAAGCTTTCAAGAATAAGCTAAAAACTATTACATAGGTGTTTTTTTTCTAGAGAGAGAGATCTAGATAACAAAAACTGATCTCCATGTGTAATCATATTTTTTAAAAATAAATATATTTCTTTATTGTATATGAAATTAAGATTTAATTTCAAAAAGTCTGATTCTCTAGCCTGGCCAAGTGGTGCATGCCAGCTCCTTGGGACACAGAAGCAGGAAGATTGAAAAGTTCAAGGCCAACCTCAGCAACTTAGTAAATTATTTTTCTAAAGGGCTGGAGATATAACTCAGTGGTTGAGTCCTCCTGGGTTCAACCCCCAGTACTACAAATAAAAGTCTACGGTTCTTGATGGTACTTTCCACTTTGTTTAAAGTAACATAACTATATTACTGAAAGTTGGGAAGCTAAATGAAATACTGGAAAATAAATAGTCATAATTCTTCCATCCTAACATGCCTACTCTGAACATTTTGGTGTTTTTCCTTCTGATTTTTTTTCTTATGTATTCATTCTTTTAATATACTTATAATCTGTGTAATATGTTCTTTCATAAATACTTCACTGGAAATTTTGTGCCAGTTAACAAAGTCACTTTTGTTTTTGTTTGCAGAGCATGTAAGGAATTAACATTTGATCCTCAAATGCCATTTTGAGGTAAATAGAGTAGATATTAGTCACATTTTGCATATGAGGGTTGGGAAAGCAGAAAATCCTAGAAAGTCTCTAGTTGGTCTGTAGTAGACTTCTTTTCATGACGAACGTACTTGCTAACACAGGCAAGTGGGTACATTTAGTTTGGAAATAAGTGCAGAACAAGTCCTCTGCAATTTTTCCCCCTCAGTTACTGGGTATTGAACCCAAGGGCACTTGACCTCTGAACTATATCCCCAAACCTTTATTTTGAGTCAGACTCTTATTGACAATTTGCTAAGACTGGCGATCCTCCTGCCTCAGCTTCCTGAGTGGCTAGAATTATAGGTGTCTGCCATTGCACCTGGTTCTTTCTGCAAATTCTTATTCCCTGAGACCTAGTCCTGCCTATTGGACCAAGAGGAACCTTTGAACAGCAGTAGGCAACTCTGAAAATACAGATTTCGGTAAATACACAAAACATCAAGAATCTTTTTTTAAATAATTTTATTTTGTTTATTTAATTTGTTTACATGGTGCTGAGAATTGAACCCAGTGCCTCACACATGCTATGCAAGCGCTCTACCATTGAGCCACAACCCCAGCCCCAAGAATCTTGAAATGATTTAATTAGTCTGATTACTCTCCTGTGAGTTACAATTAAAATGGTTTTAAACTTTTTGTTGTTTGACCTAGAAATGAGAGAAACAAAATCAGAAGTTTATACATTAGAGAGGTTACTACATCCAACCACTTGTTCTCATTAAGGTAGTGAGCTCTGTGTGATAGTTGAAGCCTTATGTTGAATCTGTTATTAGATGAGACATGTTCCTAGGAAACTGGTCTTCAAGAGTTTTAAATATGTCAAGTTCGAATTTTATGATTATTTGGTAGCTTTCTGAAGTCCCAAGGATTATCAACTTTAGAATTCGGAAGCAAGGGCTGGGGATGTGGCTCAAGCGGTAGCGTGCTCACCTGGCATGCTCGGGGCTCTGGGTTCAATCCTCAGCACCACATACAAATAAAAAAAATAAAGATGCTGTGTCCGCCGAAAACTAAACAATAAATATTTTAAAAATTCTCTCTCTCTCTTTCTCTCTCACTCTCTCTTAAAAAAAAAAAAGAATTCAGAAGCAAAATAGAGTTCTTAGTTTTTAAATTTTTTTAAGTTTAAGTTGTTAAGCACATTCCAGTTGTGCCTATTTTTTCATTGGGAAAACCCTAAATTTCATTTTATTGTTCACAGTAGTGATGACAACTAACTGCTGTGCCGCCCTGTATTGAAAGTTTTCTTTTTGTCTTCAACTTCTAGCTGAGGAAATTTCTCTAACATCCAGTATTCTTTTTTCTTTTAAAGAGAATTTAATTTGTAAATCAGCTGATGGAAATTAAGAACACTTTGATATGACTCATTTTCTTTTATTATAGTACAGTAGTTATTTATTTACTTATTTGTGATACTGTGGAGTGTTCTACCTCTGAGCTTCATCCCCCAGCTCTTTTTACTTTTTATTTTGAGACAGGTTTTTGCTAAGATACACAGGCTGGACTCAAACTTGTGATCCTCCTGCCTCAACCTCTCAAGTCACTGGGATTATAGGCGTATACCACTGGGCCCATCTTATTACAGTATAGTTTTTATAAATGTTCTTTGCTTTTTGCTTTTCCTTTTCAAAAATGTCATTTTTTAATATTTATTTATGTATCTTTGGTTTTAGATGGACACATTATTTTGTTGTTTTTTTTTTTTGTGGTGCTGAGGATCGAACCCAGTGCCTCATTCATGCTAGGCAAGCTGAGCCACAACCCCAGCCCAAACATGTCATTCTTTACTTCATAGGCTCTTGAGAAGGTAAAGATTTAGGATTTATTGGCCTATAAAAGAAAAGAATATTATTTCCTCCTTTTCAGTGTTGTTTCACAGCTGCAGATTTGAGCTAGAGAAAGCAGTGTAAAAAAAATGTAAGAAGATAGAGGGGCAATATGCCTTGTGCCAATAAGGACCCGGCCTTAGAATTGTTAACTATTAACTATTTTTCATATTTTGCCTCTGGATATTAGGACCTCTGTTGCTTCTTTTTTTTTTTTTTTTGTACTGGAGATTGAGCTCAGGAACATTCAACAACTGAGCCACATCCCCAGATCTATTTTGTATTTTATTTAGAGACAGAGTCTTATTGAGCTGCTTAGCACTTCACCATTGCTGAGGCTGGCTTTGAACTCACCATCCTTCTGTCTCAGCCTCCTGAGCCATTGGGATTACAGGCGTGCGCCACCACGCCCGGCTTTTGTTGCTTCTTTCTGATATATTGCCTTCTTCGGACTCCATCCTTGAATCATGCCTACCTGGGAGCTACATGCCTTGGCATGAGGCTGGATTTCCAAACATTTAAGTACTCTGAGCTAAGTGTTCCTTCTCAGGTGTTTACTCAGCTGTTATTTTCTGCTTCCCTCAGTTCTGTAGTGCATCTGTGAATTTATTATGATAATTAGAAATTATCTTAGCTGTTTACCTCACTCATTCATCTATCTCTCATCCCTATTTTTCTCATGTACTTAAATAAGTAAACATATACCTAACTATACATCAGCCATTATCACCTTTCCATTGTTGTTTTTAGCTGTTTGTCCATCTGTTTCTGACTAGATTATGAACTATAAAAGGACAAGGGTTTCTTGTTGTAGCTGTTTTTAAATCTCTATCTTTGATACCTAACACAGTGGCATTTAATAAACTCTGAAAGTCATTGTTTTTCAGATTTTTTAAACTCGTGTCCCCTCTTGATAAACAAATTATTCTTGAAATATTCTGATAAACCCTCTATGAGATTCACCAAGAAGAGAGCGGAAAACATATATCTTCACCAAACAAGAACATTAACTTTTTGTTGTTGTTGTTACTGGGAATTTACCACTGAGCTACATCCCCAACCATTTTCCTTTTTTATTTTGAAACAGCATCTCACCTAATTGGCGAGGCTAGCCTAGAACCTGCAGCCCTGCCTCAACCTCCTGAGTAGCTGGGATTACAGGCATGTCCCATCGTGCCCAGCAAGAATATGAACTTTTGGAGCTGTGGTTGTGATTCAGTGGTGGAGCACTCGCCTAGCACACATATGAGGCACCAGGTTCGATCCTCAGCACCACATAAAGATAAATAAGATAAAGGTATTGTGTTCATCTAAAACTAAAAAATAGAAAAAAGAACATGAGCTTTTTATACTTTGTATGTTAATATAAGCTTGGTTCCTTTTTCCAAATATAAAATTAAATGTCATTGAAAATGCCTTTTCATATATCATATGACCTCCTAGAGGGAATATGTTTATACTGGTTTCCTCTTATACACACCCATCTTTATACTGCTTTATACTACTCCAATGTCCCAGGAAATTGGGAAAGTACTCTATGCTAGGAAATAATGCCAAGTTTTATTGGATTACTTTAACTCTTAGTTCTGGTGCTGGTTCAGTTGTCTTACTTGGGTATTAATCTCCTTGTTTACTAATAATAAAAGCAGTGCTTAGATAGTCTGTGCAGGGACCAACAGGCACCATGAAACAGCCAGATAAATGGACTATGACCCCAAAAGACACACCCTACTTGTAACAATAAATTTTACTTTGGCAAAAGAAAGTGTTTTTTATTTTCCCTATGTTATCACAGTGACTTACATAAAGCTGATACAAAATACTGTTTGTTTCTAGATACTTTGGTTTGTGGAGTTTTATTCTTCACAGCACATTTCGTGTTCTAATAATAACATGTCTCTATCGGGTCATTGAGGCGGGAGAAAGGCATATACAGTGATCCAGCTGTCTGGAATGAAATCTAACTCAGCTTCTCCCTAGCCCTGGCCGAAGTAGAGGAGATGGAACCCAGGACACCTTACCACTGAGCTTACATTCTTGCCTTTATTTATTTATTTATTTGAGACAAGGTCTTCCAAAATTGCCCAGGCTTGTAATCCTCTTGCTTCAACCTCCCAAATAGTATGATTATTGGTGTGTGCCACCACCTGCAGCTTGCAGGTTTGTTTGTTTGTTGTGATGCTGGAGATTGAACCCAGGGCCTTGTGCATACAAGACAAGCCCCCTACCAACTGAGCTATATCCCTAGCCCATTGCAGTTTCTTTTGATGATCTAGTAATCCTATGATTTTTAAGGAAATGTGATTCAAAAGTTTTTAAAACTTCAAAAACATCATACAAAGATAGAAGATTTATGTTTGTTTCTAACTCTGTCCTCTTCCTCTTCCTGCTTGTTTTTTGAGAATAATAATGTCTCCCAACCAAAGAGATTGTAAAGAAAAGCAACAAGCTACAACTTGACACAAAGCACAATCTTGATTACATTGTAAAGGTGATTTTTTTAAAAATGTTACTGAAATGTAAAGTCTTTAGGCATTTGCATTAGGTGGGGGCTGAATTTTTAATTATGTCTTTTATGGGCAAAAAAAAATTCACTATATTTAGCTTCAAAAAGATTACAAGTAGTATGTTTTCAGTAGAACCCAACCTTTATTATCACTAAGAAAGCAGCTAAATGCATTTGAAGGCCTCATTTAACTTTTTTTTTTTTTAATGGTACCAAGGATTGAACTCAGGGGCACGCAACCACTGGGCCACATCCCCAGTCCCCATTTTGTATTTTATTTAGAAACAGGGTCTCTGAGTTGCTTTGCGCCTTCCTTTTGCTGAGTCTGGCTTTGAACCCACAATTCTCCTGCCTCAGCTTTCCGAGCTGCTGTGATTACAGGTATACGCCACCACACCCAGCTCATTTAACAGATTTTATTCCTTAATTTTGTTCAGTTACTTTAAACTTAGAAAATGACTCTCCCTTCAGAATGTCAAGAATCTGACCACTTCTCACCACCTCCACTATGACCACTCTGGTCTGAGCTATTATTCACTTTCAGCTGGATCATTGCTGAAACTTCCCACATGATCTCCACACTTTTACCCTTTTCCCTCTCCACCTCTCAGTCTGTTCTCAAAAGAACAACTGCAGTAATCCTATAAAAATGTTAGATCCCAGGTTGGGGTTGTGACTCAGCGGTCAAGCGCTCACCTAGCATGTGGGATGCCCTGGGTTCAATCCTCGGCACCACATATAAACAAACAAAATAAAGGTCTTGTGTCCAACTGCAACTAAAAAATATTTTTTTTAAATGTTAGATCTCATGCTTCATCTACTCAAAACTTCCTAGGAGCTTCTCATCTCAGGGTAAATGCCAAAATCCTTTCCAAAACCTACAGAGCCTTCCATAGTCTGTACCCCAGTTAACTCTTAGACTAGCTCAATCCAACCACATTTGCCAGCTCATTGAATCACACCAAGCACAGTCCTTGGTATTAGTTGTCTGCATCCCACTTGCTAGACTGCTGTCTCCCCACATCTATGCATGGTTCCCTCTTGAATCTCCTTTAACTCTTTCCCCAAAAGATGACTTCGTTGAAGCTTTTCTTGACCTCTGTATATAAAATTACAGACACTTCCTTCCCTTGAACTCTTTCTATCCTCTTTTCCCTGCTATAGTTTTTTCTTAGTACTTGTCGCTATGTATTATTATTCATTTTATTTGTTGTTTTTATGTCTGTCCCTTGTACTTGTGACCCCTGTGAGGGCAGGGATTTTTCCTGTTTTAATCACTGATGTATCCTCAGTGCCTAGAAAATGCCTAGAATGATAGAGACACAATAAATATTTGTTGAATGAATGAATCAGTTTCCCTATAGTTCCTAGGCTATCCTACCAATATTTTGAAAAAATCAGTAATAGTCATAGTTCTAGGAGCCTGAGCTCTAAACTCTAAGAATAAAGAGCTATATTTTCTGCCCACTCCACCTAGCCCCCAGCCAAACAGACCTCCTTATGCCCATCTCTTAAATTTTCAGTTCAAGAGCCTTATTATATTAACCATCTCCCCTTCTCCCAACTCTCCCCCAAAAAGTAAATACTTACTCCCAGAATACCTCTCATCTTTTTTCCTCTTATCTCCTATATAAAACCCTGTAGTGAAAAAGTTATTAACTGAATTTCACTTAACTGAACTCCAGTTAACTGCCTGGTGGGATTAGCCAGTGTTCTCATTCCCACTGTAAAACATATTGACGAGGGCCCACAGCCTGCTGAATGTTCTTAGCTAAATGTTCACAGCTGGTAGACGCGCTCTAGCAAGCTTTGTGCTTTCACTTCCTCCATTTAAATTTGTATGCATATTGAAGTCAGTTGTATTTATGCCCAAACCTGTTTATACCAGTTTAATGTTAAAATAGATTAAATAATCATAGTGTATTAAATACATAACACAGTGTGTTTTTAGAATGGACTGTATTTTTTTAAAGCATCTTTAGGCTCACGGGTGGGGGGGGGGCAGGGGGGCAGATACAGAAGTCCTATATATTCCCTCTCTCCACACAAAGCACAGCCTCCCCATCTATCAACAAAATGTACCAGAATGGTACATTTGTTCAAATCAGTGAGCCCACATGGACACAGTATCACCATACTATATTTTAGGGTTCCCTTTGGTATTTTACATTTTATTAGTTTTAACAAACATGATGACATATGTCCTCCATTGTATTATCCTTCCAGATAGTTCTTCTGCCCTAAAAATCTTTTGTGCTCCCCACAGTAAACCCTGACAATCATTGCTAATCATTTTGCTCTCTGTATATCAGGATGTCAGATAGGTAGATTCATATAATATATATAGCCTTTTCAGATTGGCTTCCTTCATTTAATAATATGCATCTTAAGTTTCATCCATGTCTTTTCATGACTTGATTGTTCATGTATTTTATTATCACTGAATAATTTTATTGTGTGGCTGTTCCATGGTTTATTTACTCCCTATTGAAGGACATCTTGGTTGTATACAAATCTTGGCAATTGTGAATAAAATCACTGTGAACATCCATGTACAGGTTTTTATGTGACATAAGTTTTCAGTTTGTTTGGATAAACACCAAAGAGTACAATTACTGAATCATATGATAAGGCTATGGTTAGTTTTCTAAGAACTACTAAACTGCATATTTTATAGTGACTGTTCCCATTAGCAAAGAAGGTGAGTGAGTTGTTGCTCTGTGTTACAATTTGAATGAGATATCCCTCAAAAGCTCCTCTTTTAATGCAGGAATGTTCAGAGATGGAAGATGAGATTATGAGAGCTGTGACCTAATCATGGATTTATTCATTGATGGGTTAATAATTTAAATGGAGCAACTGGGTGGTAACACAGGCAGGTGGGGCGTGGCTGGAGGAAGAGGTCAGCTGGGGCATGCCTTTAAGGGTCATGTGTGTCGCTTGCCCTTGGCTCTTCTTGCTTCTATAGTGAGCTGAGCAGCCTTCTTCCACCTTGCCCTCTACCATTGTGTTTGGCCTCACTAGGGCCCAGAGCAATGGAGTTGGCCAGTCATGGACTGAAACCTGTGAAACCATGAGCCCAAGATAAACTCCCTCCAATAAGTTGTTCTTGTCAGGTATCTTGGTCACAATAATACAAAGCTAACTAACACACTGTGTATCTTTGCCAGCATTTGGGATTGAAGTGTTTTGGATTTGGGCATTTCTAATAGGTTTGTAGTGGTAGCTAATTTTGTTTTAATTAGCAAGTACTTATTAATGTCTATTGAACATCATTTTATATGCTTATTTTCTATCGTCATATCTTCTTTGATGGTCTGTTTATTCAGGTCTTTGATCCATTTTTTAAATTGGCCCTTTATCAGATGTGTCTTTTGCAAATATTTTCTCCCAATAATGTGACTTATTTTCTCATCCTCTTGAGAATACAAGTTTTTGTCTGAATTTAGTATAGTTACTTCCACTTTCTTTTCATTGAATTAGTGTGGTATATCTTTGTATACCCTTTTACTTTTGTGTATGTCTTTATACTTAAAGTGGTTTTCTTTTTAGATGACATGGAGTTGGGACTTGGTTTTTTATGCACTTTGACAATCTCTTTATTTTAATTGATGTATTTAGACCATTGATACTTAAGATGATGATTGGTATAGTTGGATTAATATCTGCCCTATTTGTTGCAATTTTGTATTATTTCTCTTATTTTTTGTTCATATTTTTATCTTTCATACTTTTTCTGCCTTTTGTGGGTTTTTTTTTTTCCTTACTTTCTTTTCCTTTTTTGTGGTACTAGAGATTGAATCCAGGAGCTCACTACCATAACTTACCTATATCCTCAGTCCTGTTTTTCCCCCCCCCTTTTAGTTGTAAAAAGACCTTTATTTTATTTGTTTATTTTTTATGTGCTGCTGAGGATCAAACCCACTGCCTCACACATGCAGGCAAGCGCACTACCACTAAGCCACAACCCCAGCCACTCTCAGCCCTTTTTTATTTCTTATTTTGAAATCAGGTCTTGCTGAGTTGATGAAGCTGGCCTCAGGCTTGGGACCCTCCTGCCTTGGCCTCCCCAGTAGCTAGAATTACAGGCATATGCCATTGCACCTGGCTTTCTTTTGTGCAATTTATATTCCATTTACTCTCCCTTCTTACTATATCAGTTATACTTCCTTTTTTACTGTTTTAGTGGTTTCACTTGAGTTTGCAATATACACTTATACCTAATCCAAATCCTCTTTCCCATAACAGTATACCACATCACAGGAAATGCAGATACCTCATAATAACAAAATATTCATAACAAAATACTCCTTCCTTGTGTTGTAACTGACATTCATTTCACTTATGAGCAGTACATATACACACATTCAAATACATTTTTCTATTATTATTGTTTTGAACAAACTTATCTACTAGATTAATAAAGAATAAGAATTATTAATTTTACCTTTTTGTTCATTCTCTGATGTTATATTCTTACATAAGCCTAGAGATTCTGAATTATATCATTTTGCTTTTCTTTGAAGAACTTTGACCCTGCTTGTAAGTCAAAAGCTATTGATAATAAATTGCCTGATTTTTTTTTTTTGTCTGATAAAAGTATTTCTTCTTCATTTTTGAAAGGTAATTTTGCAGGGTGAAGAATTTCAGTTTTTATTTTTCCCTCACATTTGAAATATTGCACAGTCCTGTTTTTTTGTTTTGTTATTGTTGTTTGTTTGTTTTTTGTTGTGTGTTTTTTGTTTGTTTGTTTTGTATTTTAAATATACAGTAGAAACTATAATGTTCATTATAAGGATTGACTTCATTTTTAAGACAGTCCCAGTCCTTTCAAGTAATAAAGAAGAAAACCTAAAATAAATATTTTAACACTTCTAAAAGACATTTCTCCATGCCTGATGATTTACTATAAAAGCAAACCCATACTTTCCCCATCAGTCTTTCTACATCAAGGGCAATCAGAAATTTGTACAACATGAATATTTGCTTCTGAAACAAAATTACAAATTAAGTGATAACAAGAATACACAAATCAACTGGACCCTAAACAAATTTCTAATGAATTCTTTCCCCTTTCCCCCAATCACCTAGAGCTTCTTTCTCCAGCCTCTTTCTGCTTCTTTTCCTTTTTTTGCTTGGCCATGAATTCTGTGTTTTGCTTATGACGTGTACTCTTGCAGTGATTTGTCATTGCTTTTTCACCTGGGTGGAAGGAGGAACAAATTGGATAGAAGAATCCCACCTTCACTACAAGAAAATCTGAATCTTCTGGGATATGAGGTGCTACTGATTTGCCTAAAGAGGAGTCCTCAGTCTTCCACAGCCATGTTTTGACTTGCCATCTCACCTACCAATGACTGCATCTTCATTTGCCTATCAAAATGCCCTTCAAAATCATTCTTCATTTCTATTACAGTGTTTTTTTTCTCTAGCACTTCTTTTATTCTTTATAGAATTTCCACTTACCTGCTTACGTTGTCCATATATTCTTGCATATTGTTTACTTTTTTCACTAAATCCCTAGAATAAGAGTTGTTCAAGTGACTCCATTGTTTTTTTGTTCTGCAATGCTGGCAATCAACCTAGGACCTTACACAGCTAAGTAAGTGCTCTGCCACAGAGCTACACCCTGATTGTTTCTTTGTGTTTTGGGAAGGAGAAGAGTTTCAACTACTGGAAGTACATTGTACTCGAGAGCAGGTTTCATATGGACAATATATTACTTGTATTTAATTCCCAAGTTCTACAACAGTACTTGGCATTTGGTTAATGTTCAGTAATTATTTGAGTGAATGAATAAGCAGACAAGGTTTTCCTTTGTTTAATAGTTGAGAGCTTGAAGTCACTTAAGAAAAATTTTGATCAAAAATGATAAAAAGAAATGCTTAGATATAGCTGGGCATGGTGGTGCATGCCTGTAATTCCAACAACTCAGGAGGCTGAGGCAAAAGGATCACAAGTTTAAAACCAGCCTCAGCAATTTAGCAAGACCCTGTCTCAAAATAAAAAATAAAAAGGGTTGGGGTTGTGGCTCAGTAGTTAAACACTATTCCTGGGTTCAATCCCTGGTACCAAAAAGAAAAAACAGGGAGGTGGAGAAATGCTTAGACATGGGTATCTAGCATAAATGGAAACTTGAAATTTCCAGTACAGAATTTATACTAATCAACCATGTTCATTATAGTTGACATAAGGATTAACTTCATTTTTAAGACAGTCCCAGTCCTTACAAGTAATAAAGAAGAAAACCTGTAGAGAACACACTTAGAAAATACACTAAGAGGCTGCTGGGCATTGTGACACCTTCTTGTAATCCCAACAACTTTGGAAAATGAAACAGCAGGATCAATAATTGAGTAACTGAGGAGCTTCCTTCAGTTGAGGGATAAAGAACTTTTAAGCAAAGTCTTTCCGTATTGTGCATCAAATATATATTTAACATATAACGATGATATGTTCAAAACTAGGCTAAGGGGAATTTAAAGGTAAACAAGGCTCTGCCTCTGACAGTGAGTCAGATGTTATGATGGGGATTCAGAACAGGATTCTCGGGGAGTGCATAAAAGGCTTATCTAATTCATTCTTGATTGATCCCAGAAAACATACTGAAAGAAAGCTCATCTAAGGTGAGACATGGAAGACGAGTCAGTAATTAACCAGGACAGAAGGAATTGGGATACTAAAGTATTTCAAATGGCAGACACCAAATAGCAGCTGTGAGGTGTGGAAATGAGAGAATGCGGTATCTTTTTAAGCAATTTAGCAATTTAGGTTTGTCAAGACAATTTAATGAGGGAAAAATCATCTTTCAACAAATGATGATGGAACAACCTAATAATTTACATGCAAAAGAATGAAAATGGACTCCTATTGTACATCATATATGAAAATTGATTCAAAGTAGATCAAAGACATAAAAATTAGAGCTAAAATTATAAAACTCTTGAGGCTGGGGTTGTGGCCCAGCAATAGAGCGCTCCGCCTAGCATGTGTGAGGTCCTGGGTTCCATCCTCAGCACCATATAAAAATAAATAACCAAAATAAATGTTTTAAAAAATTATAAAACTCTTAGAGGAATACATAGGATTAAATCTTCATAGCCATGCATTAAGCAGTGGTTTTGTTTTTGTTTTTGTTTTTTAGTATTTTTTTAGTTGTAGATGAACAGAATACCTTCATTTTTTTTTATCCATTTCTGTGTGGTGCTGAAGATCAAACCCAATGCCTCACACGTGCTAAGAAAGTGCTCTACCACTGAACCACAACCCTGGCCCCTGTTTTTGTTTTTGAGGGACTGGGCATTGAACCCAGGGTCACTGTACTACTGAGCTACAACCCTGGTCCTTTTTTATTTTTATTTTGAAACTGGGATTTAAAATTAAAAGCCTTTATGCTTCATAAGACACTATCAAGAAAGTGAAAAGATAGCCCAGAAAAGGAAAGAAAGTATTTGCAAATAATATATCTGATAATGGTCTAATGTCAGCCCAAATGGTCTAGTGTTAGTCAACAAATATATAATTAACTCAATATAAAACTGGGTAAAGTGTTTGAGTGGACAGTTCTCCAAAGAGGATACACTATACAAATGGCCAATATGCTTATGAAAAGATGCTCAACAACATTGCCCATTAGAGAAATACAAACCCAAATCACAATGAGATCCCACTTTACATGTAGTAGGATGGCTGTAATCAAGTGTGGTGAGGATATGAAGAAATTGGAATCACAATACATTGCTAGTAGGAATGTAAAATGGTGCAGGTGTTCTGGAAAACAGTTCAACTGTTCCTCAGAATATTAAAATGAATTTACTATATGTTCCAGCAACTCTACTCCTTGGTATATACCCAAGAGAAATGAAAACATATCCATATAAAAACTTACATGTGGATGTTCACAAGCAGCAGTGTTCACAGTAGCCCAAAAAGTAGAAACAACCCAAGTCTATCAACTGATGAATGGGTAAACAAAATGTATTATAGCCATACAGTGGATATTATTCAGCTATAAAAAGGAATGAAATACTGACACATTGCTAACCTTGAAATCTGTATGCTAAATGAAAGTAGCTGGACAAAAAAAAAGGCCACATGTTGTATGATTTCACTTACTGCACATGAAATGTCTATAACAGGTAAAAACATAAAGGCAGAGAATAGATTAGTAGTTGTGCAGGGTTAGAAAGAGAGAGACTGGAAACTGCTGGTGAGTATTGGGTTTCTTTTTTGGGGTGATAGAGATATTCGAAAACTATAGTTGTGATTATACAATCTTATAAATATAATAAAAATAAGTAAACCAGATACTTGACAATTGTAAATTTTATGATAGTCATTCATTGATATCCCTAGGGAATTAAGTACAGGACCCCACTCCCATACCAAAATCTGGAAATGCTCAAGTGCCTTTTATAAAATGGTATGGTATTGCCTGTAACCTACACACCTCCTCCCATACACTCTAAATCATCTCTATATTACTTATAATACTTAGTACAGTATAAATCTTATGTAGATAGTTACACTGTATTGTTTATGGTCTAATGACACTGAAAGAAGTTTGTACATGTTAAGTACAGAGGCAGTTTTTTCACAAATATTTTCAATCTGCAGTTGATTGAATCTGGACTTGTGGAGCCACCTATAGATGTGGAGGATGGACTGTGCCATTTGGTGTTATTTGGAATGGGGAATATAAAAAGATGAGGCTGGACCGGGTGTGGTGGTGCATGCCTGTAATCCCAGTGGCTCAAGAGGCTGAGACAAGATGATCAAGAGTTCAAAGCCAGCCTCAGCAAAAGGGAGGCGCTAAGCAACTCAATGAGACCCTGTCTCTAAATAAAATTCATAATGGGGCTGGGGATGTGTCTCAGTGGTCAAGTACCCCTGAGTTCAATCCCCAGTACCAAAAAAGAAAAGATGAGGCTAGGTTGGGGACTTTTAGGTGAATTATGTTTGAACTGGGTTGTAACATTGACAGCGATGAAGTAGAAGTTAGGAAATATCCTAAGAATATATAGAAAGATTGCTGAGAAGACTGAAGACCTAGTTGTAGTTAGATACTATGTAAATTTAGAGTAGCACCTTTTATTTGGTCATTTTCCTTCTCCATCTTAAGCCAAAATTTCATGTTGTTTTACATCTGGTGTACAGAAAAAGATCAAGGCAAGGGAATTAAAGAGGTGGGCAAGCTAGGCCCAGTGGAACGTGCCTCTAATCCCCACTGCTCAGGTGGTTGAGGAAGGAGGATTTTAAACTCAAGGCCACATTAGGCAACTTAATGAGACCTTGTCTCAAGAAAAAAATAAATATGAAAAGAGCTGGGATGTAGTTCAGTGATAGAGTGCTCCTGGATTAAGTCCCCAGTACCACCAAAAAAAGTGTTGGCAAAAGAACGTTTGAAATGTAGCCATGAAATCCCACCTGAACAGAGAAGAGAAAATCAAGGGTCAGTGAGGAGAAGGTCATTTGTAATAGGAGAAATTAAGAGAGCTGAAATGATAGAAATGGTCCAGGATTTTTTAATTTGAGGTTGAGCCAAATGACCTGATTTTTAAAGGATTTAGGGCTTTTGCCCATAAGGAGTGAAGTATGGAAAATGAGAAGGGCAAAATTCTTCCTCTCAACTCTTGTATGATTAGGGAGGGGATTTTTAGGGAAGAATCATAAGGCATCTCATGAGAGGATCTATTGAAGTGGAGAGGAAAGGGAGGAGAGGGCGTGAGAAGAGCCAGCTCCAGAAAACAGAAGTACAAATCATGCTTCCAGCACTGTCCAGCACATTTGGAGTGACATGGTCTCGTTGGTGAGATCAGACTGACAAGAAGAGCTTCTGAAACAATTTTAGTTGAGGAAAATTCCTCAAACTCCACATAATTTTCTTTGTTCTGGCCCCAAATATCAAAGCAATATTCTAATTATGATTTGGCTCCCCAGAGATAGAATGTGTTCATCGTCAATAATTAAGCTTGGTAGAATTCTCACTATAATTTTTGTAATCGTTATTAAAACATATTTTTATTATACATCTCTCTTTTTTTGAGTAATCAGTGCTATAGGGAATCTTTGGTTTTCCAAGTTGATTCAGAGTATAAGCCCCTGAGTTATACTGTTTTTGAAGCTTCACTGGTAAGTTTGCTCTGCAAGGAAACATCTGCATGATAGACCTACTATGTAAACCGCAGTGGAGAAGCAGACTTGCATATTGTTTTGCCTTTGTACAGATTTCTCTTCTTTCCTCTTTTGGAGCGGCATTCATTGCATTTCTTAAATGCTTTGCTTAGGATTTCAAAGTTCAGTTTGACCTCTGTACTGGGACATTATCAGGCCCAGATGCTGCACTTGAATGGCTTTTGGCATTCATTGGCTTGATAGCCATGATTCAGTTTGAATCACCCCCTCACGGACCAAATGAAAGCACATTCTTGCAGGATCTGTGCCATATTCTTGGGAATCATTTTATTTTCCAACTTATTAGACTAAGTTCAGAGGCCTTTGGGTTTCACTGGACTTTTCTTCATTTCCTTCTTTTGTTGTTCTTGGCCCCCTCACCTTCCACCCACTTTATTACTCATTTCTTAAGGGTCTGACTACTCAGAAACACTGAGAAAATATCTGAAGCCATATGGGTTGAGTAAAACAAACTTTCTAAGAGAGAGGGGCGGGAGAAAGAAATATGTGTTCTCTGAACTTCCTTTGTTTATATGATCTGTTTATATGTTGTTAAGGTTAAGGTTGTGTTGTCCAGCTGCCTCTCCACATTTCAAAAATGACTGAAGATATCTGGGGAACATTCTTAAAAGGGTCATGTTGGCATAGTGAATGAAAAGACACTTTATTTGTCTCCCACCAGATAATATGTCTAGTTTGGAGATGTGGGAGCAATGCCAAGCGCTTCAAATGCAGAATCTTGAGGTTCTTGAAAAGCCAGGGACTTCCAGGGACACTTTTAGAAAGAAACCAGTGAATGGAGCCCTTTTAAGATTTGGGGGTCTGTACCTGGCTCTTCAAATGATTGCCCACTACAATTAGGCTCTGTGATATCAAATTAATAGTTTTTTGTTTATTTGTTTTTAAGGCATAGACAGAGATTTATTTAGGAACTTAGATGTATATTCAAGAAGAGTGCAGGAATTGATAGTTTTCTTTGGTAAAATGAACATTGGCACTTGGATAAGATAACGTTAGCAGCTCTGAAAGCCTGAGCTCTCATCTGTCTTGTAAATTATGAATTAAAATTCGAGTACATTAGAGTGGGAATCATTCTAAAAAACACGTAGAACAGAATTCTGTGGTGGTGTCAGAGCTATTCTGTTTATAAACACTCCCTGCACATGGCTTCAATGCCCTGTTCTGTGACTGAATGGGAAGTTCCTCTCGGTCTTCCAGGTTTTACCCACTGTAATGGGTATGATATATACTGAGATGCTTTTTTGTCACATTAAGCTGGTAAGCTATTTATGGAGCTGTCTGTTAAAAAATAAATTTAGAAGTGAAAATGAATAAGAAAAAGAAGTAAAACATCAGTATTAGCATTTGAGAGATAAACCACTCAACTGGAAATTGTTGAGAACATGGTATTGTTGTTGTCTGCATTTTCTTAGTATTTCCCAGAGCCAGAGGAAGCCTAGCTCAGCTGTGGTTGCTGTGCTTTCCTTTAATTGCTGTTTCACTAGGTCTCCGGAGCAGCAGCACCTGAAAGAACTGCTGAGGGAGCTCCTAAATGAATTCTTATAATTTGCTTCTCAATTCTACCAGTTGATGGAGGCCCTTTCTTTCTTGAGTGGTTTGCAGTTCCACTTAAGGGGTTGATGTTTGGGGTCACTATTGAATGTTTTGTTTGAATATCACTTTCATGATGAATGGGAAGCTGCTGCTTTTAGCTTTGTTGGGTGAAGTCCTTGGTGGTGAGCCTTGAAAGGAAAAAAAAAAATTCTTTGTAGTGATATGCTAAATGAAATTACTCTCTTTGTCACTTTGTCCTTTTATCCTTTCTGTCTGATAACCTCAGGTTCTTGTGATTTATTTGTTTTCTTCAATTAAGCTTAGCTGTTTCCTATACCCAGGTGCATGCTATTTCTGCTGATGGTTATGATAGTGAAGTGGAACATATTTTTGACCTGGAAGTGTGGTTTCTTTGACTCAGAACCACATCAGTATGCCTTCCATCCTCCACTTCCTTTGCATTATTTCCTTTTGGAGGGCTCCATTTGTCACCATTTAATCTAAGTATGATTCATGTGGGACTAAGAACTGGTAATACTGTAATGACAATACTTTTCTTTATATGATAATACTCAAAGCACTTACTATCTTAGCCTTTCTCTTATGAAGCACTTTCAGTTTAATCCCTCTCAACAACCCTGTAGGTTAAGTCAGCAATTTTATCTGTGTCTAAGATGGTGAAATTAGAGCTCAAAAGAGGTTAAATACCTTGCTCAGTGTTACAGTGCTTTTGAGTTACTCTGCTTAACAGTTTCTGCAGGAAATGAAGAGTATTTTTAAGATACCCTGGATGAATAAAAAGGAATTTTCCAAACCAAGTCCCAGTTGTTAAAATCAAACTTATTTTTAGTCTGGTCAGTTGATAAGACCAGAGTTAAAATAAGTTCCTAACCATGGAGTTTAAATTGATGTGTCCAAGTCAGGAAAATGAATATCTAGGTCCATGTCTGTTCTGCAGCTGATGTGGTAAAGTTTTAATTTTTAATATTTATTTAATTTTTTTTTTTTTAGTTCTCGGCAGACACAACATCTTTGTTGGTATGTGGTGCTGAGGATCGAACCCGGGCCGCACGCATGCCAGGCGAGCGTGCTACCGCTTGAGCCTCATCCCCAGCCCTGATGTGGTAAAGTTAAGCCTGGCTCCTAAATTAGTAGAACTTGAACTGGGGGACTAGGGCTGTAGCTCAGTGGCAGAGTGCTTGCCTAGCACACATGAGGCACTAGGTTCGATCCTCAGCACCACATAAAAATAAAATAAATGAATTGTGTCCAACTACAGTTAAAAATATATATTTTAAAAAAACTTGAACTGGAAGTAATTAAGCCATTAATTATTTTTTTATTCTTTCTTTCAGGAAGATGGAAAGCTTGATGACTAGTTCCACCCTGCCGCCCCTTTTTGCAGATGAAGATGGCTCCAAGGAGAGTAATGATCTGGCTACAACTGGGTGAGCAGCTGCTTTGGGACATTGGGCCTCTGTGTAGACTTCAATACAAAGCTTCTGACAAAGTATGAGATGCTAAAGAGGCAGTTTTGTATAATAAGAATAGAAGGTGCATTTGTTGTGTTTTTCAAATAGAGCGAGACCCATTGTAAACTTGCTTTCATGTGTCTTTCTCAGAACTCTGGTTCCTATGAACTGATAACAGCAATATATAGACCAACTATGACTACTGTTAAGAAAATTACATGGTCACCATTAAGGAAACACCTGCCACAGAGCTAGCTCTAAAAAACAAATTCATTTTGTGTCCAAATTGCTGCAGTTATTAAAATGATTTTTTCTCAGAGGTCAGCTTTTTAAATGTTTTGGTTTTCTTATTTGTTTGTTGTCGTGCTGGGCATTGAACATGGGGCCTCATGCATGCTGGACAGCTCTGTATCACTGAGCTACAGCCCCAGCCCTTACTGTGGTTCTTTATTCAAGATCTTAGGAGCTTTAGCTGACTTGTGCCCTTTTTGTCCCTACCTGCCACCCCATCTGTGGGATCTTTGGACAAATAAATAAAAGAATATAGAAAAGAATTATTAGGAGCAGTTCATCTCTTCCCTTAAAAAGTCTCTGTTTCACTTGAATTTGATCTTTTCTAGATATTTAGAAGTTATTTGCCAAGGAGAAAATATAACTAATAGATTTAAGTGCTGGTTAATTCCTAAGATAAATTATTTTAATATTCTTTAGAACACTTTTAAAAATAGACTACACTCTGTAATTGTTTCTTTCCCTCATGTTCATTTCTCACCTCATTAATATCTGCCTTCTGACCTCGCTTCTCATATGAAACTGTTCTCCAAAACTTTTCTGAAGGCAGCATAGTTACTAAAGCCTTCGATAAAGGTTTTTCAGAATGCCAGTCGCACACCTGCAAATGGAGGATTACAAGTTCAGCAACCTACTGAGACCCTGTCTCAAAAGAAAAAATAAAAAAGACTGGGGATGGAACTCGTGGTAAAACACCCTGGGTTCAATCCCCATTACCAAAAGGAAAAAAAAAAAAGATTTTCATAGTATCCATGTGGCAATATTCCAGGTATTATATCTAAAGCAGTGATCAAAACAGACAAAAAAATCCTAGCTAACCTCTTAGAGCTTAAATTCTACTGGGGATGTCAAACGCTAAACAGGATAAATAAGTAAACACATGCTACATTGATAAGAACTTTGGATTAAGAAATAAAGTGGTGAAGAGAGATCAGAAGGGTTTGGGGTATAGTTTTAGACACACTGGTCAAAAAACATAATGAGGTCTGAGACTGTGGCTCAGTGGTAGACCACTTGTCTGGCATGTGTGAGGCACTGGGTTCGATCCTCAGCACCACATAAAAATAAAATAAAGGTATTATGTTCATCTACAACTAAAAAAAAAATACATAAAAAAATTAATGAGAAAGTGACTTGAATAATGATGTGAAATAACGTAATGACAGAAAATAATGTAACTAGCATGCAGTTGGCTAGGGAAGATTTTTCTAGAGGGAGCAGTTGGTGCAAAAGCCCTGAGATAAGGATGTTTCTGCCTTGTAGATCGCCAGGAGGCCAGTGTGGCTAGAGTGCTATGTAGGGACTACATAGGTGCTTCTTTAATGTACACATGAATTGCCTAGAGATCTTATCAAAGTGCAGATTCTGATTTAGAAAGCCTGAGTTAGGCCAAAAAATAGCTGTTGTTATTGTTTTAATATTTTTAGCTGTAGATGAACACAATATTTTTATCTTTTCATTTTTTTTTTTTTATGTGGTGCTGAGGATGGAACTCAGTGCCTCACACACGTGAAGTAAGCGCTCTACCACTGAGCCACAACCCCAGCCCCAGAGTATACTTCTTATAAGCTCCTAGATAATGCCAGAGCTGCTAATATGAGGCCCATGCTTTAAGGAACGAGAGTCTAGATTAAGTAGGATTTCAGATGGGCAGAATAAACACTTTAATTTTTACTCTGAGATGGCAAAACATGAAGGGTTTTGAGCAGAGTAATGTGATCTGGCTAATTTCCAGTAGGATCCCTCTGACTGTTGTATTGAGAATAGTGAAAGGAGCAGTGGGGCTGGACCAAGAAGACTAGTTAGGAGGCTCTTGAAATCAATTCAGGTGAAGATCACTTGTGATTTTGACAAGATTATTTTTGGTGGGAGATTGGGGGCATACTCGTTAGAATGTGTTTTAAAAACATTGGGAATGGGGGTGATGAGAAGTAGAAAATTCTAGACTTTTTTTAATAAGTTATACTCCATATATGTATACCTTTAATTTATTTATTTATTTTATTTATGTTATGCTGAGGATTGAACCCAGTGCCTCACATGTGCTAGGTGAGCACTGTACCACTGAGCCACAACCTCAGCCCATCTCAATGTATTTTTGAAGACCAGCCAAACAGGATTTACCTGAAAAACCAGATGAGCAATGTGAGGAGGGAGAAAAAGCAAAAGCAATTTCAGTGTTTTGGCCTAACCAACAGGAGGGATGGAGTTGCCATTAATTTAGATGAGTAAACTGAACAGGTAGTGAAGAAGTATAGAAGCTCAGTTTTGGGAATTTTAAATTTGAGGTGTTTATTAGATAACTAGCTGGGCACAGTGATGCATGCCTGTGATCCCAGCAACTCAGAAGACAGGCAAAAAATCACAAGTTTGAGGCCAACGTGGGCATCTTCATGAGACCCTGTCTCAAAATAAAAATCCCAGTGAGTTCAGGAGGCTGAGGCAGGAGGATCACAAGTTCAAAGCCAACCTTAGCAATTTAGCAAGGCCCTAGGCAATTTAATGAGGTCCTTTCCCAAAATAAAAATATAAAAACAAGCTGGAGATATGGTTTTGTGCTTAAGTACCCTTGGTTCAGTCCCCAGTACAAAAGAAAGAACAAAACAAACCACAGAGATGTCAAATAGGAAGTTTTTTGTTTTTGTTTTCAAACAGGAAGTTTGATTAATACCAGATTCTGAAGTTAGGAGAGGTTTAGGCCAGAAAGACAAACTTAGGATCATCAGCATATAGCTAATATTTAAAGCCTTGAGACTAGATGAGATCACCCAAAAAATGAGCACTCAGCAGTTAGAAAAGAGAAAAAAATCTTGAAAACCTGAGCCCTGTGAGACTCCAGCATTTAGAAGACAGGCAGAAAAGTAAGAGTTAGTGAAGGCCAAAGTGAGTAGTTGTAGAGGTAGCAATAAAACCAGAGGCAAGTGGGGGCCTGAAAAACAAGTAAAATGAGTAAAAAGGGAGAGGAAGAGATCTAGTGTGTCAGATGCTTCTGGTAGGTTGGATAAGGTGAGGTCTGAAAAATGACTGGATTTAGCGTTGTCATTGGTGGCCTACACAAGAGTTACAAGTTCTTATCTCCCTTGGAATGGATTTAAGAGAATGGAAGACAGTGGAGGAGGTAGAAACAGGTCTTTCCAGGAGTTCTGCCGCACAGAAAAGGAGAAAAGGAAGGCCTTTAGAGGTGATGCAGAGAAAGTATTTCTGTTTAGTTTCATTTTGCTTTATTTTAAGATAAAAGTAATAATATCACACTTGTCTACTGATTAGGCTGCCCTATAGAGAAGAAAGAATTGATGATGCCAGAGAGTACAGAATTGCCAAAAATGCTGTCCCTGGTTAGACAGGAGAATATGAGATCAAGGGCCTAAATAGAAGGTTGTATGTTGGCTGTCACTAAGAACACGGGTAATTCATTCATGGTAAAAAAGGCTTTGGACATCTTTGACCACTCCCTTCTGATTCCTGTCCACTTCAGTCAGGGTAACTCCTTCCCAAACCTTATTGTCATATTTTACTAAAAGAAGAATGTACAAAATTTAATAGCTTGAAAATTGATGTTATAGTTGAAATGAAAATGACAGTGAAAGAACAAGTTGCCTGAGACATCCAAAATGATTGAAATGTTTGGAAAATAATCCCACCGAGATCAAACTGGATCTCTGGTGGCACTTCATTTCAGAGAACATGATTGGCATTGGTTTCACAGATTCTTTTACATGTTCTTTTTTTAAAGGACCTCAAAAATCCAGGAACCTCCTTCCTTAAATCATCTACTGTGTTTCCTAGAAGGGTCAGGAAAGTGATTTCTTTCATTTTCAATTAAGACTGCATCTGCTTTTGTTAACTTCTGTGTCCACTCTAATTTGGTATTTATTCCAATTCCAGTAAAACTTACTCCCTAAAATTGCCAGAGACCTTTAAATCTTCAAATGTAGCAGAATCTTTTTAGCTTATCCTATTTGACATCTGCAGCTTTTTACTTGGTTAACATCTTTTCTTCTTAAAAGTCTTCCTGCTTTGTCCCCTGCAATCAGGTTCTCATTCTCTTTTAATAACCTCTGCAGTCTCCTTTCTCAGCTTTTTTTAGTCTTTTTTTCCATATTTTTATTGATGCGTTATAATTATACATAATAGTGAGATTCACTGTTACCTATTCATATGCATACAAGTAACAATATTTTTGGTAAATATCATATCTTTCCCAGCTTTTCTAACCCATCTAACATCTAGCACTGCCTGTTATTTCTGAGGGCAAAGGCCTCTCTCTCATGCCTTTTCTTCAATTCTGTCTTTCAGGACTTCTTTCCATGTGTCTGTGGGACATTTCCACTTAATTATGTTACAGGCACTTCAAACTTGCCATTTTCTGGGCTGGTGCATGCTGTCTCTCTCTCTCTCTCTCTCTCTCTCTCTCTCTCTCTCTCTCTCTCTCACACACACACACACACACACACACACACACACAAACACATACACACACACACACACACATACTGTTCTTTCCTTGGTTCATGGTAAGTACATAATCACCAATTTGAAAACCTCAAAATTACCTTTGACTCTACAACTAATTAGAACAAGTAAAAGAAAATTATAAACAAATTTCCTGTGACTCTTATTTTTCCTCGCTATTTAAATTCAATCAATCATTAATTTCTCTCCATTCCACCTCTTAGCTTTCTCTCCTGCCTCCATCTCTTACTTCGTCTGTTACACATCGTCCTGCTACGTCTTCCTTTCTTTTGATGCACCCTGTTCTTTCGGCCTGGGATGATGTTCTTTACCTAATGAATACCTATTCATCTTTTAAGATCTCTTTGGTGAAATCCTTCTTAACACCTCCTCCTAAAATTCATCGTACCCACTACTGTGCCTCTGTGACATTTTTTACAAACCTCTGTTTTGGTACTTATAGTTTTTGCTTATAACAACCCTATGGAGTATGCATTCTTTCAGAATAATAACTGAATATTACTCTATTGCCCTTCTTTTTTTAATTTTATTTGTTCTTTTTAGGTATACATGACAGTATAATGTGTTTTGACATAACATACATACATGGAGTATAACTTATTCTAATTAGGATCCTATTCTTGTGGTTGTACATTCTATAGAGTTACCCTGGTCTTATATTCAAATACAAGTTTAGGAAAGTCATGTTCGATTAATTCTACTATCCTTCCTATTCCTTTTCCCATTCCCTTCCCTTCATTCCCCTTTGTCTAACCAATGGACTTCTATTCTTCCCTTCCCACCTTTCCTTGTTGTGGGTTACCATCCACATATCAGAGAGAACATTTGGCCTTTGTTTTTTTGGGATTGGCTTATTTCGCTTAGCATGATATTCTCAAGTTCCATCCATTTACCAGCAAATTCCATAATTTCATTCTTCTTTATGGAATACTCCCTTGTGTATATATACCATAATTTCTTTATCCATTGAAGGGCAACTAGTTTGGTTCCATAGCTTGGCTATTTTAATTTTTGTAATTTTTTTTATTTATTTGTTCTAACTTGTTATACATAACAGAAGAATGCATTTCTATTCATAATACACAAAGGGAGCACAATTTTTCATTTCTCTGGTGAACACAAAATAGAGTCACACCATTTGTGTCTTCATACACGTACCTAGGGTAATGATGTCCATCTCATTCCACCATCTTTCCAGCTCCCATACTTTTTCCCTTCCCCTCCCTCTCCTTTGCCCTATCCAAAGTTCCTCCATTCTCCCATGCCCACTCTGATAATGGATGAGAGATAGGAAATCAATTTCATTCTACTATAGCACCATTTGTTGACACACTCTATTTTCTTCAATGTATGTTTATGGTGCCTTTGTCTAGTATAAGATAATTGTATTTTTGTGGGTATGTGTCTTTGTCTTCTCTTCTGAACCATTGGTCTTCATGTCTTTTTGTGCCAATACCATGCTGTTTTTGTTACTGTACCTCTATAGTATAGTTTGTTATGTTACTTCCTGCATCACTTTTCTTGTTAAGGATTGCTTTAGCTATTCTGTCTGTTGCCCTTCTTCCTGCCCCTCTGAACCTTCCCAAGTCTTCCCCTCAAAATAAATTAATAAGCAGGAGGCTGAGGCAGGAGGGTTCCAAGTTTAAGGCTAGCCTGGACAACTTAGCAAGATCCTGTCTTGAAAAAAGCAGGGTGGGAGGGTTGGGGATGTAGCTCAGTGGTAAAGGGCCTCTGGGTGGGGACACAGAGGACTCCCTAGCACATGTTGCCCACTTTTTCTTTCATTCCTTTACCACATGTGATAGAATAAATCAGTCTTCACCATCATTTATACCTTCTTTGTCCACTTCTCATAAGGATGAAACTTGGTTTGGTAACTCATCTCGAATAGATTAGTAGGAACAAAAATGTATGTCTACCTGATTCATTTATATTTATACTTGAACTAGGGATGTAGTTCAGTGGTAGAGCACTTGCCTGGTATATATAAGACCCTGAAGAATTCATTACCTCAAAACAAAACATTTATACTTGATTTTAGTGAACTTAATATTTTTCTTGGATGTTCTGGTTATTAACAAATACTATAATCCAAGAAGAAATAGCCTATGTTATGTACCATAGAGTTATTTCTTATGCCCTTTCAGAAATCTCTCTTTTGCGATGGGGGCAAACTGCCTCCGCAACTCCCAAGTCTATTCATCTTACCCATGAATAATGTTTCCCCTTCATATCAGAGATACATGAAAGGTAGTATATAAAATTCAGACTCTGTTGTAGCCTCAGAGCTAAAACAATTATATATAGAGAGGAGTGGTTATTTTTTGGAGGTGATAGATTGTATCTGGTTTTGGTAGGAGTCTTTGTGGAGCAGTCACGATTCAAACACTAAATAAAACATTTTTTCAAATGTTCTGTAACTTCTATGGAGACATTGTTTACTTTTACCAGATTGTAGTGGAGGAATGAATTCAAGTACTGGCATGTGCTTTGCTAGCAGGAAAATTTATCTTGAGCCTTGGTAAATAAAAGTTTTTGATGCTGTTGAGCCTGAACTTTTGCACTTCTGCCTGTTATTCAGATTAACACACCCAGAGGTTCCTTATGGCAGTGGAGCTACATCATCCACCAACAATCCAGAATTTGTAGAGGATCTGTCCCAAGGTCAGTTGCTTCAGAATGAGTCTTCAAACGCTGCAGATGGCAATGAACAGAGGCATGAAGATGAGGTAAGCCGAGGTCTCCTGTCACTGTCCTCTGAAACTTCCAAAGAAGCAGTCAGCAAAGAAGGTGTTGATTGAGGTGTTCATCATCTGGCTTCTTACCTTCTTGAGATGATACCTGCAGAATTTTCGATTGTATATTTCTTGTTTCAGAACCATATTAATGACTTTAATGACAGACTATTTTTTTCCCCTAACTTAAGAAATTATAGCTGGGTGTAGCTGTGTATGCTCAGCAGCTTGGGAGGTTAAGGCAAGATTGAGGATCATGAGTTCAAAACCAGCCTCAGCAACTTAGCAAGGCCCTAAGCAACTTAGCAAGACCTTTTCTTAAAATTAAATGTTTAAAAAAAGGCTGGGGATGTGGCTCAGTGATTGAGTACCCCTGGATTTGATCTCCAATACCAAAAAAGAAAAAAAGAAAGTAAGAAATTAAAGCTACTTCATATTAGACTACTCAACAAATGCTTATTGGGGCTGGGGATGTAGCTAAGTAGTAGAGTGCTTGCCTAGCATGTGCAAGGTTTTGGGGTCAGTCCCCATTACCACAAACAAACAAAATCAACAAATACTTCTTGGATGAGTGAATTACTTAATTAAATAAGTAATTAATGAGAAGACCACATGCCCTTGTCCAGAACCCTTCTGCTCACCAAGTGCTGCATCATGGAGCCTTATGTGCCCAGATATTTTTATATCATCACCAACTTTACCCTCCCATATAAACCGCCTTTTTCTGTTTTCACATGAAGGTTCCATATGAGCTTGGACTTTCCGTGTGCCTTACAAATGACTGATTACATTGTGTAGGAGGTTTTTTTGTTGTGTTTTTATTGCTGTATTGCCCAAGCTGATCTCAAATTCCTGAGCTCAAGGATCCTCCTGCTTCAGCCTCTTGAGTTCTGAGACTATAGATGCATGTCACTGCACCAAGCTACATTGTACTCTTCTTTTTTTTAGCTGGGAAAGGGTACCATCATTGATTTTTGCTATATTATTGCTTTAAAAGAGCTGATTTTTTTCATCTATTCTGTTGGCATTTTTTTTTTCCTTGCATTACTGGGATTGAGCCCAGGGGTATTCTACCTCTGAGCTACATCCCCAGCCCTTTTCATTTTTTTATTTTAAGACAGGGTCTGACTTAGTTGCCCATACTTGCCTTGAACTTGTGATCCTCCTGCCTCAACCTCTGGAGTAGCTGAAATTACAGGCATACGCTATCATACTCAGCTAACTTTGGCATTCTTTTTTTTAATATTTTTTAATTGTTAATAGACCTTTATTTTATTCATTTATTTATATGACATGCCGAGAATCAAACCCAGTGCCTCATACATGCTAGGCAAATGTTCTACCACTGAGCCATAACCCCAGCTCTGACTTTTGGCATTCTTAAAGGTTATAATGAGTTTTTAAACAACTTTAAAATCGTAGCAGCTTTAGTTATCTATTTATGCATGTGCATATGTATGTGTGTGTAGTATTGGGGATTGAGCCCAAGGCCTTGGTCATGTTGAGCACATGCTTTACAAATGAACTACATGTCCAGCCTCTTAGCTTTAATGCTACCAGGTTTATTTTAAATAAATAAATAATACCAAAAGACATTTTCCAAATTGGGAATTATTGAACCACATTTATATATTTGGAGGAGTACAATATTATAATTAATTAATACTTAGATTTTTTGTCCCTTTTTGTTTATCTTTCTATTCTTGAAATAAAAAAATTCTTATATCTGCCAGGGTTGTGGCTCATTGGTAGATCGCTTGCCTAGCAAGTCTGAGGCACTGGGTTTAATCCCCAGCACCACATAAAAACAAATAAAATAAAAGTATAGCAGTGGGTTGGGGTTGTGGCTCAGTGGTAGAGCACTTGCCTTGCACACGTGAGGCACTGGGTTCGATCCTCAGCACCACATAAAAATAAATAAATAAAGATATTATGTCCATCTACAACTTAAAAAATAAAAATAAATAAATAAATAAAAGTATTGCAGCTAAATTAGATATAAAATCTTGTATCCATAAAACATTATTAACTGATAGGTCCTGTGTATGTTAAATTATGAAGCAAAAAACCGGATGTACCTTAATTCTCCTTTAAAAGGCCAAGTAAAAATGCCCATGGTAAAACATCAGTAATACTGCAATCCTTTTTTTTTTTTTTTTCTTTTTCAAAGGTGATTTAGTCTCCGAGTTAACTAAAAATTCAATATATAAAGACCTGGCTTCATAAAATATACATCTTAAGGACTAAATCATCAAGTTAAAGAACAGTCTTCATTTTAGGGTATATTATACATATTGAAATTTTTCAAGAACTAGATATTAATTTAAAAATCTAATGCTCTTTGCGGTGGAAAAGAAACTTTTTGAATAGTATCAGTGGAAAACAACTGCATGAATTATTATTAATCCCTGTGTACAGCTTGTCTCTCCTTTTGCCCTTTGCATATGACAGCATTTTATTCTGATCTGTGACATTGTTTGTCTCTCTGGCACAGTGCTGTATATGCTACTGTGCATATGTATTTAGAATATTCCCCTGTAGCTGGGTACCGTGGTACATGGCTATAATCCCAGTATCTTGGAAGAACTAAGGCAGGAGAATGCAAATTCTAGGCCAGCCTGGGAAATTTAGTGAGACCTTGTCTTAAAATTAAAGAATTTTTAAAAAGGCTAGGAATGTAGTTCATTGATAAAGCACCTTGGATTCAGTCCCCAGTACTGAAGGGGAACAGGAGTATTCTCTTGTCAGAACTCGGGACTTGTTAAGTATATATGAAGGCCAAAACTAGCAAGATCATGGCACCCATTATTCTCATCTTTTGGAATTAGAACAAAAATAGGCCTTTATTGTGATGTTTGTATTGTGGTGCCTCAAAAGGTCTGCAAGTGACCCATCTGGAATCCCTTCTTATTTAACCAACATTACAGTCATTTGTCCTGAGACACATCTGGAAAGCTTTAAATACCCAGGGCCTTATTCACAGAAAACTGCAACTTTTGTCCTATTTTCTTTGTTTGTGTTTGTTGTTATTGTTATTGTTATTATTGTTGGGTTCTTTGGGGTGATCGTTGTTGTTTGGTCTTTGGTTTTTTTTTCTGTTTTTTTTTTTTTTTTCTTTGTTTTATAGCAAAGAAGTAAACGAGGAGGTTGGTCCAAAGGGAGAAAGAGGAAGAAACCTCTTCGAGACAGCAATGCACCCAAATCCCCCCTTACAGGATATGTTCGGTTCATGAATGAGCGTCGAGAACAGCTTCGAGCAAAGAGACCAGAGGTCCCATTTCCAGAAATCACAAGGATGTTAGGGAATGAATGGAGTAAACTCCCTCCTGAGGAAAAACAGGTAATTGTTCTTACTCCTGATCCTTTGCTTGCACTTGATTATATCTCAAAAATAACTTCTGTCAGAAGAACAAAGAGGATTAGACAGTTGATTTTTCAGTGTTGTCACAGCACCTAGGAGACCACAATAACAGGGTCCTTTATAACTCTTTTATCTAGCACAGTGATTTTTAAACTACAACAAGGATTGTTACAGGGATATGAGCAGAAAGAACTCTAGGACTCCCATTAACCAAAGTAGTTCCACTTATATTTGATTTATTTGCTGAGAGTTCATATAAGATTATTTTGAAAAGAGGTTCAATATTGAGAAATTAAGAAATCTATCAATGTAATTTATTTGACTGAGTTAAATGAAAAGTTATGAATTAAATGAGAAAAAAATCATTTTATAAAATTATGCAATTCACATAAGAATTTTGTTTAGGAAAAAGATTTTACTGCTTAAGTAAATTTAACCAGTATTCCAGCAAATGTAACCTACTATGGAAAATAAAGCAAGAGCTACTTGAATTCTCTCTTCTCTAAGACAGAAACTAATCATTGCCAAAATGAAACAAATCCATTTGTTAAAGAGATTGGAAGGGAATTAAGGACAAGATAGCCATGAGCTGGGTGAAGTGTCACTAAAGCAGAGTAATGATAGTGATTGTAGAATTGACTTTGGGTTAAAAGTTCCCACCCTTCCCAGAATCTGAAAGATCTATATTTCTTTTATGTCTTAAACTCTTTTATGACTTGCACTCTTTAAAATGAATTTCATATAGATTAAAACCAAATTAAAAAATTAATTGAATTCAGAAATTTTCTGAGATCAGATTAAGTTGCAACTTGAAGCTCTGTATTTATGATAGAAAGCAGTTTATATCAGCCATTGATTTGGCTTTACAAAACAATGGGACCATGGGCTGAATATGCTTGGTTGTTTTCTTCTTTTTTCTTTTTCTTTATTTCAAAATTAATGCATGCTCATTGTTTAAAATTTTTTTCAGATAATACAGAAGCATTTAAACAAAAAGCAAACGTAAGAGTTATCTCTGGGGATAACCTACTTGTGTAGGACAAGGGTTTTGTGTTTGTTTAGTTTCGTTTTATTAACTTTTTCATTTGAAAATAATTTCAAGTGCACAGAAAGTTATAAGCATAAAAACAGTACAGATCACATCCAAATACCCTTCATGGAGCTTCACCTATTAGTAACACAGTTTATCCTACTTCTTCATTTGCATACAGACTCATGCTTGCACATATCCAGTCTCTCTTTCTCTTGCACATGTGCACACCCACATATATACACACAATTTTTTTCTGAATCATTTGAAGGTAAGCTACATACATTGTGTCCCTTTATCCCTGATTAGCTCAGTGTGTATTTCCTAAGGATAGAGACAGTCTCTTACATAACTATAGTACAGTTACCAACTTCATAATTTTATAGTAATACAGCACTTAATCTACATCCATATGTTGAGGTAACATTGTTCCTTTATAAGTTTCCTCTCCAGTACAGGTTCTGGTCTAAGGTTCAGTTTTGTCTTTAACCAGATCTCTTTAGCTTCCTTTAAAAGGAGTTATTTCCACAAACTTGCTTTGTCTTTTATAAATTTGATATTTTTTAAGAATATAATCCTTCTGTCTTCCCACACCACCAGCCCCTTCTGTTTTGTTGTTTTTACTTTTAACAGAACATTCCTCATTTTGTGTTTGATGTTTCTTTGTGGTTAGATTGCAGCTGTGCCTTCTTGGTCAGCATACTGCATAGGTAGTGTTGTACCCTTGGATAGAAGATAGAAGCACACAGTATCCTTTTGTTCCTCATTAGTAATATTAATTTTGTTTACCTGGGAAATTTTTAAATTCTCTCTTATGATTAAATAAGTAGTCTACAAGAGACATTTTTTTAAATATTTTTTATTTGTAGTCCGACACAATAACTTTATTTGATTTATCTATGTTATGTGGTGCTGAGGATCAAACCCAGCACCTTGTACATGCTGGGCAAGCGCTCTACCACTGAGCCACAACCAGGAGACATTTAAGAACATGTAAACTAAAAAAAAAAAAAAAAAAAAAAAGAACATGTAAACTGCCTCTACCACATCATAATTTCCCCTGGATCTAGCATCCATTGATGGTTTTTGCCTAATCTATTCTTTATCATTATAGTTGCACAATGATAATTTTTTAGCTCTAGCACTCCCCCATATTTAGGAGTTGGATTTCAGTTTTTTAATCTAAGCAAGAGCCCTCCTCCTCCCCCCCTCCTTTTTTTTTTTTTTTTTTGTTATCTGGTTATTATTGGTATGATAATACTTAAGTTGTATTATATCTTTTTTAAAATATTTATTTTTAGTTGTAATTGGACACAATACCTTTATTTTATTTATTTATATGTGGTGATGAGGTTCGAACCCAGGGCCTCATACATGCTAGGCGAGTGCTCTACCGCTGAGACACAACTCCAGCCCACGTGTTTATATCTTTTATTAATGCTATACTTTCTTTTCTTCTAATGGTTTATAACTTTTTACTGTACTTAATTATTTTTATGTTTAAATTGTCCTAGATTTGGCCAGTTGAATATCTTCTTCGTCTAATGCTTAGGTGGAATAAAGTTTGGGGTTTTGTTTTTGTTTTTGTTTTGGTGCTCAACCACTGAGCCTCATCCCCAGATCTTTTTTATATTTATTTAGAGACAGAGTCTTGCTGAATTGCTAGGGCCTCACTAAATTGCCAAGGTTAGCTTTGAACTCATGATCCTCCTACCTCAGCCTC
The DNA here is from genome assembly GCF_045843805.1 of Urocitellus parryii. Taxonomy (NCBI): domain Eukaryota; kingdom Metazoa; phylum Chordata; class Mammalia; order Rodentia; family Sciuridae; genus Urocitellus; species Urocitellus parryii. Next base: position 118,986,691 of record NC_135536.1, on the reverse strand, counting down.
CCAAGCCATTTGGATTACAGGTATGCGCCACTGCGCCCAGCTTATTTAGGTTTTTAGTGGGGGAAGTTTGGGGGGAGTTTGATAGTGGGTTTGAGCGCAGGAGTGTTTGACCGCTGAGTCACATCCCCAGCCCTTTTTATTTTTTATTTTAAGACAAGGTCTCACTAAGTTGCTGAGGTTGGCTTCTCACTCATGATCCTCCTGCCTCAGCCTCCATAGTTGCTGGGATGACAGACTTGTGTCACTGTGCCCAGCCTGTGTAACAAAGTTTTTAACATAATTTCTCTCATTCTGGTTTGAGTTCACTTAGAAGCAATATCTTTATACTTTCTTATACCTGTTTTGATGAATGAAGGGGACAAAGGCATTAAAAATAGTCCTAGTAAGTCAATGAACTTTGTTTAAATAATTAATAGCATAAAACGATCAAAGCATGTAGATGCAGGCTCTTTCAAAGTAGTCCATTTTTAGGCACATAGGATGAGGTCATTCTTTTTATGTTCTTTGTTTCTGGCTTTAGTGCTCTACTCTTGTAGCTCTTAAAAAGCCAATTGATGTATGAGATCATTCCCTCAAAATGAGTTGGGGATAGAGAAACAAAGTAATATTCCTTTCCCTCCCCTGGGAAGGCTAAGTGTGCCTATGTGGATTCTAGAGGCCATGTGGAGTTCTTTCTGTGAGGTTAGAGGAATAACTGTAATCATTTGTGAATTTTTTATGAGTGTGATCTCAATAGAACTTATCTTCGTTAAACTAGAAAAGGTAATAAATGTTCTAGAAAGTGAGAATCACTCATTTCTTTTTATAATTGAGATTGTATTCTATTTCTTGATTCTCCTTTAAACCATCTTTTCTGAATACTCTTTTCTATATTATAATTGTCCTGTTTTCTTCAAAGTTATTGTTGATATTTTACCTAAATAATCTCTCAGTTTCTTAAATTTAACTCCACATTTCTTTCCTAGCGCTACCTTGATGAAGCAGACAGAGATAAGGAGCGTTACATGAAGGAACTGGAGCAATATCAGAAGACAGAAGCCTATAAGGTCTTCAGTAGAAAAACTCAGGACCGTCAGAAAGGCAAATCTCACAGGCAAGGTATCAGTACCAGAACCAAGTTCATTTGCAGTTGGTCATGCATGGCATAATGTCATAAAACCAAATGTTAAGAGTGACAAATAGGGCTGGGGTTGTGGCTCAGCGGTAGAGCGCTCGTCTAACACGTGCAAGGCCTTGGGTTCAATCCTCAGCACCACATAAATATAAATAAATAAATAAAGGTATTGTGTCCAACTACTTCTAAAAAATAAATATTTTTTAAAAGTGACAAATATAAAGGATATTTCTATTATTTCTTTTTTATCCTATATTAACTAACAAGTATTATCTTTGAATTTTATTAAAATCACTTTGCTCTCATTTAGAAATTTCTATCAAATTTCCATATCTGGCATCAACAATTTGGCTTGTGCACCAAGACCAATATTAATGCCTGCCCTTCTTTTCCTAATTCTCATTTTAGGTATTTTTCTGTCTCTAAATAAGTCCGTCTACTAAACTGTATAGCTGACTTGCTCTGACACTTCTAAACCTTTCATGTGCCATCTCTTCCAGCCTTCAGTGATCCTATTCATTTATTCATTCATTCATTTTTTTCATGTCTGCATGCATGCATTCAGAAAATATTTATTGAAGCCATGTGTGGTGGTGTACTCCTGTAATCCCAGTAACTTGGGAGGCTGAGACAGTAGGATCTCAAGTTTGAGTCCAGCCTCAGCAACTTAGTGAGACTCTGTCTCAAGATGAAATGGAAAAAGTGCTGTGGATATAGCTCAGTGGTAGAGCACCTCTGGGTTCAATCCCTAGTATTGGGGGGAAAAAAAAATTATTAAGCACCTTCTATTAAACACTAGGCTCTCTTCTAGCTGTTAATAATGAAGTAGTTAATAAAATGGACAAAATCCCCGATTTCATGGTTATTTATTCTCTGTTAAAATTGTTCATCACACCCTTATAAGTATTGCTTCAAGTTCCCCTTCTTCAGGAAACGCTGCCAAAGAAGCACCACCCACAACTAGTCTGTCATGCCTCAGTCATTGCATCTTCTCCATGTTCAGGCATTTTGCTTGCCAAAACCATAGTGTTATACAAACAGCCTTTGGTATGTGTTTCCTGCCTACCCTCCCACCTTATTCTCTTCAAGCATAAGAACTGTATCTGTTGTTCTCTTATGCCTGTGTGCTTTGTAAGTATTGGGTTCTCTTTAATCTTTGTTGACTAACTTATTAATAAAGTCACGAGGGAAAATATTGTATGTTGTGAGAGTACATATACAGGTAGGTTTTTGTAGTTTGGCACAGTTATATGCCTGGATTTTGTTAATATTTTCGTTTTTTGACTTAATGTTTTCCTTTTCTTTCATATTTTTAGATGCAGCCCGACAGGCCACTCATGATCATGAGGTAAATAGCCTTCTGTCTATATATCATGCATATATTTATAATAATGTTGTTCTTTGAAATGCTTTTTGGATTTTTTTTTTTTTAAATCAATAGCAGGGTGTTTCCTATCCCAGGATTCACATTGGGTTAGTTGCTTTAGCGCAGAAGTTCTTAACATATGGCAGACACTTAGGTTTTGAGTCTGCCTTTGAACTACACCCACTAGTCCCAATTCATTCCTGTGGTCTGAGAATTTTATTGACTTTAAATGCCAAAGATGGCTGGAATTCAGAGTGAGATATAGAAATGAGTACCAGATGAAGGGTCTGAACTGATCATAGTTTATCATCACAAAATATCATAATCTCACTCTCAGGACGTTGTTTAGGTAATCCAGCATTTGGTTAAGATGAACTTTTTTTTTTGTTTTTTTTTTTTGTACAAACGATTGAACCCGGGGTGCTCAACCACTGAGCCATATCCCCAGCCCTTTTTTATATTTTATTTCAAGATAGGGTCTCTGAGTTGCTTAGGGCCACACGAAATTGCTGAGGATGGTTTTGAATTCACAATCCTCCTGCCTCAGCCTCCTGAGACACTGGAATTACAGGCATGTGCCACCATGCCCAGCTGAGATGAACTATTTAACTACAATGTCGATGGAACACAACTGACAGTAGCTCAATTCCTATACTTTCTTTCCTGTTCCCTCATCTCATTCATACTGTTTTTATGAAAGGTCTCTTTCTTTTCATTCAGTTCAACCTCATCCATAGAATTCAGGCCTATGTTCCTCTGAATGTACAAGATTTAAGCCTGTGTGTGATGACCATGCTGTGTATATGCTTTAAATATATATGGCTATAAGAAAATAAAATCCATGGTAATTTCATGCTTTAAAATGTTCAGTGACTCCTTGTTGCTTTCCAGATCACATTTGTACTCCACATTCAGGGTTTTCTGTAATTAAGTTCCAACTTCTAGATACCTAATCTCCATTTCCTACTCACTGCCCTCAAGGTGCCCTGCCCTGCTCTGCCTCAGGCCTGTGCTCTTCTTATTTCATTGAGAATACTTTCCCTCCCTCACACAGTTCTTCACCTCCCCACTGGCCCCCTCTTTTTCTATGAGACAGGCTTCTAGTCATCTTTCAAACCCCTAGTTTGCTTCCATTTCCTCCCACTTCCTTTAACTCCCACTGCTCTCAGTATGTCTCTTATGCTCTGGCTGCTCTGACCCTGTGTTGAGGCTCTTACTTCTGTTATTCACTCAGGATCAGGATCTCTCTGAGGTCTAGTTTCTGTCTTTGTATCCAGCTCTGTACTACATAACATGAAGCCCTGGCATGGAGCCTGTCCAAAAATACTTACTGATTTTTACATAAGAACTCAAAGTTTACTTGAAATAACAATGGGAATTTGAAAAAGAGTTTTCTTGTACTCTTTTATAGTTTTTTGTTTGTTTGTTTGTTTGTTTGTTTGTTTTGGTTTGGTTTGGTTTTGAGGTACTGGGAATTGAACCCAAAGGCACTTTATCACTGAGCCACATCCTCAGCTTTTTTTATTTTTATTTTGAGTCATGGTCTCACTAAGTCTTTTAGGGCTTCACTAAATTGCTGAGCCTGGCCTTGAACTTGTAATCCTACTGCATCAGCCTCCTTAGTTACTGGGATTACAGCTGTGTGTCTCTACATCCTGCTTATATACTCTTTTACAGATATTTTGATGTTTACTAAATTAAGAAAATTATTTCTTCAAATTAAAAACTTATTTATCTTGGGACTGGGGTTGTGGCTCAGTGGTAGAGCATTTGCCTAGCATGTGTGAGGCACTCAGTTCAATTCTCAGCACCACATATAAGTAAATAAATAAAATAAGGGTCCATCAAAAACTAAAAAATACATATTAAAAAAAACTTATTTATCTTGAGGTTGTAGTTCTTGTACCTAATTTGATCTTGGTAACCTTCAAAACATGCAAAAAAGATTCAGAACCACAAAACAAATAGAAGTATTACTATTCATGAATTATAAAGTAGGAAACATAATAAATATTAGCATTTTACTCTTCACATAAATCCTACTTGAATAGTTATATATAAGATCTCTGTGCTCTAATTTACGTGAAGTGTTATGAATATTTTTGCTTGAAAAAGTTTGTATGTATACTTTGTATTTTAACTGATGATAAGAAAAATTTTGCAACATTATTCAATTATCAGCACTTGTATAATTAGTATTTATTTCTCTCTTCCTTCATTTGTGTGTCCACTCACCAATGTCATGAATATCCTTTCTCCTTTTTTCCCTTACTATGTTGCATCTCTGTCCTTAATGGTTACAAAAGAGAATTTGGACAGTAATGTGAAACAATAGGTCTCACATTTTCTAATCAGTCACTAACTCATTCCATCAGCCTGGGGTTTTCCTGGCCAAATTGTATGTGCCATTTAGGCACAGTCAAAAAGATGTAGTAAATTCAATCCATTGGAGAAGCTGCTGATGATGATTTGAGAAGTAAAGTTTTTTATTAAAATACATTGTATGATACGAATGTTTCTGATTTCTATGATTTATGTGATTTTTTTTCCTATTTGAGGATCAGATACTTATTAAAGTAAAGTTTAAAAAGAAAGAAAAGGTAGGTAGGGGGAGAACCAGCAGTAGGTTATATATGCCTGTCTATTGCTGTGCCCATATCAGGATAATGGTCTCAGCCAGGCAAGGTGGCGCATGCTCATAATCCCAGCTGCTAGAGAGGCTGAGGCAGGAGTATCACAGTTCAAGGCCAGCCTGGGCAACTTAAAAGAGATCCTGTCTCAAAATAAACTAAAAATAAAAGCTGTAGGGATATAGATCAGTATTAGAACGGTTGCCTAGTGTCTGCAAGGCCATGAATTTAATTCTCATTACCAGAAAAAGGGATAAGCATCTCATAGGTTTTTGACCCAATTAATGTTCCCCACTTTATCAGTTTAATTTTTCAATTGAATAATATATTTCTTAAATCGGGTAATTTTTTATTGATTTGAATGTAAAAGAACTGGTTTGAAATTTTTAAAACTGTTTTAAACATAAATGTCCTTTGTGTTTAAAAGTTTTTAAAAACAATTTTTAAAAATTACTTGTAGGATGCTACTTACAAGTCACTTGTGTGTGTGTGTGTGTGTGTGTCTCTGTGTGTGTGTGTGTGTGTCTGTGTGTGTGTGTGTATTGAACTCAGAGCCTTATACATGCAAGGCAAGTGTTCTACCACTGCACTCCACCCCCCTAGCTCCTTTCTCATTTTATTTTAGGACAGAATTTGGCTAAGTTGCCTAGGCTAGCCTTGAACTTGCAGTCCTCCTACCTCAGTCTCCCAAGTAACTTGGATTAGAGGTGTATGCCACCACACCCAGCTTCTTCCATATTACTTCTTAATGTGGCAGAAGTTTAGAAAAATGAGAAAGCACTATGGATAAAAAGCAGCCACGAAGGTCCCATTGAAAAGAAAAATGGAATTAGCCTTAAAGGTAACCACAGTTTGGGGGATGGGAGATGTTTTGAGCAGAGTTATAAGTTCATAAAAGAGAATATGTCTTGTAAAGTTCCTACAACATAGATTCTGAATACATACACATTTACCTTATCTTATGAGGAGCAAAATGAGAAATAGAATAGTCTTCAGGCTCGTCTTGGAATGGTAAGACCTCAGAGATCTTCTCAACTGACCAGTACATTTTAGCTGTGAGAGAAGTGGCTTGCCTAAGATAGGAAAGAACTTAGGAAGAATGACTTACTTAGAGGCAGAGGTATGGCTGAAACCCAGGCCTTCTATGTAACAGTCTATCACTCTTGGCAGCACATGCCATGCTACACAGAAAAATACGGTGTTGAAAGTAAAAATGGGCCTGGTTGCCTGAGGTGTTGGCAAAATTTGTTGCTAGTGAAGACAAATTATTTGGTTTATGTATAATAAAGAAACTTATTGTCTGTCTTTTTTTCTTTTTTCTTTTCATTACTAAGGATTGAACCCAGGGCTAGCACATGCTAGGCAAGTGCTTTACCACTGAGCCACATCCCCAGCCCTTTTTATTTTATTTTGAGACAGGGCTCACTCACCAGGCTAGCCTTGAACTTGTGCTCCTCCTGCCTCTGCCTCCTGAGCAGAGGCACCACTGAGCAAACATGTACCACTGCGCCTGGCCAACCTTTTGTATTTCTAAACAGAACTTGGATCTTCAGATGTTGTTACCTAGCCAGGTACTAGAGAATGCATATAAGAACTAAAGTCAGAATGAATGATCTGCATAGCAGTGGGGCACTTCAGCCTGGTACACAATATTAAAAGTGTTCCCAAAGTAAAGGGCACTTGAGAGAAGCATATCAGACTCTGAAATTCTGGCCCTGAGCCTAGATTACAGCAAAATAGGTTCAGTTCAAAAGGGCCTCTGTTCTCTTACCCTCCACTCAATATATAGAATGAAAACTGAATTGAAGATATTCATGCTTCTGTCAAATCAAAAGGCAACCCACTAGACCCACGAGTCAACTAGCATTACCCTCAAGAATGTGTCTGCATCTCATGTGAAGACTAAGATAGAAACAATAATTTTGTTTCTCCTTTAATTTATGAGAAATGACAAAATGACACTCAGCCTGAACAAATTAGACCCTTTCAATGAGGAGGTAATCAAATCCTTATGATTTTAATCCCTCGAGCGATCCTTGGAGCTGCTTAAGTATATCCAAGCCCCCAGGAGGATCCTCTCCATGCCGAGTAATGCACTCAGTAATGGAAGAGTGCTGATGGTTTTTATTACCACTCTTCCGTTAAGTAGAATTTCTCTGTTGCATTCAGACACTGAACAGTTTCATTTAATTGCTTTAATGTTTCTGATTTTGCACTCTAAGAATCTGTACCAAGGGGCAGTGTGTTAATGCACCTATGTGGTGCTGTCCTTTGCCCTTACATCATTAGCTTGGCTTGGATTGCTCTAGCAAAGAAAAGAACAGAACTACCAGTCTGAGGGAGTTGAGACTTTGGAGAGGGATCTTTGTACTGTGAAAATGGGAGCCAGGCACCCACACTTACCCCTCTGACTGGCAATCACTGAAAAAACTGATCTCATATATGGATGTGCAGTTAAATAGGAGACTGAAAAAGGTAGGATGATTAAAGTCATAACACTTATCCTGAGTCACTTGTGGACTTGTGCTTGATGTTACACCTTGTGCATGTTGGGATTGTGTGTCCAAAATTTTCTGCTTTCCTGCAGCAACCCAGTAAGAGTTAAAATGTTAAGTAATCCAGCAGAATGGAGAGAAAGCCACTGGGAAATGTGTCTAAGATCACTTCTGGATCCAGCCTTTCTTGTCCATACATTAGTTCTTTTTGAAATCCACTAGGAACTGGCTTGAGGTAGAGCTTTACAAGTTGAAACTTGGGGCTTTCAAGGATAATTTGTAATTTTTAAATTACTCTAGGAAACTTTGCTTTCTTTCATTAGAAAGGAAAAAGGGTAAAATTAAGTTCCCTGAAATGTTTCTCAAGTAAATACATAGTTTAGCATATTTCCATCTTAAATATCTACCTTGACCTCCTGCCACTGCCAGGCAGGCCATGCCTCTCGCCCCGCTGCCTAAGCAGACACCACTGTGAAACCAGAGCCTGGCTGTTGGGATTCCCTCAGAGGCTCCTAATTGCTTGGGCACAAAGTGTCTTGGAGTTCAAACACAAAAGCTAGTGGTAACAATAAGAGAAAAGATACATTCAGTCTCTAGCTTTAAACATGTTTATATAGGACTATTTCTAAGTATTGTTTACTGGTTTTCATGTTATAAAGTTTTGGAGTCTTCAGTTTCACTAATAATTTCATCAGTACTTATTCCCTGCTGTTCCCTTTATCATTCTTATGTTGTACAAGATTTTGAACACTATGCCAAGACACTTAAGACTTATATTCATTATACTTTGAACTTTAAATTCTTTGCAGAAATATCAGCCAAACCATCTTGAAATATTGACTTTATATTCTAAGCGTCATTGTTGAATATATTTTGTGTGGTTTTGTGAGACTTTTAATGGTTTATTGGTGAATTAATGTTAGACTTTGTTATTCTTTTGTATCCCACACAATTCTTAACTCTCATTTGTAGAGCCTGATTATTTCTGACTTCTTGGTTTTCTTCATTTGTTTTTCCTGTGTCTGAAGAAAGGCTACAAGAGCCTCAAAGATAGACTACCCCACTGGAAGTACATAGAAGTACCAGTGGAGTACCATTATTATTGCTTGTGGCTTGGAAGATCTCTGTTCAGAATTCTTGCTGTCCACTCTGCAAATTTGGATTGCACAGTCCTGCCTCAGCATTTTAGATGCATAACCAAGAGACAGGACTGAAAAACACCTTTTCTCAATCCCTGCCTCAGCCACTCTCACAACTATATACAGTTGACTATTCAAAACACAAATGGCTTCTAAATTCTCTTATTAGAGAAATACATGTAGTTCGTTTAGGGTTTCTCATTGCATAGCACCTGAGAGAACTGAGTACTTAACCAGCTTGAGCTCTGTAAGTTTGATTCTAATGAAAAGGTGAATGCATTTCCCTTAAAGGCTCATCTGGACTGATTCCCTTTCACCCTATTTCTTTAAGGAAGACATGATCATTGTGCCTCAGGCACTATTATTTAATTTAGCTTCTGTTTAAGAATTAACTTTTGTTCTTGATTCACAGAAAGAAACAGAGGTAAAGGAACGGTCTGTTTTTGACATTCCTATATTTACAGAGGAATTCCTGAACCACAGCAAAGGTGATTACTGCAGTGTTTTTTTGTGTCCCTCGGGTTTGACAGGGGTTTTAGTTCTCAGGAGGAGTTCATTGCTCAAAATCAGTGATGGCGGTAGCTCTCCTTAGGACTAGTCTGGAAGAATAACTGTTCTTCTTTCTCCCTATAGTAGAGGTAGTTACTCAAAGACCAGTGAAAGAGAGCTGGGTCAGTGTTGTCAAAGCTTCTTTGGTCTCTGGATCCAAAGAAATTAATGTAAATCACTAATGCAGTTGCTTTTAGATGTGTAGACTGCACCAGTGAAAGCTTAGTTGGGAGTCCAAAATATAAAGTAAGTGATTGCAAAGCTGATCCCAAGCAGTACAGATGGGTACCCACAGCTGTGCTTGGCCAATCTCCCAGGATCCCCCTGCGAAGCCCCTCCGGTTTCTCATTGCACAATTTTAAAAAGCCAAATCTACAAACAAACAAACAAAAAAAGTCAAGGAATTGTCACTGTTTGTTGCAGTCTTATGTACAGAATGTACAGCTTTAAGAATTAAAATAGCTCTGGGGAACCAGGCGTTTCAGTGCTGAATTGCTATCTGGAGCGCCGTAATGAGAATAGGGAGATGAGATGGGGGTAGCTAATGAGAGACAGCTAAGCAGAACTTCTTTATAAAGAGTCATTGGGACTCCTCGGAGACTCCTTCTTGTGCTGCATGTGTTCTGGTGTGGGGGGTGTCCTCAGCTCGGGAGGCAGAGCTCCGCCAGCTTCGTAAATCCAACATGGAGTTTGAGGAGAGGAATGCAGCCCTGCAAAAACACGTGGAGAGCATGCGCACAGCGGTGGAGAAGCTGGAGGTGGATGTGATCCAGGAGAGGAGCCGCAACACAGTCCTGCAGCAGCACCTGGAGACCCTGCGGCAGGTGTTGACCAGCAGCTTTGCCAGCATGCCCTTACCTGGTAATTGCACCCTACCTGGTAATTGCACCCTACCTAGAGCCGGGTTGGGAGGTTGCTCTTTATGTTTGTATTTGTATGGGGAGATTGAAATCTCCCCCAAAGCGAAAATCAATAAAATAAGACATTTTCCCTCCTCAGGATTTTCTGTGAGTTATGTAATAGAATGTCAACATTGGCTAAAATCATCCAAAATTTCAGGTTCTCTGATCATTTAAATTTTTGTCCTTTTTTGTTTTGTTTTAATATAAACTATTTTCCTTTCTGTTAAACTTAAATTGATATTCAAAACATGGAAGCAGTAGTAAATGTTGAAGAGAGCACTTTCTCTTAGGAATATTTGCTTGCCTTGTAGGGGTGTGTGTGTGTGTGTGTGTGTGTGTAAAATGGGAAGGAAGAAGAAACAAGCACTGGTATTTTTTATATACTCTTTCATTTTGAGGAAAGTCACAACAGAAAGTTAATGGAGTCTCTTTTTGTTATATACAGCTGAGTACTCATACATACTATAGTATATAGCCTGTCTGTTCATTTAGAGTATGTGGATTTACTTCATTTCTTTGAAGTCTACAAGTCTCGCCTATAGAATTAAAATTTGCCTGTGGAGCAGGCCACATTAGAGTCACAGTTTGTTTTTCTGTGGAGTCCCTTAAATGTTTTGTAGCTGAACTGAATTGGAAAGATTTTCTTATTCTTTCTCTTCTTGTCTCACTTCAGGAAGTGGAGAGACACCAACAGTGGACACCATTGACTCATACATGAACAGACTGCACAGTATTATCTTAGCTAATCCCCAGGACAATGAAAACTTCATAGCCACAGTTCGAGAAGTTGTGAACAGGCTCGATCGTTAGGGACTGGTGAGTGCTCGCTGATAAGATTCATATGCCAGCACATCATCAAAAATAAGATGTCATCAGACTTTATTGGTGCTACTAAAACTGTAGAATTATATTGAATGAATGAGCTAGAAACTTGATTTAGGTTCCTGTTGCATGGTTGCTAAAAGTCTTTCTAAATGATATTAGAAAATTAAATCAAAACAGTTTTTTCTCATGCATGCCTCGGAATAATTCAAGGAAAAAACATGACTTTGTGATTGGACTTCAGTTCTGGGTATACAACTTATTCTTTCTTGGGTGGTTTTGTTTTGTTTTGGCTTTTTTTGCTTGTTTTTTTAACAGTACTAGAATCTGAACCCAGGGGCACGGCACTTTACCACTGAGCCACATCCCCAGCCCTTTAAATTCTTTATTTTGAAACAGTGTCTTGCTAAATTGCTGAGGCTGCTTTGAACTTGGGATCCTCCTGCCATTTATTCTTAGGTATTAGTTTCTAAAGTATCTTGAAGACTGGTGAGAAACTTAGAAGAAATCATTCCCAAAGTAGCTCTCAGAACAAAATAAATATCACTTAATTGTTAATCTTTCTTCTCACTGAAAAATATTAATGATAATTTGTAAGTAGTCAGTGAGAAACTGTATTATATGAGCCTACATACGTAAAAAGCATTCTCATTCACCATTCATTAACTCATTATGTTAAATGCTGATGTGAACTAACTGTATAGTGAATGTGAATGCGTTGATTTTAAAAGATTGAAAAAATTGTACTCAATAAGCAAAAAGAGACAAGAGAGAAAATAAGCTTTTAAAAAATATATTCAACAAATGACTAGTAGTGTTGCATCTTTTAAAGGAGAAAATAACTGCGTTCTCAGAACAAACTCACCCAAGCAAACTTTTTGGTAATAATGGTAAGTCGTCATAACTTGTGTTAAATGAAATTAGTACTTATTCATTCAAATTCCTAGAGAGAGTTTCCCTTTTAGTGTGCCATCCCTAAAATTGTCAGCCCTAAGGTCTATTGACAAAATTGTTCCATGCCTGTGGACACATAAAAAATGTGGAAATCTTAAGGATTGGACCGTACAGCAAGATGGCCAAAAATGAAAACAAGTCAGTGCCAGGATGCTCCTTAGAAGCATCATGGGTTTGAATCTTTATTTGTCCTGCAGGAATGGGGGCACCCTCATATACATAATTTACATTCTAGCTTTGTTTGGATTTTGAGCAACATGCATAGGAACAAATAAAACCCATGATTCTTTATCTAATGAGGCAACATCTGCCAGCAGAGACAAAGGTAGAAGTCTTTATCCTTCTTGGTCATGCCCTTGGATGGCAACTGTGCAAGACAATTCATTATTATTTTAGCTTGCACCAGGCTCATATGGGGAAAGGATTACCATCCTTCTAGTGAGTAGCCAGATGGAACGGACTGTACTTCTAAGAGACAGTTGGACTCCCTGCAGAATAAAGAAGTGGCATTACTGCTGCTGCTTATGAAAGAAACAGCTTGTAAATCTAGGCCTGGGATTTTCAGGAGCTCATCATCCTTCTCATTTTCACACAGTGTTTTCAATTAGCACTCTTGTAAGCTTGAAAAGAGAGAGCTGAGAGAAACAGCATGAGAGATTGTGAAAGAAAATAGTAATTGATAACATGGTGTCGCCTCACCTAGGTAGAGGGCAGTGAATGCAAGAATGAAGCCAAGAGTGGTTTTCCATTTTGACCATTTTACCATTTTACCATTCAGATTCTCCTAACACTCTATCCATCTTAAGAATATAGCTGGAGTACAAGTTCTCTGAAGTGTCTTTGAAAACTGTAGATTATTACCATCGTCCTTGATTTTAATGTACAATTTTTTTTTAAATACATTATTTTGCAGTATTGGGGATTGAATCCAGCACTTCACATATGCTAGGCAAGCACTCAATTTTGAGACAAGGTCTCAAGTTGCTGAGGCTAGCCTCCAAGTTGCAATCCTCCTAACTCAGACTCTGAGGTAGCTAGGATTACAGGCAGATGTGCCACCATGCCTGGTGACATACAAATATTTTGTCCTTGAAAAATTACCTGAAAATGTAAACTGTTATATTTACTACAGATTCTTAAACTCTAACAATGCAAACATAACTAATAGATATTTCCCCACACCCCCCAAACTGTCAAATGAAACAATTATAAAGAGTGTGATTAATACTAGCTTGGCTTCATTATACAAATATGTACAGACAGCTAGGCCCGATGTCCCCAGCACTCATGGTGCAATTAATTACTCTGACATGAGCTTGGCAAAGGTTTCATTCCACTGTCGGGAACCATTGAGTGAAGCAAAGCTAATGGTCTGCAAGTTTTAGAGGAGCCTATCAGAGCTGGAAGGACCTTTAGAAATCCAGCACTTTATAAAGAAACTGAATCCCAAAGAGATGAGATGACATGCCTGAAACTACTGGGTAGAAGAGCACAAAAACCAGGACAAGAACACAGACATCTCAAGTCTTCTCATTCAGTGGGGCTTCTAAAATATTGCTATAATAAGGAGGCACTGTTGGAGTAGGGCAAAAGTACTAAAAATTCTTACAGTAGAGCATTAAGGAAAAGTATTACACTCCATCAATTATGATGTAATAAAATTCTGACCAGCCCATTTAAAAAATATTTTTGTAGTATATAATGAAAGAATTTCCTCAGCTTTCACCTTTCTTAGGGCTCACTGGTACCCAGTCACCAGTGGAAACAGGAGGAAGTCATGGGTGATTTTAAGTTGAGAGGTGACCACTCTAAATCTGTTTTGCAAGCCAAGTGCAGTAGCACGCACCTGTAATACCAGTGGCTGGGGAGGTTGAGGCAGGAGGATCAAGAGTTCAAAACCAGCCTCAGCAAAAGCAAGATGCTAAGCAACACAGTGAGACACTGTCTCTAAATAAAAATACAAAATAGGGCTAGGGATGAGCCTCAGTGGTTGAGTGCCCCTGAGTTCAATCCCTAGTACAAAACAAAAAATCAAAAAACTATGTGTTGCTCAATTGATATATATTTGACTGAGGATTGACCCAAAAAAAACAATCTTTCATATATGATTACATTTTTATCAGTATAAAAATATTTATTCATTATTTGTACATAACACATTCCTACATAAGCAGATATCCTCAGGTTTATACTGAGGAAACTTGGTTTTGATTGGACTAAAGTGGGGTCCTAATTCCCCTTATCAGTCCTGATAGTTACTTTTCTGTGTTCAGCTGCTTATTTGCTACCTCCCATTGTTGCCGAACTGGAGCAGGACCATGCTTCTCATTGAAATGTTGACAGAAACATCTCAATGAGGATGTCTGCTTGCAGCTTTACTAGCTCTTTCTTTTCTTTTTTTCTTTTTTTTTTTTTTCCTTTGGTGCTGGGGATTGAACTCAGGGCCTTATGCATGCAAGGAAAGTACTCTACCAACTGAGCTATATCTCCAGTCCCTAGCTCTTTAATTTACATACTCCTTAACCCTTATGAAAATAAAATAGAGCGTTTTTTAAATCCATTAACCCTAACCCCTTCTAATCTGTCTTTCCTTTTTGGTATTCCCCCACAGAATATAGGTTTTAGAGCTCCCAACTTGTTCTTGTAAGCATTTTTACTTGTGCGGAATGAGAAGCCATCCATGGATTTTTGAACTGAGTTGGAGCAGAAAGGACTGCAGATCCCTTTACTTGGGAAAGAATTGTCAGTGAGTGAAATACCTTCACCCCAGGAAGCTGCGTGAGGGAGCAGCAAAAGGCACATGTGTGTGAACTTCCTGTGGAATCACCCTCCAGTGATGCTTTGAAAGTGTGCGGCCACTCTCCCAAGTCTTCAGCTCCCTATCATTTCCATTTCTGCTAAAGCAGCTCTGCATATATTCTGCTGACTAGGTGACCCTGAAGCTGACATCTTCTGCAGCAGAAGGAAGACTGCCTATTGCTGCCATTCTGATTGGACCCTTTTATCAGTGGAGCTCCACTTTTCTTACCTAGCTGTCACTTTTTTTTAATGCCTTTGGGGGTGATTTTTGCTTCCCTTCACCCCCACCAAGCTGTACATCTCCATTTTCTGACCTCTGGGCCTCACTACTCAGCGGGGCTCTGAAGGAGACTTTCTCCCATTGGATGGGCCCAGTCTTCTCCCATCGTTGCCCTGCTGTGACTCCAAAGAAAGGAGCTTCTTGTTGACAGTGCCCTGTGGAGCCAGGCTGTGTTTCCTGCCCCACATGGTGCTCCGTGGGTGCCCGCCCTCAGCAGGCTCTGCAACTGCAGCCCTGAAGGAGAATGGCTCTCCTCCTCCTGCCGCCTGCTGCTCTCTGAGCATTGCTCCTGCACAGAAGCCGAGTCCCAGCCTCAGCAAGGCTCTTCTGTCTGTTGGCAGTGTCTTGCGGAGCTTTTTTGCCGAGGAAAAGGTCATTGGTAAACACAAAGGAAAGGAGTAGTTCTCATTTGGTATTGAAAGAATGTCCAAAGTTGATCCTCAGTGAAAACTGTGGGAATCCCTGCTTTTTTAGGTAATCAGATCCTTGGATGTAGATAGGTAGGAGAGGCTTTGGGAATAGTCTCTTGTGCTGACTGAATGGGCACGGAGGAGTTCTCATGCCCTTTGTCTTCCTTCAGTAGCCATTAACTGCCAAATCTAGGTGGAAAAGTCAGCCTTCCCTTCCTCCCTCTACTTAGTAAGGGATTTTTGTTTTTTAACGGCAGAAGTGAAGAGGGTTCTGATTCTCTCCTCAGGGTCTTTTTTTTCTTTGTTTCTTTCTTTCTTTTCTTTATGCTCTAGAGCACAAGGCTAAGGTGGCAGCTGAGATCTTTGGAACCAAAGCAGAGCATGCTGAGCCCATTGTCTAGGCACCCCACCACCAAAGGCAGGTGGATGGACGAGTGGCCCCTCTCATAACATGCTGACAAGCCAGGGTGCAAGCCAGAAACCCCGTCGTGTCTCGTAGCTGCACCATCCTGTCCTCTCAGCCCTGCGTTCTCCCTCTTTGTTCTTTCTTAGTCCAAAGGAAAACAACAGCAAAAACAATAACAAAAATCTTCTTTTTAAAATTTCTTATGTGGACACACATCAAATTTCCATGCACTGAAGCCCACACACCACCGCATGGCAATTTTTTAGAATAAGACCCTTTCTTATCTATTGCTATAAAGCCAGCCAAGTCTCCTGCCTCTCTGTACTTTCCACCGTCCCTGCTCTCATCTGCTGTTTTTGCCACTTCTCTTAGATTTCTTGCCTGCTACGTCTAAGCCAGAACTCATTGTCCGTGGCAGAAGGTTGTCCAAACTGGTTCAGGAAGTTTGTGTCTGCCGCCTGCCAAATGCTTTCTGTCCTTTTTTCCTTCCTCCTAGTGTTGCTGTTTCTCCTTCCCGTGAAGTTTTGTGCAGCTTCAGTAGTACTGTTTTTATGACCATGAAAGGCTGTAACTTGGTCCAGAGGTCATCCCTGACCCTAGCTGGACACCTCACAGTGACCAGACATGTACATGAGCTCACCAGAGCCCGCAGTACCCAGTCATTGGTGCAGACACTGCAGCTTGCTTCCCAAATGAGGGCTCTCCCAGGAGCCCCACACCCAATAGGTGTGACTGGGACTCAACTGCCACAGAACCTCTCCTCTGCACTCACCAAGCAGGTGGAGGGGAGGTTATACCCTGGCGCAAGACCTAAGTCATGTTCCCTAATAAATCTGAAGAGGTTACTGCACTTTCATGTTCTTCTCAAGAAATAAGCTGTTGCCTATCAGTGTTTCCAATTAACTTCCTTCCTTTTATAAAACACAAGCAGCAGCTGGGGAAAGGGAGAAAAGATTGTTTTCTTTCTGACAAATTTTAGAAAAAAATATTGTGTACATGTGTTTGGAACTGTTGAAATGCCAAGTTTTCTGTACAAGTGTTTTTGTAATTAAACTTTTAGATTTTGTTTTTTAAGAAGTTGATATGCTTGCTTGACATTTGTCTCATTAAAACTTTTCTATGTCGAATCCACCTGATCCAGTTTTACTTGCATTGTAATGAAAAAAGAAGACCTGCCTCTGCTTTTTCCTCTTAAAGCCTTTGTCAACCCTACATTCATCACAACTATTAGGCTTTGAAAACAGTAACACATTCATTTTACTAATTGCTTATTCAAAATGTGTCTTCACCTGTTTGAGATTTCAGTTCTTTGAATGTATGTTATAACAATACAATGAGTTCTAATTCATTTTAATGTGGCAGTAGCATTCTGGAGGCGACTTGAAGGAGCCTTTTAAGTCAGTGACTCTGAAGTCCCCTTGAGGAGATCTTTTGACAGAAGGGGTAAGTTGTGCTTAAATGCTTGGTTTGTTTTTTGTTTGTTTGTTTTTTTAAATAACCGCTACTTAGCCATTCAAAATATTTTTAAAAGATGTTTGTCACCTATTTCTACCACGCTTTTACAATCTTCAGGGGAAGACAACCTGGCTTCCAGGGCCTACTGTTCTCCAGGTAGCCAGTCATCTGGCATTGAGCAAGTCTCTCTTTTGTTTCAACTCCATCTTGCCCCAGAACACATGCCCCAGCTCTCCTCCAGCATTGTTGGAGGAACAGAATTAGGCAGCAGAAGTCACCGCGCTTCAGAAGATTGGAAGTGTTTTTTATGTGATGCCAAGAATGATCGGCATATCAGAGTTATGATTTCGGTTCGACCACATTTAACAAAACCCCAAATAAGCATTAGCTTAAATAAGAAGCAGATCTCTCTCAGAGAAATGTCCACACCAGTCCAAGACTAGTGTGGAGGCTCCCGTTGGCACTATAACATGGTTTTTCTCAAGGTCACCTCATGGTCCGAAATAGCCCCTTGGCCAGTAGCCATCACTTTGAAATTCCTGGCAGCATGAAGACAAGGCAAGGACAAAACGGGCAGGCCTAGATTAGTTCCAGGACTCTTCCTAGAAATCATAATCAACACTTTCACTTAATTTGGCCAAAACTCAGTCACATGACTGTAGCTAGCTGTAGGGGAGACTGAAAAATGTCATCCTTGTGTGGACATTACTGTTAATATATAGTAATACACAAGCTTTAGTAAGGGAGCAGGTGGAAATGAATATACTTTTACAATTCGTTTGACTCCATTAAGCCCAGCCCCACCATATTAGTTAACAGAATGTATTACCTTTCCTTTGCCTCTTGGCCATCTGAAAATGACCACTTCCTTGTTTTTAGATGTTGAAAAAGAAACCCAAAAAACTAGCTTGGGGGCCTGAGTTGGCATTTCCTGTTCCTACCTTAGCTCCTCCCCTACCGGTCAACAGCTGGCAGCCAGGCTTGTTTGGTAAAAGTCAACACAAACAGGTGGTAATACTTCCTCCAGTTGTTTGTGCCCTTTCTCTAACTGTTCTGCATCTGCTGGATTAAAACAACACCAGGATAATCTTTCCCTAAGGTGGGGATATTGAGAGATTGTTTGGCAGTAAAGTTCATAGCTACTTCCTGCTCTCTGAAAGAATTTCCTGCCTTGCAATTGAGAGTTCCAAGATGGGCTTTTTCTTTGTTTTATTTATTTACCTTTGACACGTAGCCTGCGCTCAAATACATACTTTACAATATCTGTAGATATAAACACCGGCTCATACACTAGCTCATAAAAGGGGTGGGGACTGAGTCAGGAAAGATCCAGCGAAAATGTTAATGTCTATTCATTCAACTGGAATGGGAATATGTGCCTTCAGAGAGAAACTTTCACCAGATATAGAAATGTACGGTCTCTAAGCCCAGCAAAACACAGAAAGAAGGAGCTACTAGAGTGTAGGCATAGCACTGAAAAATTAAGATCAGGCAATGCCAATTTTCTAGACAGGACTTTTGTAATCACCAGCAACACTAGGTCAGTGGGAAGGTCCAATGGTTACAAGGCTAGGGGTTCCCTTGTTTGTATCTGCAACAATCCCACCAACACTGAAGAGCCAGAACTAAACAGTTGCACTATTTGGACTATAAAAAAGTGTTTATAAAACATGGTTTCTGATAGTCTAATAGGAAAAATAGAAAGTACATAAAGTACATAAATAGAAAGTACATAAAGTACTGAGTCCTCCCCCATCCACACCCCTCCCAATTACTGGGGATTGAACCCAGAGGTACTTTACCACTGAGCTATACCCCTAGTGTTTTTTTGTTTTGTTTTGTTTTGTTTTGTTTTTTATTTTGAAGCAGGGTCTCACTAAGTTGCCCAAGCTGGCCTCAGCCTGGAACTTGAGCTCCTCCTGCCTCAACCTCCCAAATCAGTGGGATTACATATATGGGCCACCTCATCCAGTTGTTGTTTTTGTTTGTTTGTTTGTTTGTTTTTTGGTACTGGGATTAGAGTAAACCCAGGAGTGCTTAACCATTGGGCCACATCTCTAGCTTTTTTTTTTTTTTTTTTTTTTGAGACAGAGACAGGGTCTTACCAAGTTGCTTTGTCGCTAAATTACTAAGGCTGGCCCTGAGCTCAGGATCCTCCTGCCTCAGCCTCTTGAGTGGCTAAGATCATAGGTGCACACCACCACACCTGGCTGCCCAGCTATTCTTGCTTGTATTAAGAGTTTTAATAAAGGTTTTTTTGTGTGGTTAGTTTTTTTGAATTGTGTGTGTTGCATACCAGGGATCAAACCCAGGGCCATCACTATGCTAGACAAGTGTACTAACCCTGAGCTATGTTCCCATCCTCAGGTAAAAAAAAAATTTTAAGGAGTGAAAGAATTGCTTGTATCTTGCCTGACACTAGAGGGTTTATCTATAAGTTCAAAAGGGAGTAGATCAGAGTCTTGGGGGATTAGTAACTTAACTAATAAATACTTTTTCTGAAATATAAGCAAAATTTATATTGTGGAGATGGGGATATTGAGAGATAGTTTGGCAGTAAAGTTCATAGCTACTTCCTGCTCAACCCAGGACCTGGCACATGCTAGGCAAATATTCTAGCACCTACTCCAACTGCAGAGTTCTTAGGTGGTTAAATCAGTGAATCCATGGAAAATGCATAAGAGTAGAAAACACATAAATATAAATTTACAGTTTATGCAAGACTCAGGAATAAAAGAAACAATTAGACACACCCTGTAGGTGAAGCACTCTGTTCTGCTTTTTATACAAATTATGTTATTTAATTCCTATAACTTTACAGAGTAGGATTACTATACCCACTTTGAATGAAGATTCAGAGATGATAAGTAACTTACACAGTTATACAATTAGAAACAGGTAGAGAAGGATTCAGCCCCAGATTATTCTATTCCACGCCACTGTAACTGCGCTGTCTTGGAGGTGTCTGGTGAGTTTGGTAGGAGTTGACAGCAACAGCCTAGTGTGGTGGCTTTGAGAGCTGGAATTAGATGTATTCGTCCAACAATATGTGTTGAACTTCTCTCTGTATCAGGAACTGTTCTAGGTCCAGGGAGCTTGTATCCTGCTGGGGGAAAAGAGAGGGTTAAAAAATGACCTAACATACTCACTTCAGCCACTTACCAAGATGGAATGGTACAAGCTAGGGTCCAGGAAAGGCATTTTTGAAAAAGTATCTTTCAAGGCTGAGACAGGGGAACCGTTGAGTTCAAAGCTGGTGTCAACAAAAGCGAGGTGCTAAGCAACTCAGTGAGGCTGTGTCTCTAAAATACAAAACAGGGCTGGGGATGGGGCTCAGTGGGCAAGTGCCCCTCAGTTGTTCAATCCCCAGTACCAAAAAAGAAAAAGTATCTTTCAAAGAAGGACCAGGTCGATTGGACAAAGCCAGTCCCTTGAGAGGCCAAAGGAACAGGAAGCCCACAGTCCCAAGACAGGAAATAGCTCTGGAATTCCAAGGAAAAGGAAAGAGTTGGAGAGGCTAGAGCCTAGTGCATGGGAGGAAATGCAACTTGGAGCTGCAAGATGCTCAAATTGCGTGGAGCCCTTTAAGATGACAAAGAGCTTGAAGTTTCCTGTAAGTATGTTGTGCAGAGGGCTCTACACCAGTGACAAGATCGGATTTGTAGTTTTAAAGGATCCCTTGCTGCGGGGAAGCAAGAGAAGAATTGGGAGACTGGTCAGAAGGTTGGTGCAGAAATCCAGTAGGAAGTGGCAGAAGCTTAGCCTAGAGCAGTGGCAGTGGGGGTAGAGAAGAGGAACTGGATTCAGGGTATGTTTTGGAAATACAATGGACAGAAGTTGCTAAAGCACTGGATGTAGAGAACAAAAGAAAAGGAATTTGGAATGATTCTAGCTGATAATGAATTCCACTGTTATGTATAATTATAATGCACTAACAAAAATGTTTTGTTTTGGGTACTGGGGATTGAACTCAGGGGCACTCAACCACTGAGACACATCCCCAGCCCTATTTTGTATTGTATTTAGAGACAGAGTCTCACTGAGTTGCTTAGCCCCTCACCATTGTTGAGGCTGGCTTTGAACTCGTGATCCTCCTGTCTCAGCCTCCCAAGCCACTAGGATTACAGGCCTGCACCACTGTGCCCCGCCCAATGAAAAAAAAATTTTTTTTTAAATGATTCCTGCTGGGGCTGTAGCTCAGTGGTAGAGCATTTGCCTGGCATGTGTAAGGCCCAGGGTTCAATTCCCAACACCACAAGAAACTGGGGGGAGAAAAAAAAATGGCTCCTACTTTTTGGCTTGAGCAGCTGGACAGTGGCTAGAGGTGCCACTGCTTGAGAGAGCAGATACTTAAGGACAAAATATGGACAACAGATCAAGAATTCCATTTTGGACTGTCTAAATTTGAGATTCCACCAGAGGATTAGCCCCTGGGGAACACACTTCAATCTCTCTGCTATCAGTTCAAAAAAATTCCTTTCAGCTCTTAAGTCCCGTGGTTCCACGAGATTCTAACTTGAGGTCAGTATTTGCTAACATTCCTTCCATGATCAGCGCCTGCGCACACGCATAGACCCAGTTACTCAAGCTGCTCATTGAACTATGAAATTAAAGAACAGTCTCCTTTTTAATTTTGCAAGCTCCTTAGGAAAAGAAGTTTTGAAGCCTTGCATCTGCATTTGTTTAAGAGTGGCAAAAAGCAGCTGAATGTTGTAGGATATAAAAATCATACCATAACCTGATGGCTCAAAAATCCTGGGATAAGTAATGGAAAGTGTCTGCTTAAAGGAGACTGGCTGCAAATATATTTGGCATCATTCAAAGAAGGGTAATGTGAGAAGACATCAGTGATACAGCCAAGAGGTTTCTCATCTCAGCAAACGGGCTGCTGCTAAGGGGCTTTTGCCTTCTTCAAGGCAGCTGAGGCCAGACAGCAGAATGCGAGACGAAAACATTCCATTTTTCTTGGGGGCTGGTGAATTCTTTAAGTGAACTTATATTTATCAAAAGAAGTTCCTATTCCTAAGGACAGACTGATGGGTCATTTGGGATTTTACTCATCCCTCAGGAGAATATTTTAGATATATTCATTCACTCAGGCATTTCCATGTATTTGCTACCTTTGAGGTATAAATTTGAGGAAGTCCCTCTCCTCAGTGAGCTCACAATATAACAAAAAATAGATACAAAATCTAACTATAATTGAGTCTGATAAGCAGTCAAACAGCTGTGAGCAAAATGTTCTGGAGAACAGAGGGAAAAATTCAGTGGTTGTGTTTGGCAGAGGTCAAAAGAAGGCTTTAGCAGGATAACATTTTGAGCTGGGCCCTAGAACAAGAATAGTTCTTTAAAAGAAGCTAGAAATAGACCTGGAAATATGAATGCCTTGTTGGTGTATTCTCAATAATTGTGACTGGGACACAGGTTATATCCAAGGGATGGATTAAAAATAAAGGCAGTGAGGTGTTTTTCTTTTTTCTTTTCTTTCTTTCTTTTGTGTGTGTGTGTATGTGTGTTTTATTTTTATTTATTTATTTAGTAGTTGTAGATGGACAGAATGCCTTTATTTTATGTTTACTTTTTTTTTTAGAGAGAAAGAGAATTTTTTTTAATATTTATTTTTTAGTTATCGGCGGACACAACATCTTTGTTTGTATGTGGTGCTGAGGATCGAACCCGGGCCGCACGCATGCCAGGCGAGTACGCTACCGCTTGAGCCACATCCCCAGCCCCTATATGTTTACTTTTACGTGGTGCTGAGGATAGAGCCCAGTGCCTCACACATGCTTAACAAGCACCCTGCTGCTAAGATACAGCCCCAGCCCATCAGTGAGGTGTTTTGAAAAAGTATTGTAAAGGGGCCTTGAATGCCATGCTGAAGGATTTAGCTTTTATTTTGTAGTCACCAAGGCTGGTTTTGCAAGACAGTAACATGAGAAAAAAAAAAAAAAAAAAAAACCTAGAGGTTCTTAATATTTTTTCTGCCATGAACACCTTTGGTAATCTAGTGAGGCCTGTGGGTCCTTCTAAGAAGTTTTTTTTGTTTTGGTTTGATTTGGGTTTTTTGCAGTAGTAAGGATTGAACCCAGGGTCTCACATATGCTAGGCAAGTGCTCTATCACTGGGTCACATCCCCAGCCCACAATAGTGTTTTTTGTTTTGTTTTGTTTTGTTGTTGTTGTTGTTGTTTTAACATTTTTTAGTTGTAGATGGACACAATACCTTTACTTATTTATTTTTATGTGGTGCTGAGGATAGAATCCGGTCCCTCACCAGTGCTAGGCAATTGCTCTACTACTGAGCCACAACCCCAACGCCCCCCCCCCCAATGTTTTTAAGTACTTAAAACACAAATAAAGTTACAAAGCAAGTCCACTATGTTGAAATATAATTACCAAAAGTAATAAAAATGCAGTACAGCCAGGAGCAGTGACGCACACCTATAATCTCAGTGATTTGAGGCAAGATGATTGCAAGTTCAAGGCCAGACTCAGCAATTTAGCAAGACCCTAGGCAACTTCATGAGACCTCATCTCAAGATAAAACATAAAAAGAGCTGGGGAATGTGGCTCAGTAGTAAAGTACCCCTGGGTTCAATCTCCAGCACCAAAAAAAAAAAAAAAAGTGTTATATAGACATATTTGTGCTTCTTTAAAAAAACATTAAATAACATAATCTAGACAATACTCTAATAGTGATCATAATTTTAACGAACTAATGATCATAAGTGATATTTCAACATCGCTGTAATGTGGTATGAAAATACCTGTGATTCTATTAATGGCAAAGCCCAAAATTCCCACTGATACTATTGGGATTTGTTGGCAACATTTATCATCAAAGGAAATGCAACTTTTCAGGTTCAGGTTTATGAAAATCAAGATGTAACTTTCCTATCCATGCTTGTGGTCCCCAGGGTCAATGCTCTTGAATTCAAGGCAGGGAGGAGACACTGGATAGGAGATTGATAAAATAGGACAATAGCCAGGCATGGTCGTACATGTCTGTAATCCCAGCGGCCTGGGAGGCTGAGGCAGGAGGATCACGAGTTCAAAGCCGGCCTCAGCAAGGGCAAGGTGCTAAGCAACTCAGTGAGACCCTGTCTCTAAATAAAATACAAAAAGTGCTGGGGGTGTGGCTCAGTGGTCAAATACCCCTGAGTTCAATCCCCTGTGCCAGAAAAAAAAAAAAAACTAAGAAGAAGACCTGTGGCGGGAACAGAGCAGAGTTTGTCTTGGTCCCTCCTGGCCGGGATGGAAATCCCTCTACAGGGACCTGTGGTAACATCCGGCCGAAGCAGTAAGCCATCATTAAACCTTCAGGCAACTCTCCTCAGACACAGCCTGGTGTCCTGAATTTGTACAGCTGCTATTGACCCCCTTCTTTGGCAGGCATGGGGAACACAACAAAGCGGACATGGCCATGCTGTCATGGCGCTTACTCTCTAGTGGAAGAAAAGGGTCTAACAAACAGAAGTGGACATCATATCCCCACCTGGGCTGCAGGCAGGAAAGCAGTGGTGCTGTTCAAGGAGCATGTTGGCCAGAGATAGGGAGGCCTCTGAGGAAGCCACGCTCAGGGGGGGTCAGGGAAAGAAGGTGAAGGTCAGCTTTCCTCGGTGCTTTAGAGGAGCTGAAAGGAAAGGAAAACAGGGGAGCTAGAACAGAGAGGTGGGTGAAAAGTGGGAAGAGGTGGGTAGGCCTAAGACTGCAAGGTCATCCCATCCTCAGGATTTGGGATGTTCTGAGTACAGGGGGAAACTGTTGATGCTTTCAAGGAGGGAAGTGATATAATCCAATTTATAGCTTTAAAAAATTCTTGCGGGCCAGGGATGTAGCTCAAGTGGTAGAGCATTTGCCCAGCATGTGTGAGGCCCTGAGTTCCAGGCCCAACGCCACAAAAAAAATAAAAAATAAGAAAATTCTTCCAGCTACTCTGCAAAGAGCAGATGGTAGGGAGCAGACAAGGAAATAGGGAGGTAGTGGTGCTGTGGCTGTGTCCCGCTAGAGGTGGCATTGGCCTGGACTGAGGCTGCAGTGGTAAAGGAGAAAGGGGGGTGGGGTGGGGGTAAAGCCCCCTTGGAAGAATGAACAAGATAAAGAAGAGGGGGTTGGGGAGGCTGCAGGTGGGAGGGAGGGAGAGAGCAACCGTGGAGGAACTGTGAGGCCTGGAAGGGGCAGACAGGGTAGGAGTGACCCAAATCAGAGATCACTGTGGCAGGCAGGCTCATTTGAGATGCAGGGGTGTAAGTATGAGTAAGTATTTTTATTGACAATCTGACAATTGAGAACTTAAAAGCTAGGTCTAGACGTAGGATGACATTTACCAAAAATTCCAAAGAAGGTTTTTTTTCTGTTTGTTTCCTAGCATGGCTTTGCAGGCAGTCAGACCCCATCAACTTCTACCAACAGTCACTGTCTTATCCTTTGCTTTACTGCCAACCTCGACAATTGGTCCTGCCCTTGATACCAGAACCACATCTGGACCAGGTGCAACTTTTCTCTCGGTTTAAATCAGATGGCATCTCTACAGCTGTTCAGAGCATTTACTAACATAGGTTTCCTGCACGGAATTCTGCAGGGGGAAGCTTTACATCTGTAAAGATGCTAGACATTCCTTCCAGTGAAGCAATCCCTGCTTATCTTGGCTGATTTCATAATAAATGTGACTGAGAACTGGATGAAAATACAGGACAGACCAAGTGCACTGCAGCAACTAAAACATGCTAACAACACAGAGGAAAGGGTAGAGATTACAGAAAATTATAAATTGTGATTATGCACAAGGAGGGGTTTCACTGCAGCCTGAAAACTTGACCTGCAGCTAAACATAGCCAAGATTAATCATGACTTGATCTTATACATAAGCTGAAAGATCTTTTCTAAAGATCATGTCCATTAAGGCAGTAAAGACATTTTTTGCAGGATATGCCATAATGAGCTCCAGGCATTTAATGAGAGACAAGTGCTACTGTTGAAAGCGTAACCTTCTGGTCTGATCTGATCTGAAACTGAAGTGGGCATGCTTGCTCTGCAAAACCAGGCCCCAGTTGTGTCCGCCAGTTGACAAGGAGGCTCATGTTTTTAGATGCTCTGTTGCAGTCAAACATCAAACCTTCTGGGAGAGGTTTTTGTTTTGTGATTAGGTAAGGATTTTACATGTAAGGAGCAAGCAGCCAGCCCCACACTGCAGGACCAATAGCTTCCAAAGACAGAAAAGTAAAATACAGCATCAAGTAACAAACAAACAAGAGAGCTTGATGGCGTGCCCCCAAAGCTTCTGGAGGAACCTGAGGCATTCAGAGGCAAGGAGCTCTCAGCTTCCACCTCTCAGAATGGTGGCTTCAGGTGAGGGTAATCGCCTGGCGAGGAAATATCACCAGCATGAAAAAAGTGTCATGTTGATCAACCTACTTTCTTTAGCCTTCGGATGTCTCTCCCTCATTCAAGAATTTGTGTGATGTCCTCTCAGCTCTTACTTTGATATGTGGAAAGGCTTGGGTACAGTCCAGGGGCGGCTGATCTGCCAACAGGATGCTGCCTCATGTCCTGAATCTTACCACCAACTCCTGCCTTGATTGCTGCACCAGATTCCTCTTGCAATCCCAAGGGTCAGAGGATTGGAGGGGCAGGACAGGAATAGAGCATGGTCTCCCAGGCAGAAATCTTTCAGAATGCCTGAGCCTCAGCTTGTTGGCCATGGGTCTGCCTTTCTGGTTAGGAGGAGGGGACCTCCCGTCTCCCTCCAAATGTCCCTGTCTTAAACCCATGCAGTACAAAACAAGCCAGTTCATTGTGTTCTTGGATATAAATATTGATTCTGGGTGATGTTAACATTCTGTTCATAAAAGAATGTAACATATTTCTCCCACACCATATTAGACTGATGTGTTGTTTGGCCAAGGGAAGTACAGATTGCTGGCTTCTGCAGGGAAATGTGGACATTTAAATGCATGCAGCTTTTGGAAGTCTGGGGAGCAGCCTCAGAATAGCAACCAGGGCCTTTGGCTGGCTCCAGCTCGGTGCTCCTCCGTCCAGTTTCTCCCTTCCCCCATCTCCATGTGCGTGTTGCTTTGGCATTTCTAATCACTTGTAATTTAGGAAGATGCTTTCTTGGAATTATATCTTTGTTTGTTAAGGAAATGTGGGGCATTTGCTTTCTTCAGGAGGCCCCAGAAGGTCAGAACCAAACATTTTAGTTTTCTTCCCCTGGGGAAAGAAATCTGGGAGGTCTCTTTCTCCTGTTTTTCTCCCCTCTCCACGTGGGAGGGGAGGGCAAAGGCTTCAGAGCAGAGGTGGTCCCTCCAAGCATTCCACCCAGGCCCGACCAAGTCCAAGACTCAGATGTGCTGACTGCCTTGGCAAGGCAAGTTCCCCACATTCCACAAGTGCTCTTGAGGGGGAAATCTAACTCAGGAGAGAGTGGAGCTCTTGATGGGTATGCATGCTCTCTCGCATGCCAACGCATCACACAGACAGATCCCCGGCCGGTATTTCGGTATTTCTCTAAGGGAGTGGTAGAGCTCCTTTCCAGATGTGGCAGAGAAGCCTGGGACAGTGCTGTCAGGAGAGCCAGCGCCCTCTGCTGTCCTGGCCAGGAAGCTTCTCAGCAGTAGGAAAGAACCCCAGGGGTTCTGGAAAGCCAGGAGCTCTGTTAAAATCCACAGCCAACCCAGCTCTGTGGAGGAGGCCTGGAGTTCCTTGCTGTTCACACCGTGAGCTTGCACAGGACTGGTTCCCCTCCATCTAGCTGGCTCTTGATGTTTTATGGCTGTGAACGAGCCAGAAATGATGAGGGTTT
This sequence comes from Urocitellus parryii, assembly GCF_045843805.1. Classification (NCBI taxonomy): domain Eukaryota; kingdom Metazoa; phylum Chordata; class Mammalia; order Rodentia; family Sciuridae; genus Urocitellus; species Urocitellus parryii. The sequence continues at coordinate 118,958,570 of NC_135536.1, read as the reverse complement.
ACATTAAAACCCCAAACTTCCGTACAATCTGCTGGGCCGGGGTCCAAGAAGATGAGGAGCAGTGGCGCTGTCTCCTCCCCAGGAACCCGGCCAGTGGGCCCGGGCAAGGTGAGACAATGGGGGCAGCTTGCCCAAGAAGAGCAACCCCATACTCAGGGTTGACAGGCAGCCCCGTGCCACGCCCTGGCCTGGAAGGCAGTTTCTAGAGGCCTGGCTGCTCCGAGGCTTCCAGCTGAGTGGAAGCTGCAGCTGCTCCCATTCAGGCATGCTGGCATCTCCCAGGGGCCTCAAGAGCTGGCACAACCCAGATATTGGCTCAGCTTACAAGCTAAGACCCAGCTGCCACCCCCTCTGCCCTGCTGACTGCCAAGACGGCAGCTCCACAGCAGTCGGGCTGGGCTTGCTGCTGCAGGAGTGCGTGTGTGTGTGTGTGTGTGTGTGTGTGTGTCTTCACCAGAAGCGGGTGCATGCTGGTGAAAGGCCAGGTTGGGGGGTGAGGGGGGGGGCAGCGAACCCATTCTTCCACAACCTTTCAGTTTTGCAAGAAAATGAAGGGTAAAACAATCCATTTTTGTGTTTGGGGAAGGTTTCCGTTCTATTTATTTATTTCTTTTTGGTAAACCGATCTCCTCTCTGCTGGGAGATGAGAAAGCCCAATCCACCCAACAGCCCTTTAACAACAATGCCCTTCTCTCTCTGGGACCAATTTCCAGACTGCAGAGCAGTCCTGACAAGGTCAACAGGCTGGAGCTGTGAGCGGAAGATCTTTATCTAGGTGGGAAATAGGAAAATCATTTGACTGATAAAAGGAAATACAATAAATAGCATCTAAATTCCTGGCTGCGATCCCCGGAGCCCCTCCTCTGCCGGAGAAAGTGCAGGGGCAGGAATACTTGTGCTGCTCCAGCATGTTTAAAAATAGCACACGCGGCACACGGCCCCTTCTTACCTTCCAGAAAGACTTCATTACCGGATCCTCCAGCCCCAGCCTGCAGAGCCGCTGCTGGCGCTTTCTCCCCCCTGCGCTGGGTTTTTCTTTTTTGGAAGCGCGAGGCAGCGCGGGTGTGATACATTTTACTCACGGACCAGCTCTGGCTCAGCTCGTTTCAATCTAGGCACGTCTGGCGTGAACGGTGAAAGTCCATTGTATTTAATGGGGTGTTAACTCTGTTTATTCTAGGGGACTGGTGCCGTAATTTTACACTCTGCAAAACTAGCAACTTGAAACTCAAGTGCTGTTCCTCTCTCCCCCTGCCCACCCCCGTGGTCCGAAATCCCCAGACCCCTCTGGCTCTGTCTGCCAGCAGCGTTCCTCTAGCTCAGGCAGCCAAAGGAGGCCTGTGTGTGGTGGCAACTGGGAATTCTGGGGTGCACCCAGCTTTCTGGGCCTGTTAGCATTGGTGTGGCCTGGGGCAGATCTTTTAGAAGCTCATTGTTCTCATTATTAAATGGAGATTTCTAATCCACCTCACTACCTAGAAATGCTGTTGACACATGACAATCTTGTGATGGAGAAACACCCCACTGGAGTCTATAAAGACACTCATCCTCTGATTCCCAGCTGGGCCACTTCTACATCACCTCAGAAGCCATTAAACCTCCTACAACCCCTCTGTCCACCAGAGACTCACAGATTTGAGCTGCACTGTAAAGGCCACTAATGAGACTGAGTCTTCATGGCACTTTTGTGATCTTCTATCTCCATTATTTCAGCTACTTTTTTAGAGGGGGGTGGGGCACTACTGGGGATTGAACCCAGGAACACTTTGCTACTAAACTATATCCCCGGTACTTTTTATTTTGAGACAGGGTTTCACTAAGTTGCTTAGGGCCTTGCTAAATTGCTGAGGCTGATCTCGAACTTGTGATCCTACTGCCTCGGACTCCTGAGTCCCTGAGATTACAGACATGTGCCACAGCACCCAGCTTCACCTTTCTTAGTTGGTGTTCTACCCTAATGGCCTGACCCTACAAGGTGCTGAATACATAAACAACTAGATGGTCTCTTTGAACTCTAAATCTTCGAAACTCAACCAAAAGAAGGAAAATACATGCTGTTCAGTCCCTGGTACCAAAAAAAAGAAAAAAAAGAAAACATACATGTAGTAAATTATACCGTCTGTGTGAACAATGTCTTCCATTATTCCCATCTGATCTAAACACCTGATTCTTTGGGACCTTGAGGACCTTCCTGCATCCCTACTGCTCAAACATCAACTGGACCCACGTGATCTTCTGGAGCTAGCTTTGCTTCCTGCATGTAGATGGCCCAGATCTAAACCCCGCCCAGCCCCTCCTTCTCTGGAGTTCCTGATCTCTATTTCCAGCTCCCTCAGGTCTTCACCATCTGGTGTCCTGCAGAATCCTCAACTTAATTCATTTAAAATTAAATACATATTCTCCCCAAGCCCATATCTTCTCCAGTATCCACCAGCTTAGTAAGAACTTTACTGCAGTTGGGTATGGTGGCGCACACCTGCAATCCCAGCTACTCAGGAGACTGAGGCAGGAGGATCAGAAGTCCAAGCTCAACCTCGGCAACTTAGTGAGAACCTGTCTCAAAGTAAAAAGAGCTGGGGATGTAGCTCAGTGGTAAAATGCCCCTGGGTTCAATCCTCAGTCCTGCCTTTACTTCTATTATCTCATTTAAGCCCTGGGAAATTTCTATAGGATAAGAATTGTCCCATTTTGTGGATGAAACTGAGACTTAGCTAGGTTTAAAGACCAAAGGTTATGTGGCAAACATACCTTTCAGAATTGAGATTTGAACTCAGCTCTGTCTTATATTGCAAAACCCATGTTCAAAGTCTTTAAAGTAGTAAGTTCAGTACCGGACACATACCAGGTAGACCAAGGTTATTTTCTTTATACCCCCCCTCCCCCAATCTTAAACTTTACCGTCTTTAACAAGGTACAGAGGCCTATTCCAACATGGGTGGCTTATCTCCCCAAATGCATCTCCTTTCACTCCCTGTGGCCCATCTCCAATACCACCAATCAGGCCACATCTGGCCACTCACTATTTCCCAATCTTTCCCTTTTCTTTCATGTCTTTGTCTTTGCAATCCTCTTTCCCATGGGTCACATGATTTTTTTGTCCCTTTTCCGTCCTTGACTGCAAGCACCAGGTCAGACAGCATCTACCCTGTGATACTTCTCCTGATCCCCCAAACCAGGATCCATGGCTCCAACCTCCCTTTGCCAACGCCCCTTGTTATTTTATTTGTGCCTATTTTGTGCTGATTGTATTGGAGCATGGCTATCAGGGCCTTTCTCTGTGCTGTCCCTGTATCCTGGGAGCCTGGCAACATGCCTGGGATCCAGCAGGCACGCAGTAGAAGTTTGTTTAGTTCAATCCTTCATCCCTCCCTATGATGAATGCTTACTTCAACCATCTTGCAAAGGTTAGATGTCTCTGAATTGCTGCTGACGACGTCTGTTCTCTCTGACTTCTATACCCACATCCCCACTGAAGCTGCTCTTGGCAAAGTCACCAGAGGCCTCTTATGTTACTAGGCCCCCCAGCCCTCTCTTGCCCTAACCCTCCTACTCTCAGCAACATGGAGCACAGCTGCCCCCCTTCTTCTGTGAGCCTCTCCTGGCTCCACAGCCTGTTGTATTCTCTGCCTCTTGACCTCTTTCCATCCCGCATGTGACCTTCGGAAATGAAGTGCCTCAGGCTTGCCCTGGGCTCCTTTCTCCTGAATGACCAGCCTGTTCCCTACAGTTTAAAACACTGCCTCCACCTTCAGCTCTCAGCTCTAGATTCAAATATTTAATGACCTGCTTGACTTAGATGCTACTTAGGTTTCAGGCTTAAAAGCCTAACAATTGACTGTCTCCGCTTTGCCCCGAAAGCCTTTCCTCTCTTGGTCCTTCCCTTTAGCAAAAGACACAATCGTGATCGTGGGTCCTCTTCCTGGGAATTTGGCAGCCACTCTCTTGGAAGAAGAAGAAAGTGTCCTGGCAGAGAGGCGCAATCCAGGAATGTCCAAATATCGTGGATTCCAGCGTCTGACTTGGGCTTGGAAAAAGAACAGATTCTTTAAGCTAATATTTGATGCTCAGCAGGTTTGGAGGTTTGGCCCAAGCCCATCTCATCAGTCCCAGCTTTCATCTCAGCCCTAGATCAGAAATGGACAGACTGGTCCAAATCTGGCTCATGGTATATTTTTATACAGCCCATAAGCAAAGACTGTTTCTTATATGTTTTAATAATTGAAAACATACCAAAAGAAGAATAATATGTTGTGACACATGAAAATGATACAAGCTGGGCACAGTGGCAAACGCGTGTAACCCCAGCTACCCGGGAGGCTGAGCCAGAAGGATCGCAAGTTCCAGGCCAGATTGGGGCGGGTAAGCTCAGTGGGAAAGTGCCCCGGGTTCAATCCCCAGTCCACACACCAAAAAAAAAAAAAAAAAAAAAAAACTACGATGGAATTCACATTTCCGTTTCTATAAAATAAAGTTGTATGGAACAAAACCACACTTGTTTGTTTACTAATAACCCACCTGTGCTTTCATGCTGCAAGGGCAGAGCTGAGTAGTTGAGCCCAGAACTTACAACCTTCAGAGCCAAAAATATCGACTCTTTGGCTTTCTATTAAAAAAAAAAAAAAAACTTTACCAAACCCTGCTCTAAGCCAGCTCCCTGTCCCCTAAACATACCTTACAAACTTCCAGTTTTATACAAATTGATCTCTGTTCCTCTGTCTGTCTGAATTCTACTCACCTTCAGGCCTTACCAACCCAGCCTCTTCTAGAATCTTCCATCCCTGCTCCATCCAATGGTTTCTCCTCCTTAGTAATAACTAATGGTGGTGACTTGGCCTTTTCTGAGGCATAGGTCATGTGTCTTGTCCCGATTGGGAGCAACATGAGGAGAAGGATGGTGGCTTGTATCCCGGGCCCAGGGAAGGCCTACATCATGAAGACTTAGAAAGGAGATGTCAATAAACTCTTTCTGAATGGGCTCCTCTTTTCTGCCATTTCCCCTATTTAAGTCTGAGAGCTGTCTCCCTACTGTATTCACTTAGGTACTCTCTTTTAAGGAAAAGGCAAATTTCACCCAAGTTTCCCCCAGCTGAGCACCATGAGGTGCTACGAAGACAAGGCACGGAGTTTCGAGGGCAGCTTTAGGAGAATGCCCGGGCTCCTGGGGGGCACTGAGGTGGAGCAAGCCCCAGGCTCTGGTGCCAGCTCAGACACTGGCATCGGTTTGGCGATTGCACCTGTCCTTCCTCCATTTCATCATCTGTAAAATTGTCAAGTGAAAACTGGATACTGCTTGAGCAGAGGAGTCCCTGAAATCCTCCTCAGCTCCCAAATCTAAGGATTGTGTTTTCCTCAGGGCAATGAAAATCTCCAAGCTCACCTCCCAGGAGAAGCAGCCTTGTGAACCCCAACCGGCCCCCCTTCAACAGCAGCCTCTCAAGAGGCCCTCTTATGCCTGTCCCTTACTTAAGCAGCCCAGCAACCCTGGAGGACAGGCATTATCATCTCCATTTGGCAGATAGGAAAATGAGACTCAAAGAGGAGAAGCGACTTGCCCAAGCAGCGACAACGTGTCACGGGACTCCAGAGGTGTCATATCAGTGTGTGTGAGATGCTCCCTAGGACCATAATATAGCCATGATTCTCAGATTTCGATGTTTGACTCACTGGAGATCTTGTTAAAAACAGATTTTGATTCAGTCGCCCTGGGGTAGGGCCCAGGATTCTGTATTTCTAACAAGCTCCTCTATGATGTGGATGCTGATGATCTCTGGACCCCACTTTGCTTTTCAGGGAGTGTACAACCTGTGCAGCTGTATACAGCAGCCCTGCCAAGCACACAGCTCAAATGTAGCAGAAGTGAGGTCTGATGTCAGGTCTTTGAACTCAAAGTCCAGTGCCCTGGATACTGAACCAAGACTTCACGAAAACCACTTCCTCTCTGGGAATGTGGGTGTCTGGGAATCTAGAAGAAGCTGGAAAAGGAGAAACTGAGGTCTGTCCTGCTGGCCTCAGCAGAGGTCCTTTGGAGCACACATAAGTGGACGTCTGCAGAGGTTTGAGGCCCTGAGGGAACCAGGGGAAGCCAGGGGACCGCACACCTAGCCTAGTGGCAACCTGGGGCTGGAGAAATGAGGCAAGGCAGCTGGGCTCCTGGCCTGCAGCTCCCGGGGTGGCTAATGAGCAGGGCGTTCTTCCCTGCAGGTGCTGGGAAGAGGGATGAGGCTGGCAGAGAGAGAGAGAGTTGAAGCTGCAGCCTGGGAGGCCTTAATTCCCGGATCCTCCTGCCACAGCTGAGCTGGCTCTGGGCCCGTTTCTATTTGCTTGGAACAGTCTGACATTTTGCAAGGAACTCTTTGCACACGGGTGCGCCTTCTGGCCTCTCCAGGGTAATTGCCCAAGAGGCACAGGTGCTCCTTGCTGGGGCCAGTTGGGGAAATCAGCATGACATAGTGTACTGTGGACGCTTTGTACACTATAGAGTGTTGTCCAAATGCCAGGGTCGTGGGGCGGAAGGTGGGTGGGCAGTGAAGTGCAGCTCTGGAAGGACACTAGAGGGGCAAGAAAGGCTTTTGTGGGAGAGTCTGGAAGGTCTTGGGGCAGCAGGGAACTGGGCATTACAAACTAACAGAAGGGGAAGGGAAAGTGGCAACCTTGCAGGGGGGGACCTGGACTTACACACCAGGCCCTGCCACTTGTCAGCTGCAGATAAATTTCTGTAGTCCCCCAAGTCTCCCGTGTCTCCTGTAAGAGGCAATGAAGCAACAGGGGCCAGGACATCTCTGCTGGGTGCTGTGGGCTTGAAGTGTACTGGGGGCCCAACACGGTGTATGTGAGTTGACTCTCTGAGGCTTGCAGACAGCTGAGCCCTGCCTGGTCCTGGAGGCCGGGACTGGCCCTCACCAGCTGCCTTCCTCTCCCGGGGCCTGGTTTCTCAGGTGAACAGTGAAGAGGGGTGCCCTCCCGTCCTGGCTGTGCTCCAGACGGCTGCAGGGACTGGCCAGCAAAGCCCAAGTAGGATGTCCACTCCGAGAGTCCACCCTCATTGACAAGGCTGAAGCAGGAAGAACCTTCCAGGGCCAAGGTGAAGTGCTACTGGGGAGAAGGTTTCTGGAGCCAGTGACTGCCCAGAAGTAACTTCCCCTGGACATCTCCTGCGGTCCACGGGCTGTCAGGGTGGCTCAGTCACCAGATGCCCAGTTAGATGGAGCAATGGACGCCCAAGGTCATGTCTGGGCAGTATGGTAAACCCAGGGGGCTCCATCCCAGGGCTGTGCTTCACCCCTTCTGTTCCCACGTCCCACATCTCCCTCTCTTTTCCTTTTCCTTTCTTTCTCCCCACCCCCCCACCCAGTGCGGTGCTGGGGAATCACACCCAGGGTCTCCCATGCGTGCCAGGCAAGCTCTCTACCACTGAGCTAAATCCTCAGTCCACCACTCTCTTTTTGAGCAGATCATATAGTTGCTATTTCCAAATACAATATTCCAGGGCAGCCTCTCAGGAGCTAGGAGCAGGATCTTGTCATTAAAGTCTGCAGGATCAGGTAAACCTCCTTAGTTTCTCCCATGTGGGGTCCTGTCCCCAACCTAGCATTGATAGAGTTAGAAAAAAATTAATAATATATTAATACAAGACACCAAGTTAAATTTGAATTTCCAATAAACAAGCAAATAATATTTTAGTATAAGTACATACTACACAATTTTTACACATGCTATGCTGAAGTCATTTGTAGGCCTAGCACAGTGGTGCATGCCTGGAATCCTGGCTATAGGAGGCTGAGGCAGGAGGATCAAAAGTTTGAAGCCAGTTTCAGTAACTTAGCGAGGCCCTAAACAATTTAGCAAGATCCTGTCTCAAAATAAAGTAAAAGGGCTGAGGGTGAAGCTCAGTGGAAAAGCACCCCGGATTCAATCCCTGTCACCATGTAAACAAATATATAAAAAGTTACTTGTTGCTCACCTGAGCTGTGACTTCACTGTGTTTTATCTGGCAACCTTCCCCACTCCCCACCGGCTCCGACCTAACTCCTCTTTGGGAAGAGCTGGAGAAGAGCAGAGAGGGCCACCTTCCCACCTTTGGGTGGTGGAGTCTTTAATGAGCAGCCCCTGATGACTCTGCCTCCACTCTGGCCTCCTCGCAGCTGATGCTGGCTGGTGGTGGAGGCTGAGCCGTGGCCTCCCCTGACTCCCCCCGCAGCAGCCCATTCTGTGTTCAGTGGCCGCAGCATTGCAGCTTTCTGATCTCTGCAGGGCCCGGTGCTGGGAGCATTCGCTGCTCTCCAGGTCTGTGCTATTCATTACTGATACTCAGCCACTTTGCCTTTGTTGGCAAGCGTCTAAAGCATAGTTTATTCTTCCCTAGCTCCAAGTGGTGGTGCAGGAAAGGAAGCCACAGATTCCAGAAGAAAGGGCTCCCACCGGCCCGTCAGGTTTTCACACTTGTGGGGTGGGGGCAATCCCACTTCTGCCCCCAGCACTGCAGAGGAGAGCGAGGCCAGCAAGGCCGGTGAAGGCTAATTGTAAGTATTCCCTGGAGGGGATGCAGGCTGCCCAGCTGTTTGGTTCAACTTTATCTCTGGGTATACCTGGGAGGGTTTCTGGATGAGGTTAACGCTTGCGTCATGAACTCAGTAAACCAGGCGGCTCTGCTCAGGGTGGGTGGGCCTGGTCCAACCAGTTGAGGGCCTGAACAGGCTCCAGGATCAAGCAGGAGAACACTGTCTCTCCAGCTAACTGTCCTACACCTGGGATAATGGTCTCTTTTCCTCAGACTCAGGCTGACACTTATACCATCAGCTCTCTTGCTCTGGACTTTTTGACCTTTTAAATCTGTGAGCCAATTCTTTATAATAAATATCTCTGTGCATTTATGATCTCCTACTGCTCCTGTTTCCTGGAGAACCCTGGCGAATACAAGCCCCTTCCATTCTCCTCCCCACCTGCTTTCCACTGTAAGAGACCCACATGGGCACACCCCCCCCCCCCAGCACCTTCCAGAAGCCAGAGCTCTCTCACATGCCTCCTCCGACTGTGCCTGGTCCCAGGGCTGGCTTCCCCTCTAGCAGACTGAGTCACTTATGAGGAAGCTAAAGGGACAAGTCAGCAAAAGTAAAGGAAAGTGGAAGGCCGGGCTTGATGGCACACGCCTGTGATCCCAGTGGCTTGGCTCAGGAGGCTGAGACAGGAGGATGGCGAGTTCAAAGCCAGTCTTAGCAATGGTGTGGCCCTAAGCAACTCAGAGAGACCCTTCTCTAAATAAAATACAAAATGGGGCTGGGGACATGGCTCAGTGGTTGAGTGCCCCTGAGTTCAATCCCTGGTACCAAAAAAGAAAACAAAAGGGGTGGGGGAGGTAGGACAAGGAAGCAAAAATAAAGAAGCCAAGCAAGGCTGTGGCATCCAACAAACTCACACATGGGGTGGCTTTGGCCTAATACACCAGGAGCCCAGGGACAATTAACAGTTGTCCCAGTCAGGGGCAAGAGGACTGGGGTACTTACACCTCCTTACTCCCTACCATAGGGGATAAATGTCCAGGCACTTCCTGTTCTGGGGGTACAGACAGTGGATCTGGCAGCCGGGCCGCCCAACAGAGAGGGGCAGGTACCAGGGAAGGGCTACCAGGAGTGAAGGGGTGAGGGTGGGGGAAAGGCCTGGGGAAATAAAGAAGGGACACAGGGGGGCATGCTGGGTGTAGGTCAGGAGGCTTTGCCTTTGGGTGGCCCACCCCAAGCGCACCTCTGAGTCTGTTTCCCTCCCCAGAAAGGGTGGCGCACACGTCTGTAATCCCAGCAGCTCTAGAAGCTGAGGCAGGAGTTCAAAGCCAGCCTCAGCAACTTAGTGAGGCCCTAAGCAACTCAGGGAGACCCTGCCTGTAAATAAAATATTAAAAATATATAAAGGCCTGGGGATGTGGCTCGGTGGCTAAGCACCCTTGGGTTCCATCTCTGGTACCAAAAAAAAAGGTTCCCTAGGAAAGTGAGTAATGCACAGAGCTCCTGCCCCGCCCTGCCAGTCCCCAGTCCCAAGCTATTTTTGTCTTACTCTAGTAACAATCAGCCATTGTAAACACTTCCTGACTAATCCCCCCAGTGAGGCCAGGAGGGAGGGGCAGCTCCCAGAACTGAGAGGCCAGTGGGGTTCTGTTACTCAGCACCGTAGAAAGCTAGGCTATCGTGCTCGGCAGGCAGCAGGTACCCCTGTCACCCGCTGCACACCAGATCTCCCGTGAGGCCCTTGCCTGCCTGACTTCATTTCCCCTCCTGCCCAGCCCTGTGCCCTGTGTCCCCAGGAAACGGCTACTGTGAGCCCATGTATTCAGAAACCTCAGGCCCAGAAGTCTAAGTGGCTGATCCAGTGTGGGTGGCTGGTGGTGTCCTATTTCAAGCGAGGCCTAGCCAAACCCCACCACTGGGGGTCTTTCTGCACCTCTGAGACCTTGTACCCAGGAGTCCCCACTGGATTCCAAAAGAGGTGGTGACACTGAGACAGGACTGGATGAGCCAGGAAGAAAGGCCCCCCGCCCTGGGGGCCCAAGAGACCAGGCTCAGCCATTTGTCCCAAATGCAAATCAAAGAGAAGAGCAGGGCAAAGGGTGGGAGAGGAGCTTGAATCAGCTGGGTCACAGCAGGAGGAGCAGATGTTGGGGTACAGTGTTAAGGAGCTGTCTTCAAGTGACTGATGGAAACTTTGAGTTAAAAAAAAAAAAAAACAAAGGCAAGGGTTGGGGCTTTTGTGGCGGGGGCTTTGCATGCTAGCAGTGTGGGTGATCCTGGTCTGGTTGGTCATTATCTCAGGACTGTGAAGCTCCAGGAGGGTCATCATCGCTTGAGGGCCAATTCGGCTCCCAACGTGAGCAGATTGCTATAGCAGGGCAGGCCCGGTTCTGTCCTGGTGATGGGGGGGGGGATATCTCATCATGGGTGGTCCCTTCTGTGAGGCTTGCCCATTGCTTGGGGGTAGTCTTGGTTCCTTGTCATAAAGATGCTATCAACCAAGCCTGTTCCTGGAATCCAAGGTAACCGCAAAACAAAGTGGCTCAGAAGGAAAAAACTTAAAATGCAAACGGAGTCAGAGAGGAATGAGATGGCTAGGTCCGTGCCTGGATCTTTCTTCCACTGGTCAGGCTGAGTAAGTGTTCTGGCACCAGCCATGCAGGGCACACCCGCAGGAGAAGCTCCGGAGAAACTTCTGCGATCAGAGTCATAATGGAAAAACACAGAAGCTTGCGGGACTTCCTCCCTTGGTCTGGGTTTAGGACTGGCTCTATATTTGGATTTGCACGTGGCACATGAAGGGTACCTTCTTCTTGTCCAGGCTGAGGACCACTAAAGTAAGGTCTTCATTGTCCCTGCCCAGCCCTGGCTCACAGGGGGACCTCAGGGAGTAGCTGCTGCCTGGCTCTTGTCAGTGAAGACACACTTGGAACCTCCTATCTGCAGGATCTGCAGGGCCCTGGGCAAGATGAGAGGGTGCTGCCCTTTCACCTTCCTCCCTGCTCCTGGACATGATCACGAGTACAGATGCACTTGGTAAAGTGCACAGGGCTGTGCTTGTCGGCTTGATGAAGTTGAGATCCTTGTCAGGACAACCGGGAGCCGAGGAACGGCAATGGTGCTCAGTGGTCCCCTTCACTTCTGAGCGTGACCGTCGTTAGTTCCAGCTTCCCAGGGTAGGAATCACCCTGAGGGTCCCCAGCACCCAACCCAGGCACACATGGCAGCCACTCAGAAAATGTTGGTTAACCCATTTAACCCATTGTGAACTGGATTGACCTCAGTCACCACAGAGCCACAGGGCCTGTGGCTTGGGCTGTTGTTTTTTTTTTTTTGGTCACTAGGAATTGAACCTAGCACTTTACCACTGATGACATCCACGGCCTTTTTTATTTTTTATTTTTGAGACAGGGTTGTTTTTTTTTTTTTTTTTCAGAGTGGAAAATAGAAGTTTATTAAAGGACAGCAGAAAAGACTTCTCCCAGAGGAAGAAGGAGTCCCAAGAGGTGGAATCCGAGGAAGCTAGGTTGTCTCCCCATTTTATAGCTGAGGTCTTCATTTAGCTTTCCCCAAGACAGGGTTTTACTCTGTTGCTGAGGCTGACCTCAAATTTAAGATCCTCCTGCCTCAGACTCCCAAGTCACTGGGGATTACAGGCATGGGCCACCACGCCCCGTTGACCTCATGTTCTTTCTAAGAGAGGTGTTGGTGTGGGGTCCCTGACTGGCTTCCATTGGCTTCTTCTCATCTTGTTGAGTACACGTCTCACACCTGCCTCTCCCCCTTCTGGCCTGAAGCCCCAGGAACTCTCTTCTCACAAAGGCAATGGCTTCTCCCCAGGGTTCTCTCTGGTGGGATGCAATTTCCCCGGCTCCCCTTCCTGTCAGACACCCACCACCTCTCCATGGTCCACACAGCGAAAGAACATGGTGCCTCCTTCACCTCCCAACTGGGGAACTCAAGTAAACAATTCCCCTCCGTTAGCCTCAGTTTCCCTTTCTATAAACTAGGAGGATGGATTGTTGGGATTATTAGAACATAATTCACACTAGCAGCCTCATAAATAAAGTTTATTATCTCTTTGCCTTAAACAATCTCATCCCTCCCTTCTTTTCTTCTATTTGTCCTATTAATGCTGATGAGGCTTGATTTATTTCGGAGAGAGGTAGAAAGATTGCCCTTCAGAGCTCTAGAAGGGTTGGGCACTTTGGCGCATGCCTATAACCCAGCAACCCTGGAGACTGAGGCAGGAGGATTATAAGTTGGAGGCCAGTCTGAGCAACTTAGTGAGATCCTGTCTCAAAATAAAAAATAAAAAGGGTTGGGATGTGGCTTAGTGGTAGAGTATCCCTAGGTTCAATCCCCAGTAACAACAACAACAAAAAAGTTCTAGAAGGGGAAAGAAAAAAGTAAGCAGAATTACTTGCTCCAAGGAGAGAGGACAGTCCTCAGCCCAGCTCTGAAGTCTCCCTGAGGAGTGGAAGCCTGAGTCTCTGGGTGAGGATGGTGGATGGAATGAGGAGCTGTCAGAGTTAGCTAGGAAAGCTGAGCTTTAGGAGCTCCTCCCAAGTCCTGTTGCCTAATTTTGTACTCATGATTTTGTTTTAAAGAATGTGTCAGTCAATTTCCTGCCGTTGTGATAAATCAACTTAGAGGAGAGAATTTTTATTTTGGCTCATGGTTTTGGGGGTTCAGTCCGCGACCACCTAGACCAGTGGTGTTTTACTTTCTGGGAAGACAGTCCATAATGGCAGAAGCATATGGTGGAGGAAAACTGCTCATCTCATGATGGCTGGAAGCAAGGAAAGAGATAAAGGAGCCAGGGACAAAATATACCCTTGGAGGGCACACTCCCAGTAACCTATTTCCCCAACTAGCCCCCACTTCTGCAAGTTTCGCCATCTCCCAAAGAGCCTGTGAAGCTCTAACTCCAGGGATGGGTTACTCCATTGCCAGGGCCCTCCTGAGCCCATCACCCCTCAAAGTGCCCTCTGGACACAGCTGCCTTGGGGACCAAGCCTTTAGCACATGAGCATTCAGAGGACATTTCAGATTCAAACCATAGTAAAAACTACACAAAGTTCCTGAGCTTTGGGCCTCTCAAACCCAAAAGCAGCCCAGAAGCCTGCTGGAAAGCCTGCCTGCCTGTCAGGAAGATTTCTCCAAGGATTCTCCATCATCCTCACCTTCTCTGTCCATCACAGTGGTCAGCCTCAGACAAGCCAAGGCATCTCTCAGTGTCCTGGGCACCTGCCTTCTGCTGTGGGCACAGCTGTGTAACCATAGATGACCTATGAGTTCACTGAGGGTCAAGGTCCTTCCAAATGCCCTCCCCACCAAAGACCCTGCTCATGGCAGGCCTCGGTGACGCTCATGCCCCTGAGCCGGGAGGGAGACTGGGCTGAGTCGGCCTGGCTACCCAGAAATGATCAAAACCTAAGCCAGGGCCTCTTGGGTACAGAGAGGCTCCTCTCCCTCCCAGGTGTCCTTGGTGGTAGAGAGGGGGCTGGACATCACAGTAGCCAGAAAACCCTTTCATAATCCAGTGGCCGGGATAAAAGGGAAACCTCAAAAACTATTTGGACTTATAAAGTATAGCTTAAATGCACTGGGAGCCAGGAGGCTGTACTTTGCTAAGAGCATCTGCATCAATTATGAATCTCCTCCAATTTGCAGCCTGACTTCCTAGGGTAGGCCCATCTGGGTCCCACTAGCAAGCTGAGAGAGACTGAGGCCCCAGCATCTTGTAAGATCCTACCAGGTCCACAGTCGCTGGACAGGGTTCAAATGCTGGATGGATCCAGGGCAGCATGGCCACTTCCTGCCACTCCCAGTAGCTCCAGCAGTAGCTCCTCCTTGGAGGTGCAGAGCCTGCGTGGGCCAGCTCCTGGTGGCCTGGTGGGCGTCCCTGGGCAATAGACAAATTGTGGAAGCAACTCAAGTGTCCCCATCAAGGATGGATGAACGGATAAGCAAAATATGGTATAGACATACAATACAATGCCAGGTGCCCTGAAAAGGAAAGAAATTCTAACTCATGCTACAACATGGATGAACTTATGCAAAGTGAAATAAGATGGTTGAAAGGGGACAAGCACTGTGTGATCCCACTTATATGACAAACCTAGAGTAGTCAGATTCACAGACATAGAAAATAGTGTGAGGCTCACCAGGACCTGGGGAGAGGGGAGAGAGAACCATTGTTGAACGGACACAGAGTTGTCAAGTTTTCAAGATGAAGCGTTCTGGAGATGAATGGTAGTGGTGTCTACACTACAATGTCAATGTCCTTAACGCCACTGAACTAGACGCTAACATGATTAAGATGGTAAATTTTATGTTATGTGTATTTTATGACTTTAAAAACTAAAAATTTAAAACTAAGAAAAAGACACAAGAGCCAATCTGAATGGGGCTCCCAGTGATCAAATCTGGGACCATTTGAGCATCAAAATAAATAATGATTTATGAGTCAATATCCTTCCAAGTAAGTGAATAAACAGATAGAAGGAAAAGCTCTTACTTAGAGAACAACGTGAACTAATAAATGTGAACAGAATAATGGAATTAGAAAAATCAGATTTTTGCAATTGTCATAGAAATATCTGATTCAGGCAAAAATCATTAATGGCTGCTCAGGCTTGTTAGGTGTGAGCGGGATAAGGTACAGGATCCTGAGACACAGCCTCAAACTCTCTCCTTACAAGATATTTATTAATTACTTATAAATTAAAGAGTACAATATGCTCAATTATCAGCAATAGTGAAACCTGGTACACCCCATCTAAACAGAAGGATAAGAGTGAGTATCACCGGTGGTGGGGAAAATTCACACGTATAACCTGATAGGATGCAATGAGGACCCAGAGTCACTCCCTTACGCTCCTGCCCCAGCGTGTAGGATCAGATAAACCCACATGGAGGGGAATTCTACAGAATAATCAGCCTGTAAGCTTTACAAGGGTCAAGGCTTGAAAGTAAATATCCATGGATCCTCCTGGACTACAGGCAGCTGAAAAGACTCGACGGCTAACTGAACAGGTGATCAGGAACTGGATCTTTTCTTCTCTTTCTCTTTTTCTCCCCTCTTCCTCCTCTCTCTCTCTCTCTCTCTCTCTCTCTCTCTCTCTCTCTCTCTCTCTTGCTTGTGGTACTGGGGATTGAACCCAGGAGTGTTCTAACACTGAGCTACATCTCCAGCCCTTGATTTTTCATTCTGAGACAAGGTCTTGCTAAATTGCTGAGGCTGACCTTGAATTTGCCATCCTCCTGCCTCAGCCTCCAGAGTCACTGGGATTACAGGCATGCAGCACCATGCCTGACTTTCTGACCCTTCCGATATAAAGGACATTATGGTGAAACTGGAATGGTGTGTGTGGATTAGATAGATGTTCGGAACATAGTGTCCTGATTTCATTGGTTGTAATGTGTGGTTTTGTGGGATAGTGTCGCTGCTTTTTTTACCCTCAAGTGGTTCAGATAAAAACAACTCCCTCTCTCTGGCATGGTGGCACACACCTGAAGCCCAGTCACTCAGGAGGCTAAGGCAGGAGGATCACAAGTTAGAGGCCAGCCTGGGCAACTCAGTGAGACCCTGTCTCAAAACAAAAAATAAAAAGGGTTGGGGAGGTAGCTTAGTGGTAGAGCACTTACCTAGAAGGTGTGAAATCCTGGGCTCAATCTTTGGTGCCATAAAAAAAAATAATAAAAATAACTCTGTCTCCTTCTATCAATACCTCTCTCCTGTGACCCACTCCTGGGGACATATCCAACAGGAATAAGTGCCAATGTCCACCAAAAGTCATGGAGAAGAATACTTATAGCAACTTTACTTGTGGTGGTCTCCTGTATCAGTCTGCTCAGGGACCTCCACAGAATGCCACAGATGGTGGCTTAGACAGCAGACTTCACGTTCTCACAGCTCTGGAGGCCAGAAGTCGAAGGTCAAGGTGGTGGCCAGATTGGTTTCTCATGAGGCCTCTTTTCCTTCTGGGACATGGCTAGCTTCTCACATGTCCTTGCATGTCCCTACTCTGTCTGCTCACACTCTTGTGCCTTTTCCTCTTCTTATAAGGGCACCAGAGCTACTGGGATAGGGCCCACTCCCAGGACCTATTTCACCTTCACTGCCCCCTTGAAGGCCCTGTCTTCAAACACAGTCAGGTGGGGGTTAAAGCTTCCTTCTAGCCGGGCGCGGTGGTGCACACCTGGAATCCCAGCGCTCGGGAGGCTGAGGCAGGAGGACCGCAGTTCAAAGCCAGCCCCAGCAACTTACTGAGGCCCTAAGTAACTCAGTCCCTGTCTCTAAAAATAAAATACAAAAAAAGGGCTGGGGATGTGGCTCAGTGTTTAAGTGCTCCTGGGTTCAATCCTCAGTACAAAAAAAAAAAAAAAAAAAAAAAACTAAATTCTACAAATTATGAGGGGACACAATTCAGTCCATAATACTACTCAAATGCCCACCAACAGTAGGCAGCAATGAGACTGAACAAATCACTAATATATGCAACCCTGTGGATTAATTTTAAAGACGTAATCTCAAGTGAAAAAAAAAATTGAACACAAAAGAACATACACTGTGTGGTTTCATTTATAGGTGGGTCAGGAAAAGGACAAACGTGTAGTAAAACTTATGGTGCAGTGGATTTAAGGAATAAAGGCTGGGCATGGCCAGAAGGAAAAATAAAGCAGACCCAAAGGTCTGGTGGGTTCTCCGTCTCAGTCTGAGTAGTGGTGACAGGGAGGTTGACGTTTGTGAAATCCATCAAGCCTCACCCGGGAGATGGGCCAGCCTGCTGTGTAAAAGTCCCAGCACCTGTTTACAAAAGCCAAGAGGCGTGGAAGGCAGAGCTGAATGAACTGATAAAAGGTCAGAGTGCAGGGGCTGGAGAGAGGATCAGGGGAGGTGAGGAGGCTGGGGAGGGAGACTGACCTGGTCCCAGGGCCTTGTAAGGAGTTTTGATTTTTTTTCCTTGTAAGGAATTTGGATTTTTCCTCCGCTAAAAATGGAAAGTCATCGAAGAGGTCAAAGCAGGAAGTGACATAATCACATTGCATTTTACAGAGGGTTCCACAAGTCGGAGGGGCAGGGATGGAGGCAGACAGACCAGGAATGAGGCTGTGGTGTGCTAGCCTGCGATTACGTGGCTCGGCCCAGCGTGGTGGTGGTGGTGGTGGTGGTGGTGGTGGTGGTGGTGGTGGAGTGCAGTGGGCAGATGTGCAGAATCCATAGGCTGGTGGTGAATCGTAGGTCCGGGAGGCAGGAGTCCCAGAGACCCCAGGTCTTGCCTTGGATGATCCGGGCACTGGGATGAATTCTCTGGGACTGGGATCCTGGGCGGGGAGGAGTTTGGGGGACAGCAGAGGAGGGAGTAGGAAGAAAACGCTTGGAGAAAGCAAAGAGAACTGGCTGGAATGCCTGTAACTAGGGGCCAGGAAGGCACCCCAAAGAGGGGGTGACCAGTGAGTACGAGAGTCAGGGTGACCAGTGAGTACCGTGTCCGAATGCAACCAGGCAGCTGCTCACCAAAGCTGGGTTAGAAAGAAGGACCAGCAGTCCAGGCCTCCCAAGTGCTCAACAGAAGGTGGAAATGGAGATGTTGACCTGGAATCTGTTAATTTAAAAAAAAATTGTTAAATTGAAGTATATATACAAAAGAAGGCATGTGCCGGGCATGGTGGTGCATGCCTGTAATCTCAGCAGCTTGGGAGGCTGAAGCAAGAGGACCAAGAGTTCAAAGCCAGCCTCAGTAACTTAGTGAGCACTTAGCAACTGAGGGAGACCCTGTCTCTAAATAAAACACAAACAAAGGCTGGGGTGTGGCTCAGTGGTTAAGTGCCCCTGGATTCAATCCCTTGTTTAAAAAAAAAAAGGGCATACATTCTAAGTGAACAGCTTCCAAAATGGTCAGGAAGTGAACTCCCTCCTGACTTACTCTGGAAATCTGCTGATTTCCAGAATTCTGTAACTGCCGCAGGCCAGGCAGAATGGGTCTGCATTTCCTAGGGCCACCGTTGGAGAAACCTGGGGCAGAGTTTGGAGAAGAAACTTGGCTCGCTTTGGGATCAGGGTTGTGGGTGAGGCAGGAAGAGCTGGTGAGGAGAGGGCAGTGGTGGAGCTCTGAGGAACACCAGCTCTGGGTAACAGGTGTCAGGGGGCAGAGGTGCTTACAGAGGTCCTGCGAGAATTTGTTAGCAGCCTTCGTGAAGTCCTAGAGTGTTTTTGTTTGTTTGTTTTTTCAACGCTGGGGATCAAACCCAGGGCCTTGCACAGGCTAGACAAGTGCCCTACCACTCAGCACATCCCCAGCCATTTTTGTTTTATTTTGAGCTGAGTTCTCACGGATTTTCCCAGACTGGCCTTGAACTTGAGATCCTCCTGCCTCAGTCTCCCAAGCTGAGGGGATTGCAGGTGTGTACCACCATGCCTGGCTTCTGGGGTACTTTGAAAAGTACCTGCAATCCTGCAGCTTCTGTCTGGAAACTCCAGAAGGGACCCACAGGGACAGTTCCGCGGGGGAGGCATTGGGAGCCTTAGGGTCACAGGAGAAGGGCCGAGAAGAGTGCTGGGCCCCCACTAGGCCGTCCTGTCCTGGAGACACTTCACACACACAGCCTGGGGCCACAGGAAAGGTGCAGGCGTGCTGTTCAGACTCACTCGCCGTTTGAACGAATCAGTCTGCACAGACCTTAGTCTCTTCCCCTACAAAATGAAAATGATACCTCCCTCACAGAGTCGTCATAAACAGAAAACAAATCAGTGCACATAGAACACTTAGTGTGGTGTCGGACACAGCAGATGCTAAACACTACCCGCTTCTGGCCCCTCCCAAAGCCTGCCCCAATACCCATCTAGCCCCTCGCCTTGGAGTTTCAGGTCTCTGTGAGGATCTAGAACCATCAAGGTTTGAGCTGCACACAGAGTTCTCACCTTGGGAAGGTCTCTTGGATGGGAATAGTCTTTGGATCCCTAAGGAAGGGAGTTCAAATGGTGAAAGCCAGGTGGGGAGACTCGGCCTTCCCAGGTGAGCATCTGGAATCAGTCTGGATAATCGTGCTCTTGTACCCACCCTCTCATGAGCCCCAGGGGCCAACACCCAGGATGAAACCCCCATCAGTCACTTCCAGGCCCTCGGTGATCTAGTCCCATCCACCTTCATCCATTCATTCCAGGAGCAGGGCAGGGCTGCCCATCTCCCTGTCTACACCCGGGCTGCTACCTGGGGCAGGGGGGCGTCTTCCCTACTCTCCACTGTCCTACATCACCCCCCAGCACTTCTCATTAGGCCCACCTGTTCCTCTTCCAGAACACACTTCATACTCACTTTTGCCTGTATCTTACCTTCCACGTGGGGGCTGGGCACCTGGGTCATCCCGAGGACATCCACTCTGCAGTCCCTCACTGCAGAGTATCCAGGCACCTGTCGGTGACACCAGGGTTGCTTTCAATTTGGGGTTATTCAGAATGAGGTGGCTTGTGGTTGACAAGTCCGAGTGGTCCTGTTCTCGTGCCCCTACCTGCCTTCTCTAGAGACACCAGCTCTGTCCTTGGCCTCCGTGCACACACACATGGGTGGACACAGAGCCATGAGCTTTTGTGGGTGCCAGCAAAGCGTCCTGACTCTGGTTCCACCACTAACTGCCTCTTCTTCTGAGGGGACCCTGGCTCCCACTGCTCTGACATTTTTTTGGAGGGAAATTTCCCCCCATCTTTCTTCTGGCCAGGAGGGGCCCTGGTAGGCCTCTGGAAATCAAGTGAAGGGAATGCAGAGAAATGCCCTCCACCCCTGTTCTATCATATCCTGAGTGGTGTCCTCTGTCTCTCGTTCCCTCAGTGTCCTCCTTAGCAGTCATAGTGTCCTCCCTGGGATCAGTGACATCAAATCAACATGGGAACCTGGCAGCCCAGACCTGCCTGTCCCAGCCAGCAGTTTATCTGGGAGGGGGCAGGGAGGACCACGAAGTCTCCATACCTCTGGATCTCAGGGGTTCCTGAAGCTTCAGGGTGGGGTAGCTGGGGACATGTGTGCGGGCTGAGTGAGCTGGTGGCTCACTCTGTGCAGTGAGGGGGGGTATGGGTCCTTGAGGGAGCGGGCCTCCCTGGATGAGTGGAATAAGCCAATTGTCGCCCCAACCTCCTTCCCCGGAGGAGGGATTCTGTGGGCTTTGTGTAAAGGGATTAAGGCTTTAGCCTGCTCAGCGGAGAGAAGGGCTCTCCACGAGAGTCCTGTGGCAGTATGGTCTTGTGTCCGTGTGTCCGTGTGTCCATGTGTCCATGTGGGCTGCTGTAGGCCTTGATTCCTGGGCCTGTGCCCTTGGAGCCAAGGGGTGCTGCAGGCTGTGGGGAGGGGTGGTGGGCAGGAGGAGATGCCAGGGAGTCATCAGCCCCAGCCGCAGTGGTGGTGGGTGGGGGGAGATCCCACAGCCCACGGAAGGTCAGTCCACGCCTAGGCTCAGACAGGTGTGTGATCTCAGAGAAGGCGCATCTTGCAACCACACAGAAGTCAACAGCAAAGAGGAGGCTAGGCCCTGCTCCTGGTCCTGGAGTTTTCCAAGGGAACCTGGCAAGTGGCAGGGGTCCATCCTGTCCACATGCTTCGGTGTCTTTTTCTTCTGTCTCTGAACCCCAAAGGGTCCTGCTGAGGGGGAGCCTGAGGTGAAACCCTTCCCAGGAGCCTTTTTAGAGGGGAACATGTGTCACTGATGGCCACAGAGGATCTTTTGCTACAGGAGAAGAAGTGGGATGATTTTACAGTCCTTCGGGGGAGCGGCCTGGATTGAGGGATGGGGTGGCCTGGATCTGTCTGAGGTATGATTGACCCTTGACCATTCTTGGGGACATGTGTCCAAGCTCTGTACCCAGAGAGAGCAAGGGTAGAAGGCATGGGTGCCATGGAGCCCAGCCGTGGGGATTCGAGTTGTGGGGGGGGAACATGGTACCATGGGAGAGAGGCCTTCACTCCTCTTCTCAGAGTACAGCATGTGGGTGCAGATGACAAGGAACCCACTTCAGGGAGAGTAGAAATAAGGACCTGCCAGGCGCGGTGGCGCACCCCTGTTATCCCGGTGGCTTGGGAGGCAGAGGCAGGAGGATTGCGAGTTCAAAGCCAGCCTCAGCAAAAGTGAGGCCCTAAGCAACTCAGTGAGACCCTGTCTCTAAATAAAACACAAAATAGGGCTGGGGATGTGGCTCAGTGGTTGAAGTGCCCCTGAGTCAAATCCCTGGTACCCTCCCACCCCTCAAAAAAGAAAAAGAAACCTGCATCTTTGGGCAGAGGACATCATAAAGAGGGCAGAGGAAGAGAGGAACCTGTTCTGCAGGTCTGCGTGTCCCTGGTCCCTCACCACACTTGCTTCCTCTCCACCTGCCAGAAGGCTGCTGCTTGGGTCCTGGGGAAAGCATGGGGTGGGGGGGGGAGAAGAGGGCCAGGAAGGACTGGCCCATGCCATGGTGCCCCACGCCATGGTGCCCCACTGCAGCCTGGCCTGCACTTGTTGCGGCTGCCTGGGCCTTATCAAGGTCCTGGGCTCAGAACCCAAAGCCATTTGGCCTTGCTGTCCAGCTCTGGCTTGGAGAAGCCTCCCTCCCCTCAGCTGTTAGACAGTATGTGGAGGGGGAGGGGAGGCCAGGACTAAAGCCCCCCCCCCCCCCCCAGGGTCCTTCCTGTTAGATAGACCTGGTCTCCCTTCCCAGCTCTTGTCACTGAGCCTGCTTGCTGCTTTGGGCATGTTCTAGGGTCAGACTCTCAGCACTTGGAAAGGACCTTAGAAAGCAGCTGATGCCCTGTGGGCATGTCAAGGTGGGAACCCTGAGGCCCAGGAGATAGGGCAAACCTGTGGGCAAGATGGCCCCATCTCCTGGTGCCCAGGCAGCCATCCCCCGCCTCCTGGCTCTTCTTAGCAGGAAGCAGAGCATTTTCTCAGATCTGAGCAGCAGTGCGTGCAGGGAGCGCTGGCTGGTCCCTTGGGCCTCGGCCCGTCCAGACAGGCTCGGCAGGAATCTGCTCTGGTCAGAGCTGCCTTCCCCAGGGCTGCCCGAGGCTGGGCCCAGGGCCTCGAGGTCCTGGGGACATGTTTACTTTCTGCCTGGCTTCTACATGCATTGTGGTTTCCCCTTGGAGGGCTGCAGTGGGAACAGCAGGGGCTGTTCTGGGGGCTGGGCCATCCTGTGGGAAAGTCTGGGCTGTGCGGCAGGAAGTTTGGAATTCAGCAGCCCAGGTCCTGGGATTCCCACGCTGAGGGCCACGGCTCAGCCCTGGCTTCCCCAGCTACCTGGAGTGAGTGGGTGGCCAGGTCCTCCAGGGCTTGAGCTAGAGGAACCGTCTAGTTCTGATGCCTGACCTCCTACCTCACAGATGTGGAAACTAAGAGAGGGACAGGGACTTGTCCAGGGCCCTCGCCTGGCTCATGGCAGGGGAGGCCTGGAATAAGGCCACCTGGTTCCCAGCTCAGGGCTCTGTCAATGGGTCTGGAATCCCCTCATCCCCATGGGCCTGGCTGGGGTGGGTGGACTCTGGGGACACCCTGAGCCCAGTGTTTCCCATGACTTCTCGGAGCTGGGGCAGGGAATGTGTGCTGGAAGGGGCCTGGCCTTCTCCGCTGCACCCTGGCCACAGCCCAGGCTCTGGGCAGAAGAGAAGTTGGGAAGGGGCCGCCCACTGCTCTTGCTCTCCCTAGGGTCCCCTGGGTGGCTGGGCTGCCCCATAACACTTCTCCCAGCGTAGGCTCTGCTGTGCCCAAGTCTGGAGCCAGAATTCAGACGTGAACTCCAGTTCCCCACCTACCAGCTGAGCAGGCTAGGAAGGCCATGCTGCTCCCTGGGCTTCGGTTTCCTAGTTGCAGAGGATCATGGGAGTAGAACCACTGTGTGAGCCGCCAGGCCTCAGCACACGGTGGCCACCCACCCACCCCAGCAGCCACTGGAAAGAGACACAAGAGCCATCTTGCCCACAGGAGCCAGCTGCCACTCAGGGCTGTGGGAGGGCCCAGGGGAGCAGTGAAGGTGCTGAGCTCTCCTTGGACTTACCACTGAGCCAGATTCCCAGCCTTTTTTTTTTTTTTTTTTTGGTGACAGGGTCTCCCTAGGTTGCTGACAGCCTCACTAAATTGCTGAGGCTGGCTTTGAACCTGTAATCCTTCTGCCTCAGCCTCATGAGCCGCCGTGATTGCAGGCATGTGCCACCACACCGGGCTACCCTGGGTCATTCTTGTCCTGTCTAGGGAGTGTTGGGTGGGGCTGCCTGACCGGTGGCCCATGTCTAAGGTCCGTGCTGTTCCCCTGCCACTTGGCTGCCCTGCTCTGGGTTGGGGAGCTGGTGTTGGGGCCCTCTCTGGGAGCCGCCCTTGCTTCTTATTAATCTGCAGGACAAAGGAAGCAGAGCTGTCCTGCTGAGGATCCTGGGAGAGGGAGCCGGGATGGAGCGAAGTCGTTTATCTTCCCAGCTTGTCTGCTCCGGGGACTGTTTTGGCGAGTGACGAGGAAGGAGAAGCCAATTTGCAGCTTCTTGGAGGAGAAGGTCTCTGCTGCTGCTGTCTGGCACGGCTCTGCCCCTCGTTCCCTCTGGCCACCTGCCTCTTTAATCCATTTAACGCCTCTTCGTGATTTTTTATTTTTTTTCAATCCGTCTCCTCAACTCAGGCCCCCAGGGCTTCCTTGACAGGAGAGAGAAAGGCTTCTCTTGGTCCCAGTCTCAGCAGCCCCCCAGGCAGTTCCCTGGAAGGGGACGGCTTCAAGGTCAAGCTGCTGCTGGCTGACCTTGAAGCCCTCCCTCCCCCCACAGGCCTCCACTCTTGAGCTTGCTGAGCTCCATCACATTTAAAAGCTGTTAAAAGCGCCCGTCTGGTCGGCTGCCTCCTCTGATCAATGGGTGGGAGGGCAGGCAGACTCAGTTCAGGAACAAGGCCCTGCACGGCAAGGGAGGGGTAGGGGTCTGCCCTGGGGGTCCAGGCCCGAGGGGCTGCCTGGCAGCTTCCCACCCCTGGGCTGGCAGCAGAAGGAAGGCCAAAGAAGACAGGGACCGTGTCATCTGCACCTTAGGTTTCTGAATGACTCCCTCTTCAGTTGTGCGTGATCAACCCGCGCAGCAGAGGTCACACCTACCCTGGTCAGGCACTAAGTGCTTTAGGTAGGTGAACTCACTGCATCTTCACAGCAACCCTGAGAAAGAGGGTTATTATCAACCCATGTTGCGGATGGGGAAATGAGATACAGAGAAGTTAAGTTACTCACCCAAGGCAACACAGCTGGTAAGCAGCAGGGCCGTGATGGGAACCCTGGAATTCTGGCTCCAGAACTCCCTGCCGTGTCCGGGCCTGGCTGGGCTCCTCCCTGTGAAGGGACAAAGCTGTGGTCTTTTGGTGACATCTTCACAGAAGAAATGCAATCATTCTGATGTGACATAAGAACTAGAACACAGGAAAGTTAAGACCTGAGTCCTAGAACTCAGTGGCAGGGGCTGCCTATCACCGGGCCACTCCACCCAAATGGGGCTGGGCACAGAAAGCGTCTCCTGTCTGGGGATCGCCAGGGCTTGGGCCTTGAACTGCTGTGTGGCCAGAGACAAGTCCTCCCTGGGCCTGAGTTTCCTCCAGAGAGGGGCCTGGGGCAGGGCAGGGCCAGGCCTGGGGGCTGGTTAGGGCCCGGCTCTGGGCCTTTACTGAATCCCACACAAACCTCGCTGCAGGCTTGGTGGAGGTGGCTTTGGAGGTCTCCCCAGGCCCTTGTCTGCCTGCTAATGGGTTTTAGCTCCCCTGCGGCCTGGTGGCTTCAAAACCCGCAGAGACTTGCAGCCAGAGAGCTCCCTGACCTTCCTCCTCCATTCCACTGCCTGGTGAGCTGGGGGAAAGGGCAGCCTGGGGTGGGCAGGTGTGGAGAAGGGAAGAGGGCTAGGTGCCCCACCCCCACCCCAATCTCACCGGGTCCCAGCTGTGAAGCTGTGAGGACCCAAAAATGCCATCATCTGGGAGCCCTTCAGATTAACCCAAGGAGGCCCACTTTCCAATGGCAATTGTTACGCCACAGCCTTCATACATGATTCCCGTGGCCCTTCCCACCTCACGGCCTCCCACAACCCCGGCTCACTCTACTATAGTCACTCAGACCTCCCCACTGTCCTCAAGCACAAGAAGCACAGGGCCCACCATCACCCCAGGGCCTTTGCACTGGTGACCCTGTGCTCTCCCTAGGTCCAGGCTCCTTCAGGTCTCTGCTCAGCTTTCACGGCTCCCAGAGGCCTGCCCTGAACACTCCACTTTAAACTGCCTCCTCTGGCCCACCCCCCATCCTCAGGAGCCTGCTTTGTGGTGTCCACAGATTTATCCCCCTCTGACACTTTGTGACAAATTTATTTGTGTTGTTTTCTCTTCCTCATCCACTAGGAGAGCAGGGACTTTTGTTTGCTTGGCTCCATTGAATCTTTCCCCAGCACTACACAGTGCTCAGTAAGTACCTATAAGATAGATGGGTGGAGGCCAGCACTTCCCAAAGCACAGAACAGAAACTTTGTTTAGGGACCAAGGAAGGGAGTGTTGGAAGATAGAGATTAGAGCCTGTGTCTGTTCTGTCCTTCAGTGTGGCTTATGGGACATCCCCAGCTCCCGGAGCTTTGACTTGCCAGCGCCACTCCCCCAAGGACTACAGAAGGTGGTTTCTGGGAAAGGGCTGGGCAGGGGCCGCCCACAGGGCCCCCCTGCTGCTCTCTGCCCCATCCGGCCCACACCTGTTGGCTGTGACGTCCATGCTCATTGGACCTCCCTGAGCCTCTTTCTCCACCTCTGAAATGGGCAACCGAGCAGACTCAGCCCCTCAAGCAGGTGACACCGGGCCTGGTGAGCCTTTCTGGAAAGGTTCGCCAGGTTCCGACGTTGCTGGGTCAACAGGAAGGAACAACTTCACCCCTCCTCCCGGAGGAAGCAGGACAGAGTTCACCCAGAAGCGGAGGACAGCAGAGCTGGCAGGGATCTTGGAGGCCAGCAGAGTGGACCCTGGCTCCAGAGAGAGATGAGAACTGGTCCAAGGGTGACAGTCCCCAGTCGCCCTTCACCGAGCACCAGCAGTGCATCTGGCATTGGGGGCCCCAGGGAGCTTCCCATCCTGCCCTTGGTCTCCCTGAAGGTCCAACAGAGGCCACACCCCCTCCTGCACCTTCTCCCCAGCAGGTGTGGGGGGCAGACAGTGGGTAGAGGCCTGTGCTCCTGGTTCTCCCTGACTTTAGGGCCTGGAAACCCTGGAAGAAGAGGATGAAATCAATGGAAGAAAAGCACCTGCCCACGTCGGGAGGCTGGAAGTACCACCCCCCCAGGAACCGGTGTTGTGGTCAGGGTCTGGTGGTGCCCCGGGCTGGGGCTGGCCTTGAGCTCTGTTGCTTGAACCATCCCGCTGCGCGATCAGATCTCACCGCCAGATTCCGGGTGAAACCAGGTGCTCACTGCCCTGACCTTGTCCATGGGACACTCGATTCAGCTCCTTGGACTTTCACAATTGGGTTGGAGGAGGTTGGGGCAGGGACAGATGGTGAACGCTGTCCCCCACAGAGTCACTGGGAAAGACCCAGGCTGGCAAGATCGGGAGGACAGTTTAAGAATGTCCACAGCTCGGCACAGTGGCTCACCCACCATAATCCCAGGGACTTGGGAGGTTGAGACAGGAGGATGTCAAGTTTGAGCCAAAACTCAGCGACTCAGAGAGGCCCTCAGCTACGTAGTGAGACTCTGTCTCAAAAATTAGGAAAAAAAAAAAAAAAAGGCGGGGAAAGTGCCTCAAAGGTAAAGTGCCCCACCCCCGGGGTTAGGTCCCCATTGCCAAAGAGACAGAGAGAGAAAGGTGTACTCTGCAGCACATGGTGACACACCTTAATCCCAGCTTCTTGGGTGGCTGAGGCCAGAGGATTGCAAGTTTAAGGCCAGTCTCAGAAACTTAGGGAGACTCTCAACAACGTAGTGAGACTCTAATAAATGGCTAGTGATGTATCTCAATGGTAAAGCACCCCTGGGTTCATTTTTCAGTATGGCCAAAAATAAAAAAAAAAAAAGATCTGGGGATGTAGCTCGGTGACAGAGCACTTACCTAGCATGTGTGGGGCCCTGGGTTTACTCCTCAGCATTAAAAGAAAACAAAAAACAAAGGATGGATTCTCCAGCTCTGGTTCATGGGATAGTCCCAAAAGAAAGGCAGGGAAAGGATTATTCACCTAGTTCACAGATGAGGAAACTGAGGCTCAGAGAGGTCATGGAACCCACAAAGCAAGGAAGTGAAAACTAGGGTTTATCTACTCTGCTTGCATCAACATAGTTCCCTATGTTGATCTAATGGATGGAAAACCCTCAACTCTTTGAACCCATCAGCGGCTGTCTACCCAATCCTAGGTCAGATGACCTGGAGACACAGACCCGTGGGGAGACGATATGGCATCCACTGGAGGCATCCAGGGAGGTCAAATCAATCATGATAACAAAGGAGTAATTGGTAACATTTTTGGAACACTTAAGGGGAGCCAGCATATTGCCAAACAATATTTGTGAATTATCTCATTAAGCTCTCATATTTGGGGGTATAAGCAGCAGTATATCCATTATTTTTGTTGCTTCTTGGTATTTAGAAGTGTATACCTGGGGATCAGCATCACCCCCCCCAGACACCCTTGTGGAACCCAGTGGACACTTTATGGGACTGCTGAATGGTTCAAGAGGGCCTCTATGTTTTTTAGAGGTCAGAGCCCAAGATCAGGCCATTTTAGAGAGCGGCTCAGTGAGGGCAGGATCACTCTCAGGTGCTGTTCTGGCTGAGGTGCTACCTGCCACGCCCTGGACATTGTGCCAAACCCAGGCAAGCGCCACAGAGACCCTGCTGAAGTTTCCCAGGCAGGCTGTGTAGACAGGTTGTAGACAGGCATCCCCCCTGATTGTTCTAGAATTATGTTCCCTTCTCTCTCTCTCTCTCTCTCTCTCTCTCTCTCTCTCTCTCTCTCTCTCTCTCTCTCTCTCTCTCTCTCTCTCTCGGCCTCACTTTCCCTAACCTCTTATCATCTCATCTCTGATGTCCTTGAACCTGTTATCTCACTCATTCTCCTGTTCCGGATGTGGAGTCAAAGAGATCTTTAGGGGAGCAAAGAAAGACTTGATAAAAGGGTGCTGGGGGCGAGGGGGGTTGGCCGGTGTGAAATGAGGCAAATACCAGGACTGGGGCACAGCCCAAGTCAAATCCATGAAGGTGGGAACAAAAGGAGATGAGGGAAGAGGGACTTGCGTTCCAGCCACGTGGCCCAGCCTCAGTTTCCCTGTTGTGCATGGAGAGGGTTGGCTCTTCAGTCATTTGCAGAATTGTCACCCCAGGCTGGCAGCCGGAGGAGGAGAGAG
This sequence comes from Urocitellus parryii, assembly GCF_045843805.1. Classification (NCBI taxonomy): domain Eukaryota; kingdom Metazoa; phylum Chordata; class Mammalia; order Rodentia; family Sciuridae; genus Urocitellus; species Urocitellus parryii. The sequence goes on along the minus strand of NC_135536.1, from coordinate 118,929,723 downwards.
GGTGGCCCCTCCTTTCCCCGCCCCGATGTCCACGATTGGTGGCGCCTCCTCTCTCGTTCCTTTCTCCTCTTTCCCTTCCCGTTCCCCTCCGGTTCCGCCTCCCCCTCCCACTGCCTCACGGCCCCCAGCGTGCTGTGCAGTTATTAGTTTAGGTTCATTTAGAATCGGCTTAGCAACCCCACACCCCTGGAACCTGGAAGCTTAAAGCACAAGATGTCTGGCAAATGGAAATTCAATTGCTTTAATATAGAGACTATTTTGCTGCCGACGAACGGGAGCCTCTTATTAAGAATCTGATGGAATTTCTAAACAGGGAGAGAGGCCCCGAGGAGGGGGCATCGCCCATCGCACACCAACATTGCTCTTGACATATTTATGGCTCCAATAAAATCTCCCATCTGGTATATTTTAAAATAAAATTGAAAATTTATCACTTTCCCGAGTCGGTTTGTCGTTCTCCCCAGGAGGAGATAGCCAGCCTGAGATTACAGGCAGCAGTGGTGGCGGGCAAGCCTCGGAGAAGGCAGAGAGGTTAGGCCGGGCTCTGATTTAAATTTCAATACCTTCCCCATTACAGCTGTCTGGGCTGGGAAAATTACTAGGGGGAAGCAGGCCAGGTGCACCTCCTGCTTCTCCGGCACCCACTTGCCTCTTTCTCCCGGGGTCTACAGACTGGGCTTGTTGTCTCCCCTATTTTGCAAGGTTGGATGAATGGTGGAGATGTGGGATGAAGCTCCCTCCCCTGGGAGGACAGTGCTTCAGGCCTGGGGATCAGCATCACCTCCCACACCCTCATGGATCCCAGCGCACACCTTTTGGGGCTGCTGGATGGTTCAAGAGGGCCTCTGTGTTTATTAGAGGTCAGAGCCCAAGATCAGGGCTTAGATTGGCAGGAGGGGAAAATAAAAGTTCCCTCTCTAAACAGCATCAGGGTTCAGTCTAAACTCAGGTCAGAACTTAAACTCAGGCCCGGATCAAGACTCAGGGCTCAGGCTCAGGCTCAGGCTCAGGCTCAGGCTTCATTCTGTGCACAAAAACAGGACCCAGGGCTGGGGGTGTAGTTGGGTTGGTAGAGTGCTGGCCTCCACAGGGCCCTGGGTTCAGTCCCCAGCACCACACACACACACACACACACACACACACACACAAAAAAAAAAAAAAAAGACACAGATTTCATCATCAGACAAGTCAATTCTAAGCCTCGGTTTCTTTTTTAGTTAAAAGTACTAGTAATAGGTATTGCCCTGCCTGCTTCAAAGGGCTATTTAGAGGAATGAATTAAAATAAGAAGACCTTTCATTTTATATCATTTTACATTTTCTAAACTGCTAGCACATATTTTATCTAATTTGGTCCTCGCCATATCACTATTTAAAGGCAAGAACAGTGACTCAGAGAGGCTAAGACGCATATCTAAACCAGGTACAGTGGCCCACACCTGTAATCCCAGCCACTCAAGAGGATCACAAGTTCTAAGCCAGCCTCAGCAACTTAGTGAGGTTCTAAGCTACTTAGTGAGGCCCTGTCCCAAAATAAAAAGGGCCGGGGATGTAGCTCAGTGGCCACGACTGCACATCTGGTCTCAGTCCCCACTTAGTACTAGGGGTGGGGGAGAGCAGCTTATTCAAGGCCACACAGTCTGTAAATAGGGGTTGAGTCCAGCCCTTCCTGATTCCAACCAGTTTTATATAGAACAATATGAAGAAGCAGTGGCCCAGGCTGCCCTTATCTACCTAGTCCTCACTCTCCGCTTTTTCCTATTCCACCTAAAAGACTAGATTTTCGTTTCCCAGTTTCCCATACAGCCAGGTGGCCAAGGAGATGTGTACAAATGAACTGGAGAGGATTTCTGGGAAAGTTCCGTCATAGAGAGGCAGAGAGCAAGGGACCTTCCCACTCACCCACTTCTTGCTTCTTGCCCGGAATGCAGACAGGATGGAGCCATTTTGGACCGTGAGGTGACCTGAGCTAGACAGCAACGCTGAGATGAGTTCTAAAGAAAGGAAGAGTTTGGGATATTGGTGACATGGTGGAGCCACCCTGGGCTGATGACCTCCAGATATGCTTAGGTTGCTGTGGTCGGATCCCTCCTACCAGCAGGCAAGAAGTAATTTCTGAGAGAGCCAAAGGTCATCCTAAAAAAGAATTCGGTCACATAAGCTTGGGAAATGCCAGGTTAAGCAGAGTTCTTCTTGCAGGACTCCCCAAATGCTTTAGCCTTTAAATGCTAACCAGTTTTGGAAACTACCACGTAGGGGACATACTTCCCAAGCACACTTCCCAAGTTTGATTGGCATGGAGACTTTCCCCAGGCCCACGGGAGGGGCTGGAAAGCGCATTTCCAACATCCTCATTATTGAAACAAATGAAGAGGGACTGGGATTGCAGCTCAGTGGTGAAGCGCTCACCTCGTATGTGGAAGACACTGGGTTCCAGCCTCAGCACTACATAAAAATAAAATGAAGGTAGTGTGACCATCGACAACTAAAAGAAATATAAAAAAAAAGAAATGGAGACACTGGCTCCTTTCTTTGGGTGCTCTTGAGCTCCAGCTGGCATGCATGATCAAAGGGAGGCGGGGCCAGGAAGGGGAGGGCTAATGTGGGGACCAAGCCAGGGGAGCTGTTTGGGGAAAGAGGGTCTCCGCTCTCTGCCCTCTCCCCAGCCTATCCCCTCAGTTTTCTGGAAGCTTCAGGCTAAGTCATACACCTGGCACCCTGGTTCTGCCTCTGCGCAGGGGCCTGCTCTCAGTCCACTGTGGGGTCCCGCTGCAAGCTGCAAGGTCTTGACCTGTCCATTCGATGATGCCATTTTAAGGACTCAACACAATGGCAGTCATCGAGGTGACTGCTGACTGGCTGCGCAATGACCGTGACCCTGTGGGGGAGCCGTGGACTGCCTGGCCAAGGGGTGATCCCATTACTTCTTAAATAAGAGGACCATAGCCGAGGGCAGCCAGTCACCAGTCCATACCAGGGGGAATCAAGGAGCCCCTGGTACGGCAGCCTGGTGGAGGAAAGGCAGGTGGGGTGCAGGGGGTGGGGGGACATGACATCCAGAACCCCAGACTGAGGATGGGGGCTTGAGGGCCCTCTGCCCTGTTCTGTTGTGGCGAGTCCAGTCCATTCCCCAGACCTCGGTCTCCCTGACTGTGCAGTGGGAATGACATCAGAGCGGGAACTCCAGGGTTCTGCTTGGTAAGGACATTGTAGGGGATTAAGGAGAGGACAGAATGACAACTCGCTCTCTCCTGCCGAAACTCCTCGAGGGCAAGATCCATGCCTTCTTCCTCTTTCCAGCCCCAGAAGCTCACCCTTCTGGCAGGACTGTCCCAGATTGGGGGGGGTGGATAACCATGTTCCAGCAGAAATGGGGGAGCCAGGGCAGGAGAAGAGGGGGGAGGATATGTGTGGGGAAAAACAAGCCCGAGACCTCATCTGAAGGACACTCGCGATCAAAACCTGAGCAAGAACATCAAAAAACAAGAAATGATCTGGGCGCCGAAGTGCACGCCTGTAATCCCAGTGGTTTGGGAGGCTGAGGCAGGAGAATCACAAGTTCAAAGCCAGCCTCAGCAATTTAGCAAGACCCAGTCTCAAAATGGAAGAAAAAAAAGGTTGGGGATGTGACCCCATGGCAAAGTGGCCTGGCTTCAACCCCCGTACCAAAAAAATTAAAAAAAAATAATAATAAAAGGGCAGATTTCCCTCGTACTTGCAAGGGCTACTTTGTGGACCATGGAGCCGAGTGGGCAGGTGGTCCACGGCAGAGGATTGGAAGCATCTCTTTGTAAATTCCCTGGAGATTCATCTGCAATGCAGATGAAGCATCTTAGAAACAAGAATGAAACAGGGTTTGATGTTCATAAAGGCCAATTCAGAGGCGCTCTTCCTGTCCAGCCCGGGGCGCCAGCGTGTGTGTGTGAGACAACCGGCCCCAGCGGGGTAGGGGCCTGCACGGGTGAGCTCGCGGACATGTGTGTATGAACACACGGTTACCCGGATCTTCAGCAGAACCGTTTTGGATTTGGTCCTCATGGGAAGTCCAGTTCATGCCTAGATCTAGGTTCAGAATATTCACTCACCTTGTGTAGCTATTGAGCACTCACTAAGGCCTGGAGTTGATGACACCGGGAGGAATAGGAGGTGGCCCCTAGGCCAGGCGCAGTGGCACATGCCTGGAATCCCAGTGACATGGGAGACAGAGGCAGGAGGTTTGCAAGTTCAAGATCAGCCTCAGCAATTTAGCAAGGCTCTAAGCTACCTGATGAGACCTCGTCTCAAAATAAAAAACAAAATGGGCTGGGGATATTGCTCAGTGGTTAAGTGCCCCTGGGTTTATGCCCAGGGCCCAACAAGAAAAAAGAAAGCAAAAAGAAAGAGAGATGGCCCCCAAAGAATTCAGGCCAGTGAAGAGAATCCGTAAATAAACACCTTAAAGACCACAGCACCCTGGGAACATAGAAAAGAGGCATCTGGCCAGGTGTGGAGGGTCAGGCAGGGCTTCCAGGAAGAGATGGACGTTGGAGCTGCACTACCGGAAACAGTGACCACTAGCCACATGTGGCCATTTACATTTAAATTAATTGAAAAAAAATTGCAAGTCAGTTCTTCAGCCACACTGGCCACATTTCAAGCGGGCTGTGGCTACCATGTCCTTTATGAGAGACAGGACAAGGACATCTCCATTGTCACAGAAAAGTCTAGGGACAGTGCTAAGAAGGTGAACAGACTTTCTGTGGGCCAGGGCCCCGAGAAGTGGTCCTTTCCAGGGAGCAGCTTAGGAAGGCTCTGAGAGAGAGAGGCAGCCTGCTCCGGGGACGGAAGCCCTGAGCACAGGTGTGAGGAGGGGGACAGTGATAAATGAAGCCAGGCAGGAGGGAAGAGCTCAAATGGCAGCCAGAGCCTCTGCATGTGTTGGCAGGAGCTGGGGTTTTGTGCTGAACGCGGGAGTCTTGGAAGGGTTTCAGGGGAGAGGCAAGGTTAGGCTTCCAGGTGAGGCAGAGCTCAGGGATGGCTGGGAGGAGAGCCGCAGGGAGGCGGCAGCCCTAGGGAGAGCAGAGGCAGGGAGTGAGCCCAGAGGACCTGGAGTGGGTTGGCTGGGTGCTGGAGAGAGGGCCTCTGGCTTGAGTGCCAGGGTGACCAGAGCTGCCCCAGAGGAGGAGGAGAGTGAGGGGGGTGGGACAGGCCCGTGGAAGAGGAGATGGAGAGCCCTCAGGTGAGTGAGTCCTTTGGGAGAGTTGGGCTGGAACTACTGACTGCGTGGTCACCAGCAAGTAGGTGGGGCACAAGTCTCCAGAGAGTAATCCAGAGGTTGCTGGGGCCCTGGGGAGCCCAGCTGAGGTAGTGGCCCAGAGAGAAGAAGCTGGGAAGGCAGTGTCCCCAGGAAGGGGGAGGGAGCCAGGGTTCCTTGGGAGGCATCACACATGGGGTTGAGGTTCGTTCCTTGGTCCCTGGGTGTGGAAGCTGTAGCTCTGCATCTGGCAGGGATCCTGCAGGAGACAGGGCAGTGTCGGGCAGGAGGGCACAGGGCTCAGGGAAGGGGGTGGGCAGGGTTTTCATCATAGCAATGAAGGCAACAGGGAGGCTGGTGTTTTCCAAAAAGGGACACAGCCGTCTCTCTTGGCCCACAGGCTCTCCTGCCGTGTGACCTGGGCCCTGCTCCTGGAGGTGGGTCTGGATGGGCCGTGACTGCTTTGGCCAATAGACTTTGGCAGAGATGACAACTAGGACTTCTGAGGTTGGGTCATAAGATGGAATGCAGTTTCTACCCCATCTAGACACCCTGGCAGCCCTAAGCCAACATATAAGGTGTCCTATCAAACTGACCACCATGCCCTGAAGAGGCCACCTCAGGCCTGGGTGGTGTGCATGTGGTTCTGGTTGGCAGCCCTGGCCTGGCTCCCACCCACACCAGCATCAACTGCCAGGTCTGAATGAGCCAGCCTCTGGATACTTTTTGTTGTTACTTGGATTGAACCCAGGGGTGCTTAACCACTGAGCCACCTGCCCAGACCTTTTAATATTGTATTTAGAGACTGGGTCTGGCTAGATTGCTTGGGGCCTCACTAAGTTGCTGAGGCTGATTTCAACTGGAAATCCAGTTGAGGCTGGATCCTCCTGCCTCAGCCTCCGGAGCAGTTGGGATTACGGGCCTGCACCACTGCGCTGGGCTTTCTGGATGGTTCTTGACTCCAGACATTGAGCCCCACCACCAACACTGTGCAGCAGGCTCCTTGTGTCCTGTCCAATTGTCTGGCCTCTAGAATCCGTGAGTATAGTGGAAGGGTCACTGATTTAGGCCAGTACATTTGGGGTGGGGCTGCACTTCTGACAGTATAATAATAGTAGCTGGAACGGGCAGGAAGCAAGCAGGCCAGCTGTGGGCATGTGTCAGGGACAAGGACATGACAGGATATGGGGTGGGACTTAAATGCTGGGATGGGGAGGGATGACTACCTGGCTGACTGGTTAGGCCGAGGAGGCTGAGTCTGTTGAGTAGTGGTGGATGCTTTGAAAGGGGGGATGGAGTTGGGGATTTGGGGAGTTTGGGAAGGAGGCTTCAACCTTAGAGTTTGGGTCTGGGGGGTTACCCCCCCACCCCAGGGCAACCTCAAGGAGGTCTTGGTGGGAGCAACTTCAAGAGGTGAGGAGGACTTTGGAGTTTTCTGTTTAGTTCCCAGAACTCTCTAAGCCTCCGTTTTGCTGATCTGGAAAATGGGAGCACAGATCCCTCCTGGTGCAGAGCAAATGCAAGGTGAATGGAACTGCCCTTCCTTTTTATCATTATTTTTTCTCCTTTATTTTTATTATCTTGACCAGGGACCCTCACATGTGTATAGACGTAACTGTTGATAAGTATATCCAAGGACAAGGTTATTTTACCACTTTATAGACACAGAAAATGATCTCGAAGGGGCTGGGAGTGATCCAAAGCCCCAGAGGACCCCAGTCTTTTCAGCTTGTATTTTTCCTGCAACTGCCTGTTCTTGCCCAGGACCCAGGCAGGAAGGTGGGGAGTGCAGGCTGGTGATCCAGCAAGGCTCCAGGAGGCCTGGGTGTGACCACCGGTGCTGGATTAAGCATTCCTCCTCAGCCCTGCCCCAGCCCCAGCCTCCCATCTGCTTGAACTCTGGAGTCCCAGACAAATTGTAGCCCTGAGAGCGGCTGGGGAAGCTTACAAATGTGGCTGGCCAGCCCTCCGCCCCTTCTCCCACTCTTAATGCCTGCCTCTGGGCCCTGGGGTCAGCACCGCCACCGCAGAACGCCTGCCAGGCTCCACAAACACGCTGGCCTCCTGGGGTCCCGGCTGCCTGGCACCCCCACCCCAAGCCCTCAGAGCCCTGGTCTGTAGATCTGTAGTCTGGACCCAGCTCCCGTCAGTCCTCCCAATGTCCTCCTCAGCATCTGGTTCCTCCTTGGAAAGCAATGCCGTTGCCCCTAGCAACCGAGCTCCTGGCCTGAGCAGGATCTTCCTCCCCCCTCCTCTTCTTCCTCCTTCTGCTTCCCTTTTGCCATCCTTCCTTCCCTCCCTCAATCTGGAGGATCAGAAGGCTCCCCACAAACTCTGTGCCAGCTGGGCCACCCACCCAAGCTCCCTGGCCTTTCTGGGTGGCTCCTCAGTGACTGACCGTCTTGTTCTCTTTCCTGCCCAGTGGATCCAGTCCCGCAGGCCCAAGGGATGGCCCAGGAAGACTCTGAAGCAGGCTCTTGGGGGATCCCAGGGACAGAGCCAGTGACGACAGAGAACAGAGGGCACTCAACAGCCACGGGAACTTCTCCCCATGACAGCTGTTTGAGGGGTGAACTCCCCAGAGCTGGAGGCATACAAGAAGAGTCTTTGGTGCTGTTCTGGCACAGGGCAGAGAGGACCGGGTGCCCTGACCCAGCCAGTCTTGAAAAGGAGGGCTGTGAGGGTCAGCTGATGGCTGACCTGGCGGTCCCTCTCATCCTCTCTCCTTTCCCTGTGCCCAGAACTCCCAGGACCTTCTCCCCACCTCTGCCAGCCCAGACTTTCCTCACCTGGCCCAAGAAAGGAGGACAGCACTAAGGATGGTACAGTGATATCCCTGACCTCAGAGGGCGTGTCTACTGGTGCTGGGGGCAGCTGCTTCAGAGCAGACAGATGGGGGCTCAGCAGGGCAGTGATGCCCCATGCTGCAACACTCTTAGGTTCAACTTCTGGACCCCTCAGCTCAAGCTCATGACCACCCTCCAAGCCTGTCCCTTTTCCCGTTCTAGTCTCCTGCCATGGCCTGTGGTCCCCCATGCCCAATTCCTACCTCCTTGGCCTCCTTGCCCTCTTCTCTGTGCCTCCTCCTGTCGGAAATGCTCTTCTCTGCCTTTTGTTGTGATTCAGCTGAGGCCCCCTCCTCCAGGAAGCCTGCCCTAATTGCCCAGTGTGTGTTCCTCTGCTGGGCTCCCTGGCCCCTGTCCTGACCTGTCTTGCAGCTCTCCCAGCCCACTCAGTGTTCACCATCTGTTTACAAGGTTTCCTCCTAATGTATCAGAAGGTCCTTAGGTCAGAAATTCTGTGCTTACAAAATAATGAGAAGATCCGTAGAGCCTCAGTTTTCCCATCTGGAATGTGAGGGGATGGGCCAGTGGTTTGGGGGATCCTTTTGTCTGGTGAGGATGACAAAGTTTGGGCAGTTGGACATGGCAGAGGACAGTTGGGTCACCTTTGTCCTCCTCCTGCCACAACGTCCCCTCTTTAAGTCTCAGGACTGAGCCATGGCAATCTGGAATAAGGGCTGAGCACGGGTCATGAGGACTGGGGAGGTCCTGACCCTCTCAGAGGCCTCAATTTTCATCTGCTAAATGGGGACAGCAATTGCTATCTGCCTGGAGTCAGCCTCAGAGGTGGTGCCAGAGGAGACTTCCCATCAGGAGCAGCTGAGCCTTTTCCAAAGGGCACAGCTCCGGCTCAGCCGCCGCCCTCTTCTGGACAGCCCAGCCCTTGGGCTCAGGGGTCCCTGGGGTTCTGCTGCCCTCCAGTGGCCGGAGGCCCCTGGGCACTTGGAACCAGTGAACTGTCTAATTCCGCCGGCATCCAACACGACCTAGGACTGACAGAGAAGGTGGCCAGGTCTTAGTAAGTTATCAGTAGCGCCTGGCACATTCTGTTCCAGGTCCCTAAGGCTTCCAAGTCTAAGGCAGGGCCTGTCATCTCGCAAAGGATCCAAGCTTGGAGAGAGAATTGTTCCTGTACCTGCAGACCTGCCCACCTGGGGACGCCTATGTGGCCAGCCCCTCCCACCAGTCCCTCTGGGTGGGTGCTGGCCTAGAATGCGCCTGAGAGAGGTGCTCCCCCTGCCCGCCCAGGTGCCATTCCAGAATTGGGGCCAGTGTTGGGGGCTAGGCGGGGTGCTGTAACCCCCTCCTTCCTTGATGAATCAAATATTTAAAATAATGGCCACCATCATGATTGATGGACAGAGCATAGCTAATTACCCTGGAGATTAAAATGACTGTTTCTGTTTAAAAAGGCTGCAAATGAGTTAATTATTTCCTTTGCTCACCTCTCTAACCTCGTTACACTTCTAAATGAATAGCAATATTGATCTTGGAGCTGATTTTGGTGTTACGCTGCCCGAGCGGCTTTAATTAGGGTTTGAAAACGCCGCGGTGCCTCCTCCTTCTGACCGAGGAAATTAGCCCTGGGTTTTACTTACATTTCACAGCCGTGTCCTCGTGTCCTCCACACAAGACAGCAGGGCCAGGACGTGGCGCAGCCTCGCTCCCGCTCCCGGGCTCCGGCCCTGCCCTGGCTCCCGAGAAGAGAAGCGGCGGCGGATCCTGCCTCTCACCTCTCAGAGAAGTGGCAGGAAGGCCCTAGGGGCAGCTGGTGTACCTTCGTCTGGTCACAAATGGGGGCTCAGAAGCTTCAATATGACAGGGAAGAGCCCCGCATCGCTTGGCAAGGTGGGGGCAGGTCTGGGACCTGGAACTGTCACGGATTCCCAGCTCTGGACCTTGATGGCACCCTGGCTGAATGAACAGTGCCTCCCTGTTGGAGCCTGCTCGGCTCCTCACAGCCTAAGGAGCCTCCGTCCTCCACCCCTCCTGCTCCCTCCTGCCTCCCCCTTCCTCCTGAGGCCCGGGAGGCAAAGGCTACAACCCAAAGATGGGGAACAGGGGAGCAGGAGCTGGGAGACCTGCATCCCTGCCCTGGAACTGGCTGGCTATGGATGACCTTGAGCTGGTTTGGTTGACCTTGAGCTAGTCTGGACTGCCTCTGGACCTCTCTCCTCTGAACTTGACCATCTATTTTATGTCCGGCCCTCCCACCTCCCCCAGCACTAGTCTTAAAGGGCAAGTGTTGGGAGCCAGGTGTGGAGAGGTAGGGTGGGGACAGTGGTCCAGGTGTGGGACAGCACCCAGGCTGAGGGTGCTTGGGCCTTGACCTCTGCTCCCCACCTGCTCTGCCATGGCTAGTCTTGTCCCAGTTCTGCTTCTTGAAAGAGCTGTTTGCCTTCACTGCCCGTCTCTGATTTCCTACCCTCTCCTTTGTTCCTGAGATCACTAGCCTCACTGAGGTCACCAGCAACTTCCAAGTTGCCAAACCCAGTGAGGGAGCGAACTGGCCTCTTCTCTTGTTTCCCTGCAGCTTCCATGATATGCACTGGCTGCTGGTTTTCCCTTCATGCCTCACTTTCCTTTGCAGCTGTCTCCCCGCACTCCCTTAAGAATCTAAGTGTTGGCGCCTGCGTGGTGGCACGTGCCTGTGATCCCAACGACAGGAACAGGAGGCTGAAGTAGGAGGATCGCAAGTTCAAAGCCAGCCTCAGCAATTTACCAAGGTCCTACCAACTCAGCAAGACCCTGTCTCTAAGTAAGATATTAAAAAAGGGCTGGGGCAGTGGCTCAGTGGTTAAGCACCCCTGGGTTCAATCCTTGGTACCAAAAAACCCCCAAAGAGTCTAAGGGTTGGGCTTCGACCCCTCTGTCTTCACATGGCCTCCACTCTGCTGGAGAGCCCCCTCCCTCACGGTTGCAAAGCACAGGAGCCCAGAGGGCTGCTCAGTCTTCTTCCCTGAGCTCCATGTAGGTCCAGTTGGGAAGTGACATGGCCAGATTCACCCTAGAACAGCCACTCTGGTTGCAGTTGGACAGGGCTATGGTGGAGACGGGGCTGCGAAGGGGCAGCTTAAATCTCAGAGAGAAAACATTCAGGTCGATTTCCCAAGGAGGTCCAGGCCAGTGCCCACCTTTGGCTGATCCTGATGACATCAGGGAGGGCCAGGCTTTCAGGGAGTGTGTATCATGTAAGGTTGACGGTGAGGTGTCTCCAGGGGCTTTCAGGAGAAAGGGGGGCCTGAGGAAGGCAGATGATTGGTCCACATTGCCACAGCTAGCTGGTGGCCCTGCTCTCAGGACATGGGTCATAAGTGCTGCAAGGATCCCGGCAGCACCTTCACACCAGCAGCCAAGATGTTCTTCTGGTCAAACACACATCAAGCTGGGTGCGGTGGCACACACGTGTGTAATCCTGGAGGCTTGGGAGGCTGAGGCAGGAGGTCTGCAGGTTCAAAGTCAGCCTCAGCAACTCAGGCTGGGGATGTGGCTCAGTGGTTAAACACCCCTGGGTTCAATCCCTGGTACAAAAAGAACAAACCAAACCAAAACAAAAACACCTTTCAGATAACCAGGAGGATGTGGGAGAGAGGAAGTTATGGCATTCAAACTCAACAATTCGTACTTGTCTGCCTGGAAAAATCTGAGAGTCAGGCCACATGCCTGCTTGTCAAATAGGAAAAGAAGGAGATTGAGGATCAGACTCGGAACTAAATCCCAACCTTGGTAACAGATTGAGTTTTGAGCTGGTTTACACACTAAGCCTAGTTCTGGTCACATACTGAGCCCTGACCCTGGTCACACTCTGAGCCCTGTTCCTGGCTACATACTGAGCCCTGTTCCTGGCTATATACTGAGCCCTGGTCCTGGCCACAGGCCATGGGAGCAGGTTTTCCTGGGCTCTGCAGCTAGAGGTTCTGAGGTAAGGCCGTCTTGTTCCCATTCCCCTTTCTCCTCCCTGGAGTGTCCTGAGTGAGTGACTGAGCCAGGTGAGGTGTTGCTATTGCTTTGCTCAGGGATGCATACGTGGCTGACCCTGTGTGAAGAGCCCAGGGAGTCCTGCATTCAGGCTGTAGGGAATCAGTACAGAATAACGACAATTAATTGGTGTCTATTTTGTCCTGGGTCATGGGGCAAGCTTTACATTCCTGCTCTTGGGGGGCACTTGTCTGTGGAGAGACTGTGAAGGGACCATCCTAACGCATGCTTCGTATGTAGTGTTGGGGGAAAGTAGGTGAGATGGACTCATGGAGGGGATGATGGATGTTTGTGATGAATAGCATTTATTGAGTGCTGACTGTGTACCAAACCCTACTCCGGGGACTTTACATATATTATGTCATTTCATCCTCACAAGAGAATGACATGTTGTCGGACACGGTGGCACATGCCTGTAATCCCAGCGGCTCAGGAGGCTGAGGCAGGAGGACTGCAAATTCAAAGGCAGCCTCAGCAAGGGAAAGGTGCTAAGCAACTCAGTGAGACCCTGTCTCTAAATAAAGTACAAAATAGGGCTGGGGATGAGGCTCAATGGTCGAGTGCCCCTGAGTTTAATCCCTGGTAACAAAAAAATAGAGAGAATGACATGTTATAACCTATTATCATCCACACTAAAGAGAGACTTCTGAGGCTTAGGAACAGTTGGAGTGGAGAGGCCTGAGGCTTTTTTGAGGCCTGATCTTTTCTGTGAGCAGAGCTATGACTGAGCCCCAGGGACCTAGGGACCAGGGGCGCTGCCTGGCTATGGGGGCCCAGGTCCGGGAATGGGCGAGGGCCTTGACAGTGGCCTTGAAGGCCAGACTGAGGCACCCTGCTCATGACCACTGTCCCTCTGAGCCACGCAGGACCCCTGCAAGGAAGAGCAGAGCAAGGAGCACCATCTGCCATCCCCAGCCCAGCTCTAAACACCAGGAATAAAGAGCGAGTCCACCGTGCAGCCGGCCCTGCTGTGAGGACGTGCCCAGTGTGTGCCTGTCCTGTGTGAGGTGAGGCTGCCTGCCTCCTCAGGGGCCACTGGCGGGGAGGGACAGCCACAGCCCCAAGGGGGAGGGCAGGGGCAGCAGAGGGGGTGCGGGAGATGCTGCTGCAGGGGTGGCCACGGCTTCCTCCGGCTCCAGGTGGGCCTCGGGCAGGTGTGGCCTGTGGGGCTGGGGACCGTGGTCCCCTCAGCCCTGCGCCCTGGCCTCGGGAGCCTGCCTAGGCGGGGAGGACCCTGGCAACCTCCATCCCAGACTAGGGAGGAGAGACAGATTGGAGGCTCCAGGCGGGCGCTGGGGCAAGGGGCGCCTGTTCCTCACTGCACCTCCTGCCCCCCCTGCCTCCCCCCCCCCCCCCCCCCCCCCCGCACAATTAGCGGCTCTTGTCTCTAATTGATTCCTTTGGTACTCACAGGACAATTAGAATTTAAATTGCCTTTTACAAAGGTCACAAAAACATGATCAAAGAGGAATCTATTAGAGGGGCTGGGGCGGCCCCTCCTCCCCAGCCTCCCAGAGCTGCGGGGGTGGAGGCCAGGCCTTGAGGAGCCATCACCACCTACGGGGGCCCTTCTGTAACCCCAAAGTCTTCCCCAAGGCTTCCTGGTCCCCCGCTATGTGAAGGGCCAGGGAAGGGCGGAGACAAACTCCTCCCGCCCGGGGCTTTGAGGCCTCCTTTCTGCTCCCCCCCACCCCTGGCTCCCATCACCCCCTCCTTAGCCTGAACACTGCTGGTCCCAACGATGTGGCTCCAGCTATGCTTCAGATCACCAGCCCCTTAAGTCATTGTCATTTTCTTCTTCTTTTGGTACCAGGGGTTGTACCCAGGGGCGCCTGACCACTGAGCGACATCCCAGCCCCTTTTTTTTTTTAGAAACAGGGTCTCTCTAGGTTGCTTACAGTCTCACTAAGTTGCTGAGGCTGGCCTTGAACCTGTGATCCTCCAGCCTCAGCCTCCCCAGCTGCTGGGATTACAGGCATGAGCTACCATGCCTGGCCCCTTAAGTATACTTCTTGCCCCTTCCAGACTCTACTGGCCTCATCTGTGAAATGGGCCAATACATTCTGCTCCCTCAGTGGGCGGCTCCTCATGAAGAATGCCTGACTTCCCTCCAACCCCCAGGTCCTTGCTCCTCTGCACCCACAGATTTTTCTTCCTTTACAAGGAAGCCATCTCTGGTGCTTACCCTCTGGGTCCTCCAGCCCCGACTCTGGCCCAGCTCCCCTTGCTGTTCCCAGGTCCAGGAGAGAGACCACCGGCTCCTTCCCTGGCTCCTTAGCAGACTGCCCAGGGCTGGGCATGCAGGGTCAGGGGTTCAAGGCGTGATCCAACTGGCAGGTGGCTAGCTGGCTCTGAGAGATCCCAGGTCCTACCCCAGAGGAACCCCCTCTGTCGGGAGAGGCAGGTGTCCGTGCAGCAGGCAAGACCAGCTGGCCTGGGCCTCGGGCCTGAGGAGAAGGCTCTGGGCCTTGACTCCGCCCACTTCGCTGACTCAGGTCTTAGTCTTGGGTCAACTGGGACTGTGGCATGAGGACCTGGGGGGGGGGCTTGGCGGCGTCAGCAGGCCTCTTTTGAGTCAGCCCAGGCATTCAGGCCAGGGGGCCTGACCCAGCTGCTGGACTTGGGAGAGGAGAGACAATAAGGGTGGGGGGTGGCCTTTCCGGAGGCCTCCAGGACCTGGGCCAGAACCTGGAGCAGCCCCAGCCTACCCAGTTTCTGCCCCTAGAAGGCAGTGCAGTGCCCATCCTGCCAGACATGTCTCAGGAGGGAAGGGGATGAGGCTCAGCGGCTTTCACCTGCTCTCGGCGGCCCTCCCCTGGGAAGGAGCCCCAGTGATTCCACCAAACTCCAGTGTTCCTGAGCACCTGTGATGTGTCAGCTCTGGGTCAGATGCTTTAGGTTCTCACCTCAAAGAATCCTTCCATCCGTCCTATATGTCACCACTTCAAAAATGGAAAAATGGGCTCAGAGAGGCTGAGCATCTTGCCCAAGGACACACAACAAGGGATGTGGATTCAAATTCAATCTTGCCTGGTTCTGAATAGAAGCCCTGCGGTGGACTTGTCCTAGGACTCCTGGAGGTTGTAAGGGGCACAGCAGGTGGTAGGAAGTCATTCACTCTCTGGGCAGGGGAGGCCTTGGAGAGTTCCTGTGATTTTTAGGAGACCTGAGTAAAGTGTCAGTACTCCCCCTCACTCTGCTTTGGCCCCAAGGTCAGGAGACATCATCATTCCTCATTTAGAAGCAGGCATGGAGCCCTGGGGCAGGGAGGATTACTCAGGTAATCCAGCCTGATTACCAGCCCTGGCAGAACTTCATCTGGATGCGGAAGGAGGCAGCTCTGGGACCCAGGCCCGCGGTGCAGTCAATGGACGTCCTGCCCCCTGACCTGGTGTGAGCAGGGTCTGCCGCGGCCTCCCGAGGAGGAGGTCCGTAAGGAATGAGAGGCAGGACAGGGCAGGAGGCTGGCCCACTCACTCAGAAGGAGAGAGAGAGGAAGCCCCAGCACATCCCACGCAGAAGCCTGGCAGAGGCACATTAGTGTCCCGTCTCAGAGACCCTCCCCAGGCCCTGTCAGCAGCGAGGACATGTTTACCAGTGGTGTGGAGGCCCGGGACCTGGGAAGGGTAGAGGGGCTGCTCTCAGTGGGACACCCTCAGGGGCAGGGCTTCTGCTGGGACCCGGCCTGGCAATGGCTGGGTGGGGCTGGGCCTTCAGCCAGGGCCTGAGGAACGAGATGGTCTCTCCGGGGCCATAAATCCCACAGGCCCAGGCGAGTAGGCCACAAAGCTGTTGTGACAGCAGTGGTTTAAATTAAGTGCCCTTGCGGAGCCAGGCGGGGCTGGTCTCCTGAACCGGGATTTATGGCCTCCCGGCCCATTCACTGTCCAGCCAGGCGGGGCCTCCCCAGCACCTGTCTGCGAGGGAGGCCCCTTCTCAGCCCCAGGAGCGCCTAGTCTTGAGGGAGACCCACTCAGGCTGCCAAGCCTGGGTTGCAGGGACTGGGGGCCTCAAGGGTGGAACCCCCGAGGCTCACTGATGCCTGTCTTGGTTCTCAAAAGAGCCCAAGGCCCATGGAGGGCATGAGATCATCCGGGGTCTATTCTGGTCCCCCAAAGATGCACCCACATTCCTCTGTTCAGGATTCTGCGGAGGCCTGTAGCCTCTAAGGCTCTGACTGGCCTGGGCACAGCCCTGCGCATTGTCCCCATCCCCTACCATCTTCCCTTACCTGCTCCCAAGCCGCTTGGGACAGGTGAGGTCCTTTTGGTCTGTCTCTTGGGCCTTCTTTCTCTCCTGTGGCCCAAAGCAGGCAGCAAGGAACCGTCCTGCCTCACCTCGAGCTCACGCATGCATTATCTACGTACAACGTGTGTTGTGTGCTCTGTGAGGGGGCCAGCATTTCAGGCCTATTCAGGGGAAGACACTGTGAGGAGCACTTCATCAGCCAAATCCTCTGCCCTGGACGATGTCAGATATTTACTTGGAACAAATAGAACATCGGCAATAATAACAAAAGATTGACACACAAACTATAAGACGCATAAAACCTGGAGTCCCCCAAGGCATCCTTGACCAACCTGCTCTTTAAAATGGTTTAACCTTCGACCTCCAGATCCCCCCAGAGATTTCAACTAAGGAGGGTCCAGGAGGGCAATGCCCTCAGCCTGCCCCTGAACCTTGGTCCTCAATAGATCTAAGCCCAACCCAGAAAACAGGAGCTGCTGCCTCCCTGGGACTCACAGCTGGGACCCTCCTAAGTCACATTAACCAATGGAAAAAGTGAATTGTGGGGGTGTAGTGACCACTCCTCAAATAATAAAGTCCTATGATATAAAGATGTCCTTGAGCAGGAGCATCGGTGGCTCCAGAGTACCACCCATCTGAGGGTGGGCTAGGAGGGCCTCACCTGCAGGGCAGCCTCAGGGCCCAGACAGGGCCTGGCCTGTGCCCTTCAGGAGCAGTGCCCTCTGGGCCGCGCCCTGCGCTGGACAGACTCCTCCCCATCTTGGCTCTCAGTCTGAGGCTGCAAGTTCTCTCACAGATGGTCTTGTGGAGGTCAAGGCTGTCGGCAGGCCAGGAGGGGCTCCTGCCACAGCACAAGGCCTCGGGCTGGCTCCAGGCCCCTTCAGGCTCAAGCCCAGGCCCCCCCGCCAGGCCCGTCTCCCTCCGTTCCTCGGTGTGCCTGGTCGAGGGCTCGCTGTTGTCACTGGCACCTGCACATTCCCAGTCCTCGCCTTTGCTCTGGTCAGTGTCTCCTCCAGAAGGAACTGGCCGCCATCACCACTCTCCCTGATCCTCTTCATCCACCAAGACCAGTAGCAGATGGGGTTGTGTCCTGCTGCTTCACTCTGGAAGGGGCCTGGCCCTCACCCAGCTAGAAGTGGAGCTTCTGGGTGTCCCCTTCAGCAGAAAGAGGCTGGCCTGGGAAGAGCAGACGCAAAAGGCCCGTCCTGCTCTGTTGGATCCTCGATGGCCCCATCTATAAAATGGGAGAGCAGTCTGCTCATCTCCCTGCTTCTTACCGTCCCTGTCCACTGCGGTCCTCAGACTTAAAAGGGAGGAGTCAGCATGGGAGGCTGGGGCTGTGCTTTCTTGATGCATGTGGCTGGGCTCTGAGCGGAGGGACGTGGCTGAGTCAGGAAAGTTATGAGCACAGTGGAGGAGGAGTGGAGGGTTCTCTCTGCATTAGGACCACGATGGTGAGGGGTTTGTGGACAAAAGGAAGGAGGTGTGAGCTGTGCCTGGGGTGGGCAGGCCAAGGTTGTGTGAGTGGTAAGTGTGTGGTATGCAAATACGAGTGTTCAATATGTGCCCAGGTGTGCTTGTGTCTATGATCATGTGTGTCTAACAAGTGTGCACATACATATGAGGTGTGTACGTGCCAACAAGCTTCTGTGAATTGTCCAATCCTGTGCAGGCATGTGCAGGGGTGTGCAGGGGTGTGCGAGAGACTTCTGTATCCTTGTGCCTGTAAACACCCATGCTCTTTGTCTGGCACTTTTTTTTTTCATACCAGGGATTGAACCCAGGGGAGTGTGACCATGGAGCCACATTTCCACACATTTTTTGTATTTGATTTAGAGACAGGGTTTCCCTGAGCTGCTTAGGGTCTGGCTAAGTTGCTGAGGCTGGCTTTGAACTCTTTCTTCTCCTGCCTCAGACTCCCGAGCTGCTGGGATGACAGGTGTGAGCCACCTTACCCAGCTGCCTGACATTCTTGATCCTGGACTTGTCCCCTGGGTCCCTACAGCCTACAGTCAGTGTAGACATGTTCAAAAAGAGACTTCACACTGTCCCTGACCTGGGCCCCTCTCTCTTGGGAGAGCAGGAGAGCATCATCCTGCCTAGACGGGCCCTGCTGAGAATCTGGGTGCACCACCTCCCTCCCTCTGGATGCCCACATCTCCCAATGAAGCGTGAAATCTCCAGAGCGTAGGCCACTGGGGTGGCCTCCATCCCTTCACATCTGTCCCCATCTCAGACCCCACAGAACCCTGGTCCCACTGCTCAGAGAGGGCAACGGAGAGCCTGGGGAGAGAGGCTCAGGGAGTGACTGACACCCACTGGGGAGGTCTCCCATCCGCTAACTCAGAGTGGAGCAGGCCCCAGGCACATCTTGGGGAGGCCAGGCCTGTCCTCCCAGGGCCTCCTGCCCTTCAAGGAACCGCCTGTCTCCTCCCGCCCCTCTGCTAGCAATGCGTGCGGCCTGCTGGGGGAGAGAGGATGATGGGAGCCAGGCGGAAGGCCAGCTCACCCTCCCCATCTTGTCCTGCTGCCCTGGCAGGCCAGCCACCCCCTCTGGGGATGAGTATGGGCCTGGACTGAGGAGCAGGGTGACCGCAGCTCTCTTGGGTTCTGCCCCATCGTGCTCCCAGCTCCCAGAGCTCCTCTGGGCTCCAGAGTTCCTCTCCCCACCTGCTTCTCCAGGTTCTGTGACTTCCTCAGGGCCCAGCAGCCATTGCTCACTCACTGAAGCTGGCCCTGGCCTGCTCTGCCAGGGACACAACAAGGAAGCAAAGGAGTCCTAGTGGAGGGGCGGGGGGGACCTCAGGCCCTGACCTGGGGTCTTCCTCCTGCAGGTTGGGGAACAGAGAGACACATACATGCACACACATGGGATGGGACACAGGCAGACGATGGGACAATGGGTCTTGAGGGGTCTCAGGCAGGGGCAGAGTCAGTCCCCGGGAAGTGGGAGCCCAAGGACAGAACCCCTGGACCCCCATCCAGATCAAGGGCAGGCAGGGGGTGAGCTTCCTGGCCAAGCTGGTTCAAGGGACCAGGGCCACAGAGAGACCAGAGCTGGGCAGAGGCACAGAGGAGACGCAGGGAGGAGGCTCAGAGGACAGCAGAGCAGCAGCCCTCGGCAGCGGCAAGGGGTGGAGGGGCTGCTGCTGGCCTGGCCAAGTTGGCTGAGCTGGACATCAAAGCCCAGAGTGTGTTCCCAGGATGCTGGTCTCCCTCCCACAGAGAGACAGATGTCCCTTTGATGGTGAGAAGAAAGGATGTTGTACAGCGAGGGTAGGAGGGGCAGGGGGGATGGAGTCTGCTCCCGTTCTGTGGCCACCCTCAGAAGGAGAAAGCCCATCACCGATGTCACGTCCTATACCTCCCATGGGCTGTGAAACCAGACTCACCTCTGGGGTCTTCATCTGCAAAGGGGAATGGGCAGCTGCACTGGGATCGGGTCCAGACAGGGGTCAACGGCTGGCCACTTCCCAGTACCCAGAAGCCAGCAGGGCTACTGTGTACTGGGGGTGACAGGTCTGGCCGAGGTGCGACAGCTGTGTTCTGAAGGAGATAGAGCAGAGCAGGCCCCATGCCCGCTGGCCACCTCTCACCACGCCCCACGTCACCTGGGCTGGGAGCCTCACTGTGTCTTGGGAGCACACGTGCTATGTGCGGGGCCTGCCCCCAACCCCAGAAGAGAGGGCATGCTCCTCTTGTGGCCCCTGGCTTCTCGGGACCCACTTCTCCTTGCTCCCCAGCTTCCCTGCCCGGCTTGCCCACGTTCCACCTCTAGGTGTTCAGGTGACTTTGTAAGAATTGGCAAAAGTGCCCCTTCCCCAGTCCTGTTCCTGTCATTTGCTGGAGACTGTGCTGATGAACACAGAGCGGGCAGTGCCTCTGGAGCCGCGTGGCGAGGGCCAGGACCCTCTCCTTGCCCCTCCTCTCTGGGGCCCATGTTCTTCGCCACTGTGAGGGCAGTGTGGCCTGGGTGTCCTGCCTGAGGACACCCCTGTTTGTGGTGAGGCCTGGGCTTCCTCCAGTGGGGAGGTCAGCCCCCTCCACTCTGCTGCCATTCCCTGGAGAGGGCGCACTGGGGGGACCCAGCCAAGTCTCCAGCAGTACCTGCGGGGCTCTGGAGTGCCGGAGGCAGTGAGTTAGGGTGGCTGCAGAGGAGGATTTTGTCCCCATGGGAAGAGAAATGTCCTGGCCAGTCACTTAGTTAGAGAAAAGGGTGTGGCCTGTGGCCCCAGTTCTAGGACCAGGAGGTGTGGCTCTAGGTCCAGTTGTAGCTCCATGGGCCCCAAAAGCCACAGGTTTCTTCATCCAGGCTCCCTGGAAAGGACCTTTGTATGGAGCAGGTGCCTCATTCCCTTCTCCCACACCCCCGGGAAGGCCTGGTCTCCTGAGGCCCCCGCAGCCCCCCACTCCCCTGCCCTAGTGCCACGGTTCTGCTGTGGAGGTCTGTGGATCCAGGGCCGCTCACCTCTGCAGTGCTTTGGGGCATGCTCCTGGGACTCCCATCTTGTCACCTTCAGCTCCAAGGCTCTGCTCGGCTTCTCCCCCATGCATCCTCAATCAAAGCTGTTCCAAAGACCCCTGCTGGCCTCCTCTTCATAGCAACAGAAGCTTGCCGAGGTCAGCACCCATACCTGCTCACAAGCGGGGCCAGGCCACGTGGGGCCCCTACTCCATGTCCAGAGAATATCCACGCCACCTTCCATCAGGAATCTGGTGGGAAACCCAGTCCCCCTTCCCCATGGGACTTGACCCTGACCCCTTTGGGAAAGAAAGTGAGAAATGAAATGGAGGCGCAGGAGGTGGAATATTAGAGATATGGGAAGATAAATTTGGGGCCCTGTAGGGTGACACCCCAGCGGTCCCTGCTGACGTGAAAAAAATAAAAGTTGCCTGCTTGTTTCTTGGCCCTCTCTTTCTGAACGATTGGACGTTTTATTCCCACCATCAAACTCTCCGTTCTCTGCTAATGGCAGAATAATAAAAAAAATTATCCCTCATAGCATGTGAGTGAGAGGCTAAGCCGGGAGCCCAGGAGAGGGAGGAAGGAGAGTAAGAAAAAGGTTATTAGGAACGTGTCAGCCTAGTTTACGGCCCTTTATCATCGAGGGAGAGGCGGAGGGAGAGACACCGTCAGCGCGCGCTTTAAAAAGCTTCCAGCTTGGCTGGGGAGCGTAAATAATTTTTATTTTCAGCTGCATTTAGATATTTTAAAATACACACCCGCCAGTCATCGTGGGGAGCCAGCCGAGCCTGCCAGGGTGAAGCAGGCTGGGGGCAGCCTGCCTTTCCACCCTTTTGATGGGAACACATTTGACAATCAGGGCTTTCAAAGTAGCATTTTCTGATAGCGCCTCTCTCCCAAGGAGCGCAGGGAGATAGGAGCCCAGCTCCAGGCTACGGCACTCCCTGGCTGGCTGGCCGGGGGCTCCTCTGATGTGCAGGACTGGGGAAGCAGCCTGGGTGCCCCATAAGGCCAGCAAGGGCACCACCACCATGGGCCAGTGCACCATCTCCATACCACTGGCACCATGTCTCAATTGTGGCCTTGGGACCATAGCCTCAGGCCCCCTCTGGTTTTGTTCCTGTTGCTGTTCACTGGTTAGTATTTTTTTGGGTGGGGGGTACCGGGAATTGAACTCAGGGGCACTTGACCGCTGAGCTAAATCCCCAGCCCTGTTTTGTATTTTATTTAGAGACAGGGTTTCACTGAGTTGCTTAGCACCTGGCCATTCCTGAGGCTGACTTTGAACTCGTGACCCTCCAGCCTCAGTCTCCCAAACCACTGGGATTACTGGCATGCACCACTGCACCTGACTCACTGGTCAATATTTATTGAGAATCTACTATGGGCCAGGATCTTAAGGGTTCAAGATAAGGGAACTTAGGTCATCTCACTCAACTAATCCTTCAATCTCTCCTCCAGTGCTTCCCAAGGTCAATCCTTCCATTGCGTTCTGGGGCTGAAATGGGCTGTCCTAAGGCAGTGCAGTGCATACAGAGGCAAATCATGCCTGTGAGATCTTAGCAAGATTCTCTCAAGGGCTGAGATTCCATTTATTCTTCTGCAAAATGAGGATAATAATCACACTAAGTCCATATGATTGTGAGGATAAAATGAGATGGATGAGCATAAAGACACTGCTATCTGGTGCACAGTGTTATACTAAAAGTGTCTCTTGTCATTTGCTGTATACCCCAATGGAACTGAATGTTCCAGTGTGTCCTGCAAGGAGACCAGGATCCAGGAGAGGCTACTAGAAACCCAGCTCTGTCTTCTGAGAACTCATGGAAAGGCAGGACTGAGGGGATGTGTGTGGAGCAGGTGTAGCTCATGGGTGCAGGCTCTAAGGGAAGGGCCTCCGAAAGAGAAGGAAGATGTGGAAGGGGTGGGAGGAGGCTGACCTGGATGGAGACGGCCTGGTGACCTCCCCAGCTTGGTTCCCAAACCAGCTCAAGAAGCATGTCAACCTCACGACAGTTGCATACTAGGCATATGATCAGCACATCACCTGTCCCCTGTGTCTTGGGGCTTCTATCTCTGGTGCTCACTGAATGTTATCTCAGTCTGATAGACGTGTGGGGCACTTTGCCATGCCCTGTCTGTCCTCCAGACATTGGCAGACAATGAGCAAAAG
Organism: Urocitellus parryii; assembly: GCF_045843805.1. Taxonomy (NCBI): domain Eukaryota; kingdom Metazoa; phylum Chordata; class Mammalia; order Rodentia; family Sciuridae; genus Urocitellus; species Urocitellus parryii. The sequence continues at coordinate 118,906,784 of NC_135536.1, read as the reverse complement.
CAGGCTAGAGAGACAAAGAAGGATAGATCCAAACTCCCAGGTCAGCCACTTTGCTGGCAATGGGAGAACAAGCCCTGAGCCCTTCCAATAAGCTCCCTCTTCTGGCTAGAGCCAAGGGTGACTGGAAGGACAGGAGTTACCAGGCCAAAGGGTGACTAGAGGCTTGGTCCTGGGTAGAGCCTGATCCAGGACTATGTTAGGCCCTGCATGGAGTCTGTGGACCAAGAACAAGCCAGGAAAGCAAGGGACACAGGAGGCAGAGAGAGGCAGAGAGATAGGAGGGTCAGGAGCAGACCCACCAGTACCCACCTTCCCCTCTTGTCAGTCCTTCAGTCAATGCTTCATGTCACAAATATCCAAGCTGCCTGCTCTGAGCCTGGCACTTAAGGTCTTCACAGCCTGCCCTAAGAGGGAGACAGATGAATAAAGAGAGAGGAAAAACCAGCAGATGAAGTGGTGGTCCAAGGGTGGAGAGAAGAGGTGGGCATCAGAGAAAGAGGCACAGAGCAGGGAGACTCGAGTGGGCACAGACAGTTTCCAAGCAGTCTAGGTGGGGAGGACATTTCCTGCAGGGGTGCAGCAGGAACAGAGCTTGAAAGCATGTGACCACGTGGATCACTGGAAGAAGTATAGGGAATTGTGTAAGGCTGGATGGTTAGAATATTAGTTCTGAGGGATATTAATCAATGTTACTTAAAGCAAGAGTTCCTCCGGTCAGATATGCTTGGGAAACTTTGGACTAAATAATCAAGAGCATGAGGAATAAGATCAACATGCAAAAGATGAATTGTATTTCTCTACACTGGCATTGAACAATGAAATTAAGAAAATAATTCCATTTATAATGGCTTCAAAAAGAACACAATCCTTAAGAATAAATGTAAGCTTTCCCTGGAAACTACAAAACATTCTAAAAGAAATTAAAGAAGATTGAAATAAACAGAAAGACATCCCATATTCATGGATTGGGAGACAACGCTTAATAATTTAAGCATGTGATACCCCTTCCATTGATTTACAGATTCAATACAATCTCTAGCAAAATCTCAGATGGCCTTTTGAAGAAACTGATAAGAGGAGCCTAAAATTTTTATGAAAATGTCAGGGACTGCTGGAAGAAATGCAAAATGGTACAGCCACTTTGGAAGATGATTTGATTTTCTTCAAAAGTAAATGTACTCTTACTGTACTATCTAGCCCTAGGACTCCTGGCCACTTATCCAAATGAATTGGAAATCTGTGTTCATACAAAAACCTACGTGTGGATGTTTATGGTAGCTTTTTCCATAAATGTCAAAACTTGTAGATAACTATGATACCTTTCTTTTTTCTTTTTTTTTAAGAGAGAGAGAGAGAGAGAGAGAGAGAGAATTTTTTAATATTTATTTTTTAGTTTTCGGTGGACACAACATCTTTATTTTATTTTTATGTGGTGCTGAGGAACGAACCCAGGGCCTCGCGCATGCCAGGCGAGTGCGCTACTGCTTGAGCCACATCCCAGCCCCACTAAGATACCTTTCAATAGAGGAATGGATATAAACTGTAGTACACCCAGACAATGGCATATTTCTCAGTACTAAAAAGAAGTGAGGGGCTAGGGATATTGTTCAGTTGGTAGAGTGCTTGTCTCACATTCACAAGGCTGAATTCAATCCCCAGCACCAAAAAAAAAAAAAAAAGAGAAAGAGAGAGAGAGCGATGAAGTCATGAGAAGATATGCAGGAACATTAAATGCAATTTACTAAGTAGAAAATGCCAGTCTGAAAAGGCTGTGTAAAATGATTCCAACTACATAACATTATTCTGATAAAGGCAAACTACACAGTCAGAGCTTGACAGGGGTTATGGGGAAGAAGAGATGGAACACAGAGGATTTTTAGGACATTGAAAATATTCCATATGATACTATGATGGTCATTTGTCAAAACTCACAGAAGGAACAATAAATACCAAGAGCGAGACCTTAATGTGAACTATGGACTTTGGATGATAATGATGTGTCGATGTAGGTTCATGAATTGTAACAAATGTACCAGTCGGGCTGGGATGTTGATGGTAGGGGAGGTTGTGTGTGTGGGTAGGGATCCTATGGGAACTCTGGGCTTCTGCCCAATTTTACTATGAATTTAAAACTGCTCTAAGTAATAAAGTCCATTTAAGGGACCCAGAGTGGTCAAAATAATCTTGAAAAACAACAAAGTTGGCAGGCTCCAACTTCTGGATTTCAAAACCTACTACAAAGCTACAGTAATCAAGACAATGTAGTACTGGCATGAAGACAGACATGGATCAATGGAATAGAAATGAGAATTCAAAAATAAACCTTCTCATTTATGGTCAATTGATTTTCAAGAGGAGAGCCAAGACAACTCAATGGGGGAAAGAAAAGTCTTTTTGATACATGAGACTGGGACATCTGGACAGCCACATGCAAAAGAATGATGCTGGACCCCTTCCTCAGGACTACAGAGAAATGACCTCAACAGGATCAAAGACCTGAACAAAAGGCCTGAGGCTGGGAAAGACCAGGCTACTGGGGGCCGAGGCAGGAGAGAGTTGAACTGGGAGTCAGGCTCTCTGGGTCTTCTTCACCGATCATCACCGTTTTTTCTTTCCTGAACTTCTGAGGTTGGTTGGCAAGTGTCTAGAACAGATCCTGGAAGGATGCTCTGTGAGATAGGAAGGCTCTGCAAAGATTCTTCCATCCCTCCTCCAATTTGTTTGGAAAGTCAATAGATGTGAACACTGATGCAAACTTTTGAGGGACGATTTTGTGGTCAATAGCACCCTTCTTCAAAAATGCAAGAGCTGTGGCATCCCAGGTAGTGCCCCTTTGGCACCTGTAGAAATGCCAGCCTGAGAGCAGGGAGAGAAGTAGGTACAAAAGTGTTCATCTCAGGATTGTAGGTCACAGCCTCATTGGCAGATGAGTGGCCCCAATTCACCACGTCTCCCAAGGCATTTTGCAGCTTAGTCCATCAAGAGGCGGCATCAGGCTGGGCATGGTGGTGCACACCTGTAATCCCAGCCACTTGGGAGGCTGAGGCAGGAGGAAGGCAAGTTCAAGGCCAGACTCAGCAACTTATCGAAGCCCTAAGCAACTTAAGGAGACCCAGTCTCAAAATAAAAAGAACTGGGGATGTGGCTCAGTGGTTAAGCGTCTCTGTACCAAAAAATCAAAAATTAAAAGAAAGGAATGAGTTTCTCCACCCCTCAACTCTGGACTCATGGTGTCCTAGTTGCTCTGGCCAGTGAGTGGCCAGTGAGAGGTAGAACAAGTAATCAAGTACCAGCTTCAAGTGTAGACTGAGTCTTTTTATGCTTCCACTTGCTCTCTGGGAAACCTGCTACCACCACATGGACAAGCATTGAGTCATCCCAGGCAAGGCCATCAGAGACCATCAGCCCCCCGCCAGGCCTCCAGCTGACCACAGACCTGCGAGAGCCCACCTGGGAATCCGCCCAGCCAAATTGCAGACTGTGAGCAGAATAAATACCTGTTTAAAGATTCGAAGCTTTGGGGCTTGTCAGGGACCACTATTTATAGTTCCAAAAAACTGCTACAGCCCCAAACTGGAGGTAGCCCAGATGTGCGTCGATTCGGCCTTGGAGGTTTCAGTGGCGGGACGGCAGTGACGGGGAACACCCCACGGCCATTAAAAAACGAGATCGATCTGTACGTACTGACCTGGAAGATGTCCACAATACATTGGTGAGGGAAAAAAGAAAGTGGCTGATCGATTTGTATGCCATGACCCCATTTTGTTTTTTAAAAAAGTCTGTGTGTAAGAATATATAGAAGATACCCCTTGGCAAAAATTGGCAGCAGTACACAGCAAACTATTCTCAGGGGCTGCCTCTAGGGGAGAAAAGAGGCTGTTTGATGGGTTTTGCTCTTATAATTTTTGGAAAAATGAAGATTACTTGGGAAAAAAAAAACCCAAAATTGGTGTTTTCTTTGACTGTACTTGCTGAAACTGAGACAACTGCCCCCACGCGGATTCTTGAGCTTTTCTCCTCTGCCCTGGCTCCCTGGCTCTGCCTCTCCTCCTGGCCCAAGGCCACCCCCTTGTGCTCGAAAGGCCAGCGCCCTGAACTGTCCCCCCACATATCCCTGCATTGGCTCTGTCACCACTACACAGCGCTTTAGGTATTGACCTTCAAAATGAAAGCAGAAAGAACCTTAGGGAATCAAGTCCCGCCTCTTCATGGTACAGATATAGGGAAACTGAGGCCCAGAGGGAACAGGGAGGGGCATAGCAGAGGATCTGTGAGGCTGCAGCTGACCCGAGGGAGGCCCATTCACCTCAGAAGCCCAAGGCAGGCCCCACCCCGCCCAGCCCTCCACTGGCCCTGTTTCCCTTCAGGGTCAAGCTTTGTCCTTCTTGAGAAATGAAGGAGGGGACGCCAGGCAGAGTGGAGAGCCAGAACCCAAGAGGAGGAGGGAGAGGGTAGAGTGGGCATCAGTGCCAGCCTCAGCCCAGAGCCTCCGGCAGCCGCAGATAATAAGCAAGAATAATAGAGGAAAGAGAGCAAAATGTCACACACGCTCCGGTGCCATTAGCCACCAGAGAAGGGAAATATCATATAATTAGGCCGGGCCTTTGTTTGCCTTTGTGGAGGGGGATGAAGGGCTGGTTGTGGGGCGGGACTGGGCCTCTGGGATTGGGCCTGCTTACTGGGACAGAGGAGGGGATGAGAGGGGACCTCAGGGCTGGGCTCTGAGACCCTGGGGCCTGGCGCTGGGCCTGAGGTGACTGGGGCGGGAAACGGGGAAGGGCTGGGACTCGTCCCCTTGGAGCCCAGGACCCCAAGCTCGGCCTCTGCTAACTGCCTTTGCCGTTGTTTGTTTGCGTCCCCTCGTCCCCTCGTTATTACCCAAGTCACAGAAACGCCCGGTAATGGCTGTAAAATTACACAGTCGCAGCTAATTCGGGGACGACTCTTGGCATAGCAGCCACGTTTTAAGGAGAAATAAACAAGGCCTGAAATAAAAGTCGGCAGGAATACAAATCCACAGCACCCAGGAGGACTCCCGGCCCGCGCCCTGTCCGCTCTCCACCCAGGCGCACAGGCCACGCAGATGAGCCTAGAGCAGGCCTCTCCGCCCTCAGGGTGACCCCGCTGCCCCTGGGCTGCCAGAGGGGCTCTCCCCCCCCAGCCCCTCCAACCCGGAGCCAGGAGAGGCTGGGCCACGTCCTTGTCTTGGGAGACCTCCCTGTGCTGATTCCCTTTCTCTGTGGAACGTCCACATCCTCCTCTCTCCAGCTGAGGGCCCTCTACCTGCCAGCTCAGTGTCATTCATTCATTCATTTCTTTTTCTTTCTTCTTTTTCTCTTTGTGGTGGTGGTTGTACTGGGGACGAAACCCAGGGCTTTGGGCATGCTAGGCAAGCACTCTACCACTGAGCTATATCCCCAGCCCTTTGAATCTTTTATTTTGGACAGGATCTCACTGTATTGCCCAGGCTGGGCTCCAGCTTATGTTCCTCCTATCTCAGCCTCCTGAGTGGCTGGGACTACAGCCATGTGCCACCATATCCAACTCATTCATTCATTCCTTGAGCGACTACTTTGTGCCAGGCACTGTGTTCCAATGGTCAAAATGAAGACCTTGGTTCTTTCTCAGGACTGATATCTGGTACAAGAGACAGATATTAGAAAAATAAATATAAGAATAAATATATATAGAAATATAAAATATATATTAAATATATATATATTAAAATATAAAAATAAATGTTAGGAGAAGGGCTCTAGAAGGAAAAGAGCAACATAGAATGGAAAAGAAAAGAGGGGACATCAGATTGGGGGTTTAAGAAAGATCTCTTGGGGGAGAGGAAGGCCTTTCTGAGTTCAGGTCCAAGGTGTGAGTTGGCTGGTGCAGAGCAGGGGGTATTCCAAATGGAGGGGGGAATAACACAGCAAAGGTCCTGAGGCAGGCAGGCAGGGGAGCTTGGTGGTATAGTATGAACTGGCCTGGAGAGACTCCCAGGTGCTATAGACCACCTTGGAAGTGGGAAAGGATGATGAGATCCAAAGGAAGGGGCAGGGGTGGAGTTAGATCTCACTTAGGCTTTTGAGAGATCTCCCTGCTTGGCTGGGAGGAGCTTAGAGGAGTGGGAGAGGGTGGGAACAGTAGGGGAGGCTGCAGCGTCCTGGAGGGAGATAGTGGCTTCAGAGAGGAGAGTAGCAATGTGGACAGGGGGAACGGGAGGATTGAGAGAGCTCTGGAAGGAAGACAGGACTTGGATCTTGGGATGAGCTAGAAGTAGTCAAAGAAGCGATGGACAGATGTATCTCTAAGGTGGGTGTGAGTACAGGAGGGGCAGGTTTGGGAGGTGTGTCTGAGGCACACGGGGCTTTTGAGGTCACGAGAATAGACACAGTTGTCTAGAGAGAAAGTGTGTAGACAAGTGGGACTCCCAGCTCAGACCTTCTGTGGCCAAATGCCTCTCTGTACCATTGCTAAAAAAATAAGAATATAAGTTCCAAGCACAGCTGGTTGAGAGGCTGAACAAGGAATGTCAAGTGTCAGTCCCTTTCCATCCCTGGGTAGATATGCTGCTGCAGCTGCTGCTATTGTCCCTTGATTTTTATTTTATTTTTTAAAATTTTTTCATACCAGGGATTGAACCCAGGGGCACTTAACCACTGAACCACACCCCAGCCCCTTTAAAAATATTTTATTTAGAAGCAGGTTCTCGTTGAGTTGCTTAGGGCCTTGTTGGGTTGCTAAGCTTGGCTTTGAACTTGCGATCCTGGGGTCTGCTCAACATCAAGACTCTGTGTGGCCTGGGAGATTTTTGGGTGGGTGGGGGCACCCCCCCTGCAGCTGGGCACCCAGGGGGACTCATGGAGCCCACCGCAGAGATGGAGAGCTGAAGGTTGACGTGGCAGAAGCAGGAGAGGGGCAGAGAAAGAGGGTGGTGGGCTGGGAGCACAGGGAAGGGGGCCATGGAGTTGGGCCAGGGCACAAAGGGGCCCTCGTATATGTGCCAGGCAGGACTGGGCCGCAGGAACTAATTAGCACAGTACAGTGTCCTGATGGGTCCTGACGCTGGGCCTCTGGTCATACCACAAAGCAGGGGAGCGTGGACTGGATCCTTTGCTAGAGTCAGGGATGCCAGATCTTCTCCGCCCTTTGCTCCCCTCTTAAAAAACCTGGGCCAGGGCTGAGCTGGGAAGCGGGAGGCCTGGGCTTGCCAGAGCCCACTCTGCCTGGGCTGGGCTCCCTGACTGAAGACTCAGGGACCCTGGGAGGGGCTGAGCCCCCTCCAGCCTCAAGCTGCGCCTGCTTGTCCCTCTGTGGATGTTGGAGGACATGTTTTTTCCATTCCTGTGCATATCTGGGCACATTTAAGACATAGCAAACAAGCATATTCATGTGTGTGCTACACAGGTTTGCACACGAGTGGGCACGTGCATATAAGGTACAGGCACCAGGGCCTGGGTGCAGCACACCTCTGTCCTCATGCTCCTGCTGCTGGACTGCAGTCACCGGCCGAGCCTCAGACTGGAGACCTCAGATGGAAGCCCAGCTGCCCTGGAAGAGGCAGAGGCCCTGCTTGTTGTCATCAGCAGGTCCCTGGGAGCTGTCACACACGGCAGTGATGAGAAGCTGGGCTATGGTGGGGCAGAGGCCCAAGGGTCCCAGGACCTGTGGAGCAGAAGCTGCTGGTGCTTTGGAGCAGGCGCCAGGCTGACCTGAGACTGCCGACAGCGCCGTGTTCTTCACCAGCACCTTGTTAGGGCTAAGGACCCTGGACAGAGTCTGGTTCCAGCCTCCTGGCCTCTTGGCAGAGCTCTGGCTGGGGTGCTGCAGGCCAGCAACCATTGCCAAAGATACCCAGGAGAGGGAGGGCTTGGGTCCACTGTAGAATGAAGTTTGGCTTAGACCCCCCAAATGCATCTGGGGCCCAGCCCAGCCCTGCCACTGACATGCCCTTTGAGGCTGGACAAGTCCCTCCTTTTAGTTTATTCACCCATAAAATGGAGGGGCTTTGGACTAGTGGCCCCTGAGGACCTATCACTTCTACAATCTGCCACAGAGACGGAGGCAAGCAACCCTTGCCACCCAAGACCATCCGAAGGGCATGGTGAGGGCATGGACAAGAAATGCAGGGGCACCGTGGCAGGAAGCCACCCTAGAATGCTGTTGTCCCTGGTGCACGCTGACGACCTATCATTGCTCCACATCTTCAGTGGGTCAGGCTCTCCCCCACACCTTCACGCATCTGAACTTGGCCTCCCAGCACTCACAGGTCTGCAGGGAGACACACATCAATAATCACAAGCCAAAAGCTGGTACAAAATTTAGTGTGGACAACTGGGTCGCCTCTGCCCTCAGCTGATTGCCCCCAGACAGGGTCCAAGTGTACTAATTTTCCTACTGTGTTTAAAACCAGACTAGGAAGGTGGTGGCCTTAGGAGCAGTTATAAATTTTATTTATTATTTTGAAAAGGGCATATATTTACATGTGTCAAAAGTCTAAAAAGATAACCCAGTGTAGAAGGAGAAGTCTCTCTGGTCTCCGCATCCTGCCCCAGCCCCGGATACTGCAAGCCCTTGTGAGTCCTTGCGGGGTTGCTTTTGCTGTCAGAAGCAAAGACAAACACAGACAGCTTCTGAATGGATTACTGAATGACCCCAGGGCTCTCGTGGTGTGGCGGTGAGTGCCCTGCCTTTCCCAGGGCTGCAGCCATCATAATGGACGATAATCAATCAGATACTTTCCAGTATTTATGAAACACAGGTGGACTTTCTCAGTCTGGAGTTGTATCCTCATGGGATTTGGTCTTACTAGCCAGAAGGTCTGTATTTACCCTAGGCCACCATTGAGATGCACATGCTCCCAACGTGCCCCTGGCCCTGGGCCTGGCTGCTGCTGTCCTGTCAGTTTCTTGCTGGTGGCTCTCAACTTTTCTGCTGTTCAAGCTGGCCAGGAAGGGGCTGGGGTTGTGGCTCAGAGGTAGGGTGCTCTCCTTGCATATGTGAGGCACTGGGTTCCATCCTCAGCACCACATAAAATGAAATAAAGATATTTTGTCCACCTACAACTAAAAAATAAATATATATATAAAAAAAAAAAGCTGGCTGGAAGGACAGAGAGAAGTCAAACCTCAGGGCGAGGTTGAGATCTTGGGGCCAGGCAGAAATTCCACGCAGACCCACTCTGGGGCCTTGGGCCAATCTGAATGGTGGTCACCCTCCCTGAACCTCAGATCTGCTAAATGAAAAGTCCAGCCCATCACAGAGCTCCATTACTGCTTGTCGCCCCAGGGGAACCTCCAAGGCTTTCCATCTGGGGCTCCAAAGTGCTGGGCTAGTTCTGCCCTTCCTCCCCTCTCTGCCCGCCATAGGCCCAGACCCAGGGCAGGGCTTGGACTCAGACTCCTTCCTCAGAATATTGCAAATTCATGGCTGTTACTCGGAGAAGATGCTGTTTCCCTGACATCTAGGGGGGTTGTGGCCTGAGAGCCTGGGTGCCTGGGCCTCCTCCCAACTTGTCCCTGGCACATGGTTGTTACTGGGGCCCAAGGGAGCAGCTGTTACGCAGTTGATGAGATTCGAGTCTGACCAGGGGTGAGGGATGGCCACAGAGGACAGCTGATGGACGGTTGTGAAAACCAAGCTGACGGTTCCACAACCCCAAGGTCAGCACCAGGGCGGCGGGGAGCACTAATAAGCTTGGCTGTGATGGGGTGAGCCAGGGGGCCGCCGGGAGAAGCCAGGCAGGGGGGCCCCAGCACCAGGGGAGCTGAGCTCTGGGCCCTTCTTGCTCTGCTCAGTCTTTGGAAGTGTGTGTGTGTGTGTGTGTGTGTGTGTGTGTGTGTGTGTGTGTGAGAGAGAGAGAGAGAGAGAGAGAGAGAGAGAGAGAGAGAGAGAGAGAGATCTCATGATCTTAAAAACATTCTCACATGGATTCAAGTAATCCATGAGTACATTTTCACCTCCCAAACCCCAACAATACACCTCCTTCTCTCCCATCACCAACAGTTTGATATATATTTTGCACAATCTCAGATTATGCTAACATACAAAATAGCCTCACGGGCACAACTGGTGTTTTTTTTTTTTTTTTTTTTTTTCTCTTTTGGTATCAGGGATTGAACCCAGGGGCACTCAACCACTGAGCCACATCCCAGCCTTTTTTTAAAAAAATATTTTATTTAGAGACAGGGTCTCACTAAATTGCTTAGGACCTCAATAAATTGCTGACATTGGCTTTGAACTTGTGATCCTCCTGCCTCAGCCTCCTGAGCCACTGGGATCACAGATATGCACCATTTAATAACATAAATAGGATCCTTTTTGACTTTTTTTTTTTCAGTGTTGTAGCTTGAACCCGGGCCCTTGCTTGTGCTAGGCGAGCTACATCTTGAGGCTCAGGATCCTACTTGATATATCTTGTTCTGGAATTTGTGTTTCTCATAAGTTGAGGGGATCTTTCTGTGTTGTATGTAGACATGTATTCTTTTTTTTAATATTTATTTTTTAGTTGTAGTTGCACACAATGCCTTTATTTTATCTACTTATTTTTATGTGGTGCTGAGGATCGAACCCAGGTCCTCGCACGTGCTAGGAAAGCACTCTACTGCTAGGCCACAACCCCAGCCCTAGATATGTATTCTTTAAAAACAAATCATCTTCATTTTTTTTAAAAATATTGCTTTAACATATTTCTTACAAAAGGTGAGTCCTTGGTCCTTTCCAAGGATTGTTTCCGGGGTTCCGCTATTACGAACAGGCCTTGGAAACATCCTTGATGAGGGGAGGCTCCCAACATGGACAGCACAGCTCTGCTCTGGGGTCCTCTTGTCTATATGGAAGTGATAAGAAATTCCAACCCAGAGGGCAGTGTCGAGGATGCCAGTGTTTCTAATGGTGGCTGGCACAAAGCAAATGCTCAGAGAAGATGGGCCATTTTGGTTCTATGTCCATCATTGTGACTGAAGGACGGGGATAATATGCAAAGGAAGGGTGGGTGGTCCAGGGGGCTGCCCAGGCATGGGGCTCAGAGCACCGGGGCTAGAATTAGCTGGGAGGAGGTGCCACCTCTCTGAGCACAAAGGGGTCCAGCTTGGACGTCACCCTTCGTGGTGACCCAGGCTCCCGCGCACACACTTAGGGGCAGAACTTGCTTGCGTTTAGTCCCAGGCTGTATCACGACTGACCCCACCCTGAAGACCCAGGGCACAAATGGTAGAATTCTAGATACAGGGACGGGTTTAACAGCAATCCCCAGGGCTTGGGCTGGGGTAGGAAGTATGTGGATGGCTATTTGGACCTTACAGAAGGCCAGCTGCCCCGGGAGGTGATGGGTGGTTCTCTCAGAACGAGTCAACCAACAGATCCTCAAGGGACAGGGTGGGTCCCTCAAGAGGTCTGTGCCTCTACTTCCTCATCTGTACAGTGGGAAGGGATAGTTGGACCAGATGTCCAGAAAGACCCAGCTGTCGGTGGCCATCTCTGAGCTGGCCACCCAGGACAGAAGCCAGAGGGCCTGACATGGCGGGGAGCCTCCCAGAGGTCAAGTGAGCGGAGGTGGAAATAGGGCAGACCTTGTCCCTCCCTTCTGGCTACCCAAGAAGGCAACAGCTCCTCCACTCCCCAGATGCGGCTGAGGCTGACTGATGAGAAGGCTCCAGAGCCAGGCTGTCAGCAAGTGCCCCTGCCACCTTTGTGTGGCTAATTTGCATAATATTTGCACAAATCTGCATAATTTAGGAAGCAGTCAGAGCTCCTCTTGGGCAGTCCAATTCTCTCTGATTTTATGAGCTTTGAAGTAGCCCTTTCTTCTCCTGCCCGCTCCCCCTCCTGCTTCCCTTTTCTGCGTGTCCGGCCTGTCAGATCCTGTGGCTGTGCCCACCTTCCTGGGGCTGGAGGATGGGTCTCGACGGTTGATTCTTGGGTCCCTGGAGAAAGCCTCGCTGCAGCTGTCGAGTGGAGTTGCCGGTGAGCCTGACACTGGTCCCAGCCCAACCCTCTGAAAGGCCTTCACAAAGGAGGGGCGGGGGCCCTGCGCAGGCTCCACGCTAAGTTCAAGAGTGGGTCAGGCCCAGGTGACCAAATCCTCCTGCCTGACAGAGCACAAGGAGGTGAGGTGTGTCTGGGTGGCAAGGAGGCTTTGCCCTTGATGGTTGGGATGGTGCCCCCGAGGCTTGAGAAGACAGGGCACAGACTGTGATTGACTGAAGCTGTCCCCGAGGGAGCTGGCTCATGGAATACTCTGTCCATGCAGGACTCTGTCCCTGCCCTCTCAACATTTTTATTATTCTTGGGTTAGTGAAGACTCTTCCAGGTCTGAGTGACACTGACTCAACTTCAAATGGCTTCAGTAAAAGAGAAAAAGAGGCTGAGGGTGGAGTTCAGTAGAGCATGTGCTTAGCATGTGCAAAACCCTGGGTTTGATCCCCTGCAACATCCAAAGAAAAAAGGAGAACAAAAGAGAGGGTACTGTCTAATGCAACTGAGATCTATGGACTTCAGGTACAACTGGATCTAGAGGCTCAAGGGCTATCATGAGGTCACTGTCTCTTTGTTCTGCTCTCCTCGGGGATAGCTTAAACTGGTTCACCCTCTGTCGCGGTGCCTGGAAGCTCCAGCATTCTATCCTACTTGTACAAGTCCAGAAGAACCAGAGCTCCTTCCCGCAGCCCCAGCTTAAAGACCAGAATGCAGTCTTGTGGGTTCATTTTGGGTCATGTTGACCAGGCCCAGGTCACATGTCCACCCTGAGACAAAGACAGAGTTAGCCCCCCTACCAGAATTGAGAAGGTGGAGATTTCTTGGGAGAAATCGAGAAACTTTGTCAGAGGACAGGGAACGGGGAGGAGGCCTCTGGCAATGGGGGCTTCCTTCCGATCCTGGGGGGAAGGCTTGGGCAGGACTGGAAGCAGCCCATAGGTACCTGGGCACTACGTGGGGTGTGATACCGTAAACCCCCTTCACTGCAGGGCCCTGAGTCACCTGACCTCTGAGAAACAAAGGGGTCCACCTGGGAGACTGTCACTGAACTCTGAAAGGAGGGAGCAGGAAAGGCCCTGAATTTCCTTCCCGTGAATGCTGAGCAAGGCCTGGCCCTTTAAAGCTAGGGAATTGCAGATTAAAAAAAAAAAAAGCCCCCATTTTAACCCAATCCCTCCAGCCCCCAGCCCACCCACCCAGGCTGGAACTGCTGAGTCTGCCCCCCGCCTCTGCCCAGGACAGCTCAGCACTTTCCCTGCTCTCTCAGGTCCTTGCCTGTCCAGCCGGCATGGAGGCTGTGGCCGCCCGCAGCTCCTGCTCCTGCCCACTCTGGTGCTGCCCGCCTGGCGCAAAGCCTGCCGGTTCTGTCTGGGGGCTGGCACCGTGGGCTCTCCCTCTCCTGTGGACTCTGTCCCAGGGAAAGGCCAACACGTACCAAGTGCTCTGACCACCGGGCGTGGGCCTCAGTGCTTTATCATCAGTTCCCAACCACTCCACAGGAGAGGTAGGGTGACCATTGTCTGCTGCCTCCCTGGTGGTTTACAAACCAGAAGCCTGAGAACCAAACAGCCTAAGCAAGTTGCTTAAGGTGGTGCAACTAGCAGACAGCAGAGGAATTTGAACCCCACACCCTTGAATCTTTACATTATACTGTGCCCCTTCCTCTCTGTGCCTCAGTCCCACCATCTGTTCAATGGGTAGAGGAGCAACTGTGCTCCCTGCTGCCAGAAGTATGGGAAGAACAAACAAGATTGTAAAAGACAGGCCTTGAGAAGATGTCCTCTAAGTCCTTCCTCACTACCAGAAAGGAGCAGGGGAAACCAGGAGCCTGCAGCCCCCAAAGACCTGGGTGTACAGAATGTGTCAAGGAAGATGGAGGAGGAGGGAGAGACAGGGCCCTTTGCTGAGTGGGGGAGGTGGGTGGAGGGCAGCTGCTCAGGCTGGACATCATCATCATCACTGGTGGGGGCGGTTAGCAGGAAGGGGAGAAAGGAAGGAGGGAGGTGGAGCAGAGGCAAGGAGGTCAGAAGAAACAGGGCATGCATCTTTCAGAGCAGGGACCATCTGGACAGGGAAAGGGGACAACGACCTCACCTGCTGTGCCCACCAGTAGCTCCATGACCACTCTCCATGGTCCCCTGCAGGGCTGGTTTTACAGAGGGGGAAATAGGTTCAGAGAAGCAAAGCATGCTGGTCCCACCAGCTGGAGGAGTTCACACAGGGTGGAGCTGGGCTCTGCTCCTGCCCTCTGCCCATTCCCCCTGTGCCTGGGGATACACAGAGGCCCCGATTTTGCACTTTATCCCAGACCTTGGGCATCGATCCACATAGGGTCCACATAGGGTCACCCCAGCCTGACACGGACTAGCGTTCTCTCCCACAGCCTTTCTGGAAGGGAAGAGCCAAGCCCAGATTCTGGAACTTTCTACCCATGATGGCTGTCTTCAAAATGAAAAGCTGCTTTTAACGGTGGCTTTTCTGGTAGGCCACTGACCAGAGGTGTGCCTGTGTGTGTGGCTGTCCACTTTACTGTGTGTGGTGTCCCTCTCTGTGCCTCTTCCTGCCTCAGGTTCTCCCTGGATATAGGTCAGACGTAGGGTCTAACCCACAGAGACAGCTGATATTCCTTTGTGAGTGACCAGGGCAGATGCCCAGGGCAAGAGGTGGGGAGAGGGAGCACAGGCCCCAGTTTGGAACAGGGAGCTGGCCTCCGGGAGTCTGTATCACAGCTGGGGCCACAAGGAGGCTCATTTTTGATCTGGCTCAAGCAGCCACTTGGGTCTCCCCAGGAAGCCACTAATCCCATCACACACTGGTCCCCTAGGGGCAGCTTCCTGAGGATCTGAGCATCCCTCTCAAGAGATATTTGGGGCGCTCCCCCCCATGGTTCTGGTCTCAGGCCCCGGGCTGGAGTGTGGGTTTCCTTCCAAGTCCTCGGTTCTGCACATGTCAGCTCGCAGGGCCCATTGACGGTTACCCAGCAACGCGGCAAATATTTGGGCCAGCCAGACCGGGCTGTGCCCCCATTCCTTGAATTAGTGAGACCCTAGAAGGCATGCAACCTCATGGGCTTTGCCTATTTTTTAAAAATATCTGGCACTTCACAAAAATAACTCCCCTTGGCAGAATCCTTCCTCCTGGCCTCTTGTCCAGGGCTTTCTATTTGGGAACATGGAGGAAGCAGAGAGGGGCTGGCAGAGCTGAGGGCAGAGGGTAGGGTGAGAAGGCAGCACAGACCAGTGACAAGAGGAAGCCAGGGCTTCAGGACAAGAAGGCCCAGATTTCACCTGCTCCACTCCCTCTGGCAGATGTGTCTGAGTGGAGCCCCAAGTGCTCGGATGCTCATGCCCAAGCCCGGCCCATCGTCTCCCCTCCCTTCGGATCTGCCTGCCCCCAGGTTCTGCCCTCTGTCTCAGTTCCCAGCTGACAGCACCCCCCTGAGCCACCCCAGCTAGAACCTGGCTCCTGCCTCCCGGCTCAGGAAGTAGTTCCAGTGGCCTTGCTCTGCACCCATGTTTTGCTCCACTGTCTAGATGCTTCAGTGGGTCTCATGGTGTCTCCAATCCAACCTCCACGTTGGAACCACAGAACCCACTCTGAAATGGAAATGGGATCCCCTGTAAGTTCCTGCAGGCTCCCGGAACCCCTGCCAGCAGGGACCATGGCCCGCTCAGCTCCCCAGGCCCCTCTCCCCGTCCCCTACCAATCCTGTTGCTCTGGGCATTTCTAATCCACACTCCCCAGGTCTCCGGAGCCTTGTCAGGTCGTTCCCTGGGTGTCACCACTCTCTCCCTTCCCCATCCGCCCCACCTTCCCCACAATGGCCTAGCCTTTCCTGTACCTTCTTGGATCTTGGGGCTGGGCAAGCTCTCGGCATTCCTGGCCCGACATCTGTCACCACCCCCAAACCCAACACCGAGCATCCCCTTTCTCTTTACTGACATATCTCACCCCTTCCTGCCACCGCCACCCCCTGGCTCTGGTCTGCACACCACTTCATGAGGAGCTCCTCTGGGCAGGGACCTGGGGCAGCCCCTGCTGGTCCCCTGTGAATTAGAGACGTCCTTCCTAGGGGTGGCCACCAGGTGGAGCCGGTGGTGTCCCTCCCAGGGGCCCGGTCTCTGGTCCCTCTGTCCCTGCAGGTCATGGCTCTGCAGCAGGTTTCTGCTCTCTCCTGGGCGCGGGGGTGGGGGGTGGGGGGGTGCTGTCTGCAGGTCTGCCAGGGGTGCCACAACAGGTCTTGGCACAGCGGGCTCCCAGGCCCTCTCTACCCTCTGCCACTTTGGCCACCTTGGCAGACGCCCCTTCCCCAGGGATTGCACTGATTTTATTCCTGCTATTGTTGAGATGGTACAAACAAAAAACCTGGGTGGAATTGACAGGCTGGGGTGTCCAGGGTGAGGAGCCTGGTGAGAAGAGGCAGCGGGCCAGGACGGGAGGAGCGCCTCATGCTGCACCGAGGCCTGGGCCTCCACGGCCTCACCCCACCCCATTTCTCACCTACTGCAGTAGCAGCTGCCTCCGTCAATAACTCTGGTCTGTCCATCTTGTCATGCAGGGAGCAAGTACCTGGCTCACTGGGACAGGGAAAGGGACACACTCCCACTCACTCAAGCATCTGACGGGGAGAAGGATAACCCTACAGTGGCTCATGGCAGATTTGGAGGAAAGGCCGAAGTCCTCACAGTGGCTTATGTAGTCATTGATTTGGTCGCTTCCTCTCTATGACCTTGGGTTATACACTCCTGCCCTGTGCCCCTACTTCCCTCACTCTGCACCCACCCCAGCCTCTTTGATGTTCTTCCTACACATCAGACATGTTCCTACCCCAAGGCCTTTGCTGTTCCCTGACCTCAGATTCTCTGGGCTTGGGATCACAGCCGCACCCATCCCCCCCCCTTTTTGGGGTACTGGGGACTGAACCCACAGGCACTAAATCACCAAGCCACATCCCCAGCCCTTTCTCATAAGAACATATTTTATATAGAGACAGGGTCTCACTGAGTTTCTGAGGTTGGCTTTGAACTCGCCATTCTCCTGCCTCAGCCTCCCCAGCTGCTAGGATTCCAAGTGTGTGCCACTGTGCCCAGCGAGCCTCGCCCGCCCCTTTGCATCTGTGCTCCAGGGCCACCAAAGCAAGGCCTTCCCTGTCCCTTGTCTAAATCGCAATCTTTCCCCAGCTCCCCCAATTACCTGCCTAAAATTTCCCCATAGAACCTGTCTCCCCCTAAAGTGCAATTTGTCTTTCTATTTCATTTGGTGCTGGTGTCTCTCCAGGATGTAAGCCTCCTGAGGTCAGGCACTCTTCCCTGCTGGATCCCCAAAGCCTGGCTGAGAGTAGGTAGAATGAGTGAGATCTTGCAGAGTCAACAAAAGAAGGAACAGATTACAATAGTAACCAGGAAAATAGCAGCTGCCATGGACAGACACACACTCGCCACGTCCTTTAAAGTCATTTATCATTTCCTGAAATCCTCCAACACTCCCATGCCTCATCTGTTAAGGTAACTGAGGCGTAAGAGGTTAAATGACTTTCTCAAGGTCACTCAGCCAGTTGGGGACTGAGCCAGGCTAGCTGTACTGCAAGCCCCTGACCAGAATATGGTCACAATGGCAGGAAGAGGCTCTGCCTATGCCTGTCACCATCTGGAGGCTCACTTGGTCTCGGCCCTGGGACACCAGTGCACTTGCAGACTTTGGCATTTCTGATCAGCACTGGACTAGAGCCCTGGGATGGCCGGGGGTATGTGAATGTCTGTCCACCCTCTGTCCCTGCAGCCCGTGGTCCACTCCTGACTTCTGTCCCCAGCAAGGCCCTTTAGTGGACCAGGGCCATCTGATGTCCTCCTACATCAGTGTCCCCACCTGCAGCCACCTGAGAGCTGGGCTTCATGGCACAACTTTCACCCCCTCCTGCTGGGCCTGCCCACCATGGATCATGTCAGCACTGCATGAATTATTTTCTGACTGAAATTCTTTCTGAGTCTACTTGTCACTCCCTCTTCTCGTGGTAGCTCCCCGGCCCTTCATTTCACGCTATCCTCTGCCATCACCTCCTCCAGCAGGGCCCTCGGGGAACGTTGTATATGAAATTATTTTGTGAAATCCAATAAAAATTTTAATCAGGTCAACATCATTGCAGGAAAAGGAAATGATGGATCTTCCCTGATGCGGAAAAAATGTGGAAAAGAAAAAAAGAAGTCCACCAATCCACACATCCGTGCACTCGTGTACACCCACATCCATGTGTGCGTGCACCCCTCTTGGTACACTCGGGTGCCCTGCACTTGCACACACACGTGTCTGTTCATGGGGTTTGCATACATCATGGGACAAATCCCTACCACACTTGAGGCTTCAGTTTTGCCATCTGTACAATGGGCCTTGATTGCTGGCCTCAAATCCCTACCAGTTTGGAGACTCCATAGTCTGGAGCCTGCTGGCCCCTCACCAGAGGAAGGGCGGCTTTCAGCGACTGCTGAGAGATGTCATCTCAGAGAACAGAGAATGGAGCCTAAAGTTCCAGGCCCCCTCTGTAGGCCCACCCCTAACATTTGTGAGGTCTGGGTAACGGTACAAATGGAGCTTCCCTACAACATGACTGGATACTGAAGGTTATAAATCAGCCCAACAAACTGTTTAAGGAGACATGTTTTAAGGGCTGGGGATGTAGCTAAGTGGCACAGTGCTTGTCTAGCACGTGCAAGGCCCTGGGCTCAATCCTCAGCACCAGGGGCTCAGTTACTTCTCGGGGGTTTGGCTGGGGAAGAGGCAAAGCCTCTCATTGTAACCCAAGGAAGATGAAGAGGGAGAAGTTGTGAATTGTGGAACGATTTCTTGCTTCCCGTGATTACTGGGTGCTGGTGCCCCTCCCCTAGGCAGTTTCTGGCCAGGGGCTTTCCACCAGCTCTGTGACAAGGTGGGCTGGGGCCTGCCAGGGCCACCTTTTTTCAAGTTTTGGGAATTTGGGGGAGGTGGCTCCAGGTGTGCAGGATCTGGAAGATAGACTGAGGGCATGGGGAGGGGCTCCCCAAGGTCCTTGGGGTCCCTGGGTGGGGATGTCTGCCTCCAGGTGAGGCAGGGGAGAGAGGCCTGTCACCTATGGAACAGCGCTGCATTGAGTTAGCCACAACCCCAACCCAACGTGACTCAATTTCAATAGATCAGTCTGGCTGCTCTGGGGGCCAGAGACAGAGGCCAAAGCAGAGAGACCATCAGGAGGCTTTGCAATAGCTGTCATGAGAGATGATGGTGATTTGTTTGGATGAGTAAACAGATGATAGATGATGAACGGCAGGAGAGATGGTTTTTTGTGTGTGTGTGTGTGTGCGCGCGTGCGCGTGCCAAGGATTGAACCCAGGGTGCCTAACCACTGAATTTCATCCTCAGCCCTTTTTATAAAAATATTCTGAGACAGGGTCTTGCTTAGTTGCTTAGGGCCTCATTAAGTTGGTGAGGTAACCTGGTAGAGGAATCAGCAAGTGCTTTGAAATTTCCGTCCTCCTGCCTCAGCCTCCAGAGTTTCTGGGATTACAGGCATGGGCCACCATGCCTGGCTAGGGGAGGTGATTTTGTGTCACAAAATAACACACCATTCTGTTATTAAATGTCACGTGGTTAGAAAACTTTTTTTGTTTGTTCTTTTTGCTTGTTTTTTTTTTCTTTAATAAGATATGGCTTAAGAGGTTTTTTCTTAATATTTATTTTTTAGTTGTAGTGGGACACAATATCTGTCTTAATTTATTTTTATGTGGTGCTGAGGATCGAACCCAGGGCCTCACACGTGCTAGGCGAGTGCGTTACCACTGAGCCACAACACCCGCCCCTCTTTTTGCTTGTTGTGTAAAGTTATTCTGGCTTTAATTTATTTCAAGCATCTTGGAAACATCAGGAAAGTTCCCACCACACCCCCTCCCATTCCTGCCAACCAGCTGCTTCTGCCTGCGGCCTCCAGCCACGGCTTCCCGTGGACCCCAACTACTGCTCTGCCGCTGTGGTTCCCGGCTCCTGTACAGCTCCTGCAAATGCAAGGAGTGCAAATGCACCTCCTGCAAGAAGAGTGGCTGCTCCTGCCGCCCCGGGGGCTGTGCCAATCGTGCCCAGGGCTGCATCTGCCAAAGGGCCGTCGACAGGTGCAGCTGCTGCCCCTGAGTGGGGGAGCCCCGCTTCCACATACGCATAGAACAACATGAAGAAACCTGTTTTTTTTTTTTTCCCCTAACACTTCCTACATAGCTTTTTCTATAAAATGTGTGGCTGGGAATAAGAGTTGTTGACTTAAAAAAAAAAGTCTCTCATTAGTGCTGAGGTGACTTCACCTCCTCTCGCCCTCGCCCAGCTCCTCCCCTGCACTGGGGATAACCGCTTTCAAATTCAAGGACTCCGGGCTCCTCTGCCTAGTTAGTGTTTTGGAACTGGTTTTTGTTTTTATCATCCACACTGCATTTGGCTTTACATTGACTTTCTTCTTCTCATTTTCCCCCAGTACTGGGGATTGAACCCAGGGCCTCCTGCAGGCTAGGCAAGCCCTCTACCGCTGGGCCACACCCCAGCCCTGTATCTACCTCCTGTTTGAGACTGAGTTTTTCTCAAGGTACTGACAGAAAGATGTCTTTCTTTTATTTATTTTAAAATGTTCTACAGAGCTGGGCGCCATGGTGCACGCCTGTAATCCCAGCGGCTGAGGAGGCTGAGATAGGAGGATCGCAAGTTCAAAGCCACCCTCAGCAACAGCGAGGCACTGAGCAATTCAGTGAGACCCTGTCTCTAAATAAAATACAAAATAGGGCTGGGGATGTGGCTCAGTGGTTGAGTGCCCCTGAGTTCAATCCCTGGTACCAAAATAAAAAATACAAAAAATGGGCTGAGGTTGTGGCTCAGTGGTTAAGCACTCCTGGGTTCAATCTCTAGTAAAAAAAAAAAAAAAAAAGTTCTACCTAAATTAATTGATTTAAAGAATAATACAGGGGGCTGGGGCTGGGGCTCCCCTCCTGTTGGCTCCACTAAGGGAAGTTAGTGGTAGCTGAAATGTGGGCTGAGGCGTGGGATAAAACCTAGGGAATGAAGTGCCAGGAGCACAGGGCTGGCTCAGGAAGCAGGGCTCCACCCTCCTGCTGCCCCTTTGTAAGGGGGAGGGGGAAGAGAGCCTTGGCAAAGGCTCCTCCAGCAGAGAGTCCTGATAGTGGGGGAGGAGGCTGGGGGCTACTTATCACCATGACTGTCAGGGCCCAGAGCCAGCCTCCCCTGCTCTCCTGCCCCCTGGGAGCTGGACCTTGGGAGCTGGACTGTAGTCACATTTTCTTAGCCCTCTCTTCAATCTTAACTTGCCCTTTCTCCAGTGCAGCCCGTAGTAGATCATCCCTGAAGGTTGGTGACTGGAAGGAAGGGAGGCCAGGAGGGGGGCAGCCTGAAGGGACATCCCCAGGAAGGGATTGTTTTGGCCCCAGAGTAGCTGTCTATGGCTCCAATCAAAAAGGATGGGCCTGGCCAGCCCCCTCCCAACCAGGCCCGCCTCGTGCGGGGCTGGTCATTTGGTGCAGGTCATTGTCACAGTGCAGACCCTATTGCCCGCCTGTGTATTCTACATGCTTCGTTCACTAGGGTCCCAATCTGGCACCCAAATACTCATGTGCTTGCCCTGGATCCCTGCAGATTTGGGTTCAGAGAAAGAGGAACTGAGCAATTCCATGCTGCAGATTCTGGATGCCTCCAGGAATCTCACCCTTCTGAAACATTCACGCAGGACACAGGGATGTTCCGGTGACTCTGGAATTTTGGCCAGAGAAGATCAAAGTGGCCTGGGCAGACTGCCATTGCCTGCCCTCTGTTGCTGTCCTGGCTATTTCCCATGGACCAGGCCCCAGCCTCCCTCATGGTCAAGGACCCAGGGTGGAGTTCAGACTCTGGTCCTGATCCCCTGGCCAATCGATCCCATCTGAGATGTCCTCATCCCCCAAGGACCAGGAGGATAGAGCCCTGCAGTTCCTCCACGGCTCTTGCTCAGCACTGGGGCCTCCCCGTCTCCTGCTCCAGGCCTCCCCTTCCAGCCAGGACCCTTTCTGGCCCCGGATGTGCCATCAGCTCACTACATCAGTTGGGTGGGTGAGAGGAATGCACTGGGCCTTGTGTTGTCGCATCAGCTTGGGTTCCCGGGGCTGGCTGGCCCGGCCGTTGGTCCCAGTCTTTGTCTAGGCTGTCCTTGGCCTCAGCAGCCCCACCTCCCCAGGCCCTCCCCAGCGCCTCCAAGGGGCCTCCCCTGCGGTAGGGTCCTGGACCTCCTCTATTGGTCATTGAATCCCAGGTGGCTGCCTGGAATGCTTCTTGTCCAGATTTTGTCAGACAGCAAGTGGGGGGCACTGTCCCTTCATGGCCCTGGACTGTGACCTAGGAGGCAGAGTTAGCAGAGACCACGGCAGGTCCAAAGCAACCCTGCCTGCTGGGCCTCACCTGCTGGGCCCTGCTCTTTTTTTTTTTTTTTTTTTTAAAGAGAGAGTGAGAGAGGGGAGAGAGAGAGAGAGAGAGAGAGAGAGAGAGAGAGAGAGAGAGAGAGAGAATTTTCAATATTTATTTATTTTTTAGTTCTCGGGGGACACAACATCTTTGTTGGTATGTGGTGCTGAGGATCGAACCCGGGCCGCACGCATGCCAGGCGAGCACGCTACCGCTTGAGCCACATCCCCAGCCCTCACCGCCCTGCTCTTGAACAGCCGAGCCCAGCTTCTCCTCAGGGACAGTTGGGGCCATTCTGTCAATCTTTTGGGGTGTTCTTGAGCAGCCCTTCCGGGGTATCAGAGACGGCCAGGAGAGTTTCCAAGAACCTTCCCGCCCTAGGGAATTGGGCTGCAGAGGCTGGGTGGTGGGGTTGGGGGCATTGGAGGGGGCACCCAGAGAGCCTGGAGTGAAGGAAGTGTGGGAGCTGGAGGCCAAGCAGTAGCTGTGTCTTCCCAGAACACCCAGGTCACCAGAACCCAGGGCTTAGATACAAAATGTGCGCTGAGGCCATGCAGAGGGACTGGGACTCGAGAGCTGGGTGGGGATGTGCTTGGCACACACATGGCCCTGGGTTTGATTCCCAGCACCAAAAAAGAAAAAGGAAATATGCCCAAGAACACCCCTTCTGGTGGAAAATCCTGGGATGGCCCTGGGTTGCAGCAAGTGACTTCAGGCAAAGTGGGCCGTGGGGAAGGGAAGGTGAGAGCAGCCCCTCTGGACAACGTGGGTAGGAGCCCTTCAAGGGACCGATGCTCTCAGATGCTTGGTTCCAGATAGCTTTGCCATACACACTGGAAGAAGAACCCAAGATGCAAGGATAATTGTTCTCCTTCTCCTTCTCCTTCTTCATCCCCTTCCCCTTCTTCTCCTCCTCCTCCTCTTCCTTCTTTAGTTGGTACCCACTATTGAACCCAGGGGTGCTTAACCATTGAGCCACGTCCTACGTCCTTTTTATATTTTATTTTGAGACAGGGCCTCACTAAGTTGCTGAGGCTGGCTTTGAACTTGTGATCCTCCTGCCTCAGCCTCCTGGCCATTGGGATTCCCGGTGTGTGCCACCAACACCTGGCCTGCAAGGATAATTCTAAAGAGTGAGAGACTCCAAGAGTCTGAGGTGAGAAACTTCCCAACTCTTGAGGCCCCACTGCCCGTCCCTTGATGGAATGTGGCTGGATGGGGCCGGTCTTCCCTGGACGTGGGGAGTTGTAGAGTGGGCTTTGAGCTTCTGGTGTTTCTGAAGGTGAAGCACTGATTTATTTGGAAACACAGCTTCTACTTTCTGAAGAGACAGCGCCATTTTCATTCTTCACTGCCTGGGGCCAGGCCTGTTGGAGAATTGGACACAGGCCGGATCTTGCTGAGGGAGAGTGTGGCCCAGCATGTTTGTCAGACCACTCAATCCCGAGCAGCCCTCCCTCCTGCCAAGGGGGCCAGCACAGGAGGCCAGAGATGGGGCCAGACCTGGGGAGACACCACTCTCTGCTCACCTGGGTCCAGGGCTCTCCTATCCTCGTGGAGACAAGGCTCCCCCTGGGCTTGGCTCTCTTCTTCTTCTTCTCCCCAAAGTCCCCCGGGTCTCAGAGTTGAGCGGCTAAGGTTAGGGGAGATGAGAGGGTAGGGGACAGGTGGGGCCGCCCCCTGCCTAGTAATGCTCCCCTCACCTTCCTAAACTCCCAAGGCCTGATTCCCATGGTCTGTCTCCTCCCCCGACCTAGGAACCCTCAAAGGCAGGAACACACCTGTCACCTTTCATTCCTCCCTAAGGTTTTTCTCCCCTGGTCACCTGATTTAGTGAGTTTAGAATGGCCCCAGAGCAGGCATCCCATCCCCTTTCTGTCCAATGTAGGAGGCCCATGTGGCCACGGGGAACTTAAAATGTGGCTGGTCTGGATGGAGCTGTGCTGAGAAGGTAAATGTACCTTGACCTCAGGGGTCCAGAACAATCCAAGAATGGAAGACATCTCATGAATAATTCTTAATATTAATTACACACTGAAATGATCGAATTTTGGATGCATTGGGTTAAATGAAATTTATTTTAAAATGTATTTAATCTTACTTTTTAAAATGAAGTGACGACAAAGTTTAAATTCCATGTGTCTTGCATAGGCGCCTCATTAGAGGTCTTTGTATTGGCCTGTGTGGGTCGGAGGCAGGGCTTTAGACTGCTCCGAACACAGAGGGAGCTTGGGACCCTTCGGTGATGACATTGAACCCCAGAAAGAGTTTCCACGTCTTTTCCGAGAGCAAGTTCTGGGGTTGTGGAGGACCCGGTGGCAGGGCTAGGATCTGCCCAGTACAGAGGAGAGGGCTTCCCCGCTCCTGGAGGTGGGGAGCCTATGCCTCCAACCAAGCCCTGAGCAGGGAGGTCCCAACACACAGGGGTCCCAGTGCTGAAGGGCTCTGGAGCAAGCTCCTCTCAGGGTGCCAGTCCTATCCCCACCAATAGAAAACTGGTGCCGCAGGAGAGGCCAGGGCCTCAGCTTCCTCATGCAATAAATAATAGCTCCATGGGAGAGTTGTGAGGATTCAATGGGTGAATACGTGTGAAAGAATCCGAATACTGTACGGCACCCAGGAAGTGGTTGGACACACAGCCAGTGCTGCCAGTGCCTTTGCTGGATCACTCAGGGGAGGAGGGCACAGACAGGGCAGGCAGGCTTGAGTCCCAGTTCTGCCATGGCCCTACTCTTCTCAGTGTCACCCCCATCTGGTCCCATGAGGGTTACCAGGACCCCACTGGCCCAGGGCAGGCTCCAGTGAGATTGTCCCTTCCTCCTGAGGTGCTTGTCATTACCCCTAGAAGGCTGTGTGGAAGATTGGAGTCCCACACTGGTCTGGCCGGCCAGGGAAGGTGACCTTGAGCCCTGTGGGGTGGGGGTGGGCCAGGCTGGTAAGGGGCTAAATAACTGGAGGACCCAGGAGCCTGTGCTCAGCCAGACCCTCAGAAAGCCTGGTCTTAGCTCTGTTGGAAATTCTTAAGCTGGGATTTCGGTTTAATTACATATTGATTAAATGGAACAAAGGCGCGGGGGCTCCAGGGAGCTGGCTCTGTGAGCGCCTGATGGAATTTCAATCCTGCTCTTTCCCTGCCTCCCACTCTCTCACAGCCTGGAGCTTCCCCTGCTGAGGAGGCCGGCTCCTCGGCTCCTTGTGGCATCTCTAGCCCTGCCTGGAAGAGGGGCAGCAGGTGACCCTTGGCCACAAAGTGCTGGGTTTTCTGCACCAGACCCCAGCACTCACCTGTCTATTATCCCAAACTCCAGTCAGGCCCTGAAGAGCACCCGTGACAGAGCCAAGGTCATGGCCAAGGTTAAAGGCAGATCTGGGCCTTGAATCTGAGTCTTTGACAGGATCTCTTCCTGTGCCCTCCAACACAGAGAGCACAGCTCTCTGGGAGGTATAGGGTGGCTTGGGGACCTGACTCTGTCCAGGTTCTCCGGGACTCCGTAGGGAGAAGTCCCTGAAGACGCCCTATTCAGCCAGTATTGACTGAGCACCTGCTCTGCACAGGTTCTGTTCTAGGCACCGGGGAGTGAGTCTGCTGTGCTCTCTGACCTCCATGGAACCCTCAACCTGCCTGGAGAACCAGGCCTCATCTTCCTGAGCAGATGACCGCTGGCCTGAAGCTCAGGGAAAGAGAAGGGAGCCAGGGCTGGGCAGAGAAGGGAAGGCACGCCCAGGAGAGGGCACAGCACCAGCCGTGGAAGACTGGAGACAAAGGGAGGCGCTTGGGTGGAACCAAGGAGGCCAGATGGAGGAATGAGGCAGGTGGCAGTGGTTGAGCTGAAGCAGGAGCAGGACTTCTCAAGAGAGGCCTGTGGTTGACACAATGGGGCTTCGCAGGCTCCTCCTGTTTTCTCCCAGCAATGCAGTTTGTGCAGTTGATTGCAGACTGGGAACCGAGTTGCTAATTGGTTTTATTCCCTAACTGGTGACTGGTTCAGAAAGGGCTCAAATGGTCCAGTTCAAACCAATGAAAGGCTGAGATGAAGAAGGACATCTCTGAACTGCTAAACCTACAGCTCTGAGACCTATTTCTGAAAATCATGTTTTATAATCCATTTCATTTCTTTTTTTTAATTTAAATTTTTTATTTTATTTTTTAACTACACGAAAGTGGAAACATTACAATTCTTATTACACACATAGGGTACAATTTTTCATATCTCTGTATATAAAGTATGTTCACGCTGATTTATGCCTTTATACATGTACTTTGTTGGGGTTTTTTTTGCATTACAATTCTTAATACACATATATATCACAATTTTTGAATCTTTGTTTGTATACTAAGTAAGTTGACACCCAATTCATGTCTTCATACATGTACTTTGGATAATGATGTCTATCACATTCCACCATCCTTGCTAATCCCCTGCCCCCTCCCTTTCCCTCCCACCCCTCTTCCCTATCTAGAATTCCCATTTCATTTCTTTCTTTCTTTTTCTTAGGCCATTTTTTAAAAATTGGTGCATTATAATTATACAAGATAGTGAGATTCATTATGCCATTTTCGCACATGCACATAACACAGTTTGCTCCCCCACTACCTTCCTTTTCCTCCCTACTCCCTCCCCCCATGTACTCGTTCTACTCTACTGATCTCCCTTATGTTATTATTATTATTATTTTAATTAGTGCATTATCATTATACATATATAAGCAGGATTCATTGCAGTAAATTTGTACACAGATATAGCATAATTTGGTAGATTTTGTTCCCAAGTGCTTTCCCATGCTCATTAATTTCTTCATGGAATAAACTTAATACTAGTTGGATATTTTGTTACTTCCAGCTCAAAGCAGCCCAACCAATGCATCCACTTAGGCCACGGTAAGGACTTTGGAATTCACCTTAAGAGCAAAGTGGAGTCACAGAAGAATTTGAGCATGAAAACATTTTCTTTCTAAAACTATCACTCCAACAATATGAATGTACTTGATACCACGGAACTGTAGACCTAAAGATGATTAGTATGAATTCTGCTGTCATATATAATAAATTAGAACAAATTAATTAATTAATTAAGAAAAATAAAAAAATAAAAATAGTGAGTTTTATGTTGTGTGTATCTTATCACAATAAAAAAAAAAGGGGGAGCTGGGCACAGTGGCTCACAACTGTAATCCCAGTGGCTCAGGAGGCTGAGGCAGGAGGATTGTGAGTTCAAAGCCAGCCTCAGCAACTTAGTGAGGCCCTAAGGAAATCAGTGAGACCCTGTCTCTAAATAAAATCTAAAAAAGGGCTGAGGATGTGGCTCAGAGATTTAAAAAAAAAAATGGAGACAAACATATTGCTCTGAGTGCAAAGTCAAGGAGAAGGAGGGGTGAAATGAGATACCAGCTGGTGGAACAGTCTATCTAGGGAGGCAGTAAGTTCTGCATCAGGGAAGTGACTAAAGAGCGCTACCTACCATCTGTCAAGGGTCTGGGAAGGCATCCCACACCATGGGCAGAGGTTGGGCACAATGGCGCCTCTCAATTCCTACCCACTACCTGTGCTGCCGACCACTTCCCTGCTTCCCTGGGTGTTAGAGGATCCTTGGCCTCAGAGTGGCCCAGGAGTCAAAGGGAAGCAGCACTCCCTTCCCTGCCGTTTCCCTCCACAACACTTATCACCTTCAATATTGGCATCGTTTACTTATTTATCTTGCTTATTGCCCATCTCTCCCACTCAGACTGTGCTCTTCAATATGGTGGCCAGGAGCCACAGGTAGCTGTTTGATCACATAAAAGTGCCTTGTCTGAAGAGCCAAGTGCCATAACTATAAAAGATTTTAAAAACTGTGCAGAAAGCATGTAAAAGAAGCCAGGCATGGTGGCACTCACCTGAGAAACAGGCTTGGGAGGCTGAGGTAGGAGGGTCCTGAATTCAAAACCAGACTCAGAGACTTAGTGGGGCCCTAAGCAACCCTGTCTCTAAATAAAATAAAAATAGGGCTGGGGATGTGGCTCGGTGGTCAAGTGCCCCTGAGTTCAACCCCTGGTACATCCCCCCCACCAAAAATGTAAACAAATTAATTAATTTGAAAATACTGATCAAGGTTGACATGATGATATTATGGATATATTGGCTTAGGTAAGCTGTCTTACAAAAATCAGTGTCATATCACTCTTACTTTTTCAATGTGGCTACTGGAAAGTTAAAGCGCACTATGTGGCTTTCAGTCATTTTCTGCTGAAGAGCATTTTGCCAGATCAGAGGTTGCCAAACTATGGCCCATGGGCCAAACCCAGCCAGCCACCTGTTTCTGGGTAGCCCACGAACTAAGAATAGTTATTACATTCTTAAAGGATCACAAGAAAAAACAAACAAAGTATGCAACAGAGCCTCTGTGTAGACCACAAAGCCTGAAATATTCACTCTCTGACCTTTTACAGAAAACATTTGCTACATTTACTGCTGTACTGGGATGCAAAATCGACCAAGGCAGGAACTTTCATTAGTTTTGTTTGTCACTGTGTCCCCAGTGCCACTGCTGGGCACACAGTAGGTGTTTAATAAATAATGAATGAATGCGTGGCCAGACCTTACCTGGCTGCTTTTTGTTTCTGCCCTGAAAAACTGCCTTCCAGAGATCCTGGCTGCTCCCAAGGGCAGAGCTAGCCTGTACCTGGCCAGGCACCCCACAGCCAGGCCAGATGCAGGGCTGGACCCCGGGGCTGGGGCAGGGCAGGAACAACACACTCAGGGCAGCGTGCTGTCTCCTCTCTGCCTTTCAGAGGTCAAAGTCGTCACCACTGTCCATTCCTGCTGCCAAGAGCCCTAGGGTGGGGTGCGGAGGGCGCATGGGAGTTCGCCCACCCTCTAAACCAGGGCAGTCCAGAGGGCTCTGGATTGAGAGGGACTCAGCCTCGGCCCAGGCTGGAGTTTGGGCTGTTTTATTCCTCGGGGTCCATTCTTTTTCAAGGACATGGAAGGCAAGGCAATTCTAAGGCCACAAAGCCAGGCCCAGCGGTGCTTGGTCCTGCCTGTTCTGGGCAGGGCGCTGAGCTTCAGTGGATTAGACACCAGGACTTGGCCATCATGATCTGTTTTAAAAAGTGGCCTCGTGTTTGGGGACCTTAATGCTAAGCTTTTATATCCCTTGCAGCTACATTCCTTCTGACCCTCTCCACCTTCCAGCATGTGCAGGGGGGTGATTTTGGTGACACTGCCTTGCTTAGAGTCAGCCCAGAAAGAAAAAAAGAGAGATGTGTCCCCTTATTGGGCATCAGAGAGAACGGTGCAAAAGCCCAAGAGATCCTCAAGCCAAGGGGAGGCTGTCGCTGGCTCAGGGGAGCAGAATCACCCGGGTGGGAAGCAGGATCGGTTGATAGGAGGGGCCAGCTTTGCCATCAGACCCACTCCCTAGGGGGGAACCACTTAATCTTTCTGGACCTCAGTTTCCTCCTTTGTGGAGTATCTAATGGTGAGGGCGGTTGTGAGGGTCAGAAGCAGTGGCTGAGCAGAGTGGCTGGTGCATAAAAGGGCCTCCGTAAATGGCCACCGGATTGATTATTCAGGAAACAATTCCCTCACCAGGGGCCAGAGAAGGAAGAGGTCTAGGCAGCTCCTATTGGCTCAGTGCGGCCAAGAAATTCCCCTTGGCTTGGAGAGACCCAGTGAGGTGTACTTGGAGCTGGGGGTGTGTTATTGAGAGAAGGAGAGAGAGTAAGAGAGAGAGGGAGAGAGGGAGAGGGGGAGAGAGTGAAACAGGGAGAGAGAGAGAGAGAGAGAGAGAGAGACATGCATGCTGTTCTCCTGCCTAAAAACCTCCTCCTCATCCTCCCTCTGGGCTCAAACCTCCTGCACAGTGGCAGCAAGAGATGCCCAGCTTTGGTGACCTCCTTCCCTCCTCCCCACACAAGCTGCAATTACAGAAGAAAAATCTGTAAAAATTAAGTGATTCTGAAGGGGCTGAGCAAAGACCTGAAGGGTGTGGGGAGGAGAGAGGAAGGACTGTGCCCTTGCTTCTTGTGCCTTCTTTTTATTGTCTTTCTCTTGCTTTCTGGCCCTTTGGGGACAAGGTGTTGGAAGGAACACCCGAAACTCCCCCCTCTTGCTTCTGCTCCACCTCTCCCAGAAGTCCCCATTGTATGCAAAGCCCTGGGTGAGCCTCATCGGCCTTCCCTGTAGGGACCCCAGCCTGGTGGGGACAGACATCTCAGGAGATTGTTGATGACAGATGACAGGGATGCTGACCCCTGTGCCTGAGGCCCCTTCTCTTCCTCTTAACATGCTGAGAAACAGGAAAGGAAGGACTTTTTCTCAATTTGTCCAAAATATAACCGCCCTCCTTGGTGGTTCCTGCAGGTGACACCAGAGAAAGAGAGCACCTTGCTCAGCTCAGGAAGACTTCAGAGAAAGCTCCCTGGTCCAGGGTGTGGAAGTGTTCTCAGGAATGCAGTGGACTGGGGCAGGGTGAGCCTTTGGTCAGGGGGAAAGCACATGTGAAGGCTGGAGATGCCACTGTTTCAAACATGGACACCTGTTCCGTGTGTGAACATGTGAATCGGGACCTATGATGGGGGTGGGGAAGGAGCTGGGCCAGGAGGCCTCCAGTGCCAACCTCAGGGGCATGGAGTCTTGACCCGTAAGTGACAGGAAGCCTTCTGAGAGGGAACATCTGTGTCCCAGTTTACAGGCAAAGGGATCGGAGGCTCAGGGTGCTGGAGACCTTGACCAAGTTCCCCAGACTGAGGGCTGGGCCCGGAGGGCAAGCGCTGGCCTCAGCCTGCCTCTGATAACAGCGTTAATGACTCTAATTCACTTTAGTCCATTAATGACTCTTTTATTGAGCAGAAGCAGGCGCCGGGAGTGCGTGGGTGTGAGCCGCTGTGCAGGCGCCTCAGAGCTGTGCCCCAGAGAAGATGGCCATCTGAGCCTCCCTGGACAGTGATCTGGGAGACCAGGGTATTGTCCCTGTCCCTGTCACCATCTGGGCTACAGCGCCCTAAGACACCCCTCCAAGCTCATGTAGTCTTCATTTAGAGGGTGGATGGCGGACACTGTAGTTGCCTGGACCTAGCCTCAGTCCTTCTTGGGGTACTGATGTGGTGGGGAACTGGAAAGCAGGACCAGCCCAGTTGAACAAGTGTCTCTTCCCATGTGGCAGAAAGTGCAGGAGTGGCCAGAGGCAGAAAGGGATTCCCCCCTGCATCTGGCTGCCTACCCCTACCCTTGTCTTTGATCCCACAGTCTGGCATGGGGGTCGGGGACAGTATGAGTGGGCTGCCGGGAGGAAAGAGGCTAAGCCATGATGCTCGCTGTTCCAGAAACACTGGTAGTAAACATTGTTAGAAAAAGAGGTTTTATTCTAAGCCAGCTTTAAGGAAGATGGAAGCAACTTAATTGTTTCAAAGTCCCATTTCGGAAATCCCTGAAAATTAGCAGAACTTTGAAAGAAGAGTCAGGGAACTGACAAGAGGCAGGAAATGTCTGTGTGTGGACTGAGCCCGCCTGCGGCAGGCTGGCCTGAGTGGACAGTCTCCGTTTCTTCTGGCGCCTGTCAGGGTGTGGGTTGCAGCCCTCTAACTGCCTTCATTATGTCCCATTATGTCATCACGGCCCCAAACCATCTTACAGGTTTTTGCTACCTTCTTCCCGGGCCAGTGTCTGCATCTTCTTAATTTGGTGGTAGTGGTGGAAATCCCAAAGTCATTCCGTTTCACCAGTGAGAGGTGAGGCCTTGGCCAAGAGCACCAGCCAACAATGAGGATCCTAGGGCACAGGAGGATCCCTAGGTTGAGGAGGGGCTGGCCAGAAATTACTGCCTAACTCAGCCTAGAGTAGAAATAAACCATGCATATGCATGAGGCCTCATGACTATGCATGACAGGAAGAAGCCTAAATGCTCCCAGGGCTTGGGACAAGGTAGGGATCTCCTGCCCCCATCCCTGCAGCCCTAATGGCTTCTGTGGCTGGTCGTTGTTGAAGGAGCAGAAGAAGGTCACTGCCCTGCAGCAGGCCTCACTTTTCCCATCTGCACAGTGGTGACAAATTTCTGCTTACATGGCCTCCTAGAGACGTGCAGAAGGCCTGGCAACAGCCATCACTAAATTGGATTTCTCTAAAAAGCTCAACAAGGGGATTCAGAGGCAGGGATTGCCCAGAATCTTTAGTCAGGGTCCCAAAGAAGCAATACTGCCATGTGAGCCCCATTTCACAACGCTAAAACTGCAGCCCAGAAAGGAAGACAGACTTGACAGAGGTCACACTGGTAGGTTCTAGGGCCTGTGGCCGACTTTAGGACCCCGGACGGGACTGCTTTTCCTCAGCCTGGGCGCCATGTTGCTCCCGTCACTTCACCAGGGCTTTCTGAGCCATTTGTTTTTATGTCTGTACGTCGGGTGGCCTGCGAGCAGGGCTGGCGTCCGCCTGTGAGTATAAAACTGACAAGAGGCGCTGGCAGAGTGTGGAAACTGTCAGCAGAGCAGCCGCCTGTGAAATTAACATGATATCAAAAGCGTCAATGTTTATTTACTGGAAATATCTGGACAGGATGCAAAGCAGGCCTGCAGCTGGTGCCTGAGGGTGAGGGTCACCCTGCTGTCCCTCCTCTGCAGCCACTCGGTCCCGATGGCATAACCAACTGACCCCCATCTGAGACACCCCCTCCCCTTGTCTTCTTGACTTGCTGAGGAACCAGGTCTCAGGGAGAAAGTGAGGCTGCAGTGACATTTATCCCAAAGTAATCCCTGTCATTGTCCCAGAGTTCCAATGATGGTGTCCAGGATCTAGTGAACGGGGAGGTCCTTGCTGAGGCCTGTGCTCTCTGGACATCTCCAGAGAAGTCAAAACTCCTGTTGTGTTGGTCATCTGTCCCTCCCCCAGGCTCAATGGATTGGGTCAGGTTGAGGTCACCCAACTCAAACTTAGCCAATCAGAATGTGTCTCATGGGATTTGAAATCAGGGCACAAAGATTAGGTTAGCTGCAGGGAACTGAAGTCAAAGGTGTGCTGCCTCCAGGCAGGGGCTGCCATTTTGGGGTAGGGAAGTTCAGCCAAGGGAAAGCTTGGTTCATAGGGACAGGAAGGAGGTGGAGCTAACGTGCAGAGGAGACTAGAAATGAGAGCCTTCCAGCTCCAGATAGAGAGAGACACACACAGGCATTTTTCAGCTTGGAGAGGAAGGACGGCAGTTGATTCTACAGTTGTGCTTCTTGAAATTTCTCTGTAACCTTACAAAGGGCACTTTGTTTGAAAGAGGCAGAATTTTCCCTGAAGATGGCCCTAAGACAGACTGACATGCAGAGTAAGATGACAAGAAATAAACTAATGTGGAATTAGTTGGAAAGGAATAAGGGGCAGGGACTGGCCCATGGTATGTGGTAACAGAGCTGCTAATTCTCTTGTGCTCCATGGTTATTGGGACCCAGAACTTGGGCCCAATGAGAGCCAGGCTCAGGGGACCATAGAGAAAGACAGAATCAAGGATTTGGTTTTTGGTTTTGTTTTGCTTTTTTTTGTTTTATTTTTTTTTATTTTTAGTTGAGGAGGGCCACAATGGCTTTATTTTATTTATTTATTTTTATGTGGTGCCGAGGATCAAACCCAGGGCCTCACATGTGCGAGGCGAGCACTCCGCCACTGAGCCACAGCCCCAGTCCAAGGGCCCGTTTCTTGCCAAGACACTCTCCCCACCTGCCTCTGCTCTTCCCAGCATCCTCTGTGAACTGAAATCATGGCTCTTGGTGGCCCAGAGACTCACCTTTTCCAGAACGAACTCAAGAAAAATCTACGTTGGCACTCCCTGGCTCCAAATTCAAGTATCCCAGGAAAGGACTGTGTTTGGCTATACTGGGGGCAAATGGTTCCTCATCCACTCGCAGCAGCGAGAATATGTGGGTGTGACGGGCCCAGCTTGGGTCAGCTGTCCTTCTCTAGAGCAGGCTGTGTCCAGAGCAGTGGGTTCTATAAGAAGGCAGTGGTTCCTACTCAGCCCCTTATGGCTGGGGGTGAGGGTGGAGGAACCCACACCAACAGGGGCTCTCTGAGCAGACCGAGCTATGGATGGCCACTCTGTTTTTCAAGCGTGGGGATCTGAGGAGGGGTCAGCTCAGTTTTCACCACCTACCTCTCTCAGGAGAAGCACAGGGGACTGGTTGGTCTCTGCTGATGACAACTGTGTAGTGCTGGGCTGAAACCTTACCCTCCTCCGCCTTTGCAGTCTGGAGCTTTCCAGTCCCTGGGCCTGGTCTCCCTTCACAATCGCCAAGCTGATGTGCCGGTGCCCAAAGTCTCCTCTTTCCTACATTTTGACAGTAGCCTCTCCTGAGATTGTTTGGGAAACACTGGTTTAGGCCCTGGAGGGTGAACCTCTCCCTTGGCTGGAAATGAGACCAAAGTAGAGGAACGGATGGCATCTGCAAGATAGATTCAGTCACCAGGAAGTCATTACACAGTGTTCTGTACCTTGGCTGTGCATTAGAGATACCCAGGGAACTCCCCAAACCCTCTCACCTTGCCCCAGCAGCACCCGAAAGTGGTGAGAGCAGAGCCTCTGCAAACGGGAGCTAGCCAGCGCAGTTAAAATTCAAGTTCCCCTGGTGACTTGGATGTGTAGCCAGGCTTGACAACCACTAGCCTGGGGAAAACTATCATTTTGACTCCACCTACACTCCTGCTTCAATACATTGCCCCTCCCAAAGTCTGGAAGAGTGGCTCTTCCTGCCCTCTGGTTCTACCTCTGCAGATTGGATCAAGGACACCTGACCTAATCCTGGCTCATCACAATTTCTCTTGGGAATTGGAGTTGACTAGGAAGGCTGTGAGCTCCTGTGGGGGGGAATGGAGGCTGTCATTTTAAGGTAACTGGGTTCAGTCAGGCACCCCTTGATTGACAGTTAAGGGAGCCACTCCTGCAGAAAGGGACAGGTGATCCAAGCTATTGTGCAACCAGAAGCTGAATCAGGAGAAAAGAGAAGCTGTACATGGTGGTACACATCTGTAATCCCAGCAGCTTGGGAGGCTGAGGCAGGAGGATTGAAAGTTCACCGCCAACCTCAGCAATTTAGTGAGGCTTCAAGCAATTTAGCGAGACCCTGTCTCAAAATTTAAAAATAAAATAAAAAGG
Organism: Urocitellus parryii; assembly: GCF_045843805.1. NCBI lineage: Eukaryota > Metazoa > Chordata > Mammalia > Rodentia > Sciuridae > Urocitellus > Urocitellus parryii. Next base: position 118,871,262 of record NC_135536.1, on the reverse strand, counting down.
GCTGGGGATGTGGCTCAGTGGTGAAGCACCACTGGGTTCAATCCTGAGCACCAAGAAAAGAAAAAGAAAAAAGAAAGAAAGAAGAAGAAAGTGAAGAAGTGCATCCCTATCCTCCACTCCCCCAGGCTCAGGCTGGCCTGGGCTTCCCTGAGCTTCTGTCCTACAGGAACCACCTTGTTAGAGGACATCTGTAAAAGGGCTGCTTTCCTTGCAGCCAAATCGTTTTAAATACAGACAGCCCTGAAAGACAACACTTAGCTCAGCCCTGAGTCCCGCTCCATTCTCTGGAGTGTCCAGGGAAGGACAGCAACTGGCACCAGCCAGGTCCTTTCCATGGGCACTGTGTCCAAGTTTCCCAACAACCCTGTAAGGGGGGAATGATTATCCTCCTTTTTTTTTTTTTTTTTTTGCAGAGCCGTGCAGTAATGTGCCCCAGGGCGCCTGGCTGATTAGTGTGGAGCAGAGGCATAAACCAGGGTGCGCCAAATCACTTCCAACCGATCTCACCAGAAGCCAATTATGCAAAGCAGGGCAGAGTGGAGGACCTGCTGCGGTGAGGGAATGGGGGCTGCTGCTGGTCTGCCCCCCCTGCCCCCAGTGGAGACAGGGCTTGAGGGTGGGGCTGACCATTTGAGGATAACTCTCTTGGACCTTGGCCCTGGGCGAGAAGCTGCTGGAGAGGCAGGGTCCACACACAGGGCCTGCCGGACAGCTGCCATCACTCCTGGGTCATCATCATCATAGCTACTGTGTGGGCTACAGAGCAATCCACAGAGACTGCTCCTGCCCTGCCCACTGTGACTTCTCATCACATCTGGTGCTCATGTCGCTCATCCTAATTTTTAAATGTTACTTGAGTGAATCAGTGGCTGGGGTCTGTCTCCCTCACCACACATTAGGCTCCCTAAGGGTAGGAACTTTGCTCATCTCCTTCTTCCTATTGTTCTCGTGCCCATCCCAATGACAGGTGAGAGTAGATGCTCAGTGTGGGAGGAAAGGAATGTTCCAGAACAAAAATATATACCCCATTTTATAGACTGGGAAAGTGAAACCCAGGGAAGAGAAATGGATCAGGGTCACCCAGGGAGTAACAGCTGAGCTGGGCCAGAACCTGATCCAGAGTCTGGGGGTGGAGGAAGCCCCAAGAGACCAGTGGCGGTGAGATTCAGGAGGGATGTAGGCGTACACCATCCTGACAGATTGAACGTGGGATGAGAGAGGTCACAAAGGCCCCGAGTAGAAGCGCTTTTCCACAGTCAAGACCCCTCTGACCAGGAACAAGCTGCCCTTCTGGAGTTAGTGAATGAGCAGTGGCAGCTGTCCTCAAGATTGAGAGCTGTGGCCCTTCCAGAGTGGGCAGCAGATGGGCCATGAGCTGGAGAACATGAATGGCCTACAGGGCCTTAATACAAGGCCTGCTAGAAATTATGCTGGATTTCAAGGTTGAGACAGAGAAAGAGAGGGACAAAGAAAGAGAGCTTGTCCATTCCGTAGGAAAAAGACAAATACGACTGGCTGTCACTATGGGCTCTTAATTTCCACTTTGATGGGACAGATCTCCCTTTTGGATAGGGCACCTGGTCTTGGAATGGGTCAGGTCGCATGGCAGGGACAAACCCTCCTTGTCTGCCCCTGTGAGTTCCAGGGTCCAGGGACCCATGATTGTTCTGAAAGGCCAAGGACCGGAAGCTGTGTAGGAAATCCATAAGAACAATGACACTAGGAGCAGACATTAATTGGCCACTTATTCTGTGCCAGTGCCTGTTCTAAGGAACTCGCAGGCATGACCTAATCTGTTCCTCACAAGCCACATGGGCAGCCTGCCCAACATCACACACTGGTAGGTGGCAGAGCCAAGATTTGGACCCAGCTCAGCTGGCCCCAGCCCCCATGCTTTTGAACCCCTACACGCCACCTGACTTCATGGAATGTTATGTTTCAATGTGATTCAAAACCTCAGGGTCTGGTTTTGCCTGTGGCCATCTTGGTGAGTCCTGACACAGGGGATTGATTGATTTAGAATGGGGGAGAGGGGGCCCTATACCATGAGCTGAAGATTACCAGAAAAATAAAATAAGTGGTGTGTGTGTGTGTGTGTGTGTGTGTGTGTAGAGAGAGAGAGAGAGAGAGAGAGAGAGAGAGAGAGAGAGAATATGAATATGAATGTCCAGTGGGGGGGAGGAAGGAGAGGGCTGGGAACATCCCAGGCAGAGTTTGGAGGGACAGCGGTGGGGCCTGGAGAATTTTGGAGCAGCTTGGGCATTTGAGGAAGAGAAAACGAGGTCAGTGCAATCTCTTCAGAATTCTCTAGAGAGAAGACATCCTGAATCATCCAGGCTCTCTGGAGTCTCTGGGCCAAGTTCCCTGGCAGACCTGGTGCTGCCAGCCTCACATGGAGCCTCTGGCCAGGATGCTCACTGTCCCCAGTCCATCCAGAGGAACCAGTGTGGCTGGGACTTACCTCAGTCTCAATATCTAGCCTCTGAGACCCCCCACGACTCCTGCCCTCAGCCTACCCCTGCCTTCTAACTCTAAGAAGGAGGGCTCAGGGCGGAGGGGTCCGGTGAGGCAGGGTCTCCATGGCCACGCCCCTGCCTGGTCCCTCTAGGCCTTTTCCTAGCAGCGCAGGCTGGTCGCCTAGGAGACAGAGCCAGGCGCGCTCTCATTGGCTGGCAAGGGCAAGGCGGGTGGGAGCGGGGTTCCAGGATGCTGCTCCCGTGCAGGCACGTGTGCGTGTGTTCGTGGTCTCATGTGTGTGTTCAGGGTGACTGAACACAGGGCACAGGGGCCAGACTGGCTGCACTGTGGTCCCAGGAAGGGATGAAGATGCGCTGCGGATGTCTGGGAAACCCCAGTGATTGGAGCTGGGGAGCTCGGTTGGGGTATGGCTCATCCAGGATCCCCCAGGCCGTGCGCCTGTCGGTATCTCTGTGTGAGTGCCGGACAGGGACTGCTTCGTGGGACTGTACATTAGTGTGAATGTACAGGGTGGGAGTGTTGAGTGCGGGGGTTACAATGTGACATATTATCTGGTGCACACCAGTGGCGTTTGCTTGTATGGGTACCTGAAAAGTTCCTGTGTGGCCACAAACTGCAGCATGTGTGTGAGGCTGGACAAATACATGCACATGTGTACCTGCTGGAGTAGAGGAGTGTGTGTGTGTGTGTGTGTGTGAGAGAGGGGGGGGGGGGAGAGAGAGAGAGAGAGAGAGAGAGAGAGAAGACGTGTGAAAACTCACTCTAAAGAAGGAGCACTCACCTAGCACGTGAGAAGCACTGGGTTCAATTCTCAGCACCACGTTAAAAAACAATAATAAAAGTATGGTGTCCAACTACAACTAAAAAAAATTCTTTTTTTTAAAAGAAGGCACTTTGGCCTCTGCCTCCTCTGTTCCCACAACTCAAAGATTTCCTCCTTAATTTCTGAGATGTGCCCTCTCATGGTCACCACCAGAAGCATCCATGTGCTTGGACAGCAAGGCCTCAGGGGACTTTGGTTGTCATAGCTCTAGACCGAGTAGCACCTGAGGCAGGTTGGGGGGGTGAGCGGAGGTGCTGGGTGACCAGAGCCGGGGCTCTATTTCTGGTGATTGATGGTTGTGGCTGGTGTGAGCACCGACAGGGAGATTGATGGCCCAGGCACAGCGCCAGGCTGTAAAAGTCATTCTGCAGAAGAGACCGTGACCGTCTCACTTCAGCAGCAGTGTGATGGGGACATCACTGAGGTCTGGGGTGAACTGTGCAGCTGGAAGGGAGAGGGGGACCCCGACAGTGTAGGCTTCTCTCTGACCCTTGGGAAGGTCAGTCCAGAGGTGCTCAAGGACTGGCATAAGGTCACCCAACAATGCCTTTCCGCCTCTCAGCGCTGAGCTGTGGACAGGGCTGGAGACATGGACGCCCCCACTCAGCACTGGGCACTGCTGAGGGGCAGCTGCACACCCCTCCCACCCTGAGTGTTCCCTGTGTCCTTGGCAAGTCCCAAGCTAGGCTCTGGGGCTGGCAGGCAATGGAAAGAACGAGGCTTTACTGTGCCGGCCTCTCTCCTCTTTACAACGCAATATTATTTTTAACGAGCTAGGTAAATGTCTGTGAGTCAGAGCAAAGTCAGACCCTCCAGCTGCCCCTCCTCTGGGACTGGGCACCTCCCCCCGCCCCACCGGGGCCTGTCTGGCCTTGTGTTTCCCACGGGAAGGTTTTCTGGGTGGTGTGGTGCTTGCCTCCTTATGGTCACCTCTCAGTTTGACTAAATTAGAGTGGGGCTATTTTGTGACCTTGGACCTGTCACTTCTCAGCTCTTTATTTTGAGACAGGGTCTCGCTGAGTTGCTGAGGGCCTTGCTAAATTACTGACGCTGGCTTTGAACTTGTGATTCTCCCGCCACAGCCTCTGGAGCTGCTGGGGTTATAGGCATGCGCCACTGCACCCAGCACATTTTGTGCCTTCTGTGTCACACCTTGGCTGTCCGACTTTGGGAGTGGCTCAGTCTCTGAGACTCGTTCTTCTCATCATCAAAATAGGGGGACAGTCATGCTGATCACTGCCCTTAGGCTGAGCTCTGGGTGCAGCACACTGAGAGAGGCGGATCATGGGCAAGGCACACCTGTTCTCTGTACCGCCTTCAGCTTCCCCTTCCTCTCTGTTCCTCCCAAACATTCTGGCATGTGAGGTTGGGGTGTGAAGGAGCTGGGAGAGGGGAAAGGCTGGGACTGAACACTTGGGTATCCTTGACTCTCTGTGTCCCTCCCCACCAAAGCTCTACCCTAGTCTTCTCAGCCAGTACCACTGTCGCCTGGCATGATGTCAGGGCCAAAATGGTGGGTGCAGGCTAATAGATTTCCCGGGAGGCTGTGGTTTTTTGGCAACTCCCTTGGGCAGACAGAGGCCTGAGCTCCTGGGGACGACTCTGTTCCCTAGGGCTGTGCTCATGGACACTGTGAGCCCTAGTTTCTCAGCAGGTACTGAGACTGCCAGGTCCTCTGATCAGGCTGCTTGTTGTCACCCGGTGTATTAGGCTCTGATCTTGGGGCCCCACAGAGATAGATGTCAGGTGGACTGGGAATCCCGAGGGGAAGCTGACTGACAGCTTTGAACGCGCCCCCATGCCCCAGGTGCTCACCCACCCTGCCTCAGCGTATTCTCCACCACCCTCTCCTCCCTTTCCACAGAGAAGGCCAGGCAGCTGGCTGCGCCTGGCTCACAGAGGAGAAGCTCGAATTGGGAGTTGTTCAGAGGTCCTGGTGCAGCACCTACCTGGAGGTGGGACTCAGAAGTCACTTCTCCTTCCAAGCCTCCGTGTTTCTGTCTGAAAGGGAGCACATCAGAACCTCTTCAAGGTGGGATTCCATAAGAGAATGTTGGGACAGCGACTGGCCTGGTGCCTGGCACGAGCCTTTGATAAGCACTAGCTGTTGGGATTATTGCACTACTTACCCCCTGAACCCGCGTCCCACTTCTGCCCACTGTGGAGAGGACATTGGATGGGGGGAGCAAAGTCGGGTTCAAGTCCTGGCTCTTCACTTACCAGCTGCAGATTCTTGGGCCAGTCGCCATCCTTGACCCCCTGCTCCCGGGCAAACTGTAGAGGTCTGTGCAGCCATGACTGGTTCCTCAAAGGAAAAAGGGAGGAACTGCAGAGGGTCACCTCCAAAGGTGGCTGCAAGGACCCTCGTGCCTGTGTGCTATGTGACTGTGCAGCTCCTCCCATCAAGAGCTGGGGTCCGTCTTCCCTCCCACTAAATCTGGGGAGCCTGTGACTTGCCTTGGCCAATCGACTGCAGCCAGGCGATGCAGCAGGATGTCCTGGAAGCTTCCCTTCTCTCCATGGTGGAGATGAGCCACCAGGAAGTGTCTAGCTCGTCTGGAGAGACCATGTGGAAAGAGAGGAGCCAGCTGTCCTGCAGCCCGTCCAGCCTCCCCCGCTGAGGCGACAGACATATCAGAAGCTACCTTGGATCTTTCAGTCCCTGTCAACACCATGCAGAACAGAGATGAGCTGCCGTCCTCACCAAGCTCTGCCTACGTTGCAGACTAGGAACATAAATAAATGGTTAGGATTTTAAGTCATTAAGTTTGGGGGTGACTGTTGTGCGGAAATAGATAACTGATGCAGTCCCTTAGATCCTCCTGCACCATCTCAAACTTGGCTTGCACAAGGTTGAGCTCCTTGGCAACCTCTGATTGGACAAGGGGATGGACAGCTGACTGTGAGGCAGCCAATCTATTGGCTGGTAAGTGACCAATCACGTTTTTCCTCTGGAGAGTATGAATGAGATCAGAGACTCTAGCAAGCCAGACCAGGAAGGAGGAGGGACCAGGAGACTTTCAATGGGAACTCGGGGTGGGGGAAAATTTCAGCCTTGTGCAGGCTGTTATGTCACCAGAGGACACCAAATTGGGGAGAGAAGTAGGAAAGGCAATAGACCATGAAACTGGGTTCTGTGAGGCTCCATTAAGTCCTTGAACTCCAGCTGGTCCATGCTGTCTCTGCTTCTTGTAACACATGAACTCCAAAGCTCATGGTCCCTTGACCAGCTGGCCACAGAACTTCTGCAGGGACCAGTTAGAGGTCTACACTGATCCTCTGACCCCTTTTTCCTCATCCTTTGTGACACCCCTCTAACCTCCATCCTGCAACATACACAGATTGAGGCCTTGTCCTCCAGGGCCCCAGGTCTGGCCATTCTCTCTGTGCTGGACAGGCAGGGGTGATGGCCCAGAGTCTGCTCCCATTCTCCCCACACAGCCCTAAAGCCTTCAGTGGCAAAGCAGAAAGGATGACCAGGTTCAGGTCTACCCCAACCCCATTTGGGGTCCCAGCTCTTGAGACTCCATTGGTCCTGCACATAGCCCCTTCCACCCCTAGTCCTTGAGTTCAGTCACCACTCCCTTACTCGTCACACTAATAAAAGTGGTCACTAGTGTACCCCAAGCAGGTGCCTGTGTAGGTAGGCACTTTACAACACTAATTTCTGACACCTTGTAAACAGTGTTCTTAACCCTGTTCTTCATACAGGACTCAGTGGTGATGATGGGATTCGAACCAAGGTCTGCCTGACTCTAGAGCAGGTACCATCTGCCACTCTGCTCTGTGACTCTAGGCAGGCTACTTCCCATCTCTAGGCCCAATAGTCTGACTTGTGAGGGTCTGGGTTTGCTGATCCTTCCGGTTTGCTGTGGCCAGGGCCACTTGCTTGATAAAGGCAGGTTCTCACTTTTGTCACCCTTCCTCTCTAAGGTGTGCCTGTCTTTTGGAGGAGCAGGCCGGGGGTTGCTCTCATCTTGCTTTCCTGGAAAGAGGGCTGGACCCTCAGGATTCAGAATCTGCATTTTCCCTAGTAGTTTCTGCCGATCTCACCCCCTTGGCCCCAGGCTGAAAGGTGAGCTGTGTGGCAGGTTCCACATCTCCACCTGGACTGAGCAGAGCGGGGGAGCTGTCAGGACTGTGGGGGGATGTGGGGGCCAAGGACACTTTGTCCCCCAAACCACTCTGGCTTCAGGTTCCTAGACTTGCATGTGCCAGGGGAGAGGGTATCTGCTCTTCCTGTTTCCCCTGGAGAAAAGCCATGGAGAAAGTGGCCTCTCTAGTTTGGCTTCCCAGATGTTCCCCCTTAAACCTGGCAGGGCTCTTACAGGTACTGGGGTCCACCACCTCTTCGAGGGAGGAAGCCAGCAGGGAGCAGCTCTAGGCTGACCAGGCTTCCTGGCTCCCAGCCTGGACTCTGCCCAACAAGCTCCTTTGCTTAGGCCAACCGAGTCCCCTAACCCTAGACACTCACATTCTCCCTAACCTAAAAGCCACCTAATAATTCTCTCAAGGACTTGAGATTCCCCAGGGGGCCGCTTCCCTCCCAGTAGTCAAGAGTGAGTTGGCCTCTTGACTCCCCTACTCTTAGCAGAAGCTTGAAGCATCCCAGAGGGGCTAAGTAATGATCCCATGGGCTTCCTCTTGCCAGGGACCTGCCAGCTGGGGTTTCCAGGGCTGGGCTATTGGGGAGCCGGCGCGCTGGTCTCTCAAAGGTTCGTGGCTTGTTGGTTTCCTGAAGCCTCAGGTGTTACGACTGATGTCTTGATGCACGTGCCTCAGAACCCTTCTTCCTGCCTCTAGGGCTCCCCAAAGTGTTCTCCTGCCTTGGAATGGCTCTAGGAAGCCCTGATCCAGGTTAAGAGTCTGTGGCTCCAGGAGTCTGAAACCAGACACTGGTCCTTCCACTTTGAAACTGCAATTTCAGCTGAGCCCTCTGGTCCTCACCCTCTGCACCTGCACAAGAACTGGACTTGATAATAATCATTACTCCTACTGTCTCAGGAAAGCTTGCTGAGTCCCAGGTACTGCCCAATCAATAAACATACCCCGGCTCCCTCATTTGATCCTCCTAATGACCAAAAGTAGTACGATCGCCTTTATTTTACAGGTGAGAAGACTAAGAGGAGTTAAGTAACAATCCCAAGCACTGGTTTTAGAATTAGAACTTAAGCTTGGACCTGAGGTTCAGACCTCAGGGCCTTCTAAGCACTAGTCTAGGCTGTCACCAACGACCTCACCTTCTCCACGTCAATATTCCAGGGTCCTATAGAAAGATGATTCCGTTTTTTCCCAGGACATAAAATCACAGTCCAGAGGCTTGACCGTTCCCAGAACCAGGAAGTCATGAGTGGTGCTTAGGGGAAAGGGCATGGGCAGGGTGGCCCAGCAGTTGGCTACAAACTACATCAACTGGAGCCAGGAGCAGAGTGGCCTCTTAGAGATGCCTGCAGAATGAATGAATAAGTGAATGACACAGTGCCAACTCCATGTCATCCACTACAGGCGTGGTTTTGAAGGTGCTAGGCATGTGGCTCTCTAGTTCATGCTGGTTCAGGTGGGGAGTAAGCCCTGAGAAGAGTCCTGATTGGAGGAGGCCCTTCTGAAACATTCTGGAAGTTTCTGGTTGCTAAGGGGTCACTTCCCTATTGCTGTCCCTCCTTGTTCAGTTGAGTCTGTGCCACCAGTTCCCACATCTCCCTTGGCCTGAGGATTAACAGGCCACAGGGTCATACCAGGTCTGTAGGATTGAATTCAAGATGTCTCCAGGAGCAAAAGGAAACTTGGAGGAGAAGCCAGTTTCCCACCCCAACCCCGACCGAGTGCATTCCCTGCCCATCCAAGATTAGGGGCATGTAAGCATGTGTGCTGCAGGTCAAGCTGCTACCCAGTTCCTTCAGCCAAGGTCATTGGATTCTGGGAAAGTTACAGGTGACCCATCTGGCTCTTTACTCTGTCACCTAGGCCACCGCTTCTTGTGGCTGAGTTTGGAACATCTAGGTTTGGTCTGAATGGGCCTGGTCAAGGCGGGGGCTGTTGTCTGGCCCTCTTGTTGAGCTCACATGCAAGGACAGGTCCAAAGTATGGCCTGGTGGCAGGAGGGACAGCTGAAAGGTAGGCTAGGTGTGTGGACAGTCCTGAGGGTAGCACACAGTAGATGCTCCATAAATGCTTGTGGAAAGAAGAGGAGGAGAGATCTGTGTGCAATCCCTATATACATCCCGGCCAAAGCTAGCTGGGCTTTGCCTAGGGGCCTCCCAGAATGAGGGTGGAAGAATCCACGGTGCTCTGGGGGTCAAGAGCCTTGTCGCTCAAGCCGATGTGCCTGGCAGTGGTCTAGGCTGGTGTCCTAGGAGGAGCCTCTGGAGCTGCCTCTTCCCCTGGCACCCCGCCGCTCTGCCCCCATGGAGGTCCCCTCAGCCCGTCCCCCAGTGAGATAATAATGACCATAATGAGAACAGTCACCCACACGTGTGCACAGGCTTTACAGGTTACAAAGTGTTTCACATACATCATCTCATCAGTCCCTCACAACAGCCCTGTGAGGTAGGCAGGGCAAGGAATGCTCCCATTTGTACAGATGTGGACCCTGAAGCCCAGAGGAGCCCAGAGGAGCCCAGAGGAGACCTGCTTGAGGCTACACAGCAAGTGAGCAGCAGAGCTGGGGCCAGAGGCCAGGTGTCAGGCCGGCCTTTGGCTCCTGGCTCTCTCCACTGACTGTGCCATCCCCCAGGAGGGCCCCAGTCCCTGTCCAGAGTCCCAACCACACGGGAGCTGAGACTCCCCCAACCTCCACGCAGTAGAGCTGCCTGGCAGACAGGCCCCCAACCCCATTGGGCAGCCCTGTCCCTTCCACTCACTCCCTGCAACCAGCCAGCCCAGAGCAGCGCCCAGACCTGCCACCCTGCCTGCTCCTGATGGCGCCCCAGCATGTGGGCGGGAGGGTGGGGGCTGGAACCTCCTTTCCTGTTTTCCTGAGTGATCCCTCCCCATAGGGGAAGAGAAGAGAAAGGAGGAAGAGAAAAACAAGAAACTGAGTTGGAAGAAGGCCCTGGAGCAATCAGGACGTCAAAAGTTTGCATTCCGACTAGCTATAGGAAATAGTTTTTTTCTCTTTTTATTATTTCAAGTTTTCATAAAAATCCATAACTATTGAAACCCAAGTTACAGAGGAAGTTCGTAACTTTTTTTTTTTTAAATTGAATCATTGACTCTGCTGCCTGTCGTTCGTCGGCTCTTCACTCCAGTTTGTCAATGCAAGCCCCTGTGCAGGTGGGGTCCCCAGGCCTGGACTTCTGAGGTCCTGGTAAAAAGAGGGCAGGTAGTGAGGGCTGGCGGGGGGCAGCGGGGGTGGGAGGGAGAAAGAGTGTGTGGAGGGGCACGGAGGAGGTGGGAAGGACCGGGGAGTGAGCAGCTGCGGCCAGGCCCCTTCCCCTGCCCGGCGCGCCGGGGGTCCCTGCCCCCCGCCCTGTCCTCATATCATCTTCATGTTGAACTTGCGGGGCGCGTCGGCCGAGCTGATGCCCGCGTCTGACTTCCGGGGCACGTACTCTATCTCGATGTTGTGCTTCGTGTTGCCCTTGCCCCGGCTCCAGAGGAACAGCAGCACCAGGCAGAAGAGGACCACGCCCAGGAAGGAGATAAAGCCCATGGTGGTGGCGATGATGAGGGTCTTGATGTCGAAGGGGAAAGGCACGGTGGCGCGGGTGCTGTTGGCCTCTCCCTCACCCGGCTGGTTGGAGATGAAGGCAAACGTCTTGTTGGGCTGATGGGGCCAGTCGGGCGAGTAGCTGCGTACGTGCAGGTGGGCGGGCATGGAGTCGTTGCCACCCGCGTTGGCTGCGATGCACAGGTACGTGCCGTTGTCCTGTACCTGGGCGTAGCGCACCTCCAGCGTGCCGTCGGGGAAGACCGTGAGCCGCCCATTGCTCTTGGCCGAGACCAGGTGCTTGCGGGGTGAGAGCCAGAGGATGGCGGGCGGCGGGTCGCCATCCGCCCGGCACACGAACTGCACCGTATGGCCCTCATCCACAAACACCTGCTGGGCCTTGCGGTCCCGGATGCGGGCGCGGCGGCAGGTGAAGTAGTTGGGCAGGAGCACATCCGGGAAGTCCTTGAACTCCTTGCCCTGTACGAACTCGGGTGTGGCGCACGTGGGCTGCTGCCGGTTGAAGTTGAGCCGCCAGCGGCGCCGGAACACCCACAGGAGCCGGCAGTCGCAGGCCAGAGGGTTGGAGTCCAGGATGAGAGTCTCCAGGTTGCCCACCGAGTGGAAGGCGGACTCCTCCAGGGTGGTCAGCTGGTTGCCAGAGACGTTGAGCACACGCAGGTAGTTGAGGCCGCGGAAGGCATAGGGCTCCACCACAGCCAGCTGCCCGCCCACCAGCTGGATCTCCTGCAGCCGTAGCAGCTCATGCAACATGGAGCCCTCTATGGTGCCGATGGGGTTGTAGGAGAGGTTGAGGAAACGGAGATAGACCAGGTGGCGCACGGCCAGGTAGGGCACGGCGGTCAGATTGCAGTGTGTGATGGACAGGGACGTCAGGTTGAGGCCGTAGAGGCAGTTGGGGGTCATGGTGTCCAGATAGGGCCAATGGGAGATCTCCAGGACCTTGAGCCGGTACAACCTCTTGAAGGAGTAGTCCCGGATGGCGTTGATGTTGAGGTGCCGCAGCCGCAGGACGATGAGACCGTGCAGGTGAGACAGCGCCTCGGTGGGGATGGAGGTCAGATTGCATTTCTCCAGTGTCAGCTGCTCCAGGCTGTTGAGGCCGCTGAAGGCGCGGTGGGAGATGTAGACCAGGTCGTTGTCGCCGACCTCCAGCGACTTGAGGTTGTACAGGTCCTGGAACATGTAGTCCAGAAGGATGACGATCTTGTTCTCGCTGATGTCCAGCTTGGTCAGGTTGCTGAGGCCTGTGAAGACGCCCAGGGGGATGAGCTTCAGGCGGTTGCTGCGGAGCCCCAGCGTCCGGAGGTTGAAGAGGTTGTTGAAGGCGCCGGGCTCCACGGCGCTCACGATGTTCTCATTGAGCTCCAGCTCCTCTAGGTGCGGGAAGCTGGCAAACTCGTCCTGGTTGAGGGTCTTGATGCGGTTCTTGCCCAGGTCCAGCAGGCGTGTCTCCGTGGGGATGCCCTCGGGCACCGCCACGAAGCGCTTGCGGTGGCAGAGCACAGCACGGTCCTGGGCCGAGCACTCACAGCGAGGTGGGCAGCCTGTGGCCGAGCCTGACAGCACCGAGCCCAGCACCAGCAGGAGGATGGGCTGCCAGCAGGCCAGGAGGGGGCTGGGCATGCTCCTTACGCCCCCCGCCAGCATCCTCTCGCTCACCTGTAGCCGGAAGCAAGCACAGGACAGAGGTGGCAATGAGAAGCCAGTATTTGGTAAGCCCCCACCCTGAGCCCTCTGTGCCCCATCAGGGTATCCCTGATGCAGATAGATAGGGTGCAGAGTAACCCAGGACACCTCTTGGGACCCCATAGTGAGGTCCAGATGCCCAGGTTAGAGGGCCTCCTGCTGCCCAGCCTACTTCCCCCTTGCCTCTTGCCCTGCCCAGAGCCCTCTGGGCATCCTGAGGATAAGGTGGGTTCAGGAAAGGGACAGTGCCACCTCCTTAACCCCCCTGCTCCATCAGGAATAAAGTCAGCCCTGCTGAGCTTCCCTGGGGCTCACAAAGGGGATCAAAGTGGCTCAAGGGTAGAGATTTCTGGGGAAAGCCCTGAGAGGAGTGAGGAGGAGCCTGCCTGGCCCCCAGCAGGCTGGATGAGGGCTTCCGAGGCAGCTGGGCTCTGAGAGCAAGGTGGGCAGACACTATTCCCCTCACCACCAGCACTGCGCCTAAGCCCAAGTCCTAGGCACTCAGCACACTTCTAAAAGTACCTCTTATTCTCACCGATCTGCTCCCTGATGGGGCTCCGGGGTCAGGGTTGGGCATCCCCATCGAGAAGCCAGTAGCCAGCCCTGCAAATCCCAGCTGACCACCCTGCGGAATCTCCCAGACTCCCCTTCCTCTGGGCCCCAATGCTGACTCAGCTACGGCTCCTCAGCCCAGGGAACACGTTCTCCTGCATCCTGGCCTTGGCGCTATGGTCCTCCCAGAGGACTGCTCCCCCCCACCCCGCCCACTGAAATCCCCTCTGGAAGGCCTGATTGAGGCCCACTGCTCTGTGAAGCTTTCTTTGACCCCCAATGGGGAGAGTGCTCTTCCAAAGACCCCTCACCCGCTTCTGCCTCTCAGGGCTCTGGTCAGCTCTCCCTAGCACCAGGATTCTGTGTAGCTGCTAGAAGCAGAAAAGCAGCGGGGTTCCCACAGCCCAGGAGGGACAGCCCTGGAGGCTCTGGTCCACACTGCACAGCAAGAGCGTGAGGTTTGCTAAATGTGGGCCCCGAAGAAACGTGGCGCTTAGGCGTGGTGACAAGAGACAGTGCCAGGGATCGAGTACAGGCTGCGGGTGGAGTAAGCTAGGGGTGTGTGGGAACAGCCCCTCATTACTCTCCCATCCCATTTTCAGAAGAATCCCCCAGACTCCTCCTGCCCCAGCCTGCCCCTCCCTTCCCACCTCCACAGTGGCAAGCAGGTTGAGGGGTGTTGGGGGGGCCTAGTTCCCACTCCAGGAGCCATTGCCTCCAAGTGATAGCAGGTGGACCAGACGGTCTGTGGAGACAGAGCTGCAGATCTCCTGTTGCTGGTGGGTAAGGACCCACCTCTGCTCCTCCACCCGCCCCCAGCACCCTTGAAACTCTGCAGCTGTGTCTATTTCCTATACTCCTGGCCCTGAAAAGGGCTCGCTGCATGCCGGGGAGGCCCCGGTTGGGTGTCCCACTCTGGCTCAGCTCAGTCCTTCCTCCACCCCTCCCAAACCTCCCCACCTTCATACAGCCTCTACTTCAAGGCCACAGATCATCCATACTTGTTAGTCAAAACTGTTAAGGCAACTAAGGCTCAGAGATGCTGTGGCTGTCCCAGGACACCTAGCCAGCAGAGGGAGCAGATGTGGGGTAGGAGCTCGGGTCTGTCACATTCCAATGATATAACACACTCTGGAATGCTCCACTGGTCTTCCAGGATTGACAGGTGTTCCTGGTTGTTGATTGACTAAGTGACTGATTAACCAGAGAGGACTCAAGATTTTGTGTCAGTGACGTGTTATGGAATCTGGAAGGCTTTGTTATCCCTAAGGGCTCTGTCCAACTCCCGCCCCCAGTCCTTTCATTCTCTCGCCAGATTCTTCTGTGGTTCAGCTTCTCCCCACCCCACCCCCACCAGGCCATTTTCCACAGTCACACACGCTCCAATGACCCACCAGAAAAGCAAACATCCTGACAGGCGATCAATAAGTAATTGGGCCAGCAGCTGGGACTGGCGCAGGTGTGAGGCTGGGGACCTCAAGAGGTAAATAGGACTTTTAGCACCCAGCTCAGGGCTGAACTGGTGGGTGGTGTGGGAGCTGCTGGGAAGGAGGTTGAGGAAGGAGAGGGACAGTGAGGACACAGGCCCCCTTGAGATGCTGGAAGTCCCTCATACAGAATGCACCCGGCATTCCCCATTTTTATCACCTGACCTTGACCTGCCCGTCAACCTCCTTTCCCACCACTCTCCCAGCAGTGCTATATTCCAACCTTTAAGCTGTCCCCTTTTGGAGAACTGTCCCAGCCCCCGATCCCAGCAGTCTTTGCGTTCCCACTCTAAAGGCCCTCCCTTCCCAGAAACCCTCCGTGCCCCACTCCATCAGCCATCACCTCCCCCACGGCGTTCTCGCTCTTCTTGATAGTGACACCGTGCGAGTCTGCCTAGCATTCCTCATTCCAAAAGTGATTTGAGCCCACTGGCTCCAGTTATGAAAAGTTATGCTACAAAATGATAAAGAAATGAAAGCTAAAGAAAGGAAGCCAGGAAAGAATGCCTCAAAGTCCTGTGTATGACTAACGTGGAGCTTCCTAGTGACCTGGGCAAAGAGGGAAAACTGCTGAGAGGCCTCAGCACTCGGTGCCTCTCCTGTATGTTTCAGACTGGGCCGAATAATTACTGGTGTATTTGTCCCACCTGCTAGGGAAAGGTGCCCAAGGTGAGGCACAGAACAGGCCAGGATGAGTGTTCTTTGAAACAGAGGCATGAGTGAGTTTTTGCAGGGGTAGAAAGAAGCCTCTCTAATGGGGCTGACCCTGGAACAATAATACCTAGGTTTATTTTTTTTCCCCCAGTATCGAGGATTGAACACAGGGGTACTTAACCACTCAACTACATCCCCAGTACCCTCCTCCCCTTTTAAATATTTAGACAGGGTCTCACTAAGTTGCTTAAGTTGGCCTTGAACTTGCAATCCTCCTGCCTCAGCCTCCCGAGTTGCTGGGACTATAGGCATGAGCCACCCTGCTCTGCTGATACCCAGGGAATTTAAATGTGTTGATGGAAAAGCTGGTTTGACTCGCTCTGTCTAGCTGCCACCAACAAGCTAGACAGTTACACGCTCAGTGTGGTGGGCCAGGCTCCACAGGACAGGACAGCCCTGGTGGGCACGTCCTCTGAATCATCTCATCCTCTGTCTTTTACAGGTGTGGAAACTGAGACCTGGAGATCTTGACTATGCTCTTGTGGCCTAGCAAGATGGCAGCACGCTGGGCCTAGTCCCAGGTCTCACACCTCCATGGCATCCCTGTTACCTAGAGATGCTGGGGCCATCGTGTCTGACTGGCAACGTGTGGTTCTTGCCTTCCTGGCATGGTCAGTCCTGCTGGCCACTCCTGCGTTGCTGCAGAGAGGTGTTTTATGCATTTTAATCAGTGCTTTGGTTTGGATCCTTGCCCCCTGAAGGGTTTTCCACAAGGGCAAAAATTTAAAATTGGGCCAATAAATAAAAAAGAAAATATAAACATCAAAGGCAGGCAGGTGGGCAGCAGAGACAGCTGTGCCCAGGGCGTGAGGCACAGAGTCTACAGCAGCCCTGGTCCCAGACCGGGGGTTATTGGAGGGTGCAGAGAAGTGGGGCCATCAACCTGCCCTGCAGAGGGTGAGACCCGGGCTCTGAGCTGACCCCACAGTGGGGACGGACAAGCTCTAGTCACCACCCACACCTTCATGTGCCTGACACAGGCCACAAGTAGTTCTCTGCAGCCACTGGTCACTGTGTGACCTCAGGCAATGCCTGCACTCTCTAGCCTAGTTCCCCCATTGCACAGTGAGTGGCTGGATTCCAGGGTCCCTGAAGGAGTTGGCAACAGGAACTGGACTTCCTCCAACTGGACAAGCAGGGGAAAGGGGCCCAGGCTGCACACTGCAGTGTCACCTGAGCTGGGAGAATCTCCGTGAAGGTGGCCCCAAGTTGGTTGGGGGCTCTCATTCCAGCTGTTGCTCAAGGGCTCAGGATAAGAGGGTGACTGGTGGAGAAGGGGTGAAGGTCACCCATGGGTGGGCTTGGGGAACCTCAAAGGGAGCCACCCTGTTCCATAACCAGCATCTGGAGGCCCCTGGCGGGCAGGATTGTGTCTCCTCACAGCAGCCAGACGGGTGGCCCACAAACGCCTGCCAATCAGAAAAAGCGAGGGACTAGCATTTGGAGACCTCCAGCAATGGGCGGGGTTTGGGGCTTTTCCCACACTGTCTCAGAAACTCTCCAGCAACACCTGTTTTACAGGTGAGAAAACTGAGACTTCAGAGAGGGAAGTCACTTGTCCCAGACCAAGGCTACAAAGCTGGGCAGTGGCAGACCTCTGATCCCTGGTGGGTCTGCCTGTCCTCAGAGCCTCCCGGTGTGAAGTGGGATTCTCCAGGATCTTGCAGGCCACTCCAGGGAGGGGCCAGCATGTCATGGCCGGGTTAGGCTAAGGCCCCAGGGCTGAGGGAAGGTGCCAGTCCTCAGCGGCACACAGGCATCTTGCTTCCCCAAGTCCAGTGGCCAGAAAGCAGTCCCTTCATTGTGTTCAGCTCTAGGTGCGGCTGGCTCCATCATTTAAAGGCATGGTAATGCCCATTACAAGAAAACACATCTGCTCAGAGGCAGCCAGAACCAAGCGGTTGGGGATGGCGTGAGGGCCTTCCAGAAAGCACTCCACAGTCACCCCAGCCTGGGCCCATCCTCCCGCCGCTCCAAGCTAGAGGTCTGTGATACCTTCATGACCCAGCTCAGGGTCCCCTCCCCATCCAGGAGCTCTTCTCAACCTCCAGGTCCTCTCCAGGTCTCAGGCCACCCTCTGCCAGGCACTGCCCATGTGTTTCCTCCCCTCCAGTGGTGCTTCTGGGGCCCCCAGATTGAGAACGCCACGCAGGGCTAGGCCTCGTTCAGCTCAGCACCCCTAGGTCTGGCCTGTCCCACTCAAAGGAACAGTCAAGAGAGCCCATCCCGGGCTGGAGATATGGCTCAAGCGGTAGCGTGCTCGCCTGGCATGCGTGCGGCCCGGGTTCGATCCTCAGCACCACATACCAACAAAGATGTTGTGTCCGCCGAGAACTAAAAATAAATATTAAAAAATTAAAAAAAAAAAAAGAGAGCCCATCCCACGACTGCCCATGAGACTGTGGGGTGGCCCATGAGAATAGTGGGCGCAGGGCTCTACCAGTCTGCCAGCTTATAGTCCAGGCTCCGTGCAGGCCTCCAGGAGGAGGAGCGGCCAGCAGTCTGGGCAGCTCAGATCCCCACGCCAGAGGCAGGGGAGGGTGGCGTCCAGACAGCACAGGGCCAGCAAAGGTGCTCTGGCCGTGGTGACTTGTGGCCTGGTCAGCATCCAGAGACTCTTAATGGCTTCTCTCCTACTCCCAATCCTGATCCTATCCCTTTTCAGGCTTTAGTTGGGCTTTCCCCAGGCTAATCCCTGCTGAGGTGTGAAGGGCTGATAATGGCCAAGGTGTGAGCGCTAATGGGGAATTTCAGTCAGGGCCAAGGCAATCTAGCAGGGCTAGGGTATGAGAGGCAGCAGGGTCACCTCCTGGTATAGCAGGACAGGACGGGGCCCTGGGAAGAGGGGTCCAGGGCCCAGGCAGAGCTCCTGCAGGAGAAAGCCAGGCTGACAGAGCCGAGCTGGGCGGCCTCAGCTCTCTGTTTCCCTCCCTGGCTGGCCTGCCTGCCTTGGCCGGCCCTCCCTGCTCCCCCTCCTCCTCCAGCTGCCCCCCACGGGGAGAGAAAAATCAACCTGGAAGAAAATTGAGGTCATGTCCTTTGTCGTGTATAATTCTTTATTTTTCTCTTGCTCTTGGTTCTGGCAAAGAGTTACTGAGCCCCTGAGGTGTGTGTGTGTGTGGGGGGGGGGGAACACCAGTGTGTGTGGCCTGTGTGTCTGTGTACATGTGCGCATGCGCTGCTCTCCCTCCTCACCCCACTCCCTGGTTCTCCTGGCCCAGAGCCACTAACCCCATCTCTGAGGCGCAGTTGGAAACTCAATCTTCTCCCAACGTGCTCACCTGGTCTCTTGGCTGCCCATGGTCTACTGGAGGGTGCTGACTGGGCCTGGAATGGCTGCCTGCCTGCCTGGGCAAGTGAGGCCTGAGCAGCTACCCGGCACCCTGGCTGCCCTGGACTCCCCACGTCTTCCTGGGCAAGCACCTGGCCCCTGCACATGAGGGGGGAGTGCCCCCACCTTCCCCACACCCACCCCACCAGAGCACAGCCCATTTCTGGAGAAGTCAGCCTTCCGGCCAGCCCGCAGCCCCAGGCCATTTGTGGGATAAATTATGAATTTTAATTGTCAAAGCATCTTAGTGTTTAAAGGCTTCTATATATAGGCTCTGCCCTCCAGGAGTGGCCAGCCTGGTGGAGAGAAGCAGGGGTGGGGCAGGGCCTTGAGGAGGAGGATTCTGGGGGAGCTAAGGGCACTGGGCTTGAGGCCTCCGTCCAGCACATGTGCCTCGTGGCCTGGGGAGGCTTGGACTGCTCATGGCCCTGCCAGCCCCTCCTCAGGCTCCCTGTGCTGGGCCTGCCTCAGTGGACAGCATCCTCTGGACGGGTGCTGTCCCAGAGCTGGAAAGGTAGGCAAGTGTCTTATGTGGGGTGACCTGAGGGGGCCCAAGGAAAACCCAGGTCCTAGGCCCCCACATTTCCCTTCTTATGTCTATAAGACACCAACTCAGGCTCTTGGGGACAAGAAGGCACCCCTGAAGCCCTTGGCCCCATCTCCTGCCCAGGCCAGTGACTCCTCAGGACACTCCTGCTCATATATTCATTCCCTCACACTTTCCTGGGACCCCTGGGCACTCCTCCCAGATGCTCCAGCCCTCAGGGCTCCTCACCCTGGGAACAGCTCAGGCTGGCCTGGAAACTCGCAGCCCTGCCTAGGAGAGCCAAGGCCTTGGGCTGGGAATGGGGAGGGTATCGTCTCACAGACCCAGGGCGGGCAGGGGGAGCTGCAGGAAGTGGGGGGATTAGCATGGGATCTGGGATCAGCCACAGACTTACTATGAAGACCATGGTTGGGGAAACCCCTCTAGAGGCCTCTGGTGTGCCCAGCACTATCCTAAGCACCTTGCCTATAATCCTTGGTCTTACCCCATGCCAGCCCAGTGAGGTAGATGCTGTCATTATCTCCATTTTGCAGGTGGAAAAAACAGAAGCACAGAGAGGTTCTAATTGGCTCAAGGTCACAGAATAGCATGATGTGAACCTAAACAGTTTGGTTCCAGAGTCTACATTCAGCATCACTTCCTTACAGTGCCTGGTAAAACGAACACTCACACAGAGCACTGACTAGGTGCCAAGCACGAGCCTGTTTGATCTTGACAACAACCCGAGGAGGCTGGTTTTATGAGTCCCATTTTATTGACTAGAGAACGGAGGCACAGAGGGGAGACAGAACTTGTCCAAGTTCACACAGTGATAAGTGGCAGAGCTGGGATAGGCTGGAGGCAGTTACTCTCAGGCGGAACCCACCACTCTTGAATACAACCTCTCTCTAATTCAAGGTCAAGGGTTTGATGACCTCCATGATCTTGGGCAAGTGACTTCAGCCCTTGAGACCACAAACTCCTCCTCTGGAAAGGGAGGGTACACTTTATGCTGCCCTCAGAGGGGGAGTTCAGGCAGAGGGAAGGGAAGACATTTACAGAAAGCACACACACCAAGTGTCTCCCGGACGATCTGGCCAGTCCTGCCACATTAACCCCACTTTACTGATGAGGAAACTGAGGCTCTGAGTCATTAGTTCACCTGCTCAAGTTCCTGAGCTTGGCTGACTCCAGAGGCATGACGACCTTAGAGACCATCACACAGTTAAGAAAATAGGCCCAAGAGCATGAGGGACTTGCCCAAGTCCCATAGCATGGGTTTGGGAAGAACCTCAGGGCTGAGGCCTAGGAAGAACCCCAGTCTCCCAACTGCAGCCATTCTCTCCTTAACATCGCACAAGGATCACATGGCCTCTTGACCCAAGGTGGGGCTAGGTCAGGGCTGGGCAGTGATTTGGGTTAATTTCTCTTCAAAAGGGGAAAAAGATTCAAAAACTACCGCCTAATACATCATAAACCAAGGTCCAACAAGTTATTTACAACATGAATTGGCAAACTATCAATAATAACTTTGCCACTGTGGCACTGGCTGTTCAAAATCCTCTCTGTTCAATTGAATCCTGGCCATCTCTCTGCCCATTCTTCCATGTGGGTAAACTGAACTGTGTCAAGGAGGTGATGAGACCTCTGGTCACACACACAGAGGTGCTGTGCCCTGCTCAGGCACAACTGATGTGATCACCCACTTGCCCCATTTAAGAGAAGCTCAGACTTGGTGGGAGGAGCTGGCACCTCTGCAAATTTCCAAGAGGCTCACTGAGGCCAAAGGTGCCAGGTGTCCACTACAGGCCCAGAGAGCACAGCCAAGACCCATGGGTGGAGCCACCCAGGAGGCCCATTCTGCTCAGTGTGAGGAATCAGATGGAAGACTAGACGGCGTAGGAAGGAAGACCTACCTTAGAAGTGAGCAGCCCATCGCAAGCAGCATGCAAGCAGAGACATGGACCAAGAACACTGCAGGATGATACCTCAGCAGCCCCTCTTGACTCTGAGATGCCCCCTCTTGCCCCCAAGTAAAGGGATTTGAGATGACCCCTGTGGGCAGGAGCAGCCCTGCAAAGCCTAGGCAGAGCTTGCTGGCCAGGTCCTGCCTCCTCTCAGGGCCCAGAGCTGGTCTCTGCAGAGGGAGGCAGAGGAGGTGGCAGGGAGAGATTGATTCCCCGAAATGGGAAAAAAATAGAAAAACACACACACACCACACACCCTAATAACATGTAATAAGAGGTTGGAGATGAGGAACAATGCCCTGGTAATGTCACCCTGGCGGCAATCAATTTGGGTGTCACATGAAATAGGCATAATTATTCCGCCAGCCCTGGCGCTCGTCTCTCACCAGCTCCAGGGGCCCAGGCCCAGGCGGAGAAGGCAGCGTGGATTCAATTGTTGGTGCACCAGGCTGGCAGAGGGAGCCACTCCAAATGAGCCTGCCAGCATGGCTCTCAGCTCCTCTGGATGGCCAGGGGGCTTTTGG
This sequence comes from Urocitellus parryii, assembly GCF_045843805.1. Lineage (NCBI taxonomy): Eukaryota > Metazoa > Chordata > Mammalia > Rodentia > Sciuridae > Urocitellus > Urocitellus parryii. Next base: position 118,849,502 of record NC_135536.1, on the reverse strand, counting down.
TCTTGTGACTGGGGACCCTTGAATGCCCAGGAGTCACCTTGCTCAGCCACCCCTTGCTCACTCCATGGGCAGAGCAGTCAGAGGGGACTCCCCAAGGAGGCGAGAGTGAAGGAGGAACTAACACATTTGTGTTGCCTCCAGCATTCATTCCCTGGGTCACCAAACCCTTGTTAAGCACTCACCAATGCCAGGCCCCGTGCCAGGTGCCAGGCTGTAGAGAGACTGGGTTTTCAGAGGGCTGTGGAAGAAGGGGGCCTGTTCATAGAATGAAGCACAGGCTCCCTCCCCCCAGCAAGCCGGGAACACCCCTTTTCATCCTGGGGTGGACACAGAGCCACCACAGGGTTCTTAGAATTTGCTGTTCTCCTTTTGCTTTCAATGTGCAGGGACTTAAGCCCTCTTTGTCCCCCCACCATTCCCATTTCCTTGGGGAGTCCTCCCTGACTGCTCCTGTCCATCCCTGAACTTGGGGCTATACAGACAGCATCTCTACAACTGGGAAAACTGAGGTTCAGAGGGGATGACCCCTAGTGAGCATCACTGCACACTGGCTACTGCCCATCTCAACCCCCATCTTCCACCAGAAGCCTTGAGTCCCAGAAATGCAAATCAAGGCCATAATGAAAGACCATTTTACAGTCAGTCAGTAAAAGCCAAGACGGCAAGAAAGGGGGGCAGTGGGAACACTCATCTCCTGCTGGGGAGATGTAAACTGGTCCAACCAATTCGGAAGATACTTTGGCACATTTCCTAGGAAAGCCAAACATGAACATGCCCTATGACCTGGCAATTCTGCTCCTAGCGAGTTGGAGAGCAGGTCCTGGTGTTCATTATACCATGATTACTACTGTTACTATTACTAGTACTAATATTGCCCTGGGAGATGGGACAAGAAGGTTTGTGGTGATATTGTTTGTAAGCACCAAAAAGGGAAACCAACCCAAATACCCATCAACAGGAGGAAAAGAAATACACTCAATTATGACAGAGCTTGATACATCAGTGAAGATGAATGAACTACAACTACTATTATTTGCAACAATACAGGTGAAGCTTAAGAAGATGATGAAGAAAAAAAAGCAAATTCCAAAGGACCGCACATAGCTGGAACAAATCTATATACATTTAAATGTATGATTTTATTTTATAAAAATGTTTTCATTTTTAATTTTATTTTGCAGTGCTAGAAATGGAACCCAGGGCTTTCTGCATGCCTGGCAGGGTTCTAGCACGGAGCTGCAACCCCAGCCCCACATATATGATTTCCAAGAGGCAGGAGAATGTCAAGTGCATTATTTAGGGTGGCAGTTGCCTCAGAAAAAGGGACCAATGGATGGGGTGTGGAGAAGCCCAGGAGATGGACATCAATATCAAGATGCCAGTGTTTGGGCTGGGGCTGGGGCTCAGTGGTAGAGCACTTGCCTGGCATGTGTGAGGCATTGGATTCGATTCTCAGCACTGCATATAAATAAATAAAAAAAGGTCCATCAACAACTAAAAAAATATTTTAAAAAAAAAGATGCCAGTGTTCGATTTGGAGAGCAGGTTGAGGTGTTCATTATACCATGATTACTACTATTACTAGTACTAACACTAAATACGTGGATTGAGGGCTGGCGCTGTGGCTCAGTGATATAGCGCTTGCCTAGCATGTGAGAGGCACTGGGTTCAATTCTCAGCACCACAAAAATACATAAATAAATAAATCAATAATTAGTTAAAGGTTAAAAAAAATGTGTGGATTGATTAGTTAACAGGTGAGGCCTGAACCAGTGAGCAAGAGCCTTGGCCCAGAGGCCAGGAAGCATTCTAGAGTGAGCTCCAGGCTTGTTGACTGGGGATCTGAGGCAAGTCACACCACCTCTCTGTTTTCTTAGCTATCAAATCAAACCTCTGTATCACCTACAAGGCTAAGATGGAGAGCATCTTACTGTTACCAACTCTGAGTAGCTAGCATTCAGTAAGTGATTGTGTGTACTGGATTCCGTTCTTAAATTGTTTTGCATATATGAGCACATTTAACTGTCAATCCCTTCATAGGTGGTAGATATTGCTGTTGTTGTCCTCACTCTATGGAAAAGGAGACCGACACTCAGAGAGATTAGGTTGCTCAAAGTCACAGAGCTAGGCAGTGGCAGAGGCAGGATTTGAATCCAGGTTTCTGGTTCCAGGGCCCATACTCCTCACAGCATCATTATGAAATGACATTGAATAAACTGAAAACACAGGAGTAGATTGCTGTCACACAGCTCTGCTGGCCTGCAGCACTCCAAGATATTCATTCATTCAATTGATGCATAAACAAAGGCCAATGTCAAGAATGCCTCAGATCCATTTGGAAATGACCCTTCCTTCTCACACTCTCTCCACAGAGAACCTTCCCTGACCCTGGAAGCCCTGCTTCCTGTGTCTCTGCAAAGCCCGCTACTCAGGCAGTCTCCCCTCCTCCTTAAGAACTAGATCACCTCAGCCCCCAGGGAGAGCCCCCTTCTCTGAGAACTTGCACGTGCCACTGAATCCCCTGCCTCGGGTCTCCAGTTCCGGCCTGGAGCATCCTTAGCAATGCCACACTCAGCTCTGGCCATCCATGCAGGCTGAGGACGCTGTAGCCCCTCCAGGTAGTTTTTGCCACGAAGAGCTACTAACAGCTGCTCCCTCCCAAGGTCTGCCCCATCCCAGGGGCCAGGCAGGGGAGCCAGAGGGATGAGTACTAGACTTGAACAGGTTGTTCAAGGCAATCCATGGGAACCATGGGCAGGCCTAGCCCAGACCCAAGCAGGCAGCTCTGACAGAAGGTGCAGAATAAACGCAGGAATGAATGAGACGGTACAATACTAGGTGTGAAGCAGTGAGGTTCCAAGCTGTGGGTGCCTGGGTGAGGAGGACCAGTGACTTTGAGCAGATGGGAAGGCTTCTTGGAGGAGGGGTCAGAAGGAGAGGGAGGACCTTTTGGGTGGGGATGCTAGACCAAACCAGGTGAGGATGGGGACATAAGTAGAGGAACTCTACTTATGTCTGGGAACAGAACAGAGAGCAATCAGAGGGTAAGCCACACACACAACAGCTAGATCAAAAGACCTCTGCCAGCAAACCAAGGCCCCAACCCTGAAACCACTACCACCTACTGCCTCCCCTCCCTGGTCCCTCCTAGCCCCACTCCCTTACTGTGCTTGACAAGCTACCTCATGCCTCTGTGGGACCCTGCCCAAGTCACACAAACTGCCTCATTTCTCAACAGGAATGTCCCCCTCCCCCCTCCAATCCCAGCCACATGGCTCCAGCCTTTTGCTTCCGAAGGAACCCAAGGAGCAGCACCAGCAGAGCTACCCTGGTAGCTTCAAGCTGAACAGAAACCCATTCTGGAAAGAGGAGGGTAGTGCCCCTCCAGAATTCCGTTTTTTAAAAAACAATATCCAGAATAGGAAAAGTGGGTGGAGAAGACCCTTAGGATCAAAGAGGCTCATGGCAGGGTATAAAGTGGTGTCTCAACCTTCCTTCTAGTTACCCCCTCCCCCCCCCCCCGTCCCCTACTCACACCCCCCCTCCCCTACTCAACCCCCCCTCCTCTACTCAACCCCCCACCCCACTCTCCCCAGGTCATTGAACCTTGGTCTGCAGCACACACCCATCCATCCATAAAAGCTCGTCCCTCAGGTTTGGGACCCACCCTAACTCCAGGCCTGGGGAGCACTGAAGCCTTAACAGAACACCACCCAGGACCAGGACCAGAACCCAGCCAGGGCCATCACACACTTCTGATGGCAGGGGGCAGAGACAAGACCCCTGGGGGGGGGCTGTCTCACCTCTGCTAAACGGCCTCCAGGAGGCAGCTAGGTGCTGCCTGGCCCGGTTTCTGAGCTCAAGGAGTTCTCGGCCTCTTCCCTCTTGCCACCCCCTTTTCTCCAGCCATGGGTAGAAAACAGGGACAGTTATGCTGTCCCAGCAGACCAAAGGCTACCACCTTCCCAGTGGTGAGAGGACTCTGAGCCCCTCCCAGGCCACACAAGGACAAACAGCCCAAGAGCAGTGGACTCTCTCTTTCCTTACCAGCGCTCCTCACTGGATCTGGGGAAGCCCCAGGCTCCCTACCTGCTGGATGCCCCAGGTTCCCTGGGCAAGGGAGGCCCCAGTGGTGAAGCCTTTGGCATAATGGCTAGCAGGGCTGAGCAGAGAACCAGGGGCCAGGCTGGGCTGGGTGCCCTTTGGCTACCCAAGCCAAGCAGAGGAGGACCGAGGGAAGGTTGGCAGGAAGGGGCTATCCCAGATGGTACTGCCTCCATCTCAGGGCCTCGGGCACTCCCACCCAACAGGGCAGAGCTGTTTCCATCCTCCCACATGACCCTTCTCCCCCACCCAGACCCCAGGACCTCTGAGAACAAAGGGGAGGTGCAGGCACAAGAAAGCTGGACTGGTACCCCACCAAAAGCCCAGAGGGAACTGTCCACTGGCCTGGCCCCACCCCTCCTCCTTAAAGTGGGATCCACCTAGAGAGAGAAGTCTCCTGGGGCTGCCTTGGAGGGCAGAAAGCACCATAGCCCACCCAAAGAGGTTGTGTGGTGGGGGAGCAGGAGGCTCCTTCCTCACCTCCCTCTTCACAGCTGGTTCCCACCTCCCACCCTCTGCCTCAGAAGGAAAAGTGGGACAGGAGGAGGTGAGAAGCCCGGCTGAAGGCAGACAAAGGGGAGGCCCCTAAAGGGTTCCTGGGTTCTCCTCTGCCCACTCCCTCTCCTCTTTACTCTGCCCCCTCCTCATTTCTCTTTCCCAGGGCTGAAGCTGGAAAGGGGCGGAAGCTCCTGTGGGGAGGGAGCCGCCATCCAGGCTGGAGCCTGAGGAGAACCCCAGTCCCTGACCTGTGTCCACTGGCTTGGGAGTGCCTAGGGAAAGAGAGGACTGCCTGGGGGGATCTGGGGTTCACGGAGACAGGGGCTTCTCCTTTGCATGACCAATGTTCAGAATGGGAGGAATGGGGTGGACACCAAAGCAGGAATGGGATGCTGGTAGGGGACCCTTCACAGCTCCCGGATCCCAGTTTACCAATCTGGAAATGTTAGGGTGGCAGAAATAAGAAAGGAGGAATTATTTCTGAGGCTTAGGAGGGGATCAGGCCTGTGACCCTCCCAAAGGAGGTCTGGGTGGACACTAGAGTGTCCTGCATCCCCAGGAGGTAGAAGCCTGGGCCGCTGGCGGCCCCCAGGGGCACTCGCCGCGGGCTGACCGCTCTTGGCTCACCACGGCAGCGGCAGCGGGGCTCACCTGCATCTCGGGCGCGCCGTCCGTCCGCTCGGCTCGGTCACCAATCGCATGTCTCTCCCGCCGGCCCGGCCCCAGCCCCTGCCCAGCCCCCTCCTCCGTCTCCTCCTCCTCTTCCGACACCTCCGCCCGGCCGTCCACGCGCCCTCGCGGGGCTGGCGGTCAGTATGTCCACCCTACGCGGGTGGGAGCCAAGCCGGACCCGGACCGGGGGCCCAGAAGTGGGAAGGCGGAGGCCGCGGCCCCGGCGGGCGGAGGGGCGGACGCGCTCAGGACGTGCGACGCGGGCTCCACGAGCCTGGTTCTGCCCCCCCGGCCGGCCTGGAGCCGCCGCCGCCGCCTCTGCCGCTGGGGCCGGGGTCGAGGCCGGGCGCGCTCCGCCGCAGGGCCGGGGCCAGGGCTAGGGCTGGGGCCGGCGGGCAGCGGACACGCATGCTGCTCGGAGCCCCGCGTCGGGAGAGGGGCCGGAGCGGCGCGGGTGGGGACTCCGCGCGCTCCGGGACTGGCCGCTGCTGCCGCCCGTGCTGTCGTCCGCCGCCCGCTCCGGCTCCCGCGCCGGCTCCCGCCCGGGCTCCCGCTCGGGCTCCGCGCTCTGCCGCGGCGCGGGGAGGGAGCGCAAGGAGCGAGCAGCGAGCCGGGGAGGGAGGAGGGACGGAGGGAGGGAGGGAGCGAGCGGCGGGAGCTGGGCGGGGGAGGAGAAGGCGCGGCCGCAAAACCAAGGGGGGGCGGGCGGTGAGGTCTCCTTTTGGCGAAGAGGGCGGAGAGCGAGGAGCGCCCCAACCACGGCCCTGCACCGATGGGGCAATGAAACTGGCAAGGGGGGCGCCGTGGAGGGGCGCGCCAGCCTCGCGTCGGAACCGGCGCCCCCGCGCTCTGGTCTTGCACAAAGCAGCGGCCCTCTGGGTTCCTGGCTCCCCGCGAGTCCCGGGTCAGCCCGGCCCAGGAGAATCGGGCCTGCGGTTCTCCCTGGATGTGTGCACCCGTTCGCGTGTGATTGGGTCTGGCCACATGCGTGTGCATATGAGCACCAGTGATCACACGTGTCAACTGGTACGACCGCACACTGCCGTGTGGACGAACACACACACGTGAACAGGCAGCGCTCCCCACCTGGCCAGGGTTGTTTGGAGGGCGGCATGAGAGGGGTCAGACTCAGAGCTTCTGTCCTGCTTTTCTCGAAATGTCCGCGAAACCCTAGAGAGGCCACATCCTAGCTGTCTTGGGACGAAGCCGGCGGAACCAAAAGCGCCAAAGGACACTGAGGAAGCCGCGCCGGCTCCGCGGTTCTAACCCGAAGCCTGGTCTTGCTTCCGCATTTGCGGCGGGGGTCCGCCCTGCCTGGATTCCTGTCCAGCAGAGGGCAGCAGGCTTCTCTGACCGGTTGTGGCCAGGGGGCACTGCACCCAGTGACCAGCAGAGGGCAGTGCAGAGCCTCAGTCTGGACCTGGCCGTTCCCACCTGGCTCCCCAAAGGTCTTGCAGGGAGGGAGAATCCTGGCCTAGGCTTGAGCTAGCTCCCAAGGAATGAGACCTCTCCTTAGAGATCCAAATCCTCCTTGATGCACAGATAAAGAGACTAGGCAGGCAGGATGTCTTGGCAAAGCCTGAAGAGTAGGCTTTGGGACTCTTTGGGACTCACCTCTTTCCACTATACACCCCCTCCATCTACTTGAAGCCAGGTGCCCTTTAATACCAACCAGTTTTATTAGAATCATCATCAATGCAGTCACCGCCAGGCACAGTGGCCCCTTCTCTTTTAGCACATTACTGCTGTCCCCATTAGCACATTAGTGCTCCTGATACCTTGAATCCACAGGGGTAGGGACTCCTGTAGGCAGAGAAGAAGCCGAGGCTGGGAGGGAGACTAGCCCAAGGCCTGTCAGTTTCTGGGGCCGACCCCCAGACCCTGCTCCCAGTGCCTCACCCTTCTCCCAAGAAGCTTGTCTGACATCTGCAGAGATGCAGAGATGCCTGATTGGCAAGGAGAGGTCACTCCCCACCACACCCCCCTAGCACTGTCTTGCTTTCCACAATTAGCCTCACACACACCCCAAAGAGTTGCACAGACCTGTTCCAGCTAAACCGCTTCTGCGTACCTCTCAGTCTCACTGCCACACCACTGCTCTGGACAGTCCGGCCTGATGAACTCTCTTTTCTTCTATGTCTATGTCCATCCTCATCCCAAGCCTAGCTAGAGCCCCTTCCCAGCAGGTGTCCACGCTGGGTCATGACATTCATCTTCCAGAAACCTTGGGAAGAGGCGCTATTGTTCCTTGTGACAGAGAGAAGGAATCCAAGGCTCAGGGATGTTAGGTGACTTGCCCATGGTCACACAGCTTCTAAGGGCTGGGAAGGGAATTTGAATCGCCTACCAGGGCTGAGTAAACCAGTAGGAGGCAGGCTTGGCAGAGGGACTTACAGGTGGGAGAGGAGATAGAGAGGCGGGCACAGGAGTCCCCCTCCCTTCCAGAGTCCAGCGAAGGTGGCTCCCTGGCCCATCAACACCGCTCCCCCCGACCCCCTTCCCGGGCTCCAGCTTCTCCACCCTGGCTGTTTGTGAGTTACCGGTGAGCTCCCGCCCTCCCGCGCCTCCTCCTCCCACCAGCCCGACAGGAATAGACGCTCCCTAGCTCCTGCGTAAAGGCTCCGCCAGACCCGCTGCGGGGCGGGGGCGGGGGCGGGGGCTATTCCTGGTGCGGCGACTGACGCAGGCAAGGCGCGGCCACAGCAGATCTCCGCCCCCGACTCACCTGCTCCCTGCCTCAGTGATCTCGGCGGAGAAATGGGGGAGAGCTCGTCGCCCCCGCCCCCAGACCCAGATGCTGGCTGAGGAAGTTGGTGTCCCAGGGTGGGGTCTTTGGGCGCCCACAATGATCTCTTTGCGTCTTGGAGGCTGCAGGGATGACGCAGAGCTGTGTCTGCGAGGAACTACCCCACAGTCCTAGTCCTCCATCTCAACAGCCTCTAACCTGTCTCCAAAAGAAACGAGCCTCTCAGGTATCCACCGACAGGAGGAATAATGGGGACTGGGAGGCTTTGGGGTGAGAACTTTTGAGGAGATGCCCTTTGAAAGGCTTAGCTGGAACCTGGGCCCTGACCTCCGTGTTACTTATGGGAACCCCCCAATCAAATGCCTCCTCCTGAGCTTCCCAAAAGGCGTTTCTCCATCCTGCCTGGAGAGCACTCTCAGGTGGCCCAGGGCCCTGGACAGCGTAGAGTCAGGAAGGCTCAGTTGAAGACTTCTTTGACACATCTAGGAGATCCTATCCAGAGCTACAGAGGAGGAGTGTCAGCCCCGCTGCCAAGTTTTCTCCTTGGTCCACTGTCTGGGCATGCCTCCTTCCTGGTTTCTGTCCATTCTTCAAGATCAAACCAAGACTGTCTCTATTCCTGCCTCCCCTCCCCAGATGAAGTGGCTTTAGAGACAAGGTCCTCTTCTCCTCCCTCTCTGTCCTCAGATTTGGAGTTCCCAAGAGCAGGTCTGAGACTGCGTGTCTCATGGATTGGCACATCACAGTTTCAGGTGACAACTCACAAGTCCCAATAAAGCAGGGGCGGATGGCTGCAAGGAGCCTGAATGCCTGCAGCAAATCAGAGGCTGGAACGGGACTGCCAGGGGACTCTGGAGGAAGGGACCAGCCCTTTAACACTTACTCAGCCTCTTCTGAGTCTGGCTGTGAGCTGTGCTTGACATTCTTCATCTTGCTGCAGGATTGGTTTTGCTGTCCCCACCATACAGATAAACTGAAGCTCAGGGAGAGCGCTGGTGACTTGCTCAAGTTTATGTATGCCTAAGAGGTAGAGCAGGACCTTGAAGCTCTGTGTGCCTGATGTGGGATCCCAGGCCCTGTTCTCCTCTCACTCTGGGAGGCTGAGGTTGCAGGAGGCAGGGCCCTGGTAGAGACGGGGTCCCTTGGGGCACAGGACAGAGGGTGGCACACACAGGCCTGCCTGCATGCCTGCTCTGGGCTGGCCCTGCCTGCATGCAGCCCAGCGGCTCACAGGATTTTTACGATGATGATTATTTCTGAAGGCACTTGAAATTAATGACGGCTCTAAAATGGCTGGGACAGCGGAGTCATTGCTGAGACCTCTAATTAGCAAGAAAAACGGAGACCAGGAGCTGGGAGGCCAGTGGGGGCTGGGCGGGCAGCACTGGGGCATGGACTGGGGTCAGGGGGTTGGGATGGAATAGGCACCAGACCCCCTTAGAGCTGAGTGCTCAGGCAAACCCTGTGTTCCACTTTATGCCACAAATTAACTTATTACCTTGCTGTGTGACCTTGAGGAGGATGTTGCCCCTCCCTGGGCCACAGCTCTCCCTGTATGCACTGGGGAAGGGGTTGCCCTGGGGTATCTATAAGCTCAGGGTTAGGCTGAATCCCAGAAGCCCAGGGGCCCACATAGCCTCTGGGAGTCACAGTAGAGGCCCCAGCCTCCCCCATGGCTCTCGTAGCCCTTATGCTCAGGTTGCTGAGGTCATTGGTCTAATGAAGTCCCAGAGATTCAAACTGGAGTGAAGGGGATTGAGAATTGGCAGGAAGCCCTGGGCTGGTGCAGCAAGGGATGGGGGTGCCTGATGGGGCCACTAGCAAAGTCCCCGCTTAGAGGTGGACCTGGAGCTGTGACAGGGCTTAGGGCCTTCCTGCCTCCTCCTGGTGAAACACTGGGTCCCACCTAGGTGTGGCTCAGAGGGTCTTTCGGGCAGGTGCCTCTTCCTGTATATCCTTCAAGGGGCAGCCAGGACAGAGAGGGGCACTGGGGCTCAGTAGGTAGGGACTTAACTCCACAGTGGCTGGCCCAACTGAATATATGGTGGTGGACTTGGAGGGACATCCATGGCGGGTCCAGGTGGAGGCCCAGAGTCCAAGGGCCTGGTTGTGGCAGATACACTCAATTAGGGCACCCTCTCCCCTGGCACCTACTGTGGACATTTCTTGTCAACAGGTTTCTCATACCCTTGAATTCTCTCCTCCTCCTTCAATCCAGGACTCTGTGGGGCTCCCTTCTTCCAGAAACCTGCTCTGAAAGCCTCATCTTTTCCACTGAACTGGGCTTCGGGCTTGGAGGACTCACAGCAGAAGTCTTGGTGGAGAAAGAAGGTACCAGGCTGGCCCTTACTTGACCTTACCACAGCCCTGCCTGCAGGGCTGGACTATCTGGTGGCTGAGATGCAAGAAATTTGTCTGAACTCCCACTTGCGCTCACCTCAGGGCCTTGGTCACCCTTGCCTCCACTGGAAAAGTTCCAGTGTGAGTGACCTTCCACCATCTAGAAGCAATGCAGCCCTCTCTCTATGGAACTGCACTGAGGATAGGAGTGCGGGGTCGGGGTGGCGGTCAACCAGTGAATGGGCCAAGTCCGCCCTGCCCACTTTGAAGTCCCTTCAGGAAAATACTTGATGTTCCTAACCTTGAGTGACCACGGGGTGCAGTTAGCTGTCCCTAAGAAGTCAGGGAAGGGGCTGGGGTTGTAGCTCCATGGTGGGGCACTTGCCTCGCAAGGGCGAGGCACTGGCTTCGATCTTCAGCATCACATAAAAATAAGTAAATAAAATAAAGGTGTCCATCTACAACTAAAAAAAGAAAAGAAGAAGTGGTCAGGGAAGTGTGAACTCCATTAAAAAAAAAAGATTAAATTGAATTGGAAGCAAAACAAAAATGCAGAGACAAAAAGCAATTTGTATAAAGAGACCACTCCCTGGCTCTTTGGGACCCTGGGCTCTGTGCCTGGCAAAGCAGCTCCCCCTGAGAGCCCGGGCTCTGCTGTCCCCACGGAGCATGTCAGGGGGAACTCGAGCTAATATGTGCAAACAGGCAGCACTATTAGCAAATCCATTCATTAAGCAGTCGTCTTGAGTTCTGTTGTGCTGGAGATTTGTTTATTAACTTAAGTCACAACCTGTTATTACTAGAGTCAAAGGCAGTGTGGCGGCTTGGGATGTGGCCAGCTTCGGAGCCAAGCAGCCTTGAGTTCCAGTTCTGATTTTGTCTCTAACTGCTGTGTGACCCTGGACAAGTTATTTCACCTCTCTGAGCTTCAGCTGCCTTGTGATAGGCAGCCCTAGGATGTTCCCCAGGGACCCCTACCTTCCCCCTGCTGTGTAATCCCCTCCCCATGAATGTGAGCCGGACCAACTGACTGACTATTCTAAAGAGTAGAATATGGTGGAAGGGATGGGGTGTCACTTCGGAGATTAGATTACCAAAAAGCTATGGCTTTCTCCATGGGTGCCCTCTGTCCATGGCTTCTCTGTCTATTCTGCCACATATGAGCAGCTCTGTTGAGAATTCCACAAGGAAAGGAACCCATGTCAACACCTACGAGCCCTGAGGATTCCAGTGAATGAGCTTAGAAGCAGGTCCTGGGCTAGGGATGTGGCTCAAGTGGTAGCATGCTCACCTGGCATGCATGTGGCCCAGGTTCGATCCTCAGCACCACATACAAACAAAGATGTTGTGTCCACAGAAAACTAAAAAATAAATATTAAAATTCTCTCTCTCTCTCTCTAAAAAAAAAAAAAAAAAAAAGAAGCAGGTCCTCCCTGAGAGGAGCCTAAGGCACGCTCTGCAGCCACCCTGCCTACAGCCTTGTAGGACCCTGAGCCAGGGGTGCTCAGTGCCACCTCTCCTGGATTCCTGCCCTATGAAACTGCAAGACAATACTTATTTGTTCTAAGCTATCACGTTTGGGGGTGATTTGTTATGCGGCACCAGCTAACTAATACATGCTCCATCTGTTAAGTGGCCTAACAGTTCCTTTCTCCCAATGCCTGGGAGCATGGAGATAATTCAGGCAAAGTGCCCCCAATGGCATAGTAACTTGGCAGTTTTCTGGTGAAGTTGAAAAAAATGCACATCTTATGACCCAACAGTTCCCATACTGAGTATGTGTCCCCGAGAAACAAGAAGGCAAGTAGGGGAATGTATTGTCTATAATGGTGGAAAATCAGAAACATGCTACATGCCCATCACCGGCAGGGGGAATGAACACACTCTGGCATAACCACACAAGGGAACAAACACTATGCAGCCCTGAGCCCAGAGACACTGGAGTTATCAATATGGGCCTGGGTGAAATCACAAATGCCATGTGGAGGAACAATCAAAGGTACATACAAGGTGGTGCCATTTACATAATTTGAAAACAAACCCCAACCCCTATCAACCGAGCACAAATACCTGCACCCACAGGAAACGTGCACACATTCATGGAATGACCAGGGCCAATTCCAGGGGACTGCTGCTTCTCAGGGAGAGAAAGGGAGGCTGAGGGGTCAGGCCTGTCCTGAACACACGCTCTGGGGTGGCTCTAAGTTATCTTCTTGCTCAACAACTCATTTGATCCTCTCAACAACCCCGTGGGGCCCATTCTGTTATCTCTTCTTACAGAGGAGAAAACTGAGGCACAGGGTCTCCAGGCAGCTACTCTCAGGCTTTCGAGTCCAGTGGGAGGCCAGGGCTTGGTTCCTCACTGTCACTAATTTAAGGGAGTCCTTGGCCTCTCCCTGGCCTCTATCATTCTATTGAAGGGAAGACCCTCCACCTCATAGGTGTAGATTGACAGATTGGAAAATTCTTTTTTTTCTTTTTTTTTGGTACCAGGAATTGAACCCAGGAGTGCTTAACCCCCAAGCCACGTCCCCAGCCCTTTATTCTATATTTTATTAGAGACAGAGTCTCTGAATTGCTCAGGGCCTCGATAAGTTACTGAGGCTGGCTTTGAACTTATGATCCTCCTGACTCAGCCTCCCGAGTCACTGGGATTACAGGCTTACCCACTGTGCCCAGCTGGGAATTTCTTGATTGCATCAGTCTGGAATGTTTGGAGAGCCCCTGTGAGCCAAGCCTGGCACCAGCTACAGAGCAGGGGAGACTAAAAACAAGGAAGTGTGGACAAGAAAAAGTGCAAATAAGATGATTCAACCCAATTTGGTTCAGTCGTACACAGACTCAGTTCCCAGATGAAGGTGGAGGTTCAGGAGCATTACTGAACCACGGCGATGTGAGAGGCCCTGCGTGGGTGCTTCTGCAGGTTACCTCATGTGAGCCTCCGCCAGGCTCTGTAAAGCAGGGACTTTCACTCTCCCCATTCAACCAATGAAGAAACAGGATCAGGAAGGAGGAACAATCTCCCCAGGTCACCCAGCAGGATTGGCAGGACATATGTCCTCCTTCCCTCTGTCCTACCCTCTGGGGCTGGGGATGGAGATGGAAGGCCCTGGCCTCGCTGCCTAGAGGGGGATCACAGCCCAGATCAGGAGAGTCTGGGGGATCTAAGAGAAGGAGGAGCCATCAGGACAGACTTCCTGGATGGGGACGGGAAGGCAGGTGCTTCGGTGGCCTCACCAGCCTCCATCTGCCCTCTGCCCTGCATACATTCATTTATTCATTCATTCAACACATGTTTTCTACAGTTTTCTCTGTGCCATGACAAACCTCATGGTCTAGCAAGCAAGTCTCAACCCAGGGTGGCACAGGTGGAGGTGAGAGAAGGTGTGCACACACAGAGCAGGTCCTGGGGGTCACAGCAGGTATCCAGGAGGCCGTGAAGGCTGCACTGGAATTGAAGGATGAGAAGGAGCCAGTCAGGTGTACGGAGGTGAGGGTGGCGCTCTCTGCACAGAGACCAGGGGTGCAAAGGCCTGGCCTGGGATGGGGGAGACAGTGGCCCTGAGGAAGGCCCGTGCTGGCCAAGGGGGTCCGGCTTGGCTGAGAGGGGGGTGCAGACTGAGGCTGCTGCACCTCTCCCAGGGAGCATGGCTGCCTGCCTCACGCTCCAGCCTGCTGGTCCCCCTGCCCTGTCGGGTAGACTGGGCCCCTCTCCAGAGGGATCAAGAGCGGGGGGGCTGGAACCGTAACGGCTCATGTAATTATGTGCAAAAACGAAGGAGGGCTTCTTAATAATTGATGGTGGGAGAGAGTAAATATCGGCAGAGGCACCGGGCTGCATCGCCCCGTCCTGTCTGGCTGAGACCCAGGGTGGCCGCCTGGCCGCTAATATGCCTATAAATTATTGAACTTATAAAGAAGAAAGCAGGTGTCACGTCACACCCATAAACAGCTTGTTAGCTAAGACGAACGAAGGGGTGGCCGACGCCTGGCATCCTGTCAGCTCCCCCACACCCTCCCTGATTACAGGGGGGGACAGATGAGGGGTGGGTGTCGGGGGGGCTGAGAGCCTGCTGGCCCCAGGCCCTGCCTCCCACCATTTGACCCATGATGGAGTCAGGTGGTGCTGGAGAGAGGCGGGCCAGAGACACAGAGAGCCAGAAATGGCAGAAACGTGCCATCGCTGGGGCGTGCGATGATGGAGGGTGGCCAGGGGGTCTGGGGAGCTGGGGTTCTGCCAGCCTCCGAGGCTGGTGCTGGGGTCAGACCCAGGGTGCACCTCCCAGGGAAGCCACCTGTCCTCTCTGGCCTGCTTTCCACTCAGGTTCCGGGTGGCACTTGGAGGGCTGTGGGGAGAGTCCCAGGAGTGTGCACACACCTGGGTGACATTGCGGGTGCACAGTAGGCCCTCCAGAGTGGGTGCTCCCCCCACCTCCCCTGCCCACCCCACCTCATAGGGACTCCTAATTAGATCAGGCCTAATGAGGCTTTCCTCTGCCAGGCTGTTTACGCTTCATTAAGGCCTGAGCCCAGGACAGTAGTGGGAGGGGGGACAGCCAAGAAGGAGCTGCCAGGACCTGGTCCACCCGGGCCTCCACCATCCACAGGTCCTTCCACCCCCAGGAGGCAGAGGAGGAAACAAGCAGGCCAGAGCTCGGAGAGAGGCCTGGGGGGGGAGGGGGGACGGGGGAGCGGGGAGCGGGGACTGCTGGTGTTTTTCTCCTCCCTGGTGAAGAGCTTGGAAGCCCACTGCCCCTCAGGCAAGGGCCTGCAGTCCAGCCCCGTGTAGGAAGGGCAGATAGGCCACCTGAGTGGTGCCACGGCAGGCTCAGCTCTGCCAAGGGCCACACAAAGCCTGGGTGGGGGCAGTCTAGGCCTAGGAGAGGCATCCCTGTCCCCTACCTGGTCCTGGGAAGCTGCCAGATCCTCCTTCCGTAACTGACCCGCGGCCACACAGGGCGCAGGACTGGGCCTGTCACTCAGCTGGGTCAGCGGGCAGGCCCCTCTTCCTACTCCTGGATACCCAGGAGAGCATTAGTTCTCTAGGTGGTTTCCTTCTCCCAGAGGAAAGGCAGGAATCCCAAAAGCTCTTATCAAATATGCCATGGGCTGGGCCTCTTCCCCGGGTGCCTCTCCACACCCTTCATGCTGTCTTGTGCAGCCTTGGTCTGGCCCCCAGGCCTGTTTTGCTGATGCACAGAGAGGCCTTGTGGGTACCCAGGGCTGCGCAGCAAGTCAGCACCACTGAGCACGGGAGCGTGGACCTCCAGCTGCTCCCCACAGCAGCTGAACTCTCAGCTCAGCACTCTGCCATCGGCTGGGATGTGGCATTTCCAGGAGCCCTCTTTCTGCCCCGATGCCCGTCTATCACTTCCCTTTGGGGCACGGGCAGTTGGGTTGGGTGCCTGTGGTGTCAGCCAGGATGATCTGGACAGAGAGTAGAGGGAGGCATTTTCTAGAGACCGATCTCAGGACTGGGTGCCCACTCTGGGCCCTAAGGACAACTCCCCACCCCCAAGTGGGGACATCTTTTGTCTAAGATCACAAAGGTCCTGGAATCAGGAACATGCCAGTCTGGTTTCCAAAATTCGATCAAACCGAATGGGACGGGCACACAGAGGTGCAGCAGGGTGGCCATCAGGAGATAAGGGACAGGAAGGGAGGCCAGCTCCCTGGCATGTGACAGGTAGATGTGGCCAAGTCTCTGGATAGTCCTGAGAGCAGGACAGCTGTGTGGACTGGACCAGGCAGGAGAACAAAGACGTCCCTGGGGTCAGGGACACCCAGAGCCCTGAAGCAGGACGGGGTGGGACCCTCTCCATCAGGTAGATGATGTGGCTCGGGCTGGCAAGTCAGAGGGGGAGAGAGCTAGAAGGCCTCCCTGCAGTCTCGGATCACAACACGGTGCGTACACTCAGACGCAGTGTGTTCACACCACCTGCTGGGGCGTGAAAACCAGCCATAAATACCTGCACTGTCGTGGTGGCTCATCAGGCAAGTGGGGAGACAGGCCTGGTGTGCCCTCAGGAAGCTCCCGGTGACTCAGAGGCTGCAGCCCCCTCTGCACACCAGACACCCCTCCCCCACCCTCTGACTCAGAGCAGCTTGTCCAGGAGCCTCATCCACCTCGTCCGTCCCGAGCAGAGCTGGGCAGGGAGGACCACTACCCGTTCCCCAGGCTGAGGGGCTGAGGAGGAGGGAGCTGGCTAACTGCAAAGACACCCCGTGCCAGGAAGCTGGGCACGATGGGATGGTCCCCAGGCACACAGGGTGGTGGGACGGGTGAAGGCGTGGGCCCAGGTCTACTCGTCACCCCTTCTCCCAGGCAGCAGGCAGAAGGTGCCACTCATTTCCTCAGCACCCAGCTCTTTCCACCCTTGAACGTGGCAGTGGTGTTTCCACATTTACTCAACGTGCTGGAGGTTGAGGGGGCTACGAGCCTCTGCCACGGCTGAGAGAAATGCCAGCTCACGCCTGAAGCGTGGGAAGCGTCAAGAACAAACTCAGGCTCCTGTGTTGGTCCTCCCATCCCCAGGCCAGTTGGTCCGTGACAAGCGCAGGGCTGCCGTCTCTGAGGGCCACCTGCACTCAGGATGGGTCCGCCCGAGAAGCTGGCTCTGGCCCCATTTTGGAAGGGCGGCAATTAGTTCTGGGATCCGAAGAGTGAACAGAAGCAAAGTTAAAGACCTCGCTGGTGACGGGCGCTGGTTGGTCTAGAGGAGGGGACAACCCAGGGATACAAGGTACCAAATGCCCCTCAGACACCTCTACTGCTTGGGGACCCAGGAGGCCCCAGTACCACCTCAGCTTGGCTGGCAGCTCAGGGTGAGCCTAGGGAACGAGTGGGTGCTTAGGCAGGCCTCAGTTTCCCCATCTGCAAGTGGAACTGTGCTGCCTGTCCTGCCACCTCCTGGGGAGCTGGGTGGTTTGAGAAGCGTCTGCGTGAGCCTGGTGGGTGTGACCGGCTGCCAAAGGGCCAACGGGGCCCCAGCCCTGCCCTACCTTCCAGTCCAGTGGTTCCCGCCTGCATTCTAGCTGCAGGTCCAGGAAATGTGCAGGGTCCAGGTGTGTGGGCTGGAAGGGACCTCTCCCAAACACACAGCCCCGCCCCATCCCGCCCCACAGCAGCGTGCAGGATGACACCCGCCCACCTAGGCACGTGTTTGTGCACCCAGAGACCAGCACACGTGTGGGATCACTCTGGTTCTGTCCCCACGAGGAGTCGGGCTTCCTAGCACCCCGCTGTCATGGCAACAGAGCTAAGTGGGGGGCAGGGGTGGGGAGGAGAAAAGGGCTGGGAGGAGGGAGGGAAGGCTGGGTAAAGCCAGAGGCTTGAGCTCCTGTCTCCTCTTGGCACCCCTAAAGCAGGTCACCCCTCAGCAGGCAGGTGAAGCAGGCAGGGCCAGAGCACTTCCAAAAGGGTCTCACCCTAGGCCACCAGTCCCCCCTTCTGTGGGTGTAGACTGGCACCAAGGCGAGTCTTAAGGGCCAGTCCCACCCCAGACATCTAGGGGCTGAGGGTCTGCCGCAGCCTGAAGAGCTCTCAGGAGAGGTCTCCTCCACAGAGCCCCCGAGACGCCTCTGTCCCCAGCAGCAAGAGGGAGCGACTGGGGGCTCTTGGGACCCCCACCACAGACCCTGGGGAAGTAACACCGGTAACACAGGCCACAGTTACCAGGCCTTTACCATGTGACAGCAGGTGCCAGGGCCCCTGGATCTATGCGCTAACTCGCTTCATGCTCTCCACGCCCTGCAAGGAAGGGTCTATTGGTCTCCAGCTGAAGAGCCCAAGCCAGGGAGAGGGAGGCCCTACTTACAAGAGGCTTTGACACTAGGTGGTTAGTGAGCAGAGCTGCGAGGAGGAGGGAGGCGGCCAGGGAGGGAGCCATCCCAGAGGTCTCTTTGGAGGAGACTGTCTCTTGGGAGTGGTAGGGGCCTGGCTTGCAGACGCACAGACGTTCTAGGAGGCAGGAAGAGCAGCACACAGTGTGGAGGCTGGCGGGGGGGGGGGTGTCTTGTATGAGGCCCATGGAGGGGCCACCCCACCCCCTGTGGAGTCAGAAGCTGAGTGGGGTCTGGAGCGCTCTCCAGGGTCTCCTCCCCAGGACCAGGTTACACTCTGCTGCAATACCACCTGTGACCAAGAGCCCAGGGGGCTCCCAGGGCCTCCTCCAGGGGCAGCAGGACAATCCCCAAATGCAATTCCAGTGCTAAGGATCACGCTGCCTTCCCTCGTTAGTGCTACCTTTGAACCCAGGCTCCAAGGGGCAGGCCCTGGCTGGTGCTGGCTGCTGGGAGCAGGTGCTGAATGCTGTTCCAGACAACCCAGGAAGGACCCTGGCAAAGCCCTGTCGCCCCCTCTGCTACCCTGCGCTGCATGATCCTCCCGTCTGCTTTGCCCCTCCCTCCTATCACTGTCCCCTCTTCTTTCCTTGTGTCTCTCTATCATTGTTCCTTTATTTTATATTCAGCCCTCAGCATTTTTCTTTGAAAGAGAACAGCTGGGCTGCTGGAGTTGCAGAGGAAATATATTTTTTTACTACTTTGCAGATTCCCCTTCTCTGTGAAAATGGATACCATCATTACTAACTGATGGACAGATGGATGGATGGTGGGGTAGAACTATTTCTTTGCTTCTTCTTTTCCTCCTCTCCCGGGTTTCTATTCTGGAGTATCTAAGAAAGACACGGTCAGACACTGGCTGGGAGGGCAAAGGGAGGACTATGGTATCAGGTGTGGGCCACTGGGGCCCTCAGTATCATCACTGTCCCCTTTTTACAGATGAGGAGACTAAGCCCCAAACTCAGATACAGTTTTTAAAATATTAACACTTAACACTAACCAGAAGAGCAAGTCTTTAAGGAGCAGTTACCGCATGCCAGGCTCTGTGCTAGACACTTCACATGCCTTCAACCTGTGAGGCCTGTACATCACTGGTGACATTATACATAGGGGAGATCTGAGGCTCAAGAAGGGAAGTCACCAGCCAGTCACATGCTGGGCCAGCAGAGCTAGAATGTCCACCTACACAAATATGCACGTGGCCACTCTGCCAGCTATGCCCCTCTCTTAACCCCCAACCAGCTGGAAAGGGGCGGAGCTGAGATTTGAATCCATATTTGTCCGTGTTCTCACCCGAGGCTGGCCACACTCCCATGTCGTGGCTGTTGCCACAAGAACTTCAAGCAGCAGTTCTAATCACAGCCCGACCCAGCCTAATCCTCACCCTAACCTGCTCCCTGTGGCTAAGAGTTGCAGAATGATTGAATGAAACCCCCCCCCCCAGCCTCTGGCCTGCCTCTTTGGGCTTCAGAGACCCTGGTCTAAAAGCAGGGGAGTGGAGGCGGTGAGTCTTAGGTAGCAACATATGAAGTGGGGCTGAGGCCCCCAGGGCCATACCCACCCATGCCCCCTTCCCAACCCTGTGCTCCAGGGATGGAGACCTCAGACAAGCCCCTGCCTCTCTGGGATCCAGCATGCCACCTGCTACCCTGCTGAACAGAGGACCCAGGAGAGGGACAATGGGAACCAGGCCTCAGCCTCAAACCTTCTGTCACACACCCAAGTGGCACCCCCCCTCCCCAGAATCCTGCACTTGCACACATACCCTGGAGCCACCACCTAGGGCTGGGGGCTCTCAGCTCTGCTCTTGTGGGTCTTGATCTGTGGAAACCCAAGTCCAAAGTTAGGGAAGGGCCTTAAAGACACTGAAGGCACCACTCACTCCTTGACGCTGCGAGGTCCGGTGGACAGACACGCAGGGACACAGGATAGCGGTTGTCCCTATTCGACTGACCAATGTAAACCTGTTTTCAGAGCTACACCCGCAGTTGCATAAGTGGCAGCATCCTAGGCAAACGTGTGGTCTATATATATATGTCCATGAATTCAAAGTAAACCTGTTAGGTGGCGATGCCTGTGCTCAGTGTCAATGCCATTCCTGAGGACTTTATGAAAACCACAGTCGGATGGAGGAGATGGATGGTGGAGATGCACCTGTGTGTGGTCAGTGGCAACGCCTGCACTTAACGTGTAAATGAATGGTTGAAGCAACTTCCTGCGGGAATCTATAACATGAGACAGACCATCAGAGATGGAGGTGCCTGGAGAAATGAGGGACCAGTTCCACCCGCACGCGGGGAGAGCAAAGACCAGGGGCATGATGGTGGAAGGACTGAGGGTTTTGAGTGTGGAGGGGGCTGCAGAATGAAGCCAGGGAGCAGGGGACAGTGGCTGCTGAGAGTTGGTCAGCTGGTGCAGAGCAGGTGGCTGGGAAAGGGCTCTGGCTGGAAAGCAGAGGCCAAGGGCATGGGAGGGCGGCTGGGGGCTTTGGAGATCTGGGGTGGCGTGCTGGGCTCTGTACCCAGGCTGGGCTTCCACAGGGTGCCTGGCCCTGAACACAGCAGCCGGCAGCACTGTCCACAGCTGGGTGAAGGGAGAACTGGGAGCAGGAAAAGGAGGGTCCTTCACTCCCCACCCCCAACTCCGCCATCCCAGAAGGCGACAGTGGAGAAACAGAACAAGAGTGTCAAGAAGGCTTAGTTCCAGACCCTCTCAGCCATCACAAATGTCAAAATGACAAATGACAAAATCCCAGTGTCACCAGGTGACACCAGTCAGTGCACCTAAAATCCCAAGCCTCTGTTCTCGCAGAAAAAAACCAGAGGCGTGACAATGCCGCTGGTCCTACATGACACGGGGGGCTTGGAGAGGGCTTTGCAAACTGCAAAGAGGTGAGGAAGGTGAGGTGACGGGGCTGTGCGGTCCCTGGGGACCTGGCTGTCAGCTGACAAGCACCGGGGAGGCCAACCTGATGTCTACAGCGTGGTGTGTACACGCGTGCACAGCGTGTGCGCACAGAGCCGCGAGTGTGTGTGTTCTAAGGCCCGAGGCTCTCAGCCACTCTGCCACGGAGGTTTGGAAGTGAAGCGGGAAAGGAGGAAGTGAGATTTCAGGGTAATCTTAGAAGCGAAAAAAAAATTATTACGTGTCAGAAGGAGTGGGGAGGCTTAAATGGCTCCCAGGTGGGACAGAGAATAAAAGAGTCCTCGCTGTTATTTTTCGATTGTCTCCATGCAGGGAAGACTGGCAGAGGGTCGCCATGGCAACCCTGGGCATCCAGCAGGGGGCAGCCTGGACTCTGCAGGTTGTGTCTGCGCTGAGCCATGAGTCAGCCCATCAGAGCCCAGAGGCCAGGGTGGGGTCCACTCCAGGCGGGACCCTTGTCCTGGATTCCCAGTCCCTCCTGCTCTGGAAGCCACCTCTGGGATGGGAAGAGCACAGACAGGAGTTGTGTAGTGAAAGAGTCAGGCCAAAGACGCAGAAGTCTTGGGGTGGGGATGGGGTGCAGGTGGGGGGCTGGAGGGGTGTTAGGGAACGAGGGGGCTGGGCAGTCTGGTCACAGAGAGTAGAGGCCATGTGTGGCTGACCCAGAGGATGGGATGAGGATTGGAGGGTGGGGAGGGAGGGTCCAGGTGCTGGAGTGGACAGGGACCATGTGGAGGCTTGGGTCGGGGCTCTCTGGGGGGCCATCCCCTGGGAGGCTTTGCTGAGTAGCCATTTTAGAGGTTGGATCTGAGCGGCACCTGGCCCCAGTAGTGGGTTTCAAAGACAGGCAGAGAGGAGTACAGAGCAGGAAGACCAGGGTCAGAAAAAAGCAGCGCTCACGTAGAGGCCCCTTTTGATGGAAAACTGAATTGGGAGAGAGAGTTCTCCACTTGTGGAAAAGTAGCTGTGAGCTTGTTGCCTCTTGCACCGCTGCAACCCGGAGCCTGACATTCAATAAATATTTTTTGAATAAGTGAATAAATGACAGAGGACCAAATGAACAGGGCTCAGAAAGCCACTTGGAAGCTCCGGGAGGCAGTTAACACCTTCTCTGCGATCATTTGCAGACTGGTATTGAAAGAGCTAAACAAGCTAATGAAACCCAAGTGACCTAAAAATGACAAGTGACAAAGTTGCTGGCCTGGGAGGCCACAGGAATCTTAACATCAGGTGGCTCAGGGCTTTTGGTAACCTAAACCTGGAAAAGTGGTAATGGTTCCTTCTTAAGGTCAAATGACAAAAGCCCCAATCAGTATCAAGTAGTGACTGCTAATGGTCTGCTTCTGCCAGGAGGGCACCACCTGTGCCTAGTTCTGATTTCTCCGCGTCATGCTCTGAATGCAATAGCAAGGATTCTGAAGCCCATGCCAGCCTGTTTGAAGGCCTTGAAGTCACACCCTCCAAGTCCTGGCAAGTGAAGAGCAGACACCTACAAATTCCAGGGTGGGTGATGGACGGTGGCCCGGCCAGCAGAGGTCTCATGGAGTCAGCAAAGCATCCTGCTGACCTGTCCACCAGCCAGGACTGGCTGCTTTTGCCCAGTCTTGTGTCCAGGAAAAGGGGCTCTGCAGGAGCTTGGGATTTTTAGGGCTTGGGGATCCTTGGGTCTCGGGGTTGGCCAGGCCCTCAGGGACTCTGGGCTGAGGTTGAGAAAGGCGGGCGCTGGGTCACTTCTCACTGCTCCTTGCAGCACCAAGGAACACCAGGGTGGAAAACGCGAATCCACTCTTCATCTGCGTGGGGACCCTGCTCCATGCACTCACAGGGAGGGGCCTCCCTGAGGACAGCCCATGTGACTGAAAGGCTGACACGGACAGACCCTGAGGTCAACCAGCATGACAGCATGTGTGGCCCCACGAACCCTGGGGGAACCTTTGGCCTTCCCTGTAAATCAAGGAATCAGTGGGACGAGAACACCCGTCACATGGCCAATGTGGGGATCCAGTAAGACAATGGACGGACGCCCAGGGCTTCGTCCACAGCGGGGTCCCGAATCCTACTATTCTTGCTGCTGATATTGACCCACTGGGTAGAAAGGGTCCCTTCCCAGAGTCCCTGGGGACTCGGAGGTCTCTCTAGGCCTTCCAGAAGCATCTGTCCTCTGCACTATGAGACTGTGGCTGATGGCCATCTGTCTTTCCTGGCAGCCCCACCATCTCTTGCCTATGGCTGCAACTGGGGAAGGAGTGCGTGCCTCATGCCTGTGTGCACATGGCTAGGACACCCAAGTCGCATGCCCTGTGTCCATATATCCTCCAGGGGACCCCTGTCTCTGGCACCCACTCCAGAAGCCCCTCACTTCCAGCTGCCGCTCAATGTTCTCCACCTGGAAACTGCTCCCACCAGGCCCCAGCTGGTGCAGGGTCTGCTCCCAATCCCCTCCCCACCAGCAAGTCCTCCGGGATTTCCGGTGGTGGTCGACGGCAGGCCCAGGGAGGGCGAGGGGAGGACGCTGCTGTGGACGCCAACCCAGGAGGCCTCCCGCAGGGCGTGTGCCTCTGGCATCCCGGAGCTCCTGCCCAAGCACTTGTCTGTCTCACCTCCGTGACGAGGGGCTACCTCAGGGCAGGGACCATGACGGGGGAAGCCTTCACTCCCACTCCAGCCATCTCACTTTGAGGAGGGCCAAAGGCTGGCTGCAACATGGCTCTGGGAACCTGGGGTCCAAGGTGCAAGTGGGGAGACTGAGGCTCCAAGAGGAAAAGGGCCTTGTCCCAGAGGCCAGGGACTCAAGGCCCAGAGGCGAGGTGGCTCTAGACTCCAGGTGTCTTGAGGTCCTGACGGCTATTCTGGCCTCACTTAAGCTCCAGTTGCCCAAGTCCCAAGCCCATGTTGTTCCCAGTGTCCCCTCCCTATCAGGCCTTGCTTACTCATCTCATGGACTCCAGGGCAGACCTGTGGCCTCCAGCCAGGGAGGGGACATCTTCCCGAGGGAGGAGGGAAGTTACAAAGTGAGAAGCTGGGTCTCCAGCCAGGTGGGCCACCCCGACCCCCCACCACTCTCAGTGTTGAACGGAACATTCGTTGAACGGAATTGAATTTACTGTTTGTTCGATTGCAGGAGATGTAATTCGATCTGGGTCTTATGAAGCCCTTAATAAAGTTAAGGTATTACTGGTATCTGCTGCTTTTTCATTTGTTAAAGGAGGCAGTGGGGTGGGGAGGGCATTCAGCCAGGAGAGAGGGACTCTATCCATTCTGTCTGCCTCAGCTGCCACCATGCCATGTTCCCCTGGGGCAGCTGCCACCTGTCTCTGTTCCAGAGGGAAGATATTCATCCTCAAGGTACCCACCAATCCTAAAAATCTATCTCAGGGAGATGATCAGGAAAGGAAAGGGAGGTTGGGTCTACTTGGAGTCAGAGACAAAGAGGAAAAGGGCTACCAACCATTCAACAAGGAAGTTCTGTGTGCCACAGCCCCCATTCCCTTTAGTCCTTCTGTGGCCACATTAAAGAATGCCTATGAAGACCCCAGGTATTCAGGTACATGGTGGGGAACTGCACTTCCCTGTCCCCTTTGAAGTTAGGCACGGTCATATGACCTGCTTTGGGCCCAAAGGAACGTTAGTGGAAGTCACAAGCCCACTTCTAAAATGAAGCTTTAAGAGCCAGTGTGGCCTTGGCCATGCCTCTCCCTGCTCCATGGTACATGCAGGCGCACGTACTGAGATGGTAAGTACCACTCAGTCTGGGATCCTGAGTGACAATGAGGAGCAGCTACTCATGTATGTCATAGTGATAAGAAGTAAGCCTGAGTTGTTAGACTTCTTTGAGATTTTTAAGGTTGTTATTGCAGCAAAACCTCTTCTAGCCTGACTGATACAGTGTTCCCATGCCCCACCAACCCAATCCCACCCACACACCCCCGTTTTCCAGATGAGGAAATGGAAGCTAAGCCAAGTTCAGTAATTTGCTGGGAGAACTAGAGGGGGTAAGAGGTGAAGTCAAGAGTCCATCCCAATCCATTTGATGGCAAGGCAATGCCCTTCTCAGGCTGGGCTTGGGTGGCTGCCCCAGGCTGGCAAGGTGTGGTCAGACCCAAGACAGTGGGGATGGGGCCCGGGGCTCAGGATCCATTTCTCCTCATCTTTTTCTCGTTACTGGGAATGGTCCCCCTGTAACCCTCACAGAGGCCCATTGGAGATGCTGGACTGGGGTCTTCAGTCTGTGGGGTCTGGAGGGGTCTGGAAATGGTTCCAGAGCTAGACAGCTCCAAATTCTGATTCTGGCCCTGCTTTCTCTAGTGGGCTGACCTTGGGTAAATTGCTGACCTGTTTTGAAGCCTCAGTCTTCTCAGGTGTCAGACAGGAATAATGCTACACCCCTGGTTATTGTAGAATGGACTGGGATGTGGAGATCTTGGCACATAGGGGGACTTGGGCTCTGCTGTTCCTGGAAGCAGCACCCTGAGCTGAAGAGGCACACTGCCTCCCCCCACCCCCCCACCTACCCCCATGCTCAGTGGAAATAAAGCCAGACTTCACACATCTGGGTCCTCTAGATCCACTCTAGAGGAGGCTTTCCTATCATCACATGGCCTCATACCCAACCCCCGGACAGAAGGACAGCAGTTTATAACCCATGGAAATGAGAGGACAGAGGGTAGAGGCTCACCAGGGTCACACAAGGAGGAAGGGTTTTGTTTTTAACTTTGCAGGTACTGGGGAGTGAACCCAGGAATACGCCACTAGAGAATGACATCTCCAGTCCTTCTGCAAAATTGTATTTTGAGACAGGGGTCACTCAGTTACCCAGACTGGCTTTGAACTTGTAATCCTCCCACCTCAGCCTCCTGAGTTGTTGGGATTTTAGGCATGCACCTCTGCTCCCCACATGGGGGAGTTCTGAGGTGCTAATTTCACAGTGCTGGGCTTCTCCTGGGTTGCTCTGTTTTCCCAAGGTCTGGAGGGGCTTCCTAGAAGGAAGCTCAGACCAAACAGGCAAGGCTTCTGGCGAGAGCATCCAGGAAAGAGCTAGAGCTTCCCCGGGACGCAGGTGTGCTTGAGAGCTGCCCCAACCCTAGTAGGGCCAGGTGTGGCCAGGCTCTCTATCAGTAGACCATCACCTTCTTCCCGTGATCCTACTCTTCTCCCTTCCCAATGTAGCTCTTCCCCAGAACATGGTCCTGCTGGATCCCACAAGATACCTTTGCTCAGAGGGACACTTCCTCCAGGATCAGGACCACATCCCAAAACCCCACGTGATGCTCTGGGGCCATGACTCTGCTCCGGCCTCTGCCCAGGGTGCACGCCACAGGAAGCCTGAAGGTGGTGCTCTCAACCCACCGTACATGGTGGGGAAACTGAGGCTCAGGAGATTCATTTGCCAGAGGTGCTGCAGGTATGAAGAGATGGAGCCAGGAGCAGAGCTCAGTGGCGCACACCTGTAATCTCAATGGCTCAGGAGGCTGAGGCAGGAAGATCTTGAGTTCAAAGCCAGCCTCAGCAACTTAGGGAGACCCTAAGCAACTCAGTGAGACCCTGTCCCAAAGTAAAAAATAAAGTGGGCTGGGATGTGACTCAGTAGTTAAGTGCCCCTGGGTTCAATCCCTATACCAGAAAGAGAGAGAGAGAGAGAGAGAGAGCACGCCAAGTTCATATGCAGGTCTGTTTGTCCCCAGACCACGTTCTCAGCATACAATCCCTGCCCCTGACCAGAGGGGTGGGTGGAAACCACCCTTTCAGGCAGTGCCCACATCCTCCAACACTTGCCTCCTCATGGCCCAACCCTCTGCACAGTCCTCTGCTCCCCACGAGGCCTTCCATGTCTGCTCCAAGCTACTAAAGCTCAGGGCGTCTGCCGTGGATCCTGGTGAGCACAGGCTCCTGCCCTGGACCAGGCGAGAGCAAGGCCGCTTGGGTCTCCACCGCTCCCAGGGGTGCCATCCTCAGGGATGGACACCTGTGGGGCAGGGATAAGGGTAAGGAAGGCAGAGAGTGCTGGGCATTGATATGAAGCCTTAGGGAGGGCACAGGCCCGTGCCACTCAGGAAAGGGTTACGCGAAGCCTGAACCAGGGACCAGGGCAGCAGAGGGAGCCCAGGCCCCAGGTAGGCCCCGGGCTGAGCTCTGGGGAACAGGGGTCCCTGAGTGACCCTCCGCAGCCCCAGACAGTCCCGCGGCACCCTCCCAGCCCCCTCTGTCTGACTCCATTTCTCTCCTCCTTGCCTTTTCCCACCTCCTTCCCCTGCCCTTTTTCCCTTCCTAAAAAACATGGAGAAACGGGATTCAGAAGCCTACACCGCCCGCAAAATATGGTTCAGCCTCCCCAAAAGAGGAAATGCCAGCGTGCGGGTTCCCATGGCAACTCCAGCTCCTCCCCTGCAGCCGCCCCGTGCCCATATGGCAAGATCCGCACGGCACTGACTCAGCCAGGCCCTGGGGTCCAGACCAGGGCTGCAGTGGGTCCCGTCAGCCGCCCTGGCCAGAGCCCATGCGACCACCCTCAGCCTATCCAGGGCGCAGGAACGTGGGGTGATCCCGAGGAGCGGCCTCAGCCCTAAGTGGGAGACTTGGTGTGGTCGGCAGAGAGCAGGTGGCTCCCAAAGGTGGGAAGGGACGTCCCATGGGGGACCCTCTGCCTCCCACTGCCCTGTGCCTCTGCTCTCTGAGACACGCCCTGGGCTTTGGGAGCTCGTGGTGGGTGGGGAAGGAGGCAGAGAGCCAGGCCTCTTCCTCTGCCCCTGGCAGGGGCACCCCAGCTTCAGCCCCATCCCACTCAACCCCAGCAAGCACACAGGGACCCAGCAGCCCTGGCCTCTGAGCTGGGGGACGAGGGAGCACAAGCGCTGGCCCTGGACGCACCACCCTGGGTGCTGCCCCTCATGCCCTGAGTGCCCTGTGCCTGCAGCCTGCCCTGTGGGCTCCTGTCCTTCCAAGCCGGTTGGCGCTTCCACGCCTAATGAAACGGAAGCGAGTGCCAGGCAGGCTGGGGGCCGCAGGGTTCGCGGCTAAGGAGCAAATCTTCTAGGCCTGGCAGCACCCTACCTCCTTTTCTGGGGCCCTGTGGGACCAACAAGCAGAACAGGGCAGTGGAGGGGCACCGGGGTCTCTGGTACTTGCTGGCTCTCCTCCCTTGACTCCAGAGCAGCTGCCCTAGCTCTCAGCCAGCCCTGGGTCACCTTCAAAGAACCACTTTGGATGGGCTAGTCGGGTGGTGGCCCCGGGTGAGGGTGGGGAGGGAAGGATGGGACCAGTCTGCCAGGTTTCATGAACGAGGCTCCTTCTGCCACTTGGGGCCATTCTCTCTGGAGCCTCTGAAGCTCTAGACTTCCAGACCTGGAAGATCAGATCCCTCCTGCAGTCTTCTCATTTCTAATTATTCTGGCCAGACATTCCCATAAGCATTAGAGGAGACAACCCCCAAGGGCATGGGCCTGACCTCATAGATGAAGCCCAGAGAGGGTGAGAACTACACAAAGTCACACAGTGAGTCTGGGGTCAAGGTGGATCCAGACGCAGGTCCTCTGCTTCCCTGACCAGGGTCTTCTCAGAGTCTCCAGCTGCTTCCTCTAATGATGTCTCCCCGGCACTGAAGGAAGGATGGATAGATGGATGTGGGGGGCAGGGAGTAGGGATTGGGGAACAGATGGGTTTGGAGGCTCCGCCGCGGGGGCCTGAGGGAGGGGGAGGAGGCCCGGAGAACCTGGAACTGTTACAAAGTTGCGAGTTAAAACATTCTTCACACTCCCGCCTCCTTTACTGTTCTGATGCACCAAGACGTGACAAAAATGTGTCAGATTTTTAAAAAACCACACACATACACAAATGCCAGTCCCCGTCTCTGCCGCCCGCCCAGGCTTGGGCCATCTGCTTCCTGGGGGTGGGAGGGGAGTGGGGCTTGGCAGTCGGCGCCATCACTCTGGACGCCCCCAACCCTGGGTCTGGACTGACTGCCCGGCCCACAGATGGCCCGAGGTGATGGCGGGATGCCTCCAGAAGTGGAGGCCAGGCTGCACCTACCCTGCGCCGAGGCCCGGCACACCTGCTCTGCCTGCCCCGAGTCCAGCCTTGGCATGGCGCCGGGCACTGGTCTTCCTCTCCACTGGCTGTAGCTGGGGGCTCTGGGGCTGGAACAGCTCTCCCCGAGCCTCCCAGAGCCCATCCTCATAGTACAGATGGGAAATGGAGGCTCAGAGAGAGGAGAGGGGCACAGAAGCCGAGTCCTGACCGGGCCTCCCATTCCCTCAGCTGAGCAGGGGCTTGCGCCTCCCACCGTCTCTAAAGGAGACAGAGGCCTGGCCGAGGGGCCTCCAGAACTGAGGGTGAGTGACACCCCGAGGTGGGGGCTTGTTGGCTTCAACACAGAGAGTTCTGCATCCCGGGAAATGCCTGGTCCTGGGCACACCAGGTCCCTCTGAGGGACTTGAGGCGAGTCCTGAATGTGACGGGGCCCAGTGTGAAGACCTGGGGGACCACCGAAGGTGGGACCCTGGGAGAGGAGGGGAGGCAGATGGCACAGGTCCTGGACAGGAGGGAGGCTGTCCTTTGGTGGCAAGGTCAGATTTTATTATAGTCACAGAGGTCAATTAGAGACCAGCAGGCCCCAAGGTCAGACTACAGAGACTCAAGAGAGATCCACTCAGGCCTGGGGGCCAGGGCAGGGGCTGGAGGCTTGGACAAGTGGGCTCCTGGCTGAGGGCATCAGGAGCCACCGAAGGCACGATGTGGTCAGGTCTGCACCTAAGAAACCCCAAGGCTCCCAGCTGTTAGGTCTCTCTGCCAGACCCCCTCCTTCCACCCACCCTGGCCCTGCCCCAATCCTGAGGAGCCTGGTCATTCTTCAGGGGCCAGTCCAAATGCCACCTGTCCTGAGAAGTCTCCCCTGGCTTGGTGAGAAGCAAGTGCCATCCTGCCCTACCTGGAACACCCCTCCTGAGGACCCCCAAGCAGGGGCCCCCCTGGGTCCTGACATGGCCACCCTGTCAGTTCCCACATATTGTCACACTGACCTCAAGGCCATCTGACCAGACTCACATCCCAGTTAGGGACACAGAGGTTCAGAGAGGGGAAGCAGTTTGCCCCAGAGCACACAGCTGAGGTCACTTCAGAACTCTGTCACCTCTGAGTCCCGAGTCCCAAGGGTTCTGCCATGGGTCTGGGGGTGGGAAGAGCCAGGGCCTGGTCGGTCAGCTCCTCAGAGAGAGATGGAAGAGTGGTCCTGATGGTGGGCGGGATGGAGTGGGCCGTGGGGTGTGGCGGCTGGGGAATTCACAATGGAGGACTGCTGGGTTGGTCATGTGCTACCAGGCAGCCTGACAGCAGGGACAGCAACGGAGGAGCAGGGTCTGAAGTCCCAGAATGGAGCACGGGGGAGGCACACTGATCTGACCCCTGTCGGAGTCGGTGAAGCTTCCCCACTCCACTCCCGAGACGGTGGGGCCCGGCCGCTCAGCTGTCTCCCCAAGGCACAGTGGGGTCCTCCTCCCGGCCCCGGGCCCCCACAGCACTCCCTAGGGCACAGAGTCAACAGGCTGAGAGATGGGCTCTGGGCATGTCCAGCCAGAGCAGAGTCCCGGGTGTGACTCCAGAGGGCCCCCGTGGAGATGCAGCCACCGTGGGACTTGGGGCTTCTCACCACTGAGGACATCTCCTCTGATTCCTAGGAGACTATGTGATGGCCTCAGCACCCAGGGCCTTTCTAAGGGGCATCCTGAGATCCTGGGGTGGGGGATGTCCTGCCTGTAGCCCACCTTCCCCCAGTGGGCTCTGAGCCCTGGGGGAGGGGAGCAGAAGCTCCAGTGTCCTCCCAAGTGACCTCGAACAAACCCCCGATGTGGTCTGAAGCGCCGACACCAGGACTCCCTTCTGGGTATCCAGCGGGAACTGGGAAGCGGGTGGGGGAGGAAGAGGTGGCCTCTCCTTGTCAGCCCGCCCCTCAACACTCTTCCCTCTTCTTCCTACTCATTAGAAAGTCACCTGGTTAATAGATTGACTCAATGACTTAATACAGTACAGTGTGAGAACAGTGTCGGGCACACAGTAAAGACGCTGTTAGTGATTATTAGTAATAGTTAGTGATTATTCGTGATACTATGGCTGGCTCCTCTACTCAAATTACAAATACCATAATGGGAGAACTGCTGCCGGTCATGTACACCTTAGTATGAATTAGTTTACAAACCACCTTGCTCTCCTGCTCACCCGTTTCTGAGGTCAGCCAGTTTGGGGGTCAGAGTGTTCTGGAGCTTGCTGTGTGGAAGGCATAATGAGCAAGACACGGACCTCTGAGCACCTGGCCACAGGGCGACGCCCAGGCCTTCCTAACTGGTGGGGAAGGCAGAGAGCTGGGGGATGAGAGTACCCTCCATTCTCCAGGTGTCTGGCTGGGGAGCTGGTACTGCACAGAGCAGGCCCAAGACACCTGCCTAGGGTGCAGAGCTCTTCCCAGGACAGGCAGGACGGGGGGAAGGTGGGCTCTGGGCTGGCCCTGGGCCTGGCTGCTGCTCACCATGGAGCTGGGCACCATGGAGAGAGGCTGGGGAGAAGGAGACGGGGCTGGGGGTTTTATGGGCAAACAGTGGAAAATGAAGCCCTTCAGCTGGCAAGTGAGTTTACTAAGATGAGATGGCAGCACTGTGATAGGAATGGCAATGCTCAGGAAAGGTGGACGGGTTTCCAAGCAGGCCTGGGAGGGAGGGCCGGGAATACCAGCTTCACCCTTTGCCCACAGAGGCCCACCAGGTTGCAGGAGCTGGTCCAGAAGGCAGAGGGACAGAGGAGAGGCCAGAGGGGCCTTGGGATTGACAGGATCTGAAAAGAATGCAGGACGAAGTTCAAGTGTGAAAGAATGTGGTCAGACTTGTGGAAGAAATTCTTAGCCTGGGGGGAAAAAGGGAAAGCTAGGAAGGCTGGGGTCTGTGGACAAGCATCTGTCCCTCCCAGAGAGCTGGTCCCAGCTGTGCCTCAAGACAGAGCCTCCTCATGGAGGTGTTCAGCTGTGGAAGACACCCCATGGGGACAGGCCACCTTTTGGGTCTATTTGTGAGGCTATGAAATGGGCATAGCAGCGCCTGACTTGCCATTTGAGATCTGAGGCTCCAAAAGAGACCCATTGCAGGTCACTGTCCTCATCCCTGGCTGGGCTGCCATCCTGAGGCAGGGAAGGAGCCTAAGACACTGCTGGGCGAAGAGGCCACCATGGGCCTCGCACCACCCCTGAGCCTGCCCTTCCCCTCCCCCCTCCCCACCCTCTGCCTCTTTTCCCTCCTGGTCTTTCCAGCAGGGACCACGCAAGCC
Organism: Urocitellus parryii; assembly: GCF_045843805.1. Lineage (NCBI taxonomy): Eukaryota > Metazoa > Chordata > Mammalia > Rodentia > Sciuridae > Urocitellus > Urocitellus parryii. Next base: position 118,817,077 of record NC_135536.1, on the reverse strand, counting down.
GGAAAGCAGGGCCCCGCCACACAAGGCACACAAGGCCCAGCTTGTTCCTCGACCATTGCTGGACCTGCCTGGATGCGCTGTTCCTGCCCCAGGATGCTACTCACTCCATCCTGCCGAGATGCCCGCCCAGGAACCTGGACAGAGGTGAGATGAGAAGGCAGGGAAGGGGCGGCCACCAGCTCTGCCCAACACCTGATAACCAGCTGACAGACTGAATGAGACCTTTCCGGCTTCCAACCCACGGATCCAGGAGAACGCACGTGTGAGTCCACATGTGAAGGCACGGGTGTCTCAGGCCTGCAGGTCCTGGGGGCTCCCGATGCACGCACAGAGCCAGGCCAGCTTAGCAAAGGAGAGATGCTGTGCTGGCCTCCTGTCCCCTCCTCCTCAGCTGTCCCAACCTCCACATTCCTGGTGCTCAGGCTCTGCCCAAGGGGCCTCTGAGCACCGGGTGCAGTTCGGCTTGGTCGGGGCTGCAGGGAGGGAGAGAAAAGGGGAGCTGGCTGGGACCCTTGAGGACAGAGGGGCAGGAAGCTCCTCCCCTCACCCAGCCCAATGTGTCTACCCTCTCCTGACGCCCTGCCCGCTCCTGACCTCCTTACCCTCCACCTCAAGGTCAAGGACCACCTTCCTGTGCAGAGGGCTTTTCCACCCAGTGGGAAGCCTGTCTGTCCCTCTGTAGCTTCAAAAACAACCCCTTTATCCCTTTGATGGCTGGACGTCTCTGGTTCCAGATTTTAAGATAGTTCAGAAGGCCTCCTACTCCTCAGCTGTCCTCAGCACACAGGTGACACACATGGCGATGCCAACACGTCAACAGCTGACCCCACACACCACACACACCACTTGATAAAGACGGGCATGGCAGAGTGCTCTGCACGTGAAGGTTCTGGGAGAGACTGAGCCCCTGCACAGGGCATTGCCACACTCAGAAGGCAGGCCCTGGCTTTGGAGGAAACCTGGGGTTCCCAGGGCCACCTCCTCCACACACCTGATAGGCCTTTGGAGCATCGGACTCATCTCCATAAACATTAAGTCCTGGGCCAGTGGTATCAGGAGCTCCTCTCTTAAATCTAACTTAAAATCAATTGCCTATGTTTTTTCACTCAACACACATTCTTGACACCAGGATGCCCTGGTAGAAGGAATATGTGCTGGTCGCCCGAGAACAGTGAGCGCAGGTGGGTAAGAAGGATGCGCTGATGGGTGCTGAGGCTTTCAGAGTCCCGGGTGGCTTACACCACAGTCATTCCCCAGGGTCTATTTTTCCCAGCTCAACAGGCCTGGATCCCACAGGAAACACCATTCCTCCCTCTGACCCCTGGCCCACTGAGTCTCCCTGGGCTCACTGTGGGGTGGAATCCTGCCCTGCACTTGGGGCTCACCTCACCATTCAGGGTGGAACCAAGCCCCCACTCCAAGCTGCACCCTGAAACAGCAGAGACGTGGCCAGTGTCTCTCTGCTCCCCCTCTCAGGAGCCCCTTCCCTGACTGAGGCATGCTCTCCAGACCCCACCCCCTGCCACCCTGCCTGGAATGCCACCCCAGGGTCCTCCTCTGCAGCCAGGGGTCCTCTGCAGGGTGCTGCTACTGCATGGCCCCAGCTCCAGGGACACAGGCCTCTGCCCCTCATCCCCCAAGCCCCAGAGGCTGAAGCTGAAAGGTGGTCGTGGGGTGGGGGGACAGGGTTCTGTTGCTCTCCAGGTAACCTGCTCAGTGTGGCAAAAAATGACCCACCATCCCTGGGGCCTCACCCAGGGGTGATGCTTAGGCCCTAGAGTGAGATCACCAAATGGGGAGGCCCAAGAGGGGCGAGGTGGGGTGAGCCTGGGATCCCACTGCCAGGTGTCTCCAGCAGGACTGGGGTCAGCTTCGGCCTTCAGACCACAGCTGGAGTTGACAACACAGAACATCTGCTGGGAAGGTGGGGAGAGGCCGGGAGCCCTCCCTGGGAGGGTGACCCAGATTCTCTCTCCTGCCACACAGGAGCAGTGTGCGTGCATGCGTACATATGCGTGTGTGTGTGTGTGTGTGTGTGTGTGTGTGTGTGTGTGTTTTCTCAGTCCTGGCAGGCAGAGAGGGGGAGGGAGGAGGCTTGCTGAAAGCTCTGGGAAATGAGAGCAAAATCCTCCCAAATCCCTGGCCACTGTCGCTAATAACTGAAATATGCTCTCAACAAGAAGGTGAAAGGCCCTGGACCAGGTCTGGCCTTGCTACCGGGAGCTGGAACCCTGGGCTTGGCTGCCGAATGGGTCCCAGGCTCTGGGTGGTCAGGAGTTTGTGGCCCAGCCCTGACCCCGCTCTGGCCTTCCTGACGTCTCCTCTCTGGGCAGCGTCTCGCAGGTTCTCCTGGAGCTGTTCTGGAAGGCAGTGAGCTCCCTGTCATGGGGACTGTACAAGTGGCAGGGTTGGGAGGGGACTCACCTACCAGAATCTCATGCCGGGTACATGGGATGAGTGGGGAGGGGACAAGCACAAAAAGATCTGGAAGGCCCTCCCAGCCTAAACTGTCCCCTTGGTGTCCACCTCTACCCACAGTGCTTCCCACCAGGAGCCCAGCTCCCCAGAAGTCGGCTAGACCTGTCCCTGGAAGGCCAGACCTCAGGGAAGATCCCATCAGAGACCAGGGACAGCGGGACTCTGGCCCAAGAGCAGCAGGTTCTGGAGCCTTCAGACCACTGAGATGGGCGGAGAAGTGTGTGTGCGCCTATGGGCTGCTGGCTGTGACCAGCTCTTGGGAACACACACACGAATCCTACTGCCAAGGACGCGCTTCAGCTATGTGGACCCAGCTGGACACATCAGGAAACCCTCCACACAGAGACCCGCACAGAGGCGCACCTCTACACACAGGAGCACGGATGGCCCATAGTGGCACCCGTGTGCTCAGTCCCCCTTGGGCTACTTGGGGCCTCGTGGATGTGTGAGCGAGAGGTTCCCCAAGATCAGCCACTGGGCGTCCACATCAGATCCTTAGAACCCTTCCTGGAGGTAAGACTACAGAGGAAGCCCCTCCTCTGCCCCCATCCCACGCTCCTTGTGGACCTCTGCCCCGGGGGCAGGGATGCTGCACTCTCTCCAGTAAGGCCTGTTCCGCACCAGTCCACGCAGGCTGGACACTCCAGCTCTGCCCTGAACCCAGAGGTCCTTGCTGAGGACCTCATCATCCTACTGACCGTAAGAGAGGTTCCTTGTGTTCACTCACTGCTTGTGCGACTCCGCCCTGTCTGGGCCTCCGTCTTCATTCTGCCTGCTGGAGGAGCTGCTCCAGGGGCTGGGGCCCCCGCACAGAGGCAGCCACAGTCATGCCGTCCTCCCGGCCAGCCCTAGCCCCGTGCATCCGCTTCCTGAGCCCACGGCAGCCCCCAGCTGGACAGGGCATCCCTTGTCCTCATACATTCCCTCCATGGCCGGCCTGCTTGGTCACCATGCTGGGGAACGCTGGCCACCCACCAGGGCTGATCTGCCCACTGCTCAGTCGACCTGTGGCAGGAAAGGAGCAACCTGGAGGAGACCCTGCAGCGGGTTCCAGCCCTGCTCTCAGACTCAGGGCCTTTGCACAGGCTGTTTCCTCTGCCTGTGGCACTTGTCCCTCTCCATCAGCCTGAACACGCCTCTTCTTCTGCAGTGAGTCTGTTCCGATGCTACCCCTGGGCAGATGCCTGCTGCCCTCCACCTGTCCTCATATGGTATATGAGCACTGCCTGCTGGCCACTTCGCCCTGTGCTGGTCAGGCTTCCTTCCTGAGTAGACTCTGGGCTCCCTGCGGGAAAGGCCGGGACCTGCTTATGTCCACAGACCCTCCACAGGGCACGCAGCATCCAGCAGCGACACTAAAGGAATGAGTGATGTGGACACCAGGACATCCCTGCCGGGTCCCAGCTTCGAACTGAGTCACAACTTTGCTCCCCTGGCCTCCATGGCCCTGCAGTTACTGGCTGGCCGCTTGTTCAGCAAATGGCATCGCAGCCGTACACTGTGTGAGGGACAACGGGCTTTCAGGAAGTGTGCGGTGCTCCTGGGGACAGTCGATCACACCAGAGAACACAGGAGGGGACCACAAAACCTGGTAACACAGAGCTCAGAACAGTGTGTTGCTGTCACTGCTACCCTCATTTGCTGATTCTGGACACAGCACCTGCTGAGGGACTAGGATTGGGCTGGAGCTGGGGCAGTCACCTGTTCCAGGGAGCTCACAGAGAACAGGTGCAGGTGGAGCAAAGGACGTCGGGGCTAATGATGGAGGCCAAGGAGGGCAGTGACTCAGTGGAGAACTTGGGATCCACGCAGCCTGGTTCATGCCACCCACCACTTGGCTGTGTGATTACAGCAGCTCACTTACTCTCTTTGCACCTGGGTTTTCCTCATGTGTAAAATGGACGTGATGGATGTATTTACTCCCCAGGGTTGTTTCGAGGATTGAACACTTGTAAGATGCTTTTTATTTTTGTTTTGCTTTGGGGTATCTGAGATTGAACCCACTTTACCACTGACCACATCCCCAGCCCTTATTTATATTTAGAGACAGAGTCTCACTGAGTTGCTTAGGGCCTCGCTAAGTTGCTGAGGCTGGCTTTGAACTTGAGATCCTCCTGCCTCAGCCTCCCAAGATACTTTCAACAGGGCCTGGGACACACAAAGCCTTCAAGAAGCCAAAGGTGTCCCTGTTGTTTGTTTCATCCTTCGTTCAGAGCAGCTCCTGGCTGGGCCTGTGGCGGCAAAGCAGGCGGGAGGATGGCGAGGGCCAGCAGCTCCACCGGCCTGGCTGCTGCCTGGCGTGGCTTCCTCTGCTCATGCACCCAAGGATCCCACCAAGCCAGGCAGAGGAGCACAGAGGCAGGCAGAATGGTTGGGGGAGAGGACGATGACCCAAGGATTCCCTGGGGACCCTGAAGTGGATGGACAAGGAGGGTCCCGGCTCTGGAAGCACTGACCGCAGCCCTAAGAGCACATGGACGGGGGCCTTGTGCAGTGCCCCATGGGAAGGGGGTACAGATCGGAGTGTGGTAGGGACCAAGGGAGGGGAGGACATCCTTCCTGCTGGAGGAGGAGGGCAGAGGCTGAGGAATGCTCTCACCTCCAGTGACCTGGGAGGCCGTCCACGCCACCTCCCCAGGATGTGGGTGCCCTGGCTGAGAACTGTGGAAGCGGCTCTTCAAGCCAAGCCATCCTGGTAGAATAGGGAGGGGACGGGCGTGTGGGGGAGGGGAGGGGCGTGTGGGGAACGCGAGGGGCGTGTGGGGAACGGATGGGACGAAGGGTCTTGCGGTGGGCTATGTTCTAGGCATGCCAAGGGCTCCGTGGAGGAGCGGGCGGCAGTGCGAAGAGGGTCTGCTTTCTCCTGCTCAGCCCTCTGCTTCGCTTTGCTTTCTCCCTACTTAAGCCCCCCACCATCAGCCTTGTCAGTGTGACATTAATGGGTGACATTAATAAGCCAGAACTCTCCCACTTGTCTGCCAGATTGGGCCTTAGCCATGGAAAAATTGCTAATTACAGCCACAATAAGGAAATATCAGTGATGGACGTCACTATTATTGCCTCCTCTGTCCCTGTCTGTTTATTTGGAGATGAAAAGAACCCTGGGGCCATCTCTCCAGGACACTGCTGAGTGGTGCCAGAGGGGAGGAGAGCTCCGTGCAGAAGGGACACCCTCCAGCTTCAGTCATTCATTTCCTCAGGGTAGGGTCCCCTCCACCCAGGCCCCAGGGCTGGGGCTGAGGGCAAAGAGGGGGACTAGTGATCTTGCTCCCTGCCCTGGGGCTCCACAGACCTCAGCCACATCTCTTGGCTTCTCTGGGCCTCACTTTCACCTTCTGTCAAATAGGTACAATCATTCTAGTCCTGTCTGTCATGCAACGTGAAAGAGCAAATGAGAGGCCCAAGCCAGGGTGGTCAGGCCAAAGTAGCAGCTTTCTGGACTGGAGAAGACAGGGGGAGTAGCTAAGAAACTGGGGGCGCCAACAAAGGGGTAGACATCTCCCACTCAGTGAACACCTGCTCCTCCGACGCCCACACGCACTCAGAATGTGGTGGGAATCAAACACACAGGACAGAGAGGCAGGCTGGTTTGGCTGTGCAGAAGGTCAGGCGCCTCCTGAGGCCCCGGAGCCCACAAGGACTTGCCAGGCTTCTGAGTCACAGCCACCCGCGGCGTGAAAGGCCCATCACGGGCTGAACTCACACCCAGGGAGACCCACTCCACATCTGGGACCAGGGGCGCAGCCGAGAGAACCTTCAGACCGGGCCCAAGGAGCATGCGCATTGAATGCCGGGACAATCCCAGACAGAGGCACACCCAGGACCCCACGTCCAGGTGTGCAGACCAGAACGAGGCAAGCACAGCCCCAAACACAGGGGCGGAGGCACACGTGTCTGTGGTGTCTGTGTGTCTCTCACGCACGCGCACACACAGCATCTAAGGCCCAAAGCCCGCTTCTTCCTTGGGAACCTCTCTCTGCTGAGAAGGAAATAAAAAGCCCCATGTAGCCTTCAGGCACATGTGGCCTCTCAAGTCGTGGCCAAGCCAAGCAGCAGCGATTAGACTGGCTGGGAAGAGAAGCCCAGCGTGGCCTGAATATTTCACGGGAGATTTTGCTTCACAGAAAATCCCTTCTTGGCCTCTGTGCATGTCAGGGTATAATTACCCATTAGGTAGCCGAGCAAAAACCCGGGGGCATGCCGCAGCGTCCCGCCGTGGCTCGCTCTGCCTCCGCCGCAGGCTTGGTAGTGCTTGGCCAGGCCTGTCCCATCTCTCACCTGCCCCCACCGGGCACAGAGGGAGGAAGACTGATGGGCCTGGAGTGAGTGTCCTAGCTTAGGGTCACTTCTGTCCTAGGTTCTCTGCCAGTTTCCCGCTGAGGAAGGGTGAAAGTCTCCCCTCCTTTTGCCCCCACCTCCTCTTCCTTCTCCTTCCCAATCTTTCCAGCCAGCCAAACTGTAGTTCCAGAGTAAAGACAAGGGGTGGGCGGGGGGAGAGTTAGGGGGACAGGCCAGTGCCAGAGGAAGGGAGGGAGGACACCTCTGTTGGTCCCCGGGGAGCCTGATCCCCACTCCCAGAAGCTCTCTGCCTAGAAAGTGTCCATGCAGGCTAAGCTCAGGTGGCACCCCCTCCAGGGAGCCCTCCACCAGGTTAGGAGCACCCTTAGGTTCATCTCCATCTCTGATCAGCAATCAAGGCTGAAAGCTCAGACTCTTACAGGGGTCCTGGAGGAAATGCACAGGAACAAGGACAAAGGCGAGGCCACAGGGAGGGGGCGGGATTTGAGAACTGCAGAGCAGCACCTCGGCTAATGCACTGAAAACCAAACTGTTTCCTGACCCAGCAAGTCCATTCCTTGGAACAGGCCCCACAGAACTGAAAACACAGGTTCACAGGAACACTGGCCCACAAACATTCACAGCAGCAGTACTCACAGAAGCCCAAGGTCAAAATTATCAGAAGGTCCATGAATGAATGGATAAATACATGTGGTGTACCCTACAATGATTATGATTCAGTCATAAAAAGGAACAAAGTAACCAGTTGAGGGGTTGCACACTGATAATCCCAGTAACTCAGGAGGCTGAGGCAGGAGGATCCCAAATTGGAGGCCAGCACAGGAAACTTGGTGAGATGGTGTCTCAAAATAAAAAGTAAATTAAAAGGGCTGGGGACGAAGCTCAGTGATCAAGCACCTTTAGATCCAATCTCCAGTACTGGGGGGCGGGGGAAGGAGCAAAGTACTGTTACATACTACAACAAAGATGAACCTTAAAACTATTGTATTGGGGCTGGAGCCAAGGCTCAGTGGTAGAGCACTTTCCTAGCATAAGTGAGGCACTGGATTTGATCCTCAGTACCACATAAAAATAAAAGAGAGAAAGAAAGAAGGGTATTGTGTCCATCTACAACTGAAAATATTTTTTAAACTATTTCGCTAGGTGATAGAAGCCAGGCATTAAAGGTTGCATGTGATATGACCCCATTTATATGAAATGTCTAGAACAGGCAAATCCAAAAGGAGGGAAGTTCAGTAGTGGCAGCCAGGGCCTGGGCAGGAGAAAATGGCAGTCACTGCTCCTGGGGACAGGGTTTCCTTCTGGGTGATGACAGTGCTCTGGAGTTAGCTAGTGGCAATGGTTGCACAATCTTGTGAATAAACTAATACCACTGGATTGTACGCTTTAAAATGGTGAGTTTTGTGGCATGTAAATTGTGTCTCAATTTTTTAAAACTCAAGTTGTTCAAAATGGAACAGAAAATATCCACCAGCCATATGCCTGCCTGAGCCCTCTATTTTGTAACCGGTGGTTTACATGTTTGTCTACCTCACAAGAATGGGAGCTCCTAGAGCTGGCCTTCCTGAGGCCAGCTGTGTCCCCAGAGCAGGTCCTTGAGCCACAACAGTGACCACAGCAACAAGCTACCCGGGCCACACTGCACACTTGGCAAACTCCCTCAGGCCGGCTCAGCCCATGTGAGAGTGAGGTGGGGCCACTGAGGTCCAGGTTCAAGGTCACTTGCCGTCAGGTCCTGTGGCAAGCTGGAGGCACAGCTGGAAAGAGAAGCTAGGCTCTGATGCAGTGTGACTTAGGGCAGCCAGCGGCCAGCCCTGGTGGGCAGAGGAGGGTGAACACGAAGGCAGACAGTCCTGCCGTGGCTTCCAGTCTTAGGATTCCCCAAATGCCTGGGGCCTCTGAATCAAACCCACCTGCTGGGTATGGCCCCAACCTCCAGCCCAGGTGCTGTCTGTCTGTCCCACCTCCAGCATTACGCGCAGCACTTTCCTCTGCTCCCTGAGGTCTTGCTTCATTGCTCGCTGCCCCCTCCCTCAGGGCTCCCTCCTCAGTGAGCTCCGCAGCACTCTGGGAGGTCATCTTGACCAGGATGCGGGAATGGCCGGAGGTGTGCTGGCTGCAGGGTCACCCAGTCTCAAGCCAGAAGCAAGGTGTCTGGTGTCTTGTCAAGGGTCTGACTGGCAGGGGAGGGGCAGGGGCGGTGAGGACTGCTTTTGGTCCTGGGAAGGCTAAGCCAGAGACCAACAGTGGGCAGCTGGTCACCTTTAGACACATGCCAACCCCCAAAGGCACAGCTCAGTGCTTCTGAGCAAAGAAGGGAAGGAGAGAAGCCCCAGCACAGACACCGCCCCCCCCCCCTCCCGCACCCTCTGCAGCGGCGTGGGAAGCAGCAGCAGGGTGGGAGACGGTAGCCACCGGGCACTCACCTGGGCCTCCGCTGTCTTAGTTCAGCCACACCCTCTTGGATGACCTCCAAGGTCAGACTGAGCCCTAATCCTGTGCCTGTACTGAACCTTGAACCTGACCATGGTGACAGACCAAGCCTCAACCCTGACAGGGTAGACTGGCTCTCAGAGAACTAGAGGAGGCTTCCAATGCCTCATTAGCTCTTTTCCTGTTCAGGGAAGGGTGTCAGATCTGGTCTGTGGGTGTCAGAGACGGGTCCCAGCTCTGAGTGACTGCTAGCAGCTGGGCCCAGGGTGGCTCACGGGCAGCTGGTTTTCTGACCTTTCTTAGACCAGGACCCGACACGACTTCTCAGGTACCCAACACTGGGGGTGTCTAATGGATGCCAGCTCCCTCCCTGAACCCAGGCTGCTGGTCTCCTCTGAGAGGCGCCCACTCCCTTCCTCGCCCCTCTGCCACGCTGGCCCAGCACCACCTCCCTCTCTCCACAGGGCCAGGGGAAGCTGTGAATTGCTGGGTGTCTGCCCCTTCCCTTCCACCCCACCCTCCCTCAGGCCTTTCCTGACCCAGATGCACATCACACGGGCCCCCACCCAGTGTCCTCAGCTGGCTGTCTGCTAAGCCCTGCAGAGGTGTTAACTGATAATTAAGATGTTAGCTTCTCTGCCAGGAGTATTTTGGATTTAACAGGTTACTTTTGGAAATGGGAAAACCTTCAAGACCCAGCCAAAGGGCGGGCAGGGATGCAAGTGGCGTGTATGGGGAGTTTGTGCCTGCGCCCCCTTCAATCTTACTGAGCCCTGCTCCTCACCACCCCCTTCCCTGAGGAGGACCAGTGCAGGCGTGGGAGCCAAAGCCTTCCAGTCTCAGAGCCACACCAGTGAGGTGATGCCATTGGACAAGAAATGAAACCTTCCCGAATCTCACTCTCCTTGTGTGCAGACGGGGAAATGGAATGCCAACCTTGCAGAATTGAGGTGCAAACTGACAAGCTGACTAGGAAAGCCCCCTGTGCCCAGCACACAGGAGCCCTGAGAAACACGCGAGCCCTCCCATCCCCACAGTGTGGGTAACTCTTTCCACTCCTCCTGCCTCCTCGAGCTGAGCCTGGTCAATCACTGAGTCTATGCTCTCACTTCCTAAATCTCTCCCCAGGCAAAGATCAATGGAATTGAACAGGGAGGTCTGGACAGACATGAGCCTATGGGGACACTTAGCAGTCGGCAGGCATGGCGCTCCAGTTCAGCCAGGAGAGAACACTTCATAAATACCATCGCAACGACTGGCTGGGCGTTTGGATCCCTACCTCAAGCCACACACACCAGCCCATTCCAGGAGAAATAGAGATTTCAATACTTTTAAATCTGCTAAACAACTAGAAAACAATATAGGACATTTTTTTTAAAAAATCGAGTGGTTAGATCAGAAACTCTAAAGAAAAAGAGTTGCAGATTTGAACCACCAGAACAATTTTGAACTTTCGAGGAGTTAAAAAAAAATTAAATTAAATTAAAAGAAAAAAAAAAGCACAAAAATCAAACCTGTAAATAACTGTTAGCACAAGGAGTTAAATCCTTTAACCTCTTATGCATCAATTTGCTCTTACAAATCAATAAGATACATTTCAATGCCTCCCCGCCACATCACTGAAACCAAGGCCACCTGTGACCTCTGTGTTACTAACGCAAGGATCAATTCTCATCTGCACCCTGCAGCCTCTCTCAGCCCATGTGACATGCTTGAAATATATCATGCTTGTGGCTTCCAGTCCATCACTCCTGCCTGGTCTCACCACCCCCTTTCCCGTTCCTCCCGTTTCCCAACCTCTAGCTGATGGAGCTCCCAGGTCTGGGTCTCTGGTCCTTCTCTCTCTCTCTCTCTCTCTCTCTCTCTCTCTCTCTCTCTCTCTCTCTCTCTCTTAAAAATTCATTTATTTATTTATTTTAACTAGGTGTATATGACAGCAGAATGCACTTTGATTCACTGTACACAGTTGCAGCACGACTTTTCACTTCTCTGGTCATACACCATGTAGCGTCACGACGTATGCGCAGTCATACATGACCTAGGGTTCTGGTCCTTCTCTCTCTCTCTCTCTCTCTCTCTCTCTCTCTCTCTCTCTCTCTCTCTCTCTCTCTTTTTTAAATCTACATTCACTCCTTCAATGCTCTCATCCAATCTCATGGCTTTAAACACTATATTCAAGCCAATGACCCTAAGTTTGTATCTCCAGTTGAAAACCCGTCCCCTGAGCTGCAGTCTCTATGTCCACCTGTCCGCTCCACAGCTCTGTATAGAGGTCTGCTGGCATCTCCCCTGAGCACGCCCAGGCAGGGCTAAATCATGATGTGCAACATGGGCCCAGGCCTGGTGTAATTCTCTACTTTGAAATTCTGAATTTTTTTTTTAAACAAAGGGCCACCCATGGCCATTTTGCTCTGGGCTCCACACATCACGCAGCTGCTCCCATCCACAGATGGGTTCGCTCTGCCCACGCAGCCCGCTCTCTTCCACCATTCCCTATCTCTGCTAGTGGCACCCCACCCTACAAGTTCAGAATCAGAATCTCCAAAATTTGAAATGCTCCAAAATCTAAAACTTTTTGAGCATTGAAATGCCACTCCGAGTGAAAAAGTTCACATACTGAAAGTTCATTTCATGCTCAAAAAACATTAAAAGTATTATGTGAAACTACCTTCAGGCTATGTGGATAAGGAGCCTATAAAACATGAATGAACTTCATGTTTAGACTTGGGTCCCATCCCCAAGATACCTCATTATATGCAAATATTCCCCAAGTCTGAAAAAAATCAGAAATCCAAAACACTTTTGGTCCCAAACATTTCAGAGAAGGATACGCAACCTGTATGTGGGCCAGAACTCTAGAAGTCATCCTCAGCTCCCTTCTGTCCCCCCACCACCTCAGCCCATCTCCCAGCAAGTCCCATTGGCTTTACCTGGAACCTGCCCTTGGAATCTGCCCAGTCGTCCCCACCTCCACCCAGACCCCTGGTCCCAGTCCCCACCATGTGCTCCCTGGAGCCTAGCAACCAACAGCCCCCTGACTGATCTCTCTGCTTCACAGCTGCCAGGGGATCTGGGCAAAATGTAATTCAGAACCTTCCGTGGCTCTTCCTACCACCTTCTGAGTAAAAGCCAAAGTCTTCTGGGTGGTTCACAAGGCCCTGCTGATCCCTCTCTTGATCCCTTCCTGGCCACGCCCAGTCTCCCACGTTCACCTGTCCCAGCCACACGGGCCTCTCCACGGGGGTGAGGCAGGGCTGGATAATGGGGATTGAACTCCCCCCCCCCCCAGCCCAGGCCCTCTCGACTCAGGGTCCTCATGCACACTGTTCCCTCAGTCTGGACACGCTTCTCTCAGACATCTACACAACCCTCTCTCTTAAATGCCACTTCCTAGTGAGGCCTTCCCCGACGACCGCATCCAAGTTTCCCATCCCCCGGCTTTTTCCCCCTTTCCTAGCGCTCAGCTCTCACATGCGCAGTGTATTTCACATACTTATCTCTTCTTCCTTGGCTGTCTCCCCTCCACTAGCGCAGAAGTCCCATGGAACAGGCAATTTTTTTTTGTCAGTTTTGTACACTGTGAGGTTCCTAACCAAAACACTGTCCAACACATAGTAGGTGCTCAATAAATATTTACTGAATGAATGGACACATGCAAAGAAAAATGAGTGGAGGACCTGACAGGAACTGGCAACTGACAAATGAAGAAATAGAAAGAGTCCCAAAGCCCACACGACAGTGCTCTGTGATCCTCTCTTTAATGATCAAAGAAATGTAAAGTAAAAGTATTTTTACTCATCAGATTGGCAGGGACTTAAGTGACTGGTGACGTCCATAGTTGGCAAGGACAAATACCCCTTGCACGGTGGGAGCCTAAGCCAGCACAACCTTCTGGAGCTTATCTGGCCGTACGGAGCAGATCAAACGTGGAAACGCACATGACCCCTGACCCAGGCAGACCACTTCCGGAAACATGAAGGACCCACAGGTGCTCGGACTCAGAGGTTCCCTCAGTGAGGGTTATAAATAGCCAACTGCTGGAAACAGCCTAGATGGCCTCCGACGGGATGAATAATTGATGAAGAATTTACAGACCATCCACCCAAAACATAGAGAAGGAGAGGGAAGAACTCTGGACAAGGCTGACGGTCCACGTCGACACGCTGTTCAGGGGAAAATCAAGTGGTGGAGTGGAGGGACTAGCACGAGCCGCGGTTTCCCCTGTGAACGTGTTTATAAGTGCCAAGGGGGAAGTCTGGAAGAATATATATCTAAGTAGTTAGTAGTGGTTAGTTAGCCCTTGGGGGAAAGGATTATGGGAAGGTTTCCAATTGTACCCTTTTAGAGTCTTCCAGGTAGGTAAGTTAGGCAGGTCAGGGAAGGATGTAAATTGGTAGGTCAGGAAGGTAGACAGGTAGTTATACAGGTAGGTAGATAGGTAGGTTAGGTAGTTAAGTAGATAGGCAGGTTAAGCAAGTAGGTATAGAGGTAGGTAGGTTAGTTGGATAGGTTAGGTTGGTAGATAGGCAGGTTATCTAGGTCCGTAGGTAGATTAGGGTGTAGATAGGCAGGTTAGGTAGGTAGACAAGTCGGCAGACAGGTAGGTAGGTTGGTAGATTAATAACATATGGAGAACATATTACTTTAATCTCCAAACAAATGATTCTGTTTGGGGAGAAAACACCTCCTCTGGCCCTGCGGGGGGACATTCCACGCTCCACGTTGGGGCCCTGCCTCGTCTGTGTGGCCTCTCCCCACCTCACCAAGCCAAAGCCAGGTTCCACTCCTGATCCCGTCCAGCTCCACCCCCGCCTCACAGCCCTGCTCACAGCACCAAGGCCCCACCCACCCCACCCCATGACCTCTGCAGCCTGGATGGCCAGAGAGGGACCAGGAACTCTATCACACTCCTGAGGCCAAGGCTGCTGCCCCCACCAGCCTTGGGGACAGCCTGTTGAACCTGGGGCACACAGAAGTGCCCATTGATGAGGGCCTGAGCAGGCCTGGCCACGCCTGGCTCTGGCAGACCTGCCACAGGCACTGGAGGCGGCGGATCTGAGGAGGCCCAGCGGACCCAGGAGAGAACTGGCCAGTTGAGGAAGGAGACTGGAGGTTCGGCCCCCGCAGGGATTGCCAGATTTAGCAGAACTGTATGTGCCATGCGATATTTAGGACATTGTTACATGAGCACACGATCGGTTGTCTGAAGTTCAAAATCAACTGCACATCTGTACCTTTCTCTGGCCACTCCAATCCCCACTCCATCCCTTGGGGGGACAATGAACCAAAAGAGAGCCATCAACTGGGTCGCCCAGGAACAAAGGACCAGAAACAGAGATGACCCGTTCCTGGTGCAGGGAGGAGCATCCCCTCCGGGAGGAGTTCCACAGAGAGAGGGAACTTCCAGAGCACGAGCTGCCAGGCACCATGACGCAGGGCAGCGAAAAGTCGGAGTGAGAGCAGCACGGGGGAACCCGGATGCAAAACCTCCTACAGCCGGAGTACTTGGCAGATGTGGGTCGTGCAACAGATCCCAAGCAACCAGACACGGAGCGTATGAAGAGCCTAAGTGGGCCGCAGGAGCGACGCGTCCCCTCAGTGCCCCGGGATGCAGCTGGTGAGGACAGATGGCTGCAGGCTTGGCCCACCTTCTCAGAGGTGGGAGGTGGGAAGCGCCTCCCAGGGGGCCCTTTGCTTCAGGGGCCTTCAGACCCCACACTGGGTCCCCCTGCCATTGCCCCTGGCCGGGGCTCATTCAGAGGGCCAGCATGGCCCAGGGGACCTGATCCTTATGCTCCGAGCCCTCCCACCCCATAGAGGCACGAGGCATGAAGAGCCCACCTGGATCTCACCCTACCTGGGTCAGATGGTGCCTGGAGGCAAACAGACCGGCCTCTGGGGGCCTGGGGAGCAGCAACCTGTCCTTCGCGGTCCCAGCATGCACTGTGGGGAAGAGCAAGAAGATCAGTGCGATAAATGGCTTCCTGTCACCCGGGGACCCATCTCAGCACGGGTTGCCAGCTCAATCCCACGGCCCAGCCAGCGGGGCTCAGCACTGCCACCACCACAGCACGGGCCTCTCAGCCCCAGCCTCTTTCCTACTCCCTCAGCACCTGGAGCGACCAGCCCTGACCAGTCAGAGCCCAGGAGCATCAACCCCCTGGCCTGGCACACAAGGCCCTGTCCACCTGTCCAAGTCCCTCCCTTCTCCCCGTCTCTCAACACCTGCCACGGGCCAGCCCCACTCCTGCCCGTTCTGGTCACACAGATTCATAGAACGGCCTCCCCTTGTCCTCTCTGAGGCCTGCCAGGCTGCCCATCAAGTCCGTCCTCTGCCTCTGGAAGCTTCGGGTGCATGTCCTCAGCCCCCAGGATGTCTGGCTTCTGCCTCACCACCCTACAACACCCTACCAGCCCTCCTGCTTCAGCCCTTGACTGGCACCCCTCCTGGGGAAATTCCTCATGGTGCACGGCACCCCTCATCACTCCTAGACATGGTCACATCACTCCTAGCACAGTCACTGTCTCCCTTCTCTCTCTTCCTGGACCATCCCACCCACACCCATGCTTCATTCACCCTGCACACCCCCTTGGCCACTTGCTATGCCCAGAAGTCCCTTCACCTGGCCTGCAGGGCGCTAGCCACTGCACACAGACCCGTCTCCCACCCTCTCTTCCTGCTCACTGACTCTGGCCATAAGGCCCCTGCCCCCTGCTGTCCTCTGCCTGGCTTCTCTTAGGCCAGGCCTTAATCCAGGCACCTCGTCAGAAAGCGACCCTGACCACAGAGGGTGGGGGTCCTCCATGACCCACTGCCTGCCTCCGTTACTGATCATGTCCCTGTTTCGACAGTCCCACGGTGGGCCTTCCTCCAGGCAGGCTGACCCAGGTGTAATTCACCCACAGTAAGATCCACCCTTTCTGGTGTGCAGTTCCATGAGCTTCAACAGCTGCCTGCAGTCAGGTCAGCACCACCTCCATCAAGGTATAGAACAATTCTATCAGGTCCCCAAATCCCAAGGGCTGTCCCTTTGCAGTCACGTCCCACTCCCAGCCCCTGGCAACACAGATCTGTTTTCTGTCCCTGCAGTTTCGCCTTTTCCAGTGTCTACCAAGGGAGGCATCTCTATGTAGCCGCGAGCAGGGCTTGGTTCACTTAGCACAAGGCACTCAAGATTTATCTGTGTTGTCTCATGCCAGAACTTCATTCTTTTTTTTTTTTTTTCAATTGCTGAGTAGTATTCCATTGTTCATCCATTCACTAGTTAGTTGAAGAACATTTGGATCGTTATCAGTTTTGGGAGATTATGAACAAAGCCAGTACAAATATTCACAGACGGGTTTCTGCCTGAACTAAGTTCTTATTTCTTGTGGTAGGTACCTGGCAGTCGATGGCCAAGTTGTATAGTGAGCATCCTTTTAACTTTGTAAAAAACTACCAAGCTGTTTGCCAAAGTAGTCGTGTGATTCTCTCACCAGCAAACTAGGAAGGTCCAGTTTCTCTATCTTCCGCAAGGCTCATGGTATCAATTTTTTAAAAATTTTTATTCTTAATTATACATGACAGTAGACCATATTTTGGCATATTATACATATATGGAGTATAGCTTCCCATTCTTGTGGTTGAACATCATGTGGAGTTAACAATGGCCGTGTGTTCATATAGGAACATAGGAAAGTTATGTCCCATTCATTCTACTGTCTTTCCTATTCCCATCCCCCTCCTTTCCCTTCATTCCCCATTGTCTAATCCAATGAACTTCTGTTCTCTGCCCCTCCCCGAATTGTGTGTCAGCATCCACGTTATCAGAGAGAACATTTGGTCTTTGGATTTTGGGGATTGGCTTATTTCATTTAGCACGACAGTCTCCAGTTCCACCCATTTACCAGCAAATGCCATCATTTCATTCTTCTTTAAGGCTGAGTAATATTCTACTGTGTGTGTGTGTGACATTTCCTTTATCTATTCATCTGTTGATTTCTTTATCCATTCATCATTATCTGTTCATCCTATGTTGGTCTAACCAGTTTTTTAAAAGGTCATTGTAATGATACACAGTGGGACCTCAGTGTGGTTTAATTTATATTTCCCTAATAACTAATGATAAGAAACATGTGTTTGATTTTCCTTAGTACCACCACTATTGGAAACGGTCACCTTCAAGTAATTATTCACCTGTTCGTTTTCCATCTCCCCCACCATCTATGGGAGCAGAAGCCTTGACATCTATTCTCCCCACACCTAGAACTATATCTGGAACTCAATAGTGGTGGTGGTGAGGGCTGGCATTTATAAATCCCATCATGTGCCCAGTACAATTCTGAGCACTGTGCAAATAGTAACCCATTTCATCTTTGCAACCACTCAAAGAAAGATAGGTGCTATCCATATTCCCATACAAGGATGAAAACTGAGGCAGAGAGAAGGCACTTGAGCAAGGTTACACATAAATGAGGTGCTGAGCCACACTCGGATCCTGGGGTTCAGCAGGCACAGTCTGTAGTCATAATCAGGACGTTATATGGCCTACAACAGCCACTTGTACACCCCCAGTGAGGACAGTGACCAGGAAGCTGTGGCTTTGGCTCTTCTGAAACCCTCATGTTGACGAGGGTCCTACAACGACCTTGATACCAGAGAATTTATTGCACTGTGCATTCCATGTCAGAATATTCCCTCCCTATCTCCTCAGCTCTTTCACAGTTTGCAATATGAGAAGCTCTGGCCAAAGGTCTGGGAACCAAAGCCATGTGCTTCACGCTGGGCCAAAGCATCTAAGGGCCAGGGCATGACCCCCCACCCACGGTCTCCTCCCCACAGTGACTGGAGAGCACATTTCCAGACGGTAGAGCAGCATCCTGGATCCCCGAGTGGCTGTGTGGACCGGAGGTCTTCTCATTTCCCACACTGGACGTGGAACAGGAGTTCATAAGGAAATGGAGGAAAGAGGAAGGGAACCGTCATTGAGTCCCGACGACAGCGCAGCCTTGCCCGTCCTCCACACCTCCTCTGGCCCCTGGGGGCACATATCTGTGCTAGGTTTGGTTTGACACACGTGTGGATGATTTTCTATGTGACTGAACTTAAGTGGGAGCCTGCAGCTAAGTGAGGTGTCGGGGGAAATAGAGTGATCTCGTTCCCCAGTTGGAGAGAACAAGGGGGAGCCTCCAGGCCCTGCGCTGGGATCCGCCAGCCGGACCCGTCCCACGTGGAGAAGGGAGGTGTGAACTGAGGCTGGCGGTGGAATCTCCGTGACAGTGGGGACCTGGGACCACCTTCAAGGATCTGAGCTGGACTTTAGAAAGGTTGAGGCCTCTTCAGAACTTTCTCTGTGTCTTGGGTCTGGAACCAGTTCTCAGGAAGGCTCTGGGGTCCCCGCTCATCTGCCCTGGATGGGACCTATGGGGTGGGGGGGGACCTACGGGGGCTTGGGGCTGCGACGGCGATGAGCTGCCAGCTTCACTGTACGTCTGCGTGAACTTCCTGGCACTTCTTGGCAAGGATCACTTTCAATGTTGTGAGCTGGGGGTGGGCGGGGGGTAATGAAGACAGGGGAAAGAGGCGGCCCCCCAGGAGAACAGGGGCACTGGCAGCCACCCCGGAAAAGCCCTTAACGTCTGCAGACACCCGGAAATAAATTTGTTTTGCTTTTTCTCAGAAGTGAGACCTGGCTACAGTGAAACACACCCCCCACTCCCCCCCCCCAAAAAAAACCAGGTATAATCCAGGCTCCCCCAGGCCATTAGAAAGACTCTCCTATGGTGATGGCTTTCCAGGCAAACCTGAGTTTCTTGCCTGTGAGCACCAGGTACCGATTCCACGATTTGTCTCTGTTCACCCAAAAGTTTACGTGGGGTTGCCCTTGGGCCAGGGTAGCTGTAAACTGTGGTGCGCAGGGTGCAGGGGAGAGCTGGATAAAAGGGAAGGAGCCCCTGGGACAAAGGCAGGCCCGTGGGACCCTGGGGACAGGGGCTTCCAGAAGAAGACCTAACAGAGGGTGCGGGCTGCTGGGTGCGGCTGCTCCGTGTCGGGGAGGATAAACAGGCTCCAGCTCCGTTTTGGTTAAGAATTAAAGGGCGAGGCTGATGCCCCAAACTGGAAACAAAATCAGACAAGGAAACAGCAGTCGTGGCTCGATATCTTCCTCAGAGGCTTTATGTATCTGGGAACTCGTTTAGAGGATGAGGAATCCACCGTGGTAAGTGAGTAAAGGCGAAGTTGCCACCCAGTTTGGACACCTTGCATCCACGGGTCTCAAGCTACTGGATTTGCTTAGCTGAGCTCAAGAGGAGACGCCCTGCTCTGGAATCTGGAATCTGCTGTGCCCTCCACTTTTTTTCTTTTCTTTTTTATTTAGAGACAGAGTCTCACTAAGTTGCAGAGGCTGCTGGCTTTGAACTCGCCATCCTCCAGCCTCCGCCTCCTGAGCCACGGGGATGACAGGCGTGTGCCCCTGTACCTGGTTGCTTTCTATTTTTATTCCCTGTGGACAGTGCTTTGGCCAGTGATGGAAAGAACGACTGTCCCAGGGTCAGGGATCTGGGGATGGCTCTTGGCTAAATTGGGGTCAGCTGGGCTGGGGTCAGCTCAGATCCCTGGCTCCAGGAGACCCTCCTCAGGGAGGAAGGGGTTTTAAACGTGAGCTTTCTGGTGTGGTTCTCAGGAGTCGGGCAGTGGTGGGTGAGTGCACAGGCTGGTGGAAAATGCCCGAGCAGAACGGCTTGGGGAAGAAGTCCCCGAGGGCAAGGTGAACCCGTTTCCTCTGAATGGTTCCTGCTGATTGGTTGGGCTTTAGTTCAGTGTCCACCAAAGGCTTTGGGGCTGAAAACAGGACAGAGGTTCAAAGGCTCATGGTGAAAGAAGTTCCTGTGGGGACGGAGGAGGAGCTGGCACAGGGATGGGGTGGCACGGATGGGGGGTAGGGAGAGGAGGAGACACCAAGGTGAGTGGGCACGATCGCCATTGCTGCCACTGTCACCGATATCAGGTAGCACCCAAGGAAGCCCCCCTGTGCCAAGGACTCTCTATATACTGACTCAATTCCACAGCATGTCTAGGAGGCCACTGTCGTGACCGTCCCCATTTTCAGAATGGGGAGACTGAAGCCAGAAATGTGGAATGACTTGCCTCATAAAGAATGGGGCTGCACCTCCAGCCCAGGCACCAGAGCTCCAGCAACCGTCCCCAATGACATTGGGTGGGTCACATTGGAAATGAAAGGAAGCTCCTCGATGCCATCGGCAGGAGTCGTGTCTATGGAGGGTTGGATCTAAGTTGGCTAAAAAAATCTTCCCTCTGCCACTGACCAGCTCTGTGACCCTTAGCAGGTTACTTCCCATCTCTGGTCTGGTCCTCGTCCTTCACACCAGACTTCATAAAGTAGCAGAGATCAAAGAGACGGCAAGCGACCCAGAGAGCGCAATGGCTCCCGGTACGGATACTCCCCAAGAAGTGGGCACCCTCCTCCACGGAGCCACAGGACAGATGTACCATCTCCAGAATCCCCCAAGATGCTCTTGGAGCATGTACATGTGTGTGCACACGTAAGGGCTCACATGTAAGTGCCCCTGTGCACCAGTCCTGACTCCAGCTCAGGGTGGGGTGGCCTCGGCTGTCCCCAAGCCAAACACCCGAGTATCACTCCAGGGTCCTTCCTCTTTCCCTCCCTCTGCCTCACGTCCACGGTCAGCCAATTCCAGATCCCGTCTCAAACTCATCTTCTCCCCCATTCTCCTAGCCCCATCCTGCCCCATCCCCATCCAGTGGAGACCTAAGGGTCTCCACTGCATCTGCCCTCTTGCTCTCTGTCCCCCCTCCGCCCACTGCCACTCGTGGGAAATCGGAACAACCTCTCCCAGTCACAGATCTGACCTCATCCCTCTTCTGCTTAAAAACCCCTCACAGGAAGTCTCGCCAGGCCAGATGCAGAACTCAGAAGCCCAGAGGAGAACTCTGGCAGCTTTGACTAAATAAAGATCTACAGCTTCTCTATGGCCAAAGGTACCCTAAACAAAGTTAAAAAGACAAACGGCCGACTGGGGACATTATTTCTGCACACAGGACGGGGGAAAGTTTTAAAATTCCTGATATACTAAAAGCTCCTTTATAACAATAAGGAAAAGGCTAAAAGAAAAGAAAAATGGGCAAAGGATCTGAACAGTCAATTCACAGAGGAAAAATACAGATGACCAATAACTGCAGGGAGAGATGCGCGGCCTCACCGGGGAGAAGCCAACTGAGTGCCGGAACCACAGAGAGAGGGATTTTTCTAGAGAGGCAAAAATTAACCAGACTGATAATGTCCTGGACAGTGTGGGGAAACGGTCACTCTCAGAGACCAAGGGTGGGCTTCTAAACTGGCCCAATCACTTGGAAAAGCAAAACGGCAGTAACTGTCAAAATTTAACAAGCATACTCTTTCCCGGCAACTCCACATCTAGAAATCTATCCTATGGAAATGCCTACGTGTGTCAGTAAGATGTATCTACAAGGATGCTCATGGAAGCATTATTTGCAAGAGTGAAAAATGGAAGCCAACCTAAATATCCATCAACCTGGGACTAGTTACATAAATTACACTCTGTTCAAACAATGGAATATTAGGCAACGATTAAAAAGAACACGGCAGATCTGTGTGTCGTGACATTGACAGATGCCACAATACGCTGGCGAGTGAGAAATGGGACTTGTAGAGTCGTGCTACAAAATCCAACTCCACCTGTTTTTTTTTAAATACATAACCAATTTTTGTAAAGGCAGATAAAAAGTTCTAGAAGGAGACACACCAGACCAATAATAGTGGGACCTTGGCAGAGGGCAGTGTCAGGGCCAAAGGGGACCTTCCTATTTTACAGGATACGCTTCTGCTTTGGGCCAGGTGGTTTTTTGGTTTTTTTGTTTGAGTAAATATCTGCTTGTCCCTCTTCCTGGAATGCCCTCTCCTGCCCCCTGTGCCTCATCTCCCATGTTGCTCCTGTGTCCCCACCTTCCGGAAATCTCTGAACCCTCCACCGCCACCACCACACACCCTGCCTTCGTGGGGCCACTGCTCAGGCGGCAGTGGTGACAGGTGACATCTAGGGAGTGCACGCCATCAGGGGCTGTGCTCTGAGCCTCCCTTGATCCTCCTGCCACCCTCGGGGGGGTCTGTCAGCCCCTCATGTAACAGGTGAGGCCTTTGCACCTGCTGGGCTCTCAGACTGGCCTGAGCCTGTGTGCCCTGCACCTGCCCCAGGCCCTGGGCAGTGGAGGGCACAGGAGTCCCTGGAGCTGGAGGCGTCCCTCTCCCCGGGACAGGGGCTGGTCTCCTCGGGGATGGTGGGCAGGGCTGAGACTAACCCTGCGAGGGGCCAGAGGACCCAGGACAGCAGAGGAGCAGCAGTGAGCAAGGGAAGGGACAGGTCTGTAGAGGACTCCAGTGACCTCCTGAGCACTTACTGTGTGTCAGGCCCTGGGAGTGACTTCCCCTGACCTCAAGTCTGCACAGAGGCCGGATCTAAGAGGGGGCAGGCAGGAAGCTGCAGATGGGGTCCAGAGGAGGGGGCGGCCCTGGGGGGCCCAGGCAGACAGGGTGTCCAGAGAGGCATCAGGACCCAGACTAAAAGGCTAAAGGCACGTGGGTGGAGGGGACAAGGGGAGAGTCCCTCCAGGGGACAGGGACAGCTGGAGGGGGTGCTGGGAGTCACTGGTTTTGTCCAGAGCACAGGACAAGGCGGGAAGTGGCAGGGGAGGCTGGGAGGGAGGAGGATGGGGGGGCCTTGAAGAGAGAGAGGGGGGAGCTGCCCCACCACCCATCACGTCAAGGAGGGGCTGGCTGGAGCCCAGGACCTGGGCAGCCCCACTTTGCAGTCAGCAGTGTGACCTGGCCGAGTTCCCGCGCCTGGCCACCTCACCTGTGGATGTGACCCAGCTTCAAGGCCAGGGGTCAGAGCACCTGGAACCCAGGGAGGGTGGTCCCAGGGGACCCCACTTAAGTACAGAGCGCTCCTGCCTCCCCAGGTCCCCTGTCCCTGGGAAATAACACAACGTGTGTGGCTGAAAAGTCAACTCCAGACAATGCCATCCCAGCCTCAGCCTTCCTGCAACAGGAGAGGCGGAGCTTGTGACCTCAGTTCCTCTGCATGAGGGAGGGAGTGGGGAGGTGGGGGAGGGGAGGGGGGAGGGGAAGGGGGAGGGGGGCGGCTGGGGTGGCTTCAGATAGGTCTTCAGAAGGGCTGAGTCTTGGAATGAGAGAAGGGGTGTGGGGCATCCGGGGGAAGAAAGCAGAAGACGTTCACTCCTGGGGTAGTCCCTCAGCCCCCAGTCCCTGCCCCGCCAAGGCCCACCTCACTTCCCCCACCCTGACCCCAGCTGCAGCCGGAGACCCCCACCCACAGCCCTGGCTGCCAGTCTGACCAGCCAGGCTCCCCTGAGTGGCTCCAGGGCCCAGGCTGTGTCCACCCAGGTGGGGGAGAAGGACGGGCAAGAAGCGAGACCTCAGCTCTCAGCTAGCTCCCCGGGACACGGGACTGGGACACCATGGGCAGCCTGGAACCGCCCCGCCTGGCTGCCTCAGGCCCAGCAGCACCCGCCAGGGCTGCACTCGGTGTCCTCCTCTGTGAAATGGACACACGAGCCTCCCTTGAACGCTGTCCTTACCAGCCCCATGTCCAGTATGTGGTCACCCCTGACTCACGAGTTCCTTGGTTCATCACGACTGAGGGTCATGGCCAGTTCTTGGGTGGCCACCAAGTCCTGCAAGGTGCCACCCTCCTCACTCCTCAGTGGCCCTGATTCAGCCTCCAGCACCTCCACCTCCCGCCTGCTTCCCGAGGACTGCTCTACATGCAGATCCACGGTGCCCTGGGCCACCCCCTCCTGAGCTCTGGTCACTTGGTGCTCTTATCTCTGTTTTATTTGGTAACTTTTTTTTTGGCCTCCCCCATAAGCCTTGTGGGCAGGGACCGTGCCTGGTTCGTCTTGGCCATTTCCGAGTGGGCTCTGGCACAGCAGTCGTGCCCACGGCCAGCAGAGCTGGCAGAATGGTCAGCCAGGGCCACCCACTCCTCCCACCCCAGCACCTGGTCCTCCGCTGGCCCAGTGTGTGGTCAGAGCTCAGCGTAGGACCAGGACCACGGTCCAGTCTGTCCAGGAGCAGGGCCCACTGTGGGGCCAGGGTCAAGCTCAACAAGGACGTTTCCCGCCCACACTGTGCAAGCCCAGGACTCTCCCAGCTTACCGGCTGCTTTGAAAGTAACCCGTCCCCTCTGGAGGGCCAGGGCCTGTCTTCTGGGTCCCTACTCTGCCTGCTCTCACCCTGACTGACCCAAGAGAGTCCCCTCCAGAAAGCTCTGCTGGATTCCCAGCTGCCCTCTGCCCTGGCCACTGCCTGGCCACAGCAGAGGAGCTGGAGGAGGGAGTGCGTCCCCACACCTGCCCTGGGCCTCCAGGAACCAGCGCCTGGCCAGCCTCCGGGGACCTATTTCCAAGCCCAGAGGGGGACGTGCTTTGGGGGTGGTCTCAGATTTCTTCTTACCCTCCCCTACCTCTGTGAGCCCGGATGATCAGGGCCGACCCAGGCCTGGGGGAACCTGCAGGCGAAGTACCCACTGGCTGGTGGCACTGAGATGCGCCACCTGAGCTACCTCCTCCTGCCAGGGACGGAAGTCCTCCTGCTCCCTTCCCGCACCCCTTGCTGACCCTCCTGTCTGACAAAGTCGGGGACTGGATCCTTGGGCCCCGGGTGACAGTCCTTGGTGCTTGTGAGGCTCAGAAACAGGAGCTGGCTGGCCTGAGTGGACATCAGAGCCAGGCTGACTCTGGAGGATGCCACGCCAGGGCAGGGCAGCGTCGCCATGACCCGCTGCCCACTTGGCCAAGCAGCCCACTGCCTCCGCCGGCCGCTCTCAAGCATGGGGTCAAGTTGGTTTGCTGGCAAGACACATGGCTCTCATTTTAATTAATTAAAGAAAAATCTAATCACTGCATTAAACTTCTCATTACTCCACTTGAATACCCGTTAAGTAAATTTAATTACCAGAGGATTGGGTTTCCCAGCCTCTTTCATTAGCTTCTGATAAGACGGGGAGGGAGGAGGGAAGAGGGCTGGGAGCCGAACAGAGCGGTTCCCAGCTCACGGAGGGCAGGGCGGGCATTGTACCAGGACACCATGGTCAGGCGTTGGTGTCTCCTGGTAGACAGGCCCCACCCCGGCCCGGGGAGAGCCCCTACCCCAGCTGGCCCTAGGAAGGCAAAGACCTCACATTTGGCTACAGTCGGTGTCAATATCTTGTTCACCACCACTCTTGGTGATTTAGACCTGCCTCCTCCCAAAGACTCTGAGGCCACTGAGAACCGAATCACAAGCTAAAAAGGAAGAGCAGAAATCAGGACAAGGAAAACATTGGAAGAAGGAAGGCAAAACAAGAGATAAGGTTATTGGGCAACTGCACCCTGAACACTTATCAGAGATGGACCACCAACTGTCTACGAGCTTCCTAGCAGTCAAGGCAAAAAGAGCAACACCCTTCGGCACGGATGCAGGAACCAGTAGAATCTCTGTGAGGAAAGGCACACTGAGCCTTGGTCTTCCTACCTGGAAGGGGAGATAACCACTGGCTGGAACAGTCAGCAGACGCTTCCTGGAAAAGAAGGGACCTGAAGTGGCCCTGGAAAAACAGGATGGGGGCTGGGGCTGTGGCTCAGTGGTAGAGCGCTCGCCTAGCATGTGTGAGGCCCGGGGTTTGATCCTCAGCACCACATAAAGATAAATATAATCAAATGTATAAAAAATACAATAACATTAAAAAAGAGAAAAACAGGATGGGTAGAGAGCAAGAAAGGCATCACAGGTCGGGGAACCACAGGGCCGAGGGTGAGCGGAGAAGAGGATCTCCGGGGAGAGAAGGGCAGGGACAGGGGAGAAGACAGGCTGGAGGTGGACGGGTCTTACCCTAGGGAAGGGGCTGAGGACCCACCCGTCACCAGCCAGGCCCCGATGGCAGGAGGAGCAAAAGGAGACGTGAGGAGACAGGAGCCTGGCCGGGCCGGGGACACAGGCTCGCCATCCTGTGCTGACTGGTGGCCCGGACAGATCCCTCGGCAGCCAGAACACCCCTCCCCAGGGGCTGGATGTGGAGCCTCGCAGCTCACCGTGCCCCCCTCCTTGGAGAACGGCCCTCCACAAACGGGGCTTTCTCAGCTGAGCCACGCAGGGACCCTGCCTTGTGGACACAGTTAAAGGTTCAGGATAATCCAAACACGGCCAGTAAGTCCAAAGACATCTACCATGGATCTTTTATCTGTTCTAGCATGGAAGCAGATTTTTTTTTCCTTCACCCTCCACCCCAGATTTAAACCTAGAAGCACACTGCCCCAGAAACGACATCTTTCCACCAGATCACGTCAAATGTCACGAGGGTCAGCCATCACCAAGGAAAAGGCATGAAGGAATGTAGGCAGAAACCAGATCCCGTTCGCATGAACCACTGGATCAAGCTCTGCCTGAAGCCCAGCCTATCATTTTGGTTACATGAGCTGATAATTTTATTTTATTAAAATAGGTTGTTTTTGTTTGTTTGTTTTTTTTATTTTTGCTCTTTACAACCTAAGGGATTCTGACAGATAGTGTTTAGAAAGGCCCCTCTTCTAGGGACCCACAAGCATAGGTATTCCTTCAAGCCAGGGAGTGGGCAGCCTGGGGAGGTCACCTACCGTGGCTGCTGCTGCTCTCTGCTGTCCTGAAGCTCGCGGAGGGTGGGGAGAAGGGCAGGCTCCGGAGCTGGTCTGGAGATGTGGGCAGGAGGCCGTGCAGCCCACAGGCTCAAGGCCGCCAGGACATGGCCACAGGGTCCTAGAGAAGAGGGGACGGAGAGTGAGCAGTGGAGTCCCCGTGGAGGACAAGGGGCTCATGGGCCCAGGGAGTCGGCGGATGGGGCCACACTTTGGGGGAGTCCCTCATCTGCTCCTCGCCCTGGCGTCTTAGTCCCCCTCCCCAGGTCCCTGCAGGCTGTCCCCGGACTCAGCCCAGAGCGGAGGCAGCCAGAGCGGCCCTGCAGACCAAGGCAGCCCCCTGTGGTCCCTAGTCTGGACTGCCCGAGACGTACTACTGGGGACGGCGCTCCACCTGGGGAACGAGGGCTGTGCTTCTGGCGTGGACAGCGAGTCCTGCGTGTCCAAGTGCCCTTGCACTCGGGGACCAGGGGCCACAGACTCTGCCTCTGCACCAGGTCCCTGGGCCCATCGCGGGCTGGGGGCCACCCTCTGGACCCCATCCTCTTCCCAGCCTCTCTCCCAGGCCACCAGAGGCCTCTGGGAGGGAGACGGGGCGTGGTGATTCCACACCACCCTTCCAGAGGCCTGGCCTTGGGAAGTCACCCCTCCCCAGGTCCCACCAACTCCTTAGGCCTCGATTCGCGCCCTGAGCTCCAGGTGGCTCCCCACCACGGCACAAGGACGGGGATCCAGAACGGCAGCACATCAGGGCTGAGTGGACCTGGGAACGGGCTCCAGCCCAGCCCCCCCCCCCCCCCCCCCCGGCGGGTGTTCTGAACCTGTGCTCTCTGTCCCCCAGGGTCGCCACCAGCCGTGGGCTCGTATGGAAATGCTGTGACTGATTTTTTCTTTCCTTGTGTTAACTTACATTTTGATTTCTACAGCCACAGGTGGCCCGTGGCTACAGTACTGGACAACATAGCTCAGGCCCACACTCGTGCCCTTCCCAGCCACAGGACATAGGAAATGGAGATCCAGAGAGCGGAGGGGACTCTCCCACAGTCGCCCGCGGGATGGTGGCAGAGGCAGATGCAGAACCTGGTTCCTCTGACTCCCACCCCACCCTGCACGGTGCCGACCCCGCTGCCCTGATCCCCACACTGCTGCCCCTGGGGAAGGGTGCTTCTCCCAGCTGCTGCCCCTGGCCTGCACTCAGTGAAAGTCCCCAAGATTGTCTGGGGAAATCGTCCCCAGAGGGAAAGACACCTGTTCACTGCAGGGTTATATAACAGAGTGACACTGGAGCCTGCCTACACAGCCCACACTGGAGGGGACAAGGGAATCACGACCCTCTCCTCTAAAGAATATAGTACTCAAGCCGGGCGTGGTGGCACCTGCCTGTAATCCCAGCGGCTCAGGAGGCTGAGGCAGGAGGATCATGAGTTCAAAGCCAGCCTCAGCAACTTATCGAGGCCCTAAGCAACTTAGTGAGACCCTGTCTCTAAATAAAATATTTAAAAGGGGATGGGGATGTGGCTCAGTGGTTAAGCACACCTGGGTTCAATCCCCAGGACCAAAAATAACCAAAAGACTATTACTCAGCCATTAGAAATGATAAAGAGGTGCTGTTGGGGTGCAGAGCCGTGTTCCCCTAACTACATGGAGCAGGAAACTGAGAAAATGGGTGAAGGTGGGCTGAGGTGCAGGGGGCAGGGGCTCTGCTTGTGGCACTCACACCGTCACCCCCACCCGTGTGGTTGTAGCATGGCACACTCCATTTCTCAGGGGAGGAGCCTAGGCCTGGAGAAGCCATGTGACCTGGAGAAGCTCCTGGTCACAGTGGGGTGTGAGCAGAGTTGGGACTGGAGCCTGGGTTTCTGACCCTAACAGACTTCCACAGCTGGCCCGTCCTGCCCTGGCAGTTTTGAGGTGCCCTGGCGGTTTTGAGGTGCCCTGGCGGTTTTGAGGTGCCCTGGCCTTTCTGTTTATTTCCACGTCTTACCTAAGAAGTGCGTACAGGGCACTTGCTAAGGGCCACGCACCCTCTAAACGCCTTACAAATGCTAACTCCTGCAGTGGCCATACGAAGAGCAACTATTCTTCCCTTTATCATCTGGATGAGGAAACGGAGGCACAGAGGGATGAAGTCATTCCCCTGAGGTCAAGAGCTGCATCTACCTCCCGAACATTCTGCCACCTTCCATTACTGTCTTCCCAGGAAAAGCGCAGGGGTCCCGGAGGGAGCAGCCTTTGCCTTGGAGTGGTGGAAGCAGGAATGTGCTGGGTTATTTTTCTTTTATTTCATGGAAAAATTTTTTTATAGCAATTGAAAGAAAAAAAAAACTGAAGAAATAACTACATCAAAGGGAAGTCTTTGAAAAAAAAACAAGGACACACACACACACAAAATTAAAACTTATCAAATCAAAGCCACTGATGCATCCAAGAGACCTTGACTGTGAGCATGAGCCACCCTCCAGCAGCAAAGCTAGTCTCTGGTTTTTCCACCAATTTCCTGAGCTGGGACCACGCTCTCCTGCCTGGGTGAGATCCTCACCTCAGAGGACAGCAGGGAGCAGCCGTGTGTGGAGGTAGACTTCAATCAACACCTCCAGCCCCTGCAGGCAGGCTCTGGGCCCCGCTGCCCGCAGGACTCCAGCCACAGGCAAAGGCTGACCTCAGGAGACCGTGGCATCTGTGGCATCCGGGCTCCTGCCTCCAGGCAGGCAGCCTCCGTCCACAGGTGACCAACTGAGGCCCCAAAGCTGAAAGACCTCACCCAAGGTCACATGGCTACGGAAGGAACCAGGCATGTGTTCACGCACGTGTGTCTCCCACAGCTGTGGTGCTTCCGGCCCAAGCATCCCAAACCTGTCATTTAAAAGGCAGGTGACTTCCGGCTTATGTGCACATGCACGCACACAATTGTTATATCATTAACTGCTCCAGTAACCACAATTGCATCATCTCCTGTTTCTCCTTTACATGTTTCTCTGTTACTTTTTTTTTTGGTACTAGGGATTGAACTCAGGGGCACTTAACCACTGAGCCACATCCCCAGCCCTATTTTGTATTTTATTTAGAGAGAGGGTCTCGCTGAATTGCTCAGGGCCTTGCTAAGTTGCTGAGGCTGGCTTTGAACTCGCAATCCTCCTGCCTCAGGCTCCTGAGCTACTGGGATTACAGGCGTGCGCCACGGTGCTCAGTTTCTGTGTAACTTTTTCATTCATTCACAAAACTCTTCTGAGCACCTGCTAAATGTAGGTATGTGTATTAGAGGTGCTGGGGTTTCACTGGGGTGCAAAACAGACTCATTTCATATTGTTATGAGGTCAAGGGATACAGAATGAGAAGCAAATCAATAAATAATTCCAAAGAGTGACCAGCGCAATGAAGACCGTAAGACCTGGTGAGGTGAGAGAACACTTGGGGTGGGGCTGGGGGACCCTCTAGCCAGACGATCAGAGACCATCTTCCTGAAGAGTTTGCCTTTGCAGGTACGTGGTGGAACCGAGGCGTGAGGGAGGCTGGGATCCTAAGGGCCAAGGTGAGGGTTGGGGATCTTATATCCCAAGCACCAAGAAAAGTCACTGAAGGGTTTTAACCAGGGACGTGTGGTGATGTTTCCTCCAAGTTTACAGTTCTCTGGAGCTTCTCAGTGGGGGCTGAGCTGCTCCCCAAGAGCTGGGTGCTACAGAGGAATCAAGGATGACTCTTGGATCTCCAACCACAGACGGTGCTGCTTTTACAACCAGACCCACCCCCCACCAAATTAAAAATACCTATTAAAAATACCAAGCAGATGAGCCGCCCATGGAGCCGCCTACCCCTCCTGATTGAGTCTCACATCCCCTGGGGGGGGCATCTTCCTTCCCCAAGACCCCATTCTGTTCCCCCGTCCTGTACATGGCACACAGGGAGGGGCAGATTGGGCCTCACCCTCAGGTGTCAGGAGATAAGACTGCTCCCAGGGACAGGACAGGCGCTGAGGACAGGTAGCAGCATGTGGGAAAGGCCGGAGGAGGGGTCAGGCCATCCTGGTTTGAGTCCCAGCCCTTCCCCTTGCTGGCTGTTGGGCCATGCGTGCGGTCCTTCCCTTCCCTGGGCTCTGTTCCCTCATCTTGAACACACCAACCATAATCCTCCCACACAAAGCTGAGATGAAGATTCAGAGGAATGATGGCCGTCAATAACGGGCCTTTATAAATCTTAGCACCCTGCCCCTGCTCTCAGAAAGGAGCTAAAAAGCTCATTTGGGCTTAAGCTAGTAAGTTTCACATGCATTCTAATAAGACATTTTAGAAATGCTACACAGAACGCTAGAAAAGACGGTGGCAAGCCTCTGAGTTCACCCCCTGGTCTTGCTCGGGTAACTACCCATCAAAGATGACAGGGGCTCCAGCCAGGAGACCTCATGACATTCTCGTGGATAAGACAGAAAAAAAGGCCAGGTGCTCAGTGGTTCATTAAACAGCCACGTCCAAGAACGTCTGAGTGCTGGTCCCTGGTCCTGCCTGGAACAACGTGTTTGTCAGAGACTAGGATAGAGTCTTGCAGGTAGATCCACTCTGGAAGGGGTCAATTAGGGAGGCAGGGTCCCCTGTTCAAAGTCCTCTGCTCGCCCTATGACAGCAAAGTAGACAAGAGGGTTCCCAGATTATGGGGGGCGGGTGGGTCCTGTGAGTAGCTCCAAGGACCAGCTGCTCAGGGTGCAGCTGTGCAAATCATCTGGGGGCCCAGAGGTCCTGGTGCCAGCTGGGACCAGCTGCTCTAGCTTTTGAGATGGTCCAGCCACTTACAGAGAACCATGCCCAGTCGCCAGAAGATGGAATCTGCTTAGAGGCGCCTCATCAGGAAGAGGAGCCCATGTCCCTTGGAGAAGACTCAGGGACCTGGTCAGGATCTCAGGTCCCTGACAAAGTGATATGGCATTGTCAGGTCCAGAGAGCAAACCCGGTGAGAAATAGATTCCAGAGAGAGACATCTCTGTCCAGTTGGTGGAGAAGTGAGTTCCACGTCCCTATAGGCATCCAACCAAGGTCTGCAGACCAGGTGTATTGGGTGGGAATGTGTGCTCAATGGAGAAGCTGCTTTTTGTCCTAGGTGTCTTTAACTGTCAACGCATGAACCAGGATCATATGGGTCAAAGTGGGCGTTACGGAGGGTCAAGGGAAGGGAAGAATGCCCAGAGTGACAATTATTACTATCACTACACTACAGAGCACGGGACACCCCCATCCACTCCCCAGGTGGATCCCCAGCCCCCACTGTGAGGCGACAGGGCACCATGACTAATCTCACTCAGCACAAGAGCGAACCGAGGCCCAGCGAGGGAGCTCTGGGCCCCACAGCACATCAGCCCCAGATTTTCCTGATGGCCTCATACCTAGGGACCCCTCTTCTTCCATGCTTAGGGCCATCCTGCCATCCCGCCATCCCTGCCTGGGAGGAGCAGGAATGTCCCCGGGAGTTCCCCAGCTGCCAGGGCTCCCCAGCCCTGCAAGTTAGGGCTCTCTTTCTCACCCCCCCCCAAAAAAATAAAACCACGAGGAGGCGAATCCCAGCCCAGAAGGCTTCTCTCCCCAGGTTATTTGGGCCCCGCTCCTCTCCCTTCTTCCCCTGATGGTCTTGCCACAGCCCTTAAGTCTGACTCCTTCAAACCAGATCAGGGCCAAACACTGGCTTTGCACCAGAACTGAGCTCCAGAAGGAAAGGCAGAGCCTGCCACAGAGGCAGGAGGAAGGCACCGGGGCAGGAGGTGGAAGCTTCCTGGGGGCTGGGGCTGACCAGGTGGGGACAATGTCCCCCTGATTTGTATCACAGCACACACAGAGCGCTCAAGATGGAAGCTAAGTGGAAGTATCTCACCCTATAGGC
Source organism: Urocitellus parryii (assembly GCF_045843805.1). Taxonomy (NCBI): domain Eukaryota; kingdom Metazoa; phylum Chordata; class Mammalia; order Rodentia; family Sciuridae; genus Urocitellus; species Urocitellus parryii. Next base: position 118,784,298 of record NC_135536.1, on the reverse strand, counting down.
GAGGCCATGCAGGCCCAGAAAGATGAAGGAACCGGCCCAATTCACAAGATCAAATTGAACAGAAACAGCTTCTAAGTGCTGAGTCTGGATTTGAACCCAGGACTGACTGCTTCCAAAAATGCTGTGCTTTGCCATCCCCCTGGCCCACTGCCTCTGCAGAAGCACGAGGCAACTCAAATAGGCAGTCTGGTAAGTCGAGGGAGACATAGGGGGTACAGAGAGAGAAATCAAGAGGATATGAGACAACACAAGGGCAGAAACAGAGACCAAATTGGCAAATGGACCCTGCAGGGGCCAGAAGCAGGCAGCTCTGGAAGCGGCCCTCTTGATCAATAGCAGGCCCTTGAATGCAGCCCCTGCTGCCATCTGCCCTCAAATCTAGCCACTAGGGTTCCCTGTCCACCCCCAGATGCCCAGACCAGAGGAACCGCCAATCAGCAAGCATGTCCCCTGATTTGTATCACAGCACACACAGAGCACTCAGTTGGGTGAGCACAAGCCAGGCCTCTGTGGGCCAGCCTGCAGCAGGAAGGTGGGCAGGGGGAGCAGGGCCATCTGCCTGGCCAGAGGGTCCAGGCGCCCCATGTGGCTGAGCAAGTGCTCTGGGCGAGCCTTGTGTCCCCATGCCTAGCTGGCAGCAGAGAACAATCAGCCTGTTCCCAGAGCACTCAGGGCTTAAAGCAACCGCTTTCTGACTGCATATTTAAGAAGAAAATATCTTTTTTTTTTTTTTTTTTAAGAAAGAAAGAGAAAGGGAGGGAGAGAGGGAGGCGACCAGCAAAGCAGGAGGAGGGAAGGAGGGAGGGAGAAACCTACCCCGTTGCTGCTGTCAAGGTCACGGGCACCGGTGCGGGGCGGGCACAGGCAAGGAGCCTTTAATCTGGGAGTTCAGGTCGAGAAAACTAAACGCTTGAAGCCGGAGTACATTACTGCCCTGAATGATCTGTCGGCTCCTATTAGGCTAAATATCTCTGTATAATGGGGAATTATCCTCTGAAGAGCCAACTGCCTGCCTCTCGGGGAGGGGCGGTGGGAACCTTCTAGTCGTGAGGGCTCTCCCACGGTGGGGGGGGAGGACCATCTCAGAAGGCCCCCCCATCCCACACCCCTCCCCGGAAAGTCACTGTCAGCAGCTGCTGTGCCTCTCGTGATAGGCACCAGCCTCCCTCCCCCTTCTCCCCAGATTCTCCCCTGCTTCCTCCCCGAGGGGCCGAAACACGGGCCAGTGCTGGGGTCCAGGTCACCTGGGCGACCCCAGGCACATCTGAGCCCCTCTGAACCTGCATTTCCTAGTCTAGTAGATGGACATAACCAGACCCACCCAAGGGCTGGCCACGGTGGCTAGGAAGCTGGCACTGAGCCCAGCACAGAGGGGGCACCTGGGCCTGCCCAGCTGAGAGCCTTCCTGCCCTCCTCCCCCGCACAGGCCCATCTAGGGCACCTACTCCCCCCAGAAAACCCCTGCGCCCACCCGGGTCTCTTCCCTCTTAGGCTCCTGCTGCCAGAACCCCATCTCTGAGCCCTCCCAGTTTTCAGTGGTTGTGGAGTGGGGCAGCATTTGCTCCTTACACACACTCTCACACTCACTTTCACACACACTCTCTTACACACTCACTCACACATTCACACATACGCACACACACACTCTCTCTCTCTCTCTCTCACACACACACACACACACAGGCCTGGGCACCCAGGACTGCACAGATTTGCAGGCTTGCAGGCAGGAGCTGTGTGAACCAAGAACAGAGGCATGTCAGGTGTGGGCTCCGCCACAGACGGGGTGGCACTCAGAGGAAGGCGGTTGGCACCTGTCAGGCCAGGCCAGGGAGCCAGGGATCCCAGGACGTGGGTCTGGGGGAGTAGGGTGGTGGAGTAGGCCAAACCATCAGCAGGACTGACGGGGGCAACAAGGTGGGGCTGGGACCAGGTCAGAGGAGTATGGAGGTGGTGCTCAGTGCGGGGTCCCTGGGACAGGGCCGTGTGGAGGATTTTTTCTTGACTACTCCAGCCATAAAATGTCCCGGAAGTCAGGAGGGGCAGGGCTGATCTGTGCACTCGGGTGTGAGGCCAGGCGGCTCTAGCTGGGTGGGGGGTTCCTCAGATCGCATCTGACTTCAGGGCTCCCACGCTGTCCTCAGCCGACAGCAAACCCTGGGACAGTTCCAGGTGCAGCCCCTGCTGCAGGCCACATGGCTGGCTCGGGAGGGACAGCCTGGCACTCACAGGTAAGATGCCTACAGTCCAGCGGCACATTCAGAAAGGAAGGCCCCCTAGAGCAGGTAGGGGACATTGTGTGGCTCACTCCTCACTGTGGCCTGAAGGTGCAGCCCAGGGTCCCTGCTGCCTGGGCAGCTGCCTGTTCATGCATCCATCCAGCAAATGCCTCTGATACTGTCTGCGGATTAAGAATACAAAATGCCCAAGATCCTGCAGCAGGGGCTCAGTCCAGTGGGGCCAGGAGAGGGCCCAGGGAGACTGAGACAACCCTGGGGCGGTGAGAGTCAGAACCCAAGGGCTGTGAGAATGCGGTAGCAGGTTGGTGACAGGGAAAGCTTTCAGGAGCAGGCATCCCGTGGGGGTCCTGGAGGAGGAAGGAGTTGGGTTTGCAAGCAGTGAGAAGGGCACTGCAGGCCAGGGGCACCCCCACAGCCAAGGCCCAGTGGCTTAAGCAATGGGCTGGAGAGAGAGAGCGCCCCCCACTCAGGACCAAGTGTTCAGCTCTTATCCCAGAAGCCATCAGGAGCCCGAAGAGTTTTAAGTAGGAAGTGACAGGGTCCAATTTGTGCTTCAGAGACATCACTCAGTTGCCACCGGGTGGAGGATGGATTACACAGGCGAAGACAGGAGGCAGACAGCCACGTTAGGACTGAGACAGTGGCCGGAGGAGAGAGGGTGGGGTCTGGGGTGGAACATATGGATGGAGAGGAGGGGCAGGTGCAGGAGGGAGTGGGGGCTGGTGAGGGCTTGGGGTATAAAACCCTGCCACAGCAATATCCTGCTAAGCGCTGTGGACGCCTCCTGTCCAAATGACACTGTCAAACTTCGCAAGGCTCTTTGAAGTCCATTAGTGACTTTGATGTGCACCACACTCAGGTGAGGCAGACACCCAGGAATTTGTTATTTAGTTCATCGATTCAATAAGCCACTGTTGAGCATTGTTATGGTTTGGATGTGAGGGTGTCCCCCCAAAGCGCAAGTGGGACAATGCAAGAGGCTTCAGAGGGGAAAGAACTGGGTTATGAGAGCCTTGAGCCCATCAGTGAATCAGTCCCCTAGTGGGATTAACTGGGTGGCAACTGAAGGCAGGTGGGGGTGGCTGGAGGAGGTGGGGTTGGGGGGCGTGGCTATGGGGTGCAAATTTGTATCTGGTGAGTGGAGTCTCTCTCTCTCTGCTTTCTGATCACCATGTGAGCTGCTTCCCCCTCATGATGTTCTGCCTCACCTCGAGCCCTGAGGAATGGAGCCGGCCTTCTATGGACTAAGACCTCTGAAACCAGGAGAGCCCTCAAATAAACTTTTCCTGCCCTAAAATTGTTCTGGTCAGATCGTTTAGGCACAGCAACAAAAAGGCTGACTAAAACCAGGGTCTATTATGTTCGAGGCACCATGATGACCTACTCCACAGAAGGGGAAACTGAGACCCAGAAATGCTGCCCAAGAGTTCCAGGAGGATGTCCAGCAGCAGGATGGTTTGGAGATGTTCTCCAGAGTTGGGGAAGGAGCTGTGGAAAGACAGTGCCCAACTAGGAGTGGGTCATGGGCTGGGACAGGATGAGCTTCAGTCGGGAGGGGAACTGAACCTGGGAATCTCTAGGCTCCCCCCTTCATCTTGCTCCCCTCTTCCTCTGGGGACGAGGTGGGAAGACAGAGATGTTTGGGGGAGGGCTCTGGCCTCTGTGGGCCAGAGGCTGAGGCAGTGGTCGGGGGCCCACTTGCATGGCAAGCCACTGGGCGATGGCTCCTGGTGCCCCTGGTCTGCAGGGCAATTAGGCCCAATAGAGGGGACATGCAGGCAGGGCCAGAGGGTTCAGAGTGGGCACATCTGGAGAACTGGAGCTGGGTTGAGCCCCCTAAAGTGACCACAGTGAGAGGGGAAGGTACAGGGGTCAGGGAGTCCCTGAAGACAGGAATAAGCCTCATGGACTGTGCAGGCAGGTGGGTGCTACATGGAATGGCTGAGGGTGCTCCAGGCTGGAGCCGGGTGAAGAGCCAAGAAAGGACAGAACCTCCTCAGAGGCAGTCTCAGGGCCCCAGAGATGTGTCTGGAAAGCCAAGAATAGACTAGCTTCCCCCCAGTGCGGTCACGCTTCCATGACGAGAACCTCGAGTTGGGAGCCGCCTGGATCAAGCTTCTCCTGATTCCCTCAAGTCCAGCCCCTTCTCCTCTCTGCATTAGCATTTTCTGCCAGGGATCTTGAAGTCTCCCCACTTCCCTGGGCCCTACTCCCCTGTCAGAAAGCAGGAGCAGCCCCTATCTCATAGCTCACTGCTCGAGAAAGCACCAACCCCGTGCCTGGCACACAGTAGGTGCACACCCTGTCCCATCCTGGTGGTGCAGCCCCATGGAGTCTGGTCTTCACGGCACCCCAGCCTGGAACACACTAAGTGCTTAGTTAACTTTTTACCAGAGTGTAACCACTAACCTGCTGGTGCTGATGTGACCGGCCCAGAAGGCTGCCTAGGGAGCAGGGGCAAGGACACAGTGAAGGTCCAGTCATAGGGTGGCAGAGACCTGGCTGTCACCATGCACATTAACACTCTCAGTTATTCAGTAGGCCAGTGTGGCACCAGAGGGCAGGGCCACCACTGGGAGGGCCCCAGGCAGATGGAACACCCAGGCCTCCACACAGCACCTGTGGCCCCAAGAGCTGCTCCCTCCAGCTCACCCCATTGAACCTTGGAATCCACCCCCTGTGTGCCAGGCCCTGCCCCAGTCCAAAGCACTGAAGAGAAATGGAACTAAGTCAAAGGAAGGAGAAGTCCACTCAGGAAAAGAAAGCCTGGAAGACTTCACAAAGGTGGTGGGTTTTTAATGGCTTGAGCCTCATCTGGCCCTTCTGTGAAATGGGACAGTTCCACCAGTGACAATGACTCTTACGAAGCACTTTGAGCGTCTCCTCTGTGCCAGGCTCCATGTGAACTCTCTGTGCCCAGAGAGATCAGGGTGGAGCTGAGGCCAAGCCTGCCCTCCTCGGGACTCCAGGTTTTGCTGGACGGGCTGGTGGAGGGCCTGACTGGGGTCTGGGCCTGGAGTGGGGTGGGTGTCACCAGTGGTCAGGGGCTCCCAGTTGCATTACTCCAGGTATTTTCAGCACCACTTCAGTGGCCACTGCTGCTGAACCTTGGTGTGCAGGGCAGGGGTGGGAGGGATTCTTCTAGATTCAGAGGCCATGAGGCCAGAGGCTGCCTACGGCTGAAGCTGCAAGCCCAGGGCTGGTGGGTTGGCAGGGTGAGAGGAGGTGATAAGAGCAGGGGACAGGGAGGTCTCTCCTTGGGCCTTCAGCAGCCTCCTTCCCATGCATCCCTGCCCCAAAGCACCCCACATTCCCGGTGGGGTGAGGCATCAGAGGCCTGTGGAGTTTGGGAAGGCTTGCCCGGGGAGGAGTTGGGGAGATGGTCAAGGAGAGGTGGAAATTCAGCATGGAACTGGGACCCACACCACCTGTGGGCCAAGGCCAGGAGAGGGGTCAGGAAACCCAAGAGAACAGTGTCCCTGTGCCTGCAGCCCCACCAGAGCGTCATTCCTTTGCGTTCTCAAAGGTGTTTAGTTTCCACAGGGCTTTTGAGCCTGGGAGAGTCAACTTCAAGGATCCCTGGCAGTGGGAGGCAGGATCCTGGGGTTCCACCCCCTCCTGTACCAGCACACTGTGTTTCTTGGCTCCAGTGTCTTGCCCTACCTATTCCCCAGCTGTCTATCTGCAACATGAGAAACCCAGGTCTACAGGCTGGGGATGCCTCGGGGTGGATGGAGATGCCCCAGGGAAGCCACTTCTCCCAATTCCATAGTAGATATCAGGTCCTGCGCCAGGGCCCGACATCCTGGTGGATCGCGAGGTTGAGGCTAGGCATCACAGGAGCTTGGGGGTGTCGTGTGCTTTGGTTATTTTTCCATTTGGAGAGCCTCAGCCACAGGCTGAGTGCTTGGTGACACACTCCATGGCCCTCCTGTATTCTCTAAACAAGGCCAGGATGCAGGTATCAAAGGCCAATTTTCTAGGTAGGACACTGAGGCCCCAGGTGCTCCAAGGTGTCCAGGAGAGCGGTGGACACCACACAGGTGTGGTCTGGTTCAGCACCCTGGACAGCTCCCGGGCTCTGTGCCACACCCTTGGCTTTGCAGGCTTTCCCCAGAGCCCTCTGCAGACCTCATTTCCCCATTTCCCTGCTGCCCAGCTGCACTGATCTCTCCTGGCCCCTGTGTGGCTGTGATCTGTGCCACACAGCACTGGGACCTCAAAAGTGTAGCTCCTTCCTGACTTAAATCTCATTCTCCCGGCAGCTCCTTAAGGCAGGAAACAGTCTCCCTCCTGTCCACGACATGGTCGGGGCACACAAGGGACTGGGAGGAGCCCTCTGGCTTTGGATCAGGCAGACGTGGACGGGAACTGAACCTGGGAATCGCTGGGCTCCCCCCTTCATCTTGCTGAATTTCAGACTCCCCCGCTGAGAAGCCAGCTGTCCCTGTCCATCTCACAAGTCCCCGGGGGTTTTCATAAGACAGCGTGGATAAGCCTCGCCAGGGGCCCGTCCTTCCTCAGGTCAGCTGTGGCCTCCTGCTGATACGCCCTCGGTTCTCTTCCTCCTAGGACTTCACTCAAATTCTGGAACACTTCCCCATGAAATTTTCCAAATGACTCACAAATGGGAGACTCTTGTCACTGAGAAATGTCAGGAAGACCCAAGAGAACAGCTGGCACCGTCCCACTCAAAGGACATGATCCCTTCATGCCCACATGGGTTTTCAGATCCTGCTCGGGACAGAGAACGCCTAGGGTATTGACAGTGAAGGGCGGCCTTTCCCCGCCCCCATGAATATGTTAATAGACTGTGTGTCTTCACACAAGTCTCCTCCCCTCTCTGGGCCTCAGTTACCCCATCTGCAACATGGGGTGTTTCAGGCATACAGCACGAAAGGGTGGCACTCCTTCCCCCACTTCTTGAAAGCAAACTTGGGGTAATGTCGAGGGTCCTGGGAAGGACTCTTGAACAGTCTCTCAGATCCAGGACCACAATGCCAAAACTGGGTCCACCAGGGCTGACAGATTCCTTTACCCTCTAACCAAGGGCCAGGCTCAATCCCTGGGTTCCGGGTGGCCCTGCAGACAGGCTCCGCCCAGTGCCCAGCGGCTGGGGATGAGCCCTACCTTTATGTTCAGGCCTCGGGAGAAGGTCTAGTTCACGCTCAGGCCCAGCTGACCTTCCTACTGAGGGTCAGCCTTGGAAAAAGAGCAAGGAGTGGCTCTTCCCCTTAACCAGCCGGCGACCTCAGAAAGCCACCTCACCTTTCCGAGTGCCCATTTCCTGATCTGTAACATGGCAACAATAATACCCACCATCCAGGCACTGAGTGTGTGGCAGGTTCTAGAGGAGGCGTCATGCCCAGGCTCCTGGCCAGGGACTTGAGCTTTTCCTTGCCAGGGCTCAGAGCAGGTGACATCAGTCCTGGGCACTTGGCTAGCAACAGGCCCCACGGGGAGACAAGCAGAGCGCTCACAGGGCGTGCAGATGAGGTGGGGCCTCGGCGCTTCCCAGACACCTGTACTTAGAGAACTGCGCTGAGCTTTGAGCCTGGCCACACACTGGGCTACGACCTAGGGCACCCACCGAGTCCCGACTCTTGCCCTGCTGACCCTGGACACAGAAGGGGCTCAGTAGGTGAGTCACATGATCCCCCTGAGCCATTTCCTCATCTGCAGGATCTTTTCTGCCTCCAAGCTGTGGTGAGCAAGGGCTGGGGTCACAGGTGTGAGTCGCTGGTGTCCTATCCTGGTGGACACAGAAGAGGACGTGACACTGCGTTGCTGCTTATGGCCTCCATCAGCTTCCCCTTCCTCTCCCCACTGACCACGCCATGAGCCACGGGCTTGGCCTGACCCTGCCCTCCCGCTCCCCTTCCCCCATGCCACGAGTGTCCCTCCGTCCCCTCCACAAAACAAGGCTCTCCCAGGCACGGAATGCTCTTCCCCTGACCAGCCCACAGTTCCTTTCTCCTCCTCTGTCTGAGGCCTCCTCACAGAGTCCTTCCCAGACTGCCTGACTCAGTGAGCCAGTATCCTCTCCCACCTCCACAGTCTCTATTATTCCTTTGTCACGATTTGCAGTTATACATCCATTTCTTTGTTTATTTTAGTGTCTGTCCCCATCCCCACTGCAACAAAAACTGTGAGCTTCATGAGGAAAGGGGCCATGACTGCTTGGCTCGTCATATCCCCAGCGTCTAGCACATTACCAGGCACATAGCAGACTCTCAATAAACAGGAATCCCCGCTAAGGTGCAGGCGCAGACCAGCGTCCACGCTCCTTCTTTCTCCACCAGTCCCAGACTACACCCAGAGTCCCAGAGGAGGCCTTGGCAGGCGTAGACACCCAGAGAGGCAGAGACCCGCCTCCCGGCCAATGCCTACAGCTGCAGCTACGCCAGACACCATGCGGATCCCCTGGAGAGACAGCACAGCCAGGGACGAGCGTAGCAGGACCTGCTGCTACTGAGACTGTGCCAGGGGCTGGGTGTTCTTGCAGCAAATCACCTTGGCAGGTGGCAGGCAGTGGGCAGGAGCAGGATGTGCCCACATCGTCTGATGCTCCAGAAAAGACAGAGGGGAAGAAAAGAAGAACAGGGGAAGGAAGAGGAAAAGGAGGAGGAAGAGGAAGTGGAGGATAAGAAAAATACTTCAAGCTGGCCCTCTTGAGCACGCCCATCCTGCTGCTGGGCTCAGCCCAGCCGAGGGCCTGACTCGGGACAACTTGGCTGTGGGGAGGGGGTGGAGGGGCAGTGCTAGCTAGCTCCCCCCCCCACACACACACAGGGTTCGTAGACTTGAATCATGGCACCAAACCACTGTGACCTCTCCTAGAAGTCTTGGAAGAGTAAGGTGCCAACTGGCATCTGTTCCTTGGCATTCGGGGTCCTTGGCATCTCTCAGCCCGATCCCTATCATCATCTCCCAGAAATCTAGATTCCCATCTCCCCACCAGCAGGCCACAGCCATCCACACACACCTCTGGGGCTTCAATGCCCTTGCTCATCCCCGTCTGACTGCCCAAAGTCCACCCTGATCAAGTCCCACTTCTGCACAAAGCAGTGCTGACTGCCCAGCCCCTGGAGCCCACGCTCCTGCAGTCCCCCCGCCCCAGCAGCAGGAAGAGGCCCAGGGGGGCGAGTGGGTACAGAGCAGGGGCAGCAAGCAAGGCCCAGGGAGAAGATGGAGGGAGGAGGAGACACTCCCTTAAGCCTCAGTTTGGGGGAGAGAGGGTCTCTGCCCCTAGGAGTCACTGGCCTCATGAGGAAGGCCAGCGTCAGGTCCAGCTGTGCCGTTCGTCTATGCACTGGAGAAAGCTGCCCGGCTCTGGGTACCGCTGAGGCTCCGCAGTGCTGGAGCGGGGAGCCCAGCACCCCTGCAGGACCCCTGGAGAGGCGAAGACGCCAACACGGTTCCCTCAAGCTCGCCTCTTCAGGCCCCAGGGCCCGAGCAGTGACACAGTGAGTGGAAAGAGCCGTGTGGTGGCCGCCCAGGGGGCTGAGTGGGTGCACAGCAGGGGCACCTGGGCCAGGCCGCCCGGTCAGGAAGGGTCTGTGGGAGGTGCAGGGTGCCGACAGGCGGGAGGGTCCGGGGCAGACTGTGTCTGAGGAGACTCGGGGTCTCCTCCCTCAGGCCCTCCTCCAACTCCTCACCCACAGGCTTCTGGGTCTCCCCCATAGCTGTGCCATCACTGGACAGCAGCCCCACCGCACCCCAAGGGAGCCACTTTACCAGGTTCTGTAGACATTGCTGACATTTCCACATGCTGCCATCCTCTGGCTGTGGCCCATCTGGCCAGTCAGTGGGGACCCAGGTGGTCCCAGGAGCCTGTCAGGGCGATGAACACTGAAAAGGTCAGGGTGGCAACCAAGCCCCACGGCACGGTGGGGGGTGCCCTGGCAGCCTCTCCCCTCCCCCTGCAGCTCCCCACCATATTCTGGCAGCCCCGGGGGAGGGTGGAGCTCGAGGGGTGGCCCTGGCTGTGCCCAAGCTCTGACCTGGCATGTCTTGGGCCAGGATGAAGGAAAGGGAAGCAGCCGTCCCTGCCACCACCTCCCTACACACATGCACACACGACCCGCGGGGCTGGGGCAGGACAGCAGGGGACAGCAGAGGGGAAGCCACAACCACTCGGTGCCACTGAGGGACACTGAGGATCCAGTTCATTATATCACACGTTCCCCTCAGTGGCCACCAGATCCAGCATGATGCAGACAGGAGAAAGAGAGAGACCTCCCCGGCCAGCCACCCCCGGGAACTGGAAGCGGTGCGGATTCACTTCCTGCTCTGTGCCCGACACAGGCACCAGCACCTGCGGCCACCGCCCTTGCTCACCACAGCCCTGAAGCAGAGATGATCCTGACCATTCTGCAGATGAGAAAATAGCTCAGAAGAATCATGTGACTCGCCCACAGTCGCACCGCCAGGAAGAGATGGAGCTTAAAATCAGGTCAGCGCTGGGGCAGCGGGGATTTTAGCCAGATGCCCAGGAAATCCCCCAAACAGGTGGAGGAGAGAGCTTGATCCTAGCCCTTCCCAGGAGGCTGTTGGGCAAAAGGACTGGGCAAGTGGGCTGAGGGCAGGGGACTGGACCTATTGACCTCCAGAATCCACCCAGCTGTGCTGTTTGGGAACGGGTGGGTAAGTTCCATCAGCCTCCAGGAGGGTGGGCTGGGGAAGAGGTGGGGCAGCCTGGGAATGCCCAGAGATGCTCTGACCATTGGGGTCCCCCAGGACACCAGGGGTGTGGTCAGGCAGCTCTGACTTTCTGGGGCCACCAACAGAGACCTGAGTGCCCAGGTCCCAGTAGAAAGGGGGCTGGAAGGGAGGCAAGAGGGAGGGGAGGCTCTCTTCCAGCAGCCAACTAGCCTGTGGGGAGCCGGGTCCTGTGGTTTTGACAGCAGCGACATGAGCTCGTCCAGAATCTCTGTCTTGCGCGAGGTAATTACAGTTCTTCCCGTGTAATGAGATGGTTTTTAAAGGCCATTCAAAAGAAATTTCCCATAATGAGGCGAGGGGGTTTACGGTGTTAGACATCAAGGCGGTTGATAATTGGTGGGACCCGGGCTGAGTCCTGGAGTGAAGCGATGGGAATTTGCGCATCTAGAAGGCGCGAGAGAAGAGCAGGCGACGGCCGAGGAGGGAGGACGGCAACTTGGCCAGAAAAGTTTCTGCCGACATCAGCAGTCCAGTGGGCCCTGAAGAGTGGCCAAGGGCACGGGGAGGCTGGGTCCCTGCTGGACAGAGGAGGCTGCTGGAACTGAGCCGGGCAGGGGCAGAGGGAAGGCCGACGGGATGGGAGTCTGTCAACAAAGGTGCTGGGGTGAAGAGTTTTCCCAATCTGTGCTGACATCACTAGACACTGGGACGGGGACTGGTGTCCTCAGAAGACGTAAATTTGCTCAGAGACACGCACGGGTGAGAGAAGCCACGTGAAGATGGATGCAGAGGCTGGAGTGATAGCCACAGATTGCCAGCACCCACCAGAAGCTGCAAGAGGAGAGGAGAGGTCCTCCCCTAGAGCCTTCAGAGAGAGCGTGGCCAGGCCGCCATCTTGAATCTAGACTTCTGGCCTCCAAAAGTGTGAGGCGTGAATTCTGTTGTTTTAAACTCCCGGGTTTGTGGTCATTTATTATGGCAGCCATCCAGCCAGCGTGGGGAGGTGGGGAGGCCCACCTACTGGAGAACACAAGCATACCCCCGGGGCAGGTGTGTCCTGGATTCCCTGGTGCTCTGAACAGCTCCCAGAGCAGGCTGCCATGTCGTCTCTCATCTGACCTCACTCTAAGCAGCCTAGGGAGCAAAACATGACAGCATTATCATCCCCACCCCACAGCTTTGGAAACTGAGGCAAATGACCTGCCCAAGAGCACAGTGGCCAGTCAGAGCCCCAGTGGGCCTGGAATCCTGGAAATGTGGCAGTCAGTGTGTGGCTCTTTGAGGCTCGTCACCCCTGTCTTCCTTTTGCACCCTGTCTCTAATTCAACTGTGATTTAACGTCTCAGAAGGCAGAGAAAAATCCAGTCTCCCTGCACCCAGCTGCTGCAGACTATAATAACATCGGTACTGAAGGGCCTTCCCGATGTCTCCTGAAGTGGCACTGCAGGCCCACGGCCCTGACGGGTGAGCCCTGGTAGAGTCACCAGGAGCCTCTTAGTCAGCACTTGACTGAGAGATGCTGCACTGGTCAACCAGATCCTATGGAGCACTTTCTGAGTGTGCAAGGAGGGTGGGGAGAAAGCCTAGGGGAGGGCAGGAGCTCACATCTCCTAGGAGACAGAGTCCCCGAAGAGCACAGCACTCAGGGAGACATCCTTGGGAATCCCCAGACCAAGACTGACCTCTGGCTGAGCAGGCCAGTCCCCCTTAGGAGGACGGAGGGAGATGGCAAGTGCCCAAGAGAGTTGGCCTAAGATGGGCACCCAGGGGCTGGAGCAGTCAGCCCCAAGGTCAGGAAGGAGGAGAAGGCAGCCCAGAGACAGCAGCTCCCCCTGCCCCTTCTGGGTCAGGCCGATCACCACACAGGAGCTGGAGACCCGCGCGGAGGCACCAAGTAAAGCAAGAGCGCGAGGCAGGCCGCCAGCCGGGGCAGCCTGGCTCTAAATGCTGGTTAATTGGCGCTGAGTGGCCGAGGGATGTGAGGAGATGACTTTGAAGTCACCTGGTGTGATGTGTCCAGCAGGAACAATGGGCCACCCAGCTAGCAGAGAGTCACGCTTCCTTCTAATTAGGTGCCGCTTTGAACACGGAGGCATCAGATTAATGAGGCTTACAGCGCTCACCCGCGCAGCGTGGCGGGCTGCCTCTGTTCTGTGATCGCAGTCTGTTGCCAAAACCTTGTTCTCTAAATCAAAGTTTCTCCTGAAACTCTGCTTTGGGTTTGCACTGGCGCCAGCCAGAGAGCCAAGCCTCACCTCCCTTCCTTTACTCTACATTCCAGCTTTTTTTTTTTTTCTTTTCTCCCTCTCTGGAAAAGACTTGCAGAGTGGGGACACCTCCTGCAGCCCAGCTGGGGGCAGGACAGGGCTGGGTGGCCCCCACCTTGTGGAGCACGCTGGCTCAGGGCACCTGCGAGCTGGCCCACCACACCCAGGCCCGCAGGCTCCTCCAGCTCCGCTCTTGGCAGCTTGGGGGCGGGCCAGGCCTTAGAGGATCCACTGGCTGAATTCCCACCCCTGGCATCTGTGCGAGCGCCTTCGGGGGCTCTGGTTCACAGATTTTGAGAGAGAATTGAGACATCGGCGGGAGCCAGGCGGCTCGGCCTTCTGCCTCTTCTGCTCTGGTGGGACGCTCCCCTCCCCTGTCCCACATGGGGCCTTTCTCACCCAGCTCCTCTCCCCTGTCCCCTCCAGGAGGCCCCTCCCCTCCATTTCACTAACTGACCTCCCCTTTCAAAACCCAGCCCCACCCTGGCTCCTCCTGGGCCACTGCAGTCACTGGATATTTTTTTCCTTCACCCAGAATTTCCAGGCCCAATCCGTTTCTTTGAAACAGGGATTTTTTTTTTTTTTTTGGCCTGTACTCTATTGTTTAATGTCACTATCTTCGCTTATTATTTTGTCCTGCCTCTGTGATGACATTGTGGCCTAAGGACAGGAGCGTATCTGTGTGACACCCTCCATCAGCACTCTAGGGAGAGAAGACACCACCCTGTCCTCACTCCTCCCATCTGAGGCCCTCGGGCTGCTTCCTTGATGGGGCGGCTGGAACATCCAGATGACACTGGACAAAAGCACATATTCTGGGGGGGGGGGGGGTAGGTGGCAGAGCAGGGGGTGGGGTGTCCCTGGGAGAGTGTGGGAGAAGATGACGGCCTTGGGGCAGGGGCATAGGCCCTGACAGGGAGGCTGGGGCCACTGGGGTTGGAGGAGTTGCTAAGCCTCGGTTTCCCTTTGTCTAAACAGGGTTGGCCCCAGGACTCACAGGATGTGGTTAGACCCAGGCAGCCCTTGCCTCTGGAGTATGTTCTGCCACTAGCTCTAGGAAGAGGGCCCAGCCCACAGGTGGAGGAGCTGGAACTCGAGCCCAGGAGGCACGCGGCTCCAGGATCCAGCCTCTTCCCCACCGAGTCACTTCCCAGCAGGCCGCACTAGGCTTTGGCAGAAGCTGTTGTTTGTGAACCTCCATGAACCCCTCTGAGCCTCCCTTTTTCCATCTGAGGTGTGGGCACTTTGCCGATGATTTCTTCGGGGCGGGGCAGGCTGGCCAGCTCCCCGCTCTCTGGGCCCCTTTCAGACCAGGTCCAAGTCCTTCTCACCCAGAACATTCCTGCCCCTTTCGTGCCCACCCTGTGAGCAGGGCCACCCCCATCTGCCTTGTCACTTTCTGGCCACCTGCCCTCACCTATAGACAGCCACCATCTGTCTCTCTCTGCACCTCAACCCTACCGTCCTCTTGTGACTTCACGGCACCAGAGGTGACCAGGGCAGGGGCTCTCCATTGCTCCGTGACCTTGGGCTTCCATTCCCTCCAGGCTCTTTTTGCAGGCCCCCCGTGGGCCCAGTACCCCACAGCCCTTGGTCAAACCCCAGCTCGGCTCTGCAGCTCCTCTGCGCACAATCCTTCCCCACCCTGGACCTTCCTTCCTCACTGGCCCTCGCTGCCTCCTCCCCACCCACCTTTGCCCACGGAGGGGTCCACAACCATCAGCATCACGAAGCCGCAGATGCCCAGCCCCTCCCTTGGCAGCACCTTCACGATGCCCCAGCACCAACCCAACCAGCCCCCTACAGCAGCCACAGCGGGGAAGCTAACGGCTTTGGGGAAACAGCCCCCACAAAGGCTGTGCCCTCTGTGAGCCCCAAGTCTCCAGCAGCCAGTGGCCCTGGCAGCGGCAGCCCCAGTAGCCCACGTGCCTTCCCCAACAGGGCTGGCGACATGGCCGGCGACATGGCCCGTTCGCGCCCGCTGGCCTCCCAGGCTCTGCCGGCCCGTCACCCTCCACCGAGGAAACAGGAGCCCTTCCAGCAGCCCCTCTTCCCGCCTGCGGAGGCACGTGGCCCATCAAAGGCTATGGCTTCCCTGGGCTCGGAACCGCCCTTCTGGGCCCAAGGAATGTGGCCCCATCGGGTCACCTTTGTCCTCGCCCTGCTCGCCGTCTCCATGGACCCCGCATCCTTCCCGCCAGCACACAGTCACATGCTTCTGTCTGCCACCCTTAGGAACCCCTCCTTTAATTACACGGAGTGTAAAAGAAAATCAATCTCAGAAGGTGACATAGTGTTTCGTTCTATTTTTGTCACGCTCAAGAAATAACAAAATTATAAAGCTGGAGGACAGTCTGTGGGGGAGGGGAGGTGTGGTGTCAGGTCTGTGTCTTCAGGGTGGCGGGAATGACATCAAGCTGGGACAGAACCACAGACACACAGACCCACACACACACCACGCCTGTCCACCTGGTGACATCTGAGCAGGTCTGTGGACTGTGTCAGGGCTGATGACCTGGCCTTGGCCCTGACTGGAGGTATGCAAGAGGCAACCCTGAGGGAGGAGGGAGGTGCCCAGCACCGTGACCGCCACTGGCTTCACCTTCCTTGAGGGGCCTTCTCTTGGCTTCTGGGATGCCGCCGTCCCTGGCTCTCCTTGGTCACCCTAAATGTCTGAGTGTGCCTCTCGGCCCCCCATGGCTCCTCTTCCCTCCCAACTCTGCATGGTGGAGAGCCAGGGTCCAGGCCCTGCCCTCCCCCACCACCCACAGGGCTTCCTGGGGGATCTTAGTATGCTTGTCTGTCCGGGTGTCTGTCTGTCTGTCTGTCTCTGTCTCTCTCTCTCCAGTGCTGGGAACGG
The DNA here is from genome assembly GCF_045843805.1 of Urocitellus parryii. Classification (NCBI taxonomy): domain Eukaryota; kingdom Metazoa; phylum Chordata; class Mammalia; order Rodentia; family Sciuridae; genus Urocitellus; species Urocitellus parryii. The sequence continues at coordinate 118,768,270 of NC_135536.1, read as the reverse complement.
AACCCAGGCCCTCTCACACATGCTAGGCAAGCACTCAACCACTGAGCTACACTCCCCTGTCCTGCTACACTAGGTCTTCAGGTGCCATCTCCAGCTGCTGGCTCCCTCACCCCATGCCCTGCCCAGATGTCTCCCCTGAACTCCAGGCTTGTGAACCCAACAGCCTACCAGGCAACTCTGCAGGAGGAGGTCATCCAAAAGGAACTCCCATCTGTTGGCCCCTAGTCCTGACCCTCAATGCTCCTCCTTATCTCAGGAAACCGTAACCGGGACTCAAGCCAGGAATGGAGGGTCCTCCCCTGCCCTCTGCATGGCCCCCCCCAGCCCCAGTTCCACTGGAACCATCTGCCCTTCTCCATGTCAGGGTACCACGTTACCAAGCCTCCATCTCTTGTGCCTTACCCCATGGTCCCTCTTGGGCCCTCCTCAGCAGCCCAAGAGATCTTTTCAAAACTTAAGTCGGATCGTCTGGCCCATGAGCAGCTGCCCCTTGGAAAACACTCCCTGGTCCCAGAGCGCCCGGCACACCTCCCCCACCACAGGGCCTCAGGGTCCTCCTGAGGGTGCTCCCCCCAGGAGTCCAGGTGTCCCGTGCATCCCCTCACTGCCCGCCAGCCTGCACACAGTCAGCCCCCGCACATAGTAGGTGCCTCGTCCTGCTCGTTGAGGGTCTGAACCGGCCTCCCCCATGCTCCCTCCCCGGATGAGGCTGCTCGGTGTGCAGGGGAGGGTGACACATCTCTGACACCCACACACTCCACTCTCCCCAAACAATAACTGAGACCCAGATGACTAGGCGACATGACAATCCCTGTCTTGGCTGGGAACTGCTTTCCAGCAGTAAGAGCTGGGTGTTTTATGGCCCCAGGAAAACATCAGCCGTAACTGGCTAAAATCATCACCCCGAGGCGTCCTCTGTGCAAACGCCCCGAAACCGAGTGCTCGGGGCGGAGAAGGGCTACTCCCCGCTGTCCTGGCTGCCTGGAGCCCGGAGCTCCTGGAACTGGACCTGCTGGAGCAGGGCTCAGCCTACTCTACAGGTGACCATGGTCCTGTGGGCTGGGACACTGCTGTGCCTTTTGTGGGGCACACAGCCGGCGGTCAGGATGGACCCTGTCCCTCCCTTTCTTGCGTCATCAGGCGCTGGAGGAAAGGTGCAGCTGCAGGCCTGCCAGGCAGCAGCAGCAGGACCGGGCAGGGCGGGCTGAGGGGTGAGCTGGGCACTGCAGCTCGGCTCAGCCTGCATCCCTGTAGGAGGAGTGCAATCCTAGGACAGGCCCCGTGGCGTGAGCTCCCTGCCACAGCAGGGCATGGGAGGGAGACGGTTTGGGCTGGTGCCCTCTCTGGTGCTGCAATGCCAGGATGTGAGCCGTAAGGGGGTGGAGCTTCAGAGTCAGGCAGACACCAGTTCAAATCCCCCCTCTTCCACTATCAACCTGGGTGGCCCTGGACAAGTCACAGAACCACGCTCAGATGCAACGTCCTCATCTCCACCAAGAAAGAACACAGGCAAGATGTCTGCATGCAGTAGGTGCCTACTAAACACCCATGCCCTCCCTGTGCATGGGCCTGCAATGGTTCCCTGATTCCTTCTGAGTCATTGTAAATATTTTCAGTTGGCCTTGGTGCTCTCAGATGTCCTCTCTACCTGTCCTCAGCAGGTGACCAGGTCCATCCCTCTCTCCACCACAGAGGCCAAGGGTCATGCCAGCTGCTCCGGGAAGTCCCCCTCACTACTCAACTGGTGCCCGGCTCCCCTCACTTGCAGCAGTGTGCATGCCGGACGTGTGAGGCTGGTGGGCCTGAGCAGGTGTACCTAGTGGGTCCCTGGAATCCCATGGTCATGAGGTCAGGGGATGAGAACATGCCGTGTGTGTGTGTGTGTGTGTGTGTGTGTGTGTGTGTGTGTGTGTGTGTGTGTGTCCTACAGCAATGATCACAAATACCTAACACTGCATTTGCTACGTTATCAGGCACCTTCAGGCAACTCATCAATCTGCACAACAGTCACGAGGGAGGCTCTATTCTTATCTTTATTTTTTTATCGACAGGAGAACTGAAGAACAGAGAGGTTAAGTGGCTTGTCCAAAATCACACAGTAATAAATGCCAAAGCCAGATTTGCACCCAGGCAGTGTATCCCCACAGTTTCTGCTCCTAACCCCACTCCACACACTCACCCCCTCAATACAGATGTTGTGCCTCAGTTTAGGCCCTTTCTGGAGTCCTGCAGAAGTTTGGGAATCATCCAGGGTTGACCGTGGTGGTACTCTACGACCCTGGAGGCCAAAATACAGGCAGGAACACACACACACATACGTACACACCCATGCAGCATTGGTGAACACATGCACACCTGTGCACATGACTTGAGTAAAGGGCCACCTGCCACCAGCTCCGTGCTGAGTCTCCCCCTTGGCAAGCCACGACACACGATGTCGTAGATGTTAAATTCAAAGTCTGGTCCACCACGTGGCAAGATACCTTTGTATAGGTGATGACTTCAATGCTCAGAGAAGGCTGGACACTCCCCTTAGGTCACACAGCAAATGAGGGCAACACTGGGCCAATACCCAGGCCTGGGAAGCTGCTGACAAGTGCTTTCTCACACCATCCCAAGGTCCCCTCGAGAATTCCCAATTCTAGACATTTCCCCTCTTCCTACTTGATTTGAGCAGGACAGGAAATAAGGGGAACAGAAGAGAGGAGAGGAGGTGGCAGGAGGGCAAGGTGGCGCCAAGAGCCGCGGGTGCCTGGCTCAGCCCCTGCCCGCAGCCACCTTGAGAGGAGCGCAGCAAGGCGGGGGTTAACTCTCTGCCGTGGAGCAGAAAATGAGGTTCCAGTTATTAGTTGATTTATTGCTCTGTCCTCAATCTGCGCTCAGGTCCTGGAAGGAAATGTTCCACTCGAAAGCATTAAGCGTCTTCAAAGAGCAGAGGCATTAAAAATTGAAATCATAAAGTAGACACGTAAATACAGTGCAGGTGGGGGACAGCCCCCAGCAGGCTGGGGCAGGGGGTCCCCGTGGTACCAGGTAGCTACATGCACGTAGGAGCCAACTGCGTCTCGGGGTGAGGGGGATGTTCCTTCCCGGGAACGGAGCCCAGAACCCAGGGCAGAGCCTGAGCCCCGCCAGGAGCGCACCCCATCTTGGGCTCCCATTGGCCCTGTCTGAAAACATGGCTCCCTTCAGGTCAGAAGCTCAGCCCAGCCTGTGGGACAATGGGGGAGAGGGATGGGGGGGAGGGAGGCCGACAGCGAGGAGGGAAGAGCAAGGGCAGCCCTACCATGCATGGCTCCAGGCAGGCGCTGCGTGGGGGCAAGGGCAGCTGGGCCTCGGGCATGGACACAGGGCACCGCTGTTATCAGCTCTCCTGCGGTGGAGGCCCGGGAGGCCACGCAGCCCCGCTCCCTGCACACGAGGCAGAGGTCCCCAGAGCTGGGCCCACTGAGCTGGGAGGGGGCCAAGGCCTGCCCAGAAGCTGGCACCCAAGAGCATCCTCGCACCAGCCAGAGGGTGACACCGTCCTCGAGAACGGGGATTCCCAGCCCAGGCCGGGGCCCACACCTCCACTACCCCCACCCCCCTAGACAGCCACCTCTCCCAGCCCCAGGGAAGGGCCTCACATGTCCCTCAGTTGCCACATGTCCCACATGGAATGACACACCTGTGAAAGGTAGGGTCAGAACTGAAGAAACACAGCACCTAACACACGCCAAGCAGCACACCACACACACGTTCACGTACCCATGCACGGGTGTGCGCAGAAGCAGGCATGTGTACACATACACGTTTCTGACACTTGCACACACGGAGAGGCACCCCCGCACACACAGCTGCGTGTGCACGGGCGGACATGCCGCACACGACAGGTTCACACACACCTGCTCAGGTGCATGCCCCGTCCCCAGACCCAGGCAAAACCCTCCACCCCGATATCAGGCCCCAAAGACACAAGCCGGGAGCCAGTCTGTAGGCCTCTCCTGAGAGAGGGACAAGGATCTAGCATCACTTCCTCTGGCAGTGGGGACCCCTGAGACCCAGCCCCATGTTGTTGGCCACTCCTATGACCCCCTGGGGTCAGGAGGCCTGGGCTGGATGTCTTTCCCAGGCCCTGGTTTGGGGCTGTGGGACCTGGACGAGCCCCTATCCCTCTGGCCATGCACTCTGGGCTGCAGGGGCCTCCCCGACTGTGACAGCCTCCGCCTGAGCTGGGCAGCAAGACCGAGGAGAACCAACCAGGGTCTTCATCTCCAGCAGCAAGAGAGGTGCGAAGGGGGCCCAGGGAGGTGGGCAGAGCTACAGTCGCTGTCAGGGACAGGGTGTGGCCTGGCATGAGCTGAACCTGAGCAAAGACCTCAATTACTGGGAACACGGCTGGGAAGGGGCAAGACGGGGACCTGGGAGGGGCATCTCTAGAGAGGGGACCTCAGGATGGCACACAGGCGGGGTCTCCTCCTGCCTCCTCAAGAGCAGCAGGCCCAGCTGTGCCTGAAGCCCTCGGAGGATGTGGTAGGGAATGCCACAGTCTCCTGCCAGCACCTGAGACACTTCCCCTGGGGCCTGTGGGACCCATCTCCACTCCGGGGGGGGGGTCGTAGGGGGCCAGGGCTCCTGACCTTTGCGAGACGGTACAAGCCTGGTTTAGGTGGGAGACCCCTTGGGCTCAGTGGCACGTGGGCCGAGGTGTTTGCCACACACACACACCCCTGCACTGACACACCACGTCTCACCCCTGCACACTTAGCTGCACACACAGCCAGGCTCTGACTTATACACCAACGCTCACAACTCACTCTCCCCACACACACGCACAAGCACCCTTGTACCCGCGTGGACGCCCCCGCACACAGACGCACGCACAGTCACACCCTTCCGTGGCGCAGTCTGCCTGAGCCGCTGCTGTGACTGCCTGAGCCGCTGCTGTGACCACTCACGACGCCAGATGAGCAACCGCGGCAGAGCGAGCGGGCGGTGAAGGCGCTGGCCCAGCCCCTGCTCTCGGCCTCCAAAGCCGCAGCTCAGCTTCCCAGGGTGACCCTGAGGGCCCCTTCCCACCACTGCCCCTGACTCCCTCAGGTCTCACTGGCTCAGCCTCTCCTCAAACGCCTGTGGTTATGGCTGTGACCTGAAGTGTCCCCCAAACTCAGGTGCTGAAGGCTTGGTCCCCAGTGCAGCAGTGTCCAGAGGTGGGGTCTTTGGAAGGTGACTGGCTCCTGAGGGCTCTGACCTCCTCCATGGTCTGATTCATTGATAGAATTTAGTCACAATTTAGTGAACTATCGGGAGATGGCAGAAAGTTACAGGGTGGGGCCTAGCTGGAGGCAGTGGGTCCTTGGGGGTGTGTGTTTGAAGGTTATATTTGTCCCTGGACTGTCTGTCTGTCTCTCCCCGCCACCCTTTCTCTCTGGGCAAGCTCTGCCCTACCACATGCTCCCCACCACATTCTGCCTCAACACAGGCCCAGAGCAATGGGCCAAGCAACCATGGACTGAGACCTCTGGAACCATAAGCTAAAAATATATTTTTCCTCCTTTCGGTTGATTTTCTCAGGTATTTTGTCACAGGAACAGAAAGCTGACTAACACACATGTTGGTCAATGCCTCCCCTTTATTAGGAACCCCTGCTCCTGACCACCAGCTCCAGCACCAGCCCTGGTGCCCTGCCCTCCCACAAGGCCCAGAGGAGCACCTGTTCCCCGCTCCATCCACCCATCTCCACTCCAGAAGCACTCCTGGCCCGGGGAAACTTGTTCCCCCACATGTAATTTTTCTTAATTGGGAGCTCATTAATTATCCCTATGCTTTCCAGAGGAAATAAACAGCAATTAGAGAAATAAGTGCTATTTTCATTCTCCAGCAGACTCAGCATCGGCGCCCGGCCCACCCAGCCCAGCCCGGCCTGCCCCATGGCCCGCCCAGCCGCCTGCTGGATCCCCTTGGCCGCCCCCACTGCCCGCATCCATCCTACGTGTGGAGCCAAGTGCCCGCCACCAGGCCACCCCGGCAGCAGGTTGCCTCTTGGAATCTGCGTGAAGAACCATAAATTGCTGAGAAAGGGCCTCCTTCCCCGTGCAGCAGAAGGTTAGAGTGTTTAAAGAGAGCAGTGGAACTGTTTTTATTAATCAGAACTGCTATAAAGAAAGCATTTTAATTAACATAATTATCCCGATTGAGAAAAGCAGTCCTTATCCCATAGATACTTTTCAGACTAAAGATGCAAGCTGTCACAATCAGTCATAATTAAGTAAAGCGAGCTATTTTTTTCCCCCCTCGCTCTTTTCCCCTCTTGGGCACTGGCTCCTCCTTGGGTTCTATCCTGGAGGAGAGACGCAGCAGATGCGACACCCTCCCCTGCGGGTCCCCAGCTGCATTCCAGAAAGAGCAGCAGCGCCCCACACCCCAGGCAACCTGCCTCGGGCTGCACCCTCCTCCCTCCCAGGTTGGCTCCAGCCGGGCCTCCCTGCCTCCTGGAGGAGGAACACGGCTGCCTCACCCCCGAATCCCTCCTGGACACCGGAAGGGACTTTCCTGGGCCAGCAGGGCCCAGAGGGGTGAATGAGAGACCAGGAAGCCAGTAGGCACCTGGACCACCACCCTGGTCCAGACTGCCAGCCCCGCCCACAGGGACATTCACATTCCCCCCTAACGGGCCCTCCAGGCCACCCTTGACTCAAATCTAGGCCATTTACCCACGTAACACCCAGGAATCTATCCACACCACAAATCTAAGTATATCACTCTCCCTTCCTTCCTGGGCCTCCTGGGGAAGGCGTGGCCCTAGTCCCCTTCAGCCACATCTCCACTACACCTCCCCACACCTGCTCCACTCCAGCCACACTGGCCTTGCAGATCCCCCCTCAAACTTTGGCCACAGGACCTTTGTATGTGCTATTCCCTCCAGCCCTGGCCTCTCACCCTCAGTGCACACATTCATCTGCACAGTCCAGTTGAGTGCCACCTCCTCGGGAAGCCCTCTCCTACCTCTTGGACCTGGTCAATCCTCTCTTAAATCCTCTCTCTTCTGTCCCTTGGTAGTGGGGACACAAGAGTCTTACCACACTACTGTCACTTTGTTTACCAAAGTACCCTCCATTCAACTATAAGCTCCGTGAAGCAGCCAGAGACCATTCTTTTTGTTTTTTTTATCACTTGGTTTTTGTTCACTGTAGTGTCCCCAGCACTCTCTGCCTGAGCTAAGTCCACACCTGTTCTGGCCTCAAGAATGTGTTCTGAATTAGGAGGAGAAGGGAAAGAGAAACGCAGGAGTTCCACCTGTACCATGACCCCCCTTGGGCATGGAGGCCGGGCTGGGTGGCTCTCAGGAACCTTCACCTCTCTTCTGGGCCTCAGCTTCTCCATCTGGGAAATGGGCAGCCTGAAGCAGGTAACGTCCTCTGCCCCTCACCCCAACATCTAACACCCTGCCAAAGCTGCAGGTCTCCCTGCTCCTCCCCTTGCAGAGCTGACAAATCCACCTGTTCCCAAGTACCTGCCACCTCCAAGGCCACCCAGGAAGGGTGAGGCCGGGCGCTGGCTGTTCCCAGCACCACCCCTAGCGTCTGCAGGTGATGCGTGCGTAGGTGACACCACAGACGTATTTCACCCGACATGCCGAAGACGCCTCCCTGGGAAGGTGCTTGTTTTTTTAGTACATCCTAAACAGGAGCCAGCAAAGTGTGTTGTCAGCGCTTTTTAAATGGCTTGTTAATGCCCCCGTAAAGCTCAGCACACCAGCTGGAGGAGACAGCTAGCCCGGCAGCCTGGACATCCTCGCAGCCAGCTGAGCCTCAGGCCGACCCGGGAGTGTCTCCCTGGGAGTCAGGAGGCCCAGGACTAGACTCTCCCCAACAAGCATATGCTCAGAGCCCTCCCAGGGACCCAGGCTTGTCAACCCTTTAGAGGTGGCAGGAGGCAGGCTCAGGCCTTGCCAGTGGAGGAAAGAGAACTAATCACTGGCCTTGTAGTCCCATGGCCCAGGTTCAAATCCTTGTTTGGCTACTTAGTAGCAGTGTGACCTCAGGCCAGTGACCAAACCTCTCTGGGCCTCAAGTGTCCTCATTTACTAAAGGGCAACGCTAACTCCTCCCTCAAGGCTATTTTGAAGTAGGAATCAGGTAACAGATGCCAAGTGCCAGGTAGCACGGGATTTTTTAAGGTGTGGGAGTGGTATGGCGGTTATTACATGTTTTAAACGGCTTTCTCTTTGGGAGATGACACTGATATATTTATTAATAGAATTCTATCATGTCACAATGGCCCAGCAGTGGAGGTCATCAGCCGGCACAGAGGCAGCCAGTCTGGTCACGACTGACGCTTATTGGTGGGGACAGGGGTTCAACAGACTGTCCCCTCAATAGAATGGTCCCTCCCTTCCGAGGGACACACTCTCCTGCCTCAGAAGCCTCCAGCCTCCCACAGGACCAGGTTCAGAGACTGGCCCCAGCACCTGAAGCCCCAGGAAGGGGCCTTCTGGGAGCTGAGCCCTCCAGCTGCCCCCAGAGGCTCCCACAGCCACGGAAAGGAGGCAGTGGGGGAGGAGCCTTGCAACTGCCTCTGGAGCCCGGAGGAGTCAGGCGGCCTCTCTCTTCCAGGTCCGAATTCCACTGTCTCAGCTGTGTGATCCAGGGACCCTCACTTCCCCTCTCTGAGCCTCAGTCAGGGGATTAAGTGGGACAACTAATAGAGCCATGCAGCAGCAAACCTGGCCTGAGGAAGAGGCTTCATCAACCTAAGACTCCCCTGCCTTCCCCATCAAGTTTAAACATGACCCTTGTCACCTGCTAAACGCAGGGCTGGGTGGCTGACCTCTTCCTGGGTACCAGCCTGCAGACCTGAGGAGATCCAGCCTGTCCTCCAGAAGTTCCCAGGGGAACTTTTTTGTGGCCAAGATGAGGATGATAATGATGATGGCATCCGTGGCTGACTTCCTGCCGGCTGTCCATGCGCCCAGCAAAGGGGTATGGAGCCGGCTCCTCCTGCCCCTCTCAGTCCTCACTACCACCTACAGGAAGTGGTCTAAGGACCCCCCAGAGGCAGACATGGGGCAGGTTACAGCAGAGCCAGGGCGGCAGGGAAAGGCCATGCCCCTGCGTGGGCCTCCCCAAGGAGCCGGTGGCCCCCTGAGGCCAGCCTTCTCCGGGTCTCAGTCTCTCCACCTGTGCAATGGGGGCAGAGGGGTAGAGGGGCAGAGGCGCCGCCGGGCCCCGGGGGAATGTGGGGGGAGGCCGATCCGGCGGGTGCAGGAGCCGAGGCTGCGGGAAGTCGGCCGCGGGGGCGGAGGCGAGAAGAGACCGAGCTCCTGGGCGCGGCGCGGCGTTGGGATATTTTTCCCGGTTGTATTTTTAGATGGACTACTTTCTCTCCCCTCCCCCTGCCTCGGTAGGAGGAAGAACACAGAAATAGCCTCGTGTGCGTGTCGGCGCCGGCTATATATAGTGGGCACCAACCCAGTCACCCCGGGCGTCTCCCACTCGCTGCCCTGGAGCAGGAGCCGAGGGGCAGGGGAGGCCCTGCCCATCCTCCACCTACCACGGGGTCCGCTCGGCTCCTCCAGCCCCCTCCGGCCCCCTCGGGCCCCCAGCTCGCGCCCCCCTGCATGCAAGTGGCCGATGTCTCCCTGCACCGACCCGGTCACAGAGACCTTGGGGAGGGCCCTGGGCCATCCCAACGCCTGGCCCAGGGAGGGTGGGCAGCGAGGTGGGCAAGGAGGCAGCTTCCAAGGATCAATGGATGGAAGGTGCTTGGCCACAATCGACTGGTCCCTGGACCTGGACCTCCCCGAGTCTCTGTGCACGCTGACCCTTTGACTTTAGGAGAAGGCATCGATCCCATTAAGCATGTTCCCACAAGTGCATCTGGGTCCCAGTTGTTCAGGTGGGAAAACTGAGCTGGAACTGGCCTAATGTCACCAACCAGCCTGTGGTGTAGCCACGTGCTAGTTTTGCTCTCCCATCTCTGAGCTTGGTTTCCTCATCTCTAGGGTGAGGTTAAGGTCAGTGCCTACTTGTGGGCTGTTGTGAGGATGAGATGAGGTGAGCACATGATGTCCCTAATGGTGGCTTCCATGACTAGGAAGACAGCTACAAGCTCTCAAGGCCATAGGGCCCTGGCCAGAGCCGGGGCTCCAGCCTCACCCCCACAACCAGGTCACTCACAGGCAACCCTTGTGTATCAGGGGTTTCATCCTGATGGCCAGTGGACCCTGTCACTACCCACCCCAGGACACAGTAAGATGAAGACCTGGCACCTCCCTTGCCTCCCTGCTGGTCACAGTGACTATGGGGGAGTATCTGAGCAGAAGGACTTAAACCCCAGACCCACCTCTCCAGGGGGTGGGGCTCCCCCCTCAGTGTCCAAAGCTGGTTTGGATCTTCCCAGACCAGGAGATCTGATGAGCTCCACCAGCTTCCCACACCAGGACGGGAGGGGACAAAGCCCTGGGTGGGGAAATCAGTCATGTGACCTTGGGAAGATCAGTCTCCCCATCTGACTGACTCCCCACAGGGGAATTTAAGTCCATTATCTTGCTTAACCCTCACAACACTCCATGAGAAGGGACCCGTGGTCATCTTACAGATGGAGAAACTGAGGCTAGCCTGGGTCACTTGGAAAGTGACAGGCAGAGCCTGTTAACCCCATGGCTTCGTGGACAGCCCACTCTCCATCAAAGGCGGAGCCTGTGTCTGCCAGACCTGGGAGAGCCAGGACAGGCGCTGGAGGGTAGACTCCTGTGTTGAAGGACTGGCTTGAAAAATTCCTGAACAGTTCCAGTGTCTCGGGGAGCACTGGTCTGAGTGGACTCCAGCCTCAGTGTGTGTGAGCCTCGCTGACCCTCCTCCTGCACCCCTCCGCTGGCCCTTGAGTTTTGGAGATCAAGTGCATAACTTCATTTTTCCATCTGTGAAGTTCCATGTGGTCTGGGGTGGTGTTAGCCCAGAGTTCCCCTCAGCGGAGCACAAGGTGAGAACCACCTCTGGTTGACAAATGTGGCACTCTGCCCCCATGTGACTTGCTGGAAGTGCAGGGCAAGAGGAAGCCAGAGCCCAAAGTGCCCCCTGAGGCCTTCCTCCCACAGACAAACATCCATGTTCTGGAGGGCTGTTGTCCACTGCACAAGTCCTGCTGAACCTCTGTCACAGAGCTCATGACCCCACTCAGAGGCCCCCATAGCAGTGACAATGGGCAGGGAGGAAGCCTGGCTCCCTGAAGTGTGGACTGTCTGCCCAGTCCTGCCTGACGTGGGGAAAAGGAAGGACTCGGGGCCAGGAGGAAGGGACCTGGGCCCTGTTCTCAAGGAAGGCACTCAGATATGCAGACACCATGCAAGAAAGACTGAGCCTGTGCTGGCAGCCGCTGTTTGGTTTCTGAGTTTCCATATGCAAAAGAACAAAGTTGGCCTCTTACCTCACACCACACAGACAACTCCACATGGGTGAGAGGCCGAAACCTAAGACCCGAAACCACAAAACTCCCAGAAGAAAACGGGGAGAAGATTCATGACACTGGATCGGCCAATGATGTCTTGAATATGACACCAAAAGTAAAAACAGAAAAATGGGGTTAAATCAGACTTAAAAACCTCTGGCTCAGCAAAGGAAACAACCTGCAGGGTGAAAAGGGAACCCATGGAATGGAAGAATATATTCAGAATGTATCTGAAAGGGGTTAATGTAAAGAATATACAAAGAGGGCTGGGGCTGGGGCTCAGAGGTAGAGCACCTGTTTAGCATGTGCGAAGCCCTGGGTTCAATCCTCAGCACCACATAAGAATAAATAAATAAACTACAACTAAAAAAAAAAAATCGAAAAAAAAAGAAAAATATATAAAGAACTCCTAGCCAGGGTTGTGGCTCAGTGGTACAGTGCTTGCCTAACATGTGTGAGGCCCTGGGTTCGATCCCTGGCACCACATAAAAAGTAAATAAAATAAGCAAATAGAATAAAGGCATTGTGTCCATCTACAACTAAAATATATATATATATATATAAAATAACTCCTACAACTTTCCAGGCATGGTGGCACATGCTTGTCATCCCAGCAGCTTGGGAGGCTGAGGCAGGAGGATTGTAAATTCAAAGCCAGCCTTAGAAACTTAGTGAGACCCTAAGCAACTCAGGGAGACCCTGTCTCTAAATAAAATACAAAAGGGGCCAGGGATGTGGCTCAATGGTTAAGCATCTCTGGGTTTAATCCATGGTAGCAAAAGAAAGAAAGAAAATATAAAACTTATAATTCAACAAAAATATCCCAAAGTCTGAAAGCAATCTTTGAATGACAACAGAATAACTTTTTTTTTCCAAAGAAGGTAAACAAATGACCAAAAAGCACATGAAAAGATGCTCGAAACTCCTAGTCATCGGGGAAATGCGCATAAAAACCACAATGAAATCAATGAAATATCACCTCACACACATTAAGATGATCACTATTTTAAAAAAAATAGTAAGTGTTGGGGCTGAGGTTGTGGCTCAGTGGTAGAGCACTTGCCTAGCATGTGTGAGGCACTGAGTTCAATTCTCAGCACCACATAAAAAAATAAAGTAAAGGTATTGTGTCCATCTATAACTAAAGTGTGTGTGTGTGTGTGTGTGTGTATATATATATATAAATAGCCATGTTGATGAAGACATGGAGGAATTTGAAGCCTTGCACACTGCTGGTGGGAATGCAAAGGTGTAGCCACTAGGAAAAACAGGATGAGGGTTCCTCAAAGACTGAAAATAGAACCGCCCTGTGATCTAGCAATCCCGCTTCTGGGTATATAGCCAAAGAATGGAAAACAGGATGTCAAAGAGATATTTCCATACCCACATTCACTGCAGTATTATTCACATGGCCAAGGGGTGGAAGCAACCCGAAAGTCTATCAACAGATGAACAGATTGACAAATAGGTATACACAAATCATGAAATGTTATTTGGCCTTAGAAACAAAGGAAGGGGCTGGGGTTATGGCTCAGTGGTAGAGCGCTTGCCTAGCACGTATGAGGAGGCACTGGGTTCGATTCCCAGCACCACATATAAAAAAGTGAACAAGATAAAGGTCCATCAACAATTAAAGAAAAGTATTTAAAAAAAAAAAGGAAATACTGCCACATGCCACAACATGGATGAACCTTGGAGACATTATGCTAAGTGACAAAGGACAAATATCTATGATTCTACTTCAGTGAGGAATCTCAGGTGGTGGGTCTTAGAAACAGAGACTTGAAGGGAGGTTGCCAGGGGCCAGAGACGGGTGAGCAGGCAGTGGCTGTCCGGTAGGTAGAGGTTCACTCTGCAAGGTGAAAAAGTTCTAGAGAGCTACTGAACAATAAAGTGCCCGCAGTTGACACTGCTGCACTTAAAATTGATAAGATGGGAAATTTTATGTCATGTGTTTCTGAGCACAATAAAAAAAAAAAAAGCAAAAATGATCTTCATCCCTGTCCTATAGATGAGGAAACCAACACTCAGAGATGTGAAATAACTTCCCCAAAGTCACACAGCTGGTAGGTAACAGCCATTTAGTCTAGCTCCCGAGGCCATTGCACGTATCTTTGAGGGAATGTCCAGAGCTAACACATGGGCACTTAACATGGGCTTTTAGAGAAGGCAAGTCTTATGTCACTTTTTTTTTTTTTTGCGGGGAGAGGGGGGTACCAGGGATTGAACTCAGGAGCACTTGACCACGGAGCCACATCCCCAGCCCTATTTTGTATTTTATTAAGAAACAGGGTCTCACTGAGTTGCTTAGTGCCTTGCTGTTGCTGAGGCTGGCTTTGAACTCATGATCTCACGATCCTCCTGCCTCAGCCTCCCCAGCTGCAAGGATTACAGCCGTGCACCACCGTGCCCAGCTAAATCTTATGTGTCTTAAAAGGGGGCTTTGCATCCAACAAAGGGGCTGTCCCTGGAAGGTCCTCCTCAGGGAGGACCCCACCTCAGGGCTGTGCTTCCCTCAGTCATGGCTCTGACTGCCTGCCTAATGTGGATGGCCCGGCTGCCTCTTAGTCCCTCTTGGCCTGGTAGTGATAGGTTCTGCCCGGGCCTCTCCCACTGCCCCAGCAGTGTGACCATTCCTCAGCCTGTGAGAAGCCATCCATCCATCACGCCAGGCCCTGTGACTGGCAGGTAGGCTGCCCCAGGGCCTGCAGAGTCCTGGCCCCAGTGCCCACCCAGTTCCCCGCCAGGCTGGAGACCAAAGCCTTACCTTGGCCACTGAGGGACGGGTCCACCCCAGAAGAGCTTGCCGCAGCCCTGGCCGTCTCACCCCTGCCCCTCCCCCGCCTCAGGGAGGGGCCTGGGGGTAGCTCCAGCTCCAGCTTTGGGATTCAGGGAGCACACTGAGCCTTTCCTTTTCCACTCCTCCCAGCCATGTGACCTTGACAGGCTCCATTATCTCTGGGTCCCTGCCCCTGGTGCGTGTCACACTCCCCCCAGCTAGCCTTTGGGAGAAGCCAGTGAGGCCAATGCTTGGAATGTTCTGGAGGTGTCCTCAGTGGGGGGTCCCTGCCTTTTCTAGTGAAGCCAGGCTGCCTGGGTTCAAGTCCCCACTCTGCCTCCTCCGGCTGTGACTCTGGGCAAGTTATTTAGCCTCTCTGTGCTTCCGTTGCTTCACTAAAAACAACTTCTGTGTTGTGGTGAGGATTAAATAAATAAATATCTGCAAAGTGCTCAGAACAGCACCTGGCACACAGCGGGCACCGTGGAAGACCGAGCAGTTATTACCGTCAGTATGTCACTGCTGTCCGATGTCACAGGGCTGTTTCGAGGTCTGGATTCAGCCAAGTATATGGAAGACATCCTGAAAACAGGAAGACCCTCCCTCAGGGGCCCACCGTCCATTCTCTTTGCCCCACCCCCATCCCTAAAAGGCTTACACTGAGCGCCCCGGACCCCCATCAGCTCCTCCAAGAGCCCAGGAGGCCCTGGAAGGGAGGCAGGGAAGACTTCACCCTCCCTTTGGGGGCTCAGAGGCCGTGGGGAGGTGAGGCTGGCTGGCTCAGATCAGCCAGGCCCTGCAGCGTTGGAGAGGCTGCATGGGTGCCTCAGGGGCCCAGGAGGCTCAGAACGAAGAGCCCAGAAGCCAGGCACGGGGAGCCCGAGCCAATGTCCAGGCAAAGTGGAGGCTCTGAGGGTTCTTGAGGAGGGGAGCAGGGTAGACAGAGAAGGCGTCAGGTCCAGCCCTGCAAATGTGCAATCCCTGCTGGACAGAGGCCAGAGCTGGGGGGCTGAGGAGTCCGGGTGGAGGGACAAGCACCAGGGGCTGTGGCCCATTGCCCACCTCACACCTTCTAGGCAGATGTTTGCCCTGCACCCCAGGATCATCCTGTGTGGGGAAAGCGTCTTCCTCCTGGAGCACGACCGAGCGGTGACTGGAGCAGGCCTCCGACCGCCATCCTCCAGACTCCGAGCTGCCACCGACTGCAGGTGGTTGGGCAGACGCAGCCCTCGCCCCATCTCATTCAGATCTCGACAGCACCCCAAGTCTCCTTCCATCTATGGTGGCCAAACAAGCCTGGGTTCAAGCCTGGCTCTGCAGCCTCCACCCATGTGGCCCTGTCACCCTCCCTGAGTTCTGGTTTCCTCATCCATACAGGGTGCTGTTAAGAAGGAAGCAGGCGGGGTGTGGTGGGGCACACCTGTAATCCCAGCAGCTCAGGAGGCTGAGGCAGGAGGATCACAAGTTCAAGGCCAGCCTCAACAATTCAGTGAGGCCCTAAGCAACTTAGCAAGACCCTGTCTCAAAAAATGGGCTGGGGATGTGGCTGAGCGGCTAAACATCCTGGGTTCAACCTCAGGCACCAAAAAAAGAAAAAGAAGGAAGCAGATGCCTTAGGTCATCTCCACGTAGTTGGTACTCAGAATGGTCCACTGTGCCTCAGTTTCCCCTGCTGCAAAATGAAAGGGCTGAAAGAGATGGTCCCTCAAGGGCCTTCCACCCCAGACCATGCCTCCACAGCAGGCCCAGCCCTGCAGGATCAGACCCCAGCTCGCACGCCTGCCCGGCCACTGCTTGCCAAGACCTGCCTCCTCCGGAGCCCAGATGCCAACTGTGAATGACCAGGTGACAGCATGACTTGCAGGGTTTCTGATCACCTCCAACCAAGGACTTCAGGTTCTCTGTGCCTGACCCAGGCTGCAATGTGCACCTCTGGTCTCCCTGGGCCAGGCTGCCAGGGGTGGGTGGTCACAAAGTCAGGGGCTGGCAGTGGCCTCCCATGTCGCTTCCTACTCCTCAGGGACCCTGAGTTGCTTAGCTCCTGTGAACAGTATGGCTCTCGTGACTCCTATTTCCCTTTCCCTTCTGACTACCAGGAAGCACAGGGCCAAATATTCAGCCCAACATGTGACCCTACGTGTCCATGTTCAAATGTTCCCCAAGCCTGTTCTATCACGTTCTATTCTTGACCGCCTTGGATTACGTCTTGATATCGCTCATCTGCTTGGACCCTAAGGCGGGTAGAAGACAAAACAATATCAACATGTAAAACGGCAACCCCCACCCCTGGAAACTTGAGGGCCCAAGGCTGGGGGCAGGAGTGTGGGGGGGATGGGGGGAAGCTGGCAGGCTGCAGCCCGGTCCCTCTTGGCTCTGGTGTCAAGTTGCACATGGGAGCTGGGAGAGTCCCTGCTCTCATCTGAGACCACCCTGCAGTCTGCTAATGACACTGATGACTTTGACTGGAATTTATGAAGTGCCCATTCCAGGGCAGCCGTGGCTCCTAGCACTCTCTGTGAATATGTCACTAATCCTTGCTTGGTGTGATTGTGCCTCCCCCACCACACACCTATCAAAGTTCACATGTGGGAAACTTAGTCCCCAGTGCAACAATGTTGAGAGGTGGGGACTTTAAGAACTGATTTGTCATGAGGCCCTGCCTTGTGAATGGGTGCAGGCCGCCATCCCTGGGTGGTTTGTGATCACAGGTGTGGACTCATTTTCCAAACAGTGAGTTTGCTATAAAAGCAAGTTCAGGTTCCCCACCGCCCTTCTCTTGTGTGTGTGCACACGCACGCCATCTTGTCCTCCTGCTTTCCACAGTGACACGACACTGCAAAAGGCCCTCCCCAGATGTGCCCCTCCTCCTCCTCGGACTTTCCAATCTCCAAACTGCAAAATGTAAATTCCTTTTCTTTATAGATTAGCCAGGCTCTGGCATTCTGTTGTAGTGTCACCAGATGAACTAAGACACGCAGGGAGTCGCTCTAACAAACCCCTGGAAATGTGCAAGAGGCTTCCGAACCGGCTACTGGGCAGAGGCCGGCGCCTTTGGAGGAGCAGCCAGAAAATGCGGGTATGGCTAAAAATGGAGAAGGAAGGGCAGTTCTGGAGGGGACTCGGAAGAGGAAGAGAGCTCCAGGGAGAGCGTGAAACAAGATTGCTCAAGTGGTCAGGACCAGAGAGCAGGCAGAAACGTGGCCGCTAAAGGCCACTGGGGCGAGATCTCTGAGGAACAGGAGGAGCAAGGCCCTGGAAACGGGAGGAAAGGCCACCCCAGTCCTATAGCGGCAAAGGGCCTGCCGGAACCATGTGCGTGTCCTAGACTTTGTGGAAGGCCAGACGTAAGGACAGTGAACGAGGCTACCTGGGCAGCAAAGCGCTCAAGGTGCCGCCTGGCTTCCTGAGGCTGGAAAATGCGAGAAGAGCGAGGTGGTTAAAGGGGAAGCAAAATTTAAAAAAAAAATCTTCAGCCTGGAATGTAAAGATGAAAAAGCACGTCTGGGAGAGAGCGCCCAGGGTGTGGCCAGGCGCCTGTTTGTGGGAGAGAATGTTATGGATGGAAGGTTCTATTCTTCAAGACAAAGGGAGAACCACCCAGAGGCCTTCAGGAGATGGAGGAGGCCAGCCAGGACCTGCAGGGCCATGATTCCAGAATGACACCAGCAGGACCTCAGCATGCTGCCCTGCACCGCCTCGGGCCTCTGCTAACCAAATTCTAGCACAGAACCCTTCACTGCCCTGCTGTGGCTCCAGTGGGTCCGGGTGGTACAGGCCATAAACTTTGGCAGCGTCTGCTGCAGGTTAATTCTGCAGGCATGCAGCACGCCAAAGCTGAGGCCCCCGGTGGCCTGCACCTAGATTTCAAAGGGTGCTGCAGACAGCCTGGAAGCCCAGTCACACGAGTGGAGCTACCCCCGAGAAACCCCCATCAGGGGAATGCCTCCTGGGGCTATGGGGGTGGGGCAGCCTCTGAGACCCCAGAACTGTAGGACCACCAGTGTGCAACCCCAGCCTGGGGAGGCCGCAGGCAGGAGGCTCCAACCTGGGACGGCTGCTGCAGGGACTGAGCCCAGCAATGCCATCCAGGCAGGGATGCTTGTGGCCTTGAGTTCCCAACCCCTGCCCCAGCATGTCCCGTAGACGGGACACAGAGCCAGAGGAGAAGTTCAGACTTAATGTTGGGCTGGGTACAGTGGCGCACGCACGTAATCCCAGCGGCTCTGGAGGCTGAGGCAGGAGGATCCAGAGTTCAAAGCCAGCCTCAGAAAAAGTGAGGCACTAAGCAACTCGGTGAGACCCTGACTCTAAATAAAATACAAAATAGGGCTGGGGATGTGGCTCAGTGGTCGAGTGCCCCAGAGTTCAATCCCTGGTACCCCTCCCCGCAAAAAAAAAAAAAAAAAGACTTATTGTCGGGCTGGGGTTGTGGCTCAGTGGTGGAGCACTCACCTAGCACGTGTGAGGCCCTGGGTTCCATCCTCCGCACCACATAAAAATAAATAAGTAAAATAAAGGCCTATGAGGGAGACAGCCCGGTCCTTGCCCTGGTGAGGGTACAGAGGCTGACCCTGCCTCTGTGTGCAGCCACATGGGCAGCCATCTATAACTTAAAAAAAAAAAAAGACTTAATGTCAGTTCCAATGTTGCCTTTGGACTTACTTGAGACCAGTCCCCTCTTCCGTCTTGTCTGTCTCTCCCCTTTGGCCTGGAAACCTCTCCTACACCTGACCCGTGGGGGCATTTGGAAGGAGATGACCTGTGGATTCCCAGGCCCCAGCGGAAGGAGATTTGCCTCAAAGTGAATTGTGCTTTCAGCCTCACGGGCACCTGACTTAGACGGGACTCTGGACTTGGCACTTTGGAGTTGGTGCTGGGACAAGTTAAGACTTCAGGTCTGATGGGATGGAATGGGCACACTCTGCATGGGAGAGCACGTGAACTGTGGGAATCGGGGACTGTGCCCAGGGTTCCTGTGCTGGAAACTCAAGCCCCAGGGCAACAGTGTGAGAGCTGGGACCTTAAGAGGTGAGCTGGCCTCAAGGGCCGAGCTCTCTGCGTGGGCTCCTGATATTGCAGGAGTGGGTCACTGATGCCAGATGCCAGTTCCTTGATCTTTGGCCTCCCGCCTCCAGAACTGTTAAGAAATCGATTTATATCCTTTATGTACTACCTAGTTTCTGGTATTCTGTTAAAAAGCCACTAAATGCACTAAGAAGACTCCCACGACCTTGAGAGGCAGGTTCTACTATTGTTCTCTCTTCACATAAGGGGAAACCGAGGCAGGGTGCTTACACACAGCTGGGAAGTTCTGAACAGCTACTCATACTGCCTTGAGGATTCGGGCACTTGAAAGGACATCTCACTGGGAAGCAGGGCCCCATGACACCCCAGGCCTAGGAGGGAGACAGCCCGGTCCCTGACCCTGCCTCTGTGTCCAGCCTGGCACTGGCCCTTCCCTTCCCCCCAGCTGCATGGGCAGGCATCAGGCCTGAGATGGGGTAGGACCCACTGACTCCCCAAGAAGCAATGGTGGTGGGCCTCGAGGGGCCGTCCTGAGACTGTGCAAAACCAGAGCTGGGCCCCAGCGGGCCAGGTCAGAATCCTGCCCACCAACTGTGTTGCTGTGTGATCTTGGGCAGGTCATTCCACCCTCCTGACTCTGTATGCTTCACTGCAGATGAAGAGAACAGAAGGACCACTTACCGTGCCTGACGTACAATGTCTTAGTCACTGATCATTTTTATCATCCTAGAGTATCTAGGCCACCCCTGGGTGCCGCTTTCCTCCTGGCAGGTATGTGGGGGTAAGTGGGGCTGGGGAGACCCAGAGAGGCATGTATGGAGAACAGGCTGGGCCTAGTTCCGCTGTGGAACTGCCTTGGATGTCCATGTGGGAGAGGGCAGAGGGCAGTGGAGTCTCTCTCTGGGCTGAGCTAACTGAGGTGAAAACCAACAAAACAAAGAAGCATTTGAAGCAGACACATTCTGAGCTTTTAAGGCTAAAAATGTAGGGTGCTGGCCGAACACTCACTCTATTGCTCCATTCCCATTTCAGAATTTAGGATAATGCAATGGAATATTACTCAGCCACAAATAAGAATGAAATGATGGCATTTGCTGATAATGGATGGAGCTGGAGACTATCATGCTGAGTGATTAGGCCAATCCCCCCAAACCAAAGGCCAAATGTTCTCTTTGATATGCAGATAATAATTCACAATGCAGAGAAGAATAGAAGTTCACTGGATTAGACAAAGGGGAACGAAGGGAAGGGAGCGGGTTGGGAATGGGAAAGACAGTAGAATGAGTCGGACAGAACTCCCCTGTGTTCATAGATGAATACACGACAAGGGTAACTCCAAGTCATATACCGCCACAAGAATGGGATCTGAATTAGAATAAATCGTACTCATGTATGCATAATATGTCAAAATACAATCTCCTGTCAGGTGTATCAAAGAGAATAAATATACACAGAGGTGGGGGTTGGCTCTGGCTCGGGTCAGCACCCCAGGCCTACAAAGGAAACCCAGCCAGCAACCTCAGGCAGCAGTGACGGGGGCAGTGAGTGCTTAGGAAACCCACTCACCCAGCCCAGGCCCTCCCCAGGTGGACCCAGCCCCGCTTCCAGAGCATCCCTCACACTTCTGGTCCCTCAGACAGACGTCCACCCCTCGATTCCCACAAGTGGCCTCACCTAAGGCCACGCATCCCATTAAAGCTGACCACAGCCCACTCCTGTCCTCGACTGCAGAGGGAGCCCACAGGCCCTGAGGTGACCTGAGCTCCTCCCTGGTGCTGCCCTCGGACAGACGTCGATGGGATCGCGGCTCCCACCCGGGTCCCCGGCCCCCAGCGCACACGAGCTCTGACCCAGCACACAGGCTGCTTCTGTTCCAGAGGCTTCTCGGGGCTGTCCCACACGTCATAACTGACCCAACGCGCTCGACACGGTATCCAGGATGCGCTGGCCACCACGGTCAGCCCCGCAGACCTGACCTGCCCTTCCTCTCTCCACCCTTGAATGCTGCGTCCATCTGTCTGTGGGATCCCCCCATGCCCGCTCCCCCTCCTGCCTGCCTCGAGTCGCCCCCGTGTGTGCCACCCCTGGGACAAGGGCCCACAACTTGTCCTCACTGAACTCAGTGGGGCGGGGCCCACCCAGCCGCCCAAGGAACAGCTGCCCAGGCCGGTTCCTGTGTGGTGGCTCTGGGCACGGGGCGCTGGAAGGGCCCCCAAGTGTAGAAGGAAGACAAGGAGGTTGTGTCCCAGGAGGGAGAGATGTACCAGGCCAAGGAGTCCCCCTCAGAGTTCCGCTGGCTGTGGCCTCCTGGTACCTCCACTGACCTAAGGTAGCCTCCAGCTCCCGCCCTCACACCAGGGCTCCTGGTGGCCCGGTCAGAGGACGTGGAGGCCTCTAACCATGTCCCTCCCCTCAGGAGGTCCAACCTGCAGCACAGGGGAGGGGGTGGGTAGATGGCGGAGCTGGAGTGGGACCCAGGTGAAACCCTACCTGACCACCAGGTGTGTCCCCACCTGCAGCCTCATTTCCCCACCTCTACGAAGGGGACACACTACCCGGATGGGGACCCCTGAACTGGCTTCTCTGCCCTAGAATGACAGAAAGGCTGCAGCTGACTCGGGCTACCCAGGGCTGCACGTGTCCCTCTGTCCCCAGGGTCCTCCAGACTCCTCCCCAGGCTCTGATGCTAAGGAACTGATAGGTGCTTTACAATTATTGAGTACCACTGTGTACTTGGTCTTCTACAGACAGCACAATGCCCAGGAGGATGCACCACGAAGAGCAGGTGACAAAATTTGAGGGGAAAGGTCACACAGACAGGGGTGAAGCCAAAGCTGACTCAGGATCTCAGGCACCAAATGCCGATTCATCTCAGAGTCCAAGAGCCTCAAGGCCATGGCCAACCATCCCCACAAAAATCAGGGCCTCAAAGGACACCCTGGCCTGCCCCCCACAGGGAGGCCCAGCTCGCCTGGACATGGCTGTGCGCTCTCCTCGAGGAGGGGCCTCACTTCTGGCTGGTACCTGGGCCATGGACCCACAAGCAGCTGTTTCAAACAGCCCCCCAACACCCCAAACCCTGACCCTCTCTGACCAGGGGCCATCTTCCTCCCCTCCCACCAGAGATGATCCCCAAACCTCACCCCTGCTTCTCCACGACTCAGTGGCCTCTTCTCCATGGCTACTCACCTCCTCCAGCAGCTCAGGGCTCAGGGGCTCTTCGGCGGGACACCTGCAGGGAGACAGCGGGGGGGAGGTGAGAGGACAGACAGGGGTCTGCTGGCCATCCTGTCACCAATCCCATTCAGTCTGGGCTCCCTGGGACAGGTGGGGCAGGAGACCTGGACCCTGCCCCCCGAGGGTCCCTGGGCAGCCCAAAGATGCCGGATCATGCCGGAGTCAGGATGGCACTTTCCATGGAGTCAGCACAAGGACCACAGGTGGCTGGGACCTGAGAGGCTCCCTGCAGCAGCCCAGGGTCCCACATGGGCCTTGAGGGACATACCAATCAGACCAGGAACCAGCATACCCCACCCCCAGGCCTGCCCACAGCAGAAAACACAGTTCCCTGGCCCCTGGGCCCAAGGGCTGGACGTCATATCCTCCCTCCTGGGACCAATGTGGCTCATGGTCCCCAGGAGCCCAAAAAAGCCAGCAGAGGAAGCCCCCAGCCCCTCTGCTCCACCTCTGCCTGGACACTTGCCCTGGTCCAGTCTCAGCTCTGTCACAGGCTCACCCTCACTGTGCCTTGATTTCCCCATCGTTACCGGCAGGTGCATCAGAGCAGGCGGGAGGACCGGGCAAACGCAGCTTGCCCCGCGAGCCAGGGCTTCTGATTGGCAGGTCCAGGGTGGAGCCCGAGAATCTGCACTTCCAGCAAGCTCCCAGGTGACCCTGCTGCCACCAACTAGAATCACACTTTAAGAACCGCTGGCTTTGGCCTGAGATTGTAGCTCAGTGGTAGAGCACTGGACTAGCATGTGTGGGGCCCTGTGTCCCATCCTCAGTACCAAAAAAAACCCCTCTGACCTTGAAGATGTATCCAGCCTACAAAGTGCACAGCCTACTCCCTCAGGGAGTTTGCAGCTAACTGGGGACAAACACACACAAGGTTCGTGCATACACATCTGACTCAAAGTAGTCACAGCAAGAAACATGGCGTCCAAACAATAAGGAGACCTGACAGGTGCACGGCAGGTGGGTGCAGCTGGGCGAGGCTTCCAGGAGGAGGTGAAGACTTAAATTACCCCATTTCACATATTACTGACTTAATATGTATGTCCAGTTACATGAAACTGTTCTTTTCAAAAAAGAAAAAAAAAATCTTCTGGTACTGGGGATTGAACCCAGGGGCACTTTACCACTGAGCCACATCCCCAGTCCTTTTGATTTTTTATTTGGAGACAGGGTCTTGCTAAATTGCTGAGGCTAGCCTCAAACTTGCAATCCTCCTGCCTCAGCCTCCCGAGTTGCTGGGATTCCAGGAGTACACCACTGTGCCTGGCTAGTGTTCTTTTTTTGAAAGCTTCAAATACAGAGGTTTGTAGAGTCAACACTGTCCAGGGGCACAGACTGCTTCCCTCTGGTTTGAAACCTCACTGCACATTGGTGCAGAGAAGTGCACACACCAAGTGGGTATGGACAGCTTCCATGCTGGTGTGTAACTGAGCTCCTTGCTTAGCAATGATTCCGAGACCTCCCCGTGTCTGTACAGAGCTATAATCGTTGTTTGTACTCACTGAGCACCTACTATGTGTCTGCTACTAGGTTAAGCACTTTATCTATTAACCCATATGAACATCAGAACAAACCCCTAAGACAGGTAAAGGCCATTTGGAACCTAGTTTTGTAGAGGAGACAATGGACCAGCTGTGGTGTTAGTCAATGGCGGGGCCTGGGCTTGGTCCCAAGCAGTGGAGCTCCAGCGTCTGCTCGCAACAGAGCCACAGGTGAGCCTGCGTGATGCCACACTAAGCTCCTCTGCGTGGGGGACAGGGGACACCCTCACCTGCTTACCAAGGCCTCCAAGGAGGGGTACTCAGCTGTTCCCCATCTTTTATTTCAAGCATTGCTGGAAAAATAATCTTGTCCCTTGGTGAACATGTGCCAATATTTCTCTGGGTATGTTCCTAAAGGATAGGGCAAAGAGCTACACATGTAAAATGTTGGTACTCGCTGCTGAAATGCCTTCCAAAAACATCTGTACTGAGGGGCTATATTGTCTGTTTTCCCCGAGAGCTTCCATGTAGGAACAGTTCCCATTTACTGAGCACCTATTATGCACCAGATCCAGTAACATCTATGTCATGATCTCCATATTCCAGAAGAGAAAACTGGCTCAGAGAGGTTAAATTACTTGCCAAGGTCACAGTGCATTACAATGTGCTGCAACATCATGAACACAGAAGGAAGAAAAGAAGGAGGGAGGGAGGGAGGGAGGGAGGGAGAGACACTCCTTGACCCCACATGCCCTTCCATTTTTCCATTCCCCTTTAATAGCAAAACTCAAAATCTGTGTCTACTGCAGGGCGCAGTGACACACACTTGTGATCTCAGTGACACGGGAGGCTGAGGCAGGAGGATGGAAAGTTCAAGGCCAGCCTCAGCAACTTAGGCCCTTGTTCAAAATAAAAAATAAAAAAGGGGGGATGTGGCTCAGTGCTTCAATCCCCCATACTGAAAAGTACCTGTCTCCAGTGTCTAGTCCCTCCCCTCCCGTCCTCCCTCACTGCCTGTCCAGCTGGGCATCTGTCCTCACCGCCGCCCCGCCAGGAGCTCTTATCAAGATCCCCAGAAACCTCGGTTCTGCTCTTCCAAGAGTCATTCTCCGTGCCCCGGCTCCCCGAGCTCTCGGCAGCAGCTGGCATGGCTGATTGCCTCCTCCACGGGGGACACTTATCTCTGGACTCCCAGGACTCCTTCTCCTGCGGGTCCTCCCACCCCTTCCTCCCCTCTGACCCAAGCTCCCTCCAAACAGCCGGTGCCCAGGGCTCCCGGCTCTCCTCTCTTTGCTGTCCACGCAGTCCCTTGGCTGGTCTCAGTGGCCCGAGGCTTTAAATCCCAGTTACGTCCCCAGCTCGTGGGCAGCAGCCTGGACTCCCTCCCAAGTGCCAGCTCGGGTTTCTAGAGGTCTATCTGTCACCTCCACTGGCTCCTCTCACTGACCCGTCCAACTCAGCACTCTGTTTTTATTCTCCAAACTACATCTCCCTCGGCGGACTCCCTCCCTCATGGCACACCCAGGCCATCCACCAGGCTGTCAGCCCCAGCCCCAGACGTCCCCAGCCTGGCCCCCCCACCCCGCACTCGGCCCACACCAGATCATCTGCGCTGTCCAGCCCCGCTCCGCCTCACTCAGGGCCCACACTCGCGAGCAGCGAGATGATGGTACAAATCGGGGCCTGTCACTCCCGGCCATGAGCAAGCTCCCTGCAGACCTGCGAGGCCGGCCCCAGCCCCAGAGCGGCTCCTGCGCCGGTCACCTCCCGCCCTGGCCAGTCACCTCCCAGCCTGGCTAGCCTCAGGGACTCTGGCCAGGTGGCTCCTGCTGTCAGAATGTTCTGGACCCCTAAGTCAAATGCCCCATGGGCCCCCCTGTCCCTGCTTTCCACAGTATTCACCCCCCTGACATCATCCTGACTCGTCTGTGCGCTCTCGGTCCCTGTCCGTCACCTCATCTTAACCAGGACCCCATCAGACAGGAGGGCCCGTGTCCATCCTGTCCCCCTCTGGATTGGCCTCTGTGCTGTGTGCAGTGTTGGATGCGCAGTGGATGCTCAGGAAGCATTTGCTGAGTGGATGGATAAATGGATGGACAGACAGACGGATGGACGGGTGGACGGGGCCAGCTCCATCCTGCTCTGAAGCCTGTGCTTCTACCCCCTGAAGAAAGAAGCTGGCTGCCATGCGGAGCCGAGGAGCTGGAGGGCACAGGCTGGGAGGGACAGGCTGACCGGGTGGCCGCAGCAGTGAGGGCACAGGGACGCCGGTGGGGCCTGAGTCTCCCTGGGGGGGACGCCCCGCGGCCCTCGCCGCCCCCCGGGGTCTGGGGCCCTCACACCTGCCAACCTGGCCCATTCAAGAGGGAGCCTTGGGGGCAGCTGGCAGCTGAGCACGGCTGGCGGGGGGCCAGGATGGCTGCCAACAGCTGGCGCTGCTGCCAGGCAGCCAAGTAATCGCGTTAGCCAGCGGAAATTGGTCCAGGGAGTTTTCTTCCTTCGCCTCCCATTTTCTCTCTCTTCCCTTCCCCCCTTGGAGCTGCAAGACTCGCAAGATTGATCTTTGCCTGAAACGGAGGAGATAACTCGATATAATGAACTCCACTGTCCCTCTTGCTGTTTGGAGCTTTCTAAAAAATTTAAAAGGGCCGAGGACAGGGGAAAAAAGCTGTACTCAGGGACCTCGGGCCACTCCTTTTCCCTCGGAAGCCCCCAACCCTGCGCTAAGCGCCCCCTGCCTCCTTCCCTCGCCTGCTTCCCCCAGGGGATGCCTTGATGGAACAAAGGCTTTACAGATCCCCAACTCTTGCAGGTTTTAAAAATAACTGTGGTGAGGTCAGGGCTGGGCCCACCAATAGCCCTGCCTCCACTGGTCCCCAGCCCGGTGGCCACCCCCATCCTCCAGAAGCACCAGCCAGCCAGCCTGGGGGTGACAAGGTAGCTCAGTCCACCTGTTCAGGAAGCATTCCCCAAGGGGAGCAGCGAGGCCACCCGCCCATGGAGGTGCTGCAGGAGGGCTTCTGTTCCTGCAAACAGCTTTTTCAGGTACAGCTTAATGACACACCACGGGAACACAGCTCAGCCCCAGACACAGGCGTGCCCACCTCACTGGGGTCCCTCCAGCCTGGTGTCTGAATGAATTCATGGTCATTTATTGAGCACCTACTCTGTGCCAGGCACTGGGTTGGGAACCCAGCAACCTGAGGGATCAAAAAACCCTCTGATTCCACCTTAGTGGCTTTAAAGCCTGGTGGCAGAGGCCGTCATCAAAGGTCTTCTTTAGGTGGGGGACACATCAGGATGACAGCTTTATAGAATATGCCAGGATGCAGGGTACAGGGAGGTATGTCTGTCAACTCAGCAACTCTAGAGGCTGAGGCAGGAGGATCACAAACTTGAGGCCAGCCTCAGCAATCTAGTTAGGCCCTATCTCAAAATAAAAATTAAAAAGGGCTTGGGCTATGATCCAGTGTCTCTGGGTTCAATCCCCAGTGCCCCCCACCAAAAACGTCCAGGGATCTCTGAGAATTCGGACAGTGGTCAAGGAGGGCTTCCTGGAGAAAGTGTCCATGGAGCAAGCTCTGAAGGTCAAGAATGAGACTCCAGGCAGAGCGGGTGGGCAGGCGGAGAGCTCCAGCATCCTGGGGAGGGTCTGCTTTCGGGAGCACGCCACCCACCAGGCCCCGAGCCTGGTGCCCTCTGCCTGCAGAGGGAAGCCAGATCCCAATGACTTCCTTGCCACCAGAGACCTTTCCTGACCTCTGCCCCAAGGCCCCCTTATCCCAGCCTCCCTCTCCAAGGTACAGATGGAATGTTCCTTCAGTGTCCCAGATAGGAACCGCGGCTCCCTCTGGGCCCTCGACACGGTGCTCCTCCCCAGCCCCTCAGGGACCACACTGGCCTTCACTGGACCCGAAGGTACAGGCCCACCTGCCAGCAGGTCGTGCGGCAGTCTCTGTGCAGGGTGCAGGCAAACAGCCAGGAGTGTGTGTCACAGGGAAGAAAGCCCCGGGGGAGACCCTGGAGGTTTCACTTGGATCAACCAGGGACAGAAGCACTGGAAGAACTTCCTGGAGAGGTGGGTCAGGGCTTGGACCCAGGGTGAGGAGGCCAGAGAAGGAGGCCAGAGACTCAGGAAAGGCCGAAGAGGTCGGGTTGGAGAGCGAGGAGATGAGGCAGATGCTTCCTAGCCACAAGCCAGGCCGCAGTGGCAGACAGAATGTGTCCCAAGGTGGCAACAGAGTCCCACCTGCCCTTAGCTGTCCACTCCAGCCCACTACCTGGGGCTCAGGTACAGCCTAATGACACACCACAGGAGCAACTCCACGTGGCCAGTGGAGGGAGCCAGGGGCTGAAGGAGGAGCCGAGCCCGGGCCAGAGAGGCAAGGGACACTGGCAGCAGTTCTCCAAGGAGGAGACCTTTGCTCGCCTAGGAAGGGCGCCTCGGGCAGGGAACGTCCAGGGAACAGCCTAGAAGTCGGTCCTCTGGAGAGGCTGCTTTTGCCCCCTGGCTTGTGGCCTGCCTGAGTTCCTGGGAACCTGGGTCAGCGCACCCCAGCCTGGGCCTTCAGGGAACCAAGCCCTGTCCCATCCACCTTGCATTGTCCCGAGAGGCTGTCTGGGAAACTTCTGGAACTTTCCATAGCCAATCTCTGGTTTTCCATCCTCTGCCTTTGGGTCCTGGGGACTAACCCCACTCCTGCCCCCTCGGGTTAAAGATGCAGTGGGCCCAGGAAGGGCCCTGACTATCCAGCCCAGAGATCTCCAGCCCAGGCCACAGCATCACCACGAACATCGCGGGAAACCACGTGACCGCCCAGGAGGGTACTGTGGCCAGCCGCTGTCCCCGGGGCCCACGGCCACCAGCCAGAAACGAGACAGCCTGACCTTGTGGTCGTGCAGGCAAGTAGCTTCCCACCTGAGCCTCCCCAGGGCCGCCCCAGGCTGCGGGCTCTGTGGGCTTCAGGTACGGTTGGAGGTACAGGAAGCTCGGCGGGCCAGCCCTGCCCAGTGCTGGGAACCCAGGCCCAGGCTCCCTGCAGAGCTGGGAAGGCCCCAGGCCTATGACGTGGAAAGCCGAGGCTTCAAAAGAGGAGAGGGGCCTGAGGGCAGCCAGGGTTCAACGGGAGGAGAGGGAACCTGGCAAGGAAGGGGCAGAGAGGGGCTTGGGCCAGCGGTATGGGCAGGGCCCACGACATGGGCAGATGGTGTCGGTGTCAGCCTCTGCATCCAGCAGCTGCGGGGACAGATCCCAGCAGAAGAGAGGGACTTCCAGCTAGTTGCTGGCAAGATGGGGGGCTGAGCAGAGAGGCAGGGGAGCCCCCACATCCAGCTCAGGTCAAGCCAGAGACGCCACAGGGGAGGGGGTCTGGGTCTTCTTTTGCAGCCCTCTGAGAGAGGAGGTGGCCCAGGCTGACCCCCAGCCTCCTGGGCAGCCCAGGCACAAGTGCCCCACAGTTACTCTGTCGTCCCCACAGCCTTAGAGAGGTAGAGACACCCTGGGGAGCACTTCCAGGTGCCAGGTGTGGGCCCCCCAGCAACTGAGGGGCTTGGCATTGGGGTAACTTGCCCAAGATACATCCATCACAGGGCAGAGGCAGGATCTGAACCCAGGTCTGGGTGAACCCAGAGCTGTGCTCATTGGAGCCAGAGTCAGGCGTCCTGCCTCGGGCGCAGAACCACAGGAACATGGCTCCCAGACGGACAATCTGCCAAACCCTGACTTGTACTCAGCCCACCAGAGAGCGGAGGTCACAAGGGAACCAAATTCCAAAGAACGGCAAGTGGACCGAGGAGAGGACACATGGAAGGTTTCCCCTCTGGCAGGGGAAAGAGGAAGGAGCTCCCCAGGGGGAATGAGGAGAGAGGCTGCCCCGGCAGCCCAGACCAGAGAGGCCACCCTCATGGCCAGCTCATCCCCATGGCTCCCAGGAGGCTCAGGAGAAGGCCCAAGGCATGGTGGGAAAATAGAGGAAGTCCTCCAGTGGTCAGGAGCAGACCCCAAGCCCACACCCCCTCTCCCGAGAGACAGGACTGGGGGGGGGCAGGTGGGCAAGACCAGCAGGGCCCATGTGGAACACAGCTCCCTGGGCCTCCCTACTATCTCAGCCTCCCTCGGGGTCCCCTGCCAGAGATGTGGGCGCCCCCTTCTCCTCTAGGCTTCTTCCCTCCTCCCTCCTTCTCTCCATCCCACCTCCAATCCACCTTCACCGCGTACCCCCTGTGCCAGGCCCCAGCACTCCCCAGGGGTTGGGGCAGAGGGGCCGGCGGGCACCAGGGCCCACTCTACCCTCTGTGACAGCAGGACTCCTACCCCCCATCAGGCAGAGTCAGAGGATGAGAGGGGCCCAGATCCCGGGGGTGGAGGGTGTCAGGGGCCAGGCTTCCTGGCTCCAGGTCTGTGTCCTCCTAGAGAAACAAGTGGGCGCCCAAGAGTCCCAACCTAAAGGGGCCGAGGACTCTGCGCCACCCCTTCCCAAGACGGAATCTCTGCGCACAGAGTGGGGCGAGTCGGCTTCTCTCTCCTCTGAGAACCTTTACGCAGCCAAATTAGGGTTCAACACAAAAGCCAAGGCCAAGACAGCCAGTCCGGGGAGGTGAGGGAGTTACCCTCCTCTCAACCAGCAGCAAGTGAGCCAGCGGGGCAGAGGGAGGCTGGAGATTCGCAGACGCCAGGAAGGGAGTGCAGAGGGGAAGGAAATGCCACTGTGGGGGAGCCGCGAAGCCGACAGCTGGGTGGCACCGCCAGGGCTGGGCAGAGCTGCTGGGAGGGAAAGCTGGGGTCCCCCTGATCAGGCACAGAAGATGGGAGAGCCCTCCCCTGGACTCACACAGCCAGCCAGCGAGGATTTCTTGAGCTTCTAATATGTGCCAGGTCCTCAGGGTCCTCAGTGGATCCACAGGTGACAGGCAAACAAGGTCCTTCCCTCAAAGAGCCTCGGAAGAGAATTTGTCATGGGCGAAGTCTAGCCCAACTCCTCCCCAAGGGAGTCTCTGACACTGGCTGGACATGGGGTGCCTCTGACAGAGCCTGGCACTGCCCAGAGAAGAGCAGACGACAGAGCGCTGGAATCAGGCAGCCATCAGCCTGGGTCCGGAACCCTCCTCAAGAGCCAGTCCCCTAGGCGCTCTGAATGTCAATAACAATGACCAGAGCAGCTATTTTTTAAAATATTTTTTTAATTGCTGATGGACTTTTAGTTTATTTATTTATAGCTGGTGCTGAGAATCGAACCCAGTACATGCTAGGCAAGTGCCCTGCCTCCGAGCCCCAGCCCCAGCCCATGCAGCTAATTCCTTAAATACAGTCACTGTGCAGTCGGCGCGGTTCTGAAGAACCTTACGGGTGTGAACTCATTTCACCAGGACAATGCTGTAAGGTCGGCACTATGGGATCCCTTTTCAGGGAGGTCTCCCTCCTGGCCCAGGGTCATGCACACAGGGCGGCTGGCTGCCGGCTGCCAGGTCAGGATCCACGGCTGGACACCTGCTCCCAAGTCTTTCCTTTTAACCACTCCACCGAGGTCAAGAGGCCACCTTGGCACATCCCCAGCATCCCCTAAAAATCCAGAGCCACCACCAACATGCCCGCCTCTGCCCACTGTGCTCCTGGTCTGGAAGCCACCCCAGATGCCCTCTCTGCAGCCAGGCCCACAGGCCTTTCAGGATCAAGGAGGAGGCAGATGGGCATGCACTGGGCCCCTGCTGGGACCCAGGCCCCACGCTGACCCCTCATACACAGCTGCTCACCTCCCTCACAACCACACGGGGCAGGATCGACACCTCCACCTCACAGGAGGGGACACAGGTCAAAAGATGAAGTGCTTCTCTCAGTCCACTAAGCTGGCTGGGGCAGATTTTGCCCTATTCTGCAGGCCTCTAATGGGGCTGGATGTAGGGGCCAGAGCGGGGTCACGGGATAGTTCCTGAGCCACCTGGGAAGAGTAGAGAGCACAGGCCCTGAGCAGGAGGTTGAAAGAACCAGGACAGTCTATCAGCTGGTCAGTGAACACTGCCTGGGCATCCTCCGGAGGTACACGCGAGTGAGGGACCTCCTCCGCTTTGACCCACCAATGCCATCCTGCCCCCAAACTCAATGATGGAAGCACCTCCTCTTCTTTCCACCTGATTCCTGCCTAACCATGTTTTAGGTCCAAAGCAAGTACTGCCGCCTCCTCCAGGAAGCCCACTCTGCTTGCCCTGACAGCCCCCAGAGAAGCCTGATCCTGTGGGTTTTGCTGGGGACTGGAGCAGACATGAAAAGCAGTACTGCCCCCACGCCACCTGGTGCAGGAGCACGCCTGCGGGGGAGGGGAGCCTGCAGGATAACAAGGCACCCCACCCCGCAGGAGGCTCAGGCAGGAGCTATCTGCGCCTGTTGGCAGCAAAGCTAACGTGATGGATGGCACCATTCAGGAAGAAATAAATCCCGAGGCTCGTGTGCCAGGTGAACTGGGGGGGTGTATCCATCTTAGAGATGCCTAATGAATGTGCTGGCCACAGCCGACGGCAGCACATACATCTGCCTCCCAGCCCTCCCCAGCTCCCTGGACTCCGGGGGATGACCCCACCCCACCCCCAGTCTCAGCTGGTTCCCAGGCTTTCCTAAAATCAAGGATGGAGGGTGCTGAAGAGGTCCAGTGATTAACTGATCCAGTCCCCCATCCCCATTGTACAGATGGCAAAACTAAGGCCCAGAATGGTCACAAACTGACCCAAAGACACACTGTAAATGACCCGCAGAAGCCAACGAGCCCAGGTCTCCAGCTCCGGTCCCTGTGGCTTCTCCTTCAGGACGTTTCCAGATCCTCCTTGCCTTTAGCTCAGAGTCCTCCAAGCAGAGACCTGGTCATTTGTCCCCAGGTTCAGGACTCGTCCAGAGCACCGATCCTTGATCCCTGCATCCTCTTCTCCCTCACCAGACCTCACGTGGGCCCACATCCCCCACTACCACTCCTGACGACACAGTGAAGCCACGGCAGACGCTCGAGCCTCAGGGACACTCCAGCAGGACGGCACGAACCAGCCAGGGGGACACAGAGCTGTTGAGAGTGTAGGCAGGTCCCCAGGCCCCACTAAGGACCGGAGACCTCAGCTTGCTGTGCCCTGGGACCAGCCAAGCTCCAGGGTCCCCCACACAGGTCAATCACTCCCCCAGAAGCCTGCCGGCTATCCGTCACCCTCGCCGCCGGAGGGGCAGGGCCCGAGCTGGCCCCAGTGCAGAGTGCCAGCCCAGCCCCAGGCCAGCTGAGCAGGAGCCTTTCAGAGCAGATCCCTCCATCAAATTAATGACCACGACGCTGACCTGCCCCTGAACAGAGCCCCGGGGAGGGGAGAGGGAGAGGGGCCAGAAAACCAGGCCGCACACGACTAAGAACAAGGCAAGCCCCCACCGCTCTCTCCCCGTGCTGTCACCATGCCTGAAATGTCACCATTAAAGGGAAACATCGCTCCGTCGGGGTTCGGAAGCATTAAAGTCTCTTATTAAAGTGAGACTCTCCTGGAGAGAAATCGTACCCTCAGTCATTACCCACCTCCACACGTCAGCAGAGACGACGGGTGGGGGAGGAGGGAGGTGGTGACACCAGCGCTCGTGGCATGTCAGGTGGTGGCGGTGATGCTGAGGCTCAGGGGACAAGAGGCTGGCCAAAGCCCACATGGACAGGAGTGGTAGAGCCGGGATTTGAACCCAGGAACCGCAGGCCCAAAGCCAAGCACGGCCACACGACTCCAGCTGGGCTCTGTGGGCTCTGTGCATCCCTAGCCTCCCATGGTGGGCCGCTGGCCACCCTCCGAGCGGCAGGGCCTCAGGGTCAGCCTTGCTGGGCCACCAGGGATCAAAAACCAGATCTGGAAACTGTCCCTGGCTCTGAAACAGTCCTCAGGAGGCCACGTTTTTCACACTAGACCACCCTCTGAACAAGCCCTGGCCCCACTCTCCGGGGCCACCAGAGAGTGCCAGAGAGCAAAGGAGCTGTAACCCTGAAACTCTAGGGGCCCCAGTTTCCCCATCTGTAAATGGGGCCAGTACATCTGCCCTCCAGGGATCCCATGAGAAAAGACAGGGCGATGCCCAGGGCAGACTGGCTTGGGGTCAGTCTTTGGGGGGCCCCTCTGCCTCTGGACGTGGCCAGCTCCTTGACCCCCTGCAGAGCTCAGCAGACCCCCGGAACTCTGAGATGGCTGCCAGGGGAGGAGAGGTCCGTAGAGTGGGTAGGGTCAGGGGTCAGGATCAGGAGAGCAGCGGAAGAAGCAATGGTGGAGGAAGTCCTGCCTCCCCGCAGCCCTGCTCCAGGAGAGTCATAGCGTCCCGCCCACAGGAGGCCCTGGACAGAGGTCGAGCTCAGCAGCACCTGGCTGCCTGGCGCCAGGGCTATCGGAGGGCCCGGCCTGCAGCCTGACTACAGGAAGGACCGTCAGGTAAGAAGCCCAGTGCACCCCGGGGCCCAGGGAGCACTCCACTGCCACGCAGCCCACGCCCCACCCTCCATCTGGCTGGCTCCTCCCTGGTTCCCCACGCAGTCTCCCACACCTGGCCTCACCGCCTGACCAGAACACAGAGGGAGGCTGGGCGAGGGCTGCGAGTCTGCAGAGGCCCTGCAGCCGACTGGGGCCTGAGCGGAAGGCTGGAGCTCCTGACCTGTGGGCCAGGCCTGTGGTCCCTTCTTCGAAATATGTCCCCCTTGCCCACTCCCATGGCACCATGTAGACCTCCTCTCTGATGCCCAGGGAGGTTGCTCCTGTGCCTCTCTGAGGTCCTGCCACCAGGCCACCCTCCAATCTACCCTGTGCCAGACCTCCAGCAGTCACCCAGGGCCCCTCCTGAAAACAGGAGCAGAATCCTGGTCATCTAGTTAGTCCTCTTCCCTTTGCCAAGAAGTTCAGGGCTCCAGAGGGGTGGGAACCCGGGTGGGTGGTCAGCTTGGGGGACACAGGAATGAGCATACCCCGAGAACCTGCCCGGGAGGTAGGCCACCCTCCGTGATGCCATTCTCCCAACAGCCCTGGGGAGGGCTGCACCATGCCCACTCAACAGATGGACAGAGGGAGCCTCTCAGGCCCAGGCTTGTGGACTTGAATTGGAGTCTGCTTGACTCCGAGGCCGGGTGTCTCTTTTGTTCTCCCATCTGCATCCCAAGTGCTCAGTAAATATGAGCAAATTCCCTGAAGACAGCTGGGCACAGTGTCCCAGAGGCCCCTGGCCTCACGGCCCAGACCAAAACATGGACCTTCCGCTGCCTCCCTCAGGGTCAGCAGCCGGCAGGGGCTGACCCGGGGGTGGGGAGGTGGGGGGCGTCTGCTGCCTTCCTGTGGGGCTGCCTCCCTCTCTGCCTCTCTCTCCCACTCTCGCTAGCAAGTGAGTAAGAAGAATAGAATTACAGTTTGGCTACACCAGACACAGAATTAGCAGGATTAAATATAAATAGCTATTAAAAGTGCCTTATAATTAAATTCATTTTCCAGTTATTTGTTTTACACACACACACCCGCCCACATGTGTGCACACACACGAGCTCCCGTCCCCAGCGCCACGCAGAGTGGGTGTCAGGGCCCCCAGCTGCTAACCAACCTCCTCCCCATTGACACCTCTTCCTTGGAGTTCCGGTGTCTGCCTCGCTCCCTGTCTCTCCCCCCTCCCTGGCCCTACTTCCGGTCCATCCACCCAGCTTTTTCCAAAAGAACGGATGCCAACAATTACTACTACTGCTGTTTCCACGCACTGAGCCAAGCGCTTGACACCCATCACCTCCTTTATTCTACTCAAAGAGTTTTTTTCCCCACTCAATAAATACGTGGTTGAGTGCCAAGTACTTAATATACATGGTATCATTTAATGCACACAATGACATTCCTTCCTCCATTAAACAATTATTAGTTGAGCACCTACTACATGTCTGGGTTTGGCAAGTGCTAGAAATACTTGGCCAACAGGACCCGAACCTCTGCTCTGCACTGGTAAAACTCACCATGAAGGAAGCCAAGAATCAGTGACAAGGCGAATCCAAGGAACAGACTGCCACCGCTGAGCTGGGCCAGAGAGGAGGTCAGGCAGGTCAGAGGAAGCCTGGAGGGGTACAGGGTGGGTGGGCATTCTGCTGACGGCTGGAGCTCTTTGAGGACCCAAGCTCGTCCCATCTCTCTGTGTCCAGGGCAGGGTGCACAGTGCTCGCCAGCCTCAAGTGACCTGAGCCAGCTGTGAGCCCAGGGCCTGAGTCTCTGCCATTAGCCAGGCCACACCTTCAGGAGGCTCTCCCTCCCACTGGGCCTCAATTTCCTTCTCTGTAAAACAGGAGTGAACCTGCCCCTGTCTGTGTACAGTTAGGGGTTAGCCTCACAGAGGGCTTTGAACGGCAAGGGCTCAGTACAGTGAGTTCTTCCATGATCACTACCGCCTTGACCGCTGCTCTGCTGTGACCCACCTCACCTGCAGAGCCTGTCCCAGAGAAGAGCTGAAGTCCTGCAAAGCTGCAGGGACAGGAAAGATGATACGGCCTGTACTCACGGGGTACCCTGGAAGGAGACTGGCTCTGGTGATCCAGAGAGGGAGGGAGCACCCCAACAGGCCCCCAGGGTGCTGCCTAGAGGAGAGGCCAGGACTTGAGCTGTCTCCTTCTGGCCCCTCTCTGATCCCTTGGCCTGGTCCTCAGCCCCTTCCCATGGGATCGTGGGTGACTCCAGCACCAGAGCCTGTGCTGTAGGGAAGGGGCATGTTAGACACACTGGCCTTGTTCAGCCAGCCCCCCTGGCTCCTGGGCCCTGGCAGAGGTGGTGGAAGAAGGTGCCACCCTTCTACAAGTTGCATGGCTGGACAGTGGGGTGCATGTGCCCAAATTTAACAAGACCCGAGACAATGCCAAGGTAAGGGTATGGTGCCAACCAGAGAACATGAGGCCACCAACATGTCCCCACTGTGTGCCGGGCACCCTGCTCTATCATCTCCCCAAGCCCAACTGCTACCCTTGCACACAGCGGGTGCGGTCATGCCTCATTCTTCAGAGGAGATGGCTTGAGACCCAGAGAGGTGGGCTGTATCTTGCCCAAGTCACAATGCCTGCAAGTGGCAGGCTGGAACACAGAGCTAGGTGATTCCAAGGACTTTCCAGGACGACCCTGCTGGGGGCAGGGGACCAAGGAGACAGTGTCCCTGGAAAGCCCCAACCTTGCCCCTCTTGTCTCTTCCTGTCACCCCAATGCTCCCCACACTCCTGGGTCCCCCACAGGGTCCTGCCACTCAGTCAGCGCCAGGAGCCCGGCAGTAAAGACTCATCCTAAGAGTCGGCAGCTGGGCTAATTAGCAGAGGCTCCATCCTTTCCTCAGTGAGGACATTATTTCATTATCCAAAGCCAAACACTGCCCCATGGTGTCCAGCAAATGGGCTCAGGAGGCCGCAAGAGAACACAAATCAATGGGCAGCTCTGGCCCAGTCTCCCCAAGGGGCTTTGGGGCTCTGTCCCATCTTTTGGACAAATGCTGGGGAAGAGAAAGGCGGCAGAGCTGGATGGGAAAGGCTACAGGCTGAGCGATAAGGCACAGAGCCCCCGGACAGCCACGGCCCACTGTCACTTCCAGACGAAATCCACTGACCCCAGGTAGGGGGAGGAAGGGGAGGCAGGGGGTGGGATTCGGGCGCCAGGCCAGGCTGCAGCACCAGAGACCTGAGCTGGAGGGTCCCCTGGTGTCCACTTGGGGCCCAGCCATGTGCCCACGGAGCAGGGACCTGCCCTCGGCAGGTGCGGCCTACCTCCCCGTACTCCACGCTGCCAGCTGCCCTCCACCCACCCAGGCTGGCCCTCACCCCCACGCAGGCCAAGCCTCACTTAGCCTCCTCTCTGGTGACCATGCGACGCCCCCTTTCTGCCTGGCTTGGTGCCACCTCCTCGGAGGGGACTTCCTCACCGTCCACCTCCCAGAAGCCTGCTCTGCCTCACGCCTCATAGAATCAAGCCACGTGCCACAGCGTTCGCCACCCCTGCTCTCACTGGGTTGTGGTGTGGTTTTTCGGTCCCGTGTACTGAGAGAACAGAGATCTGATGCCCCATCTCTCCTCTATCCATGAGCTGGGTACAGAAATGGGCACAGGGTAGGTGTCTGCTGGGTCTGTTGGCTCAGCGCGAGGGAGTCTTTCTAAAGTTCCCACGGGCTGCAGTGGGGGTTCAGAGACCAGGGTTAGAGTTCAGCTCTAAAGCTGAGCTTCTGGGTGCCCCTGGATGTCACTGGTGTTCTCTTGGCCCCAGTTAGCGTCCCCACCTGTGGAAGCAGGGCTTGGGTCAGAATGACCCAAGTAAAGCCATGTGATGCCAAGTTCCCCTGGAAGGAGCTCAGGCTCAAGCTGAGCTGGGCGCTGTTTGTGGTGCTGAAATCGGGGGTGGCCCTGCCTGGGCTGGTGGGCACAAAAGATGAACATAGCCACGGAGACAGAGGGCTGGGGGCTGAGAGGAAGGAAGCAGCTGAGAAAGACAGTTTATTTGGATTGCTGATTCCGGGCACTGCCAGGGACCATGGGCCTGGGGGCCACTCTGGTGGAGGAGGTTCGGCCTCAGCCATTAGGAAACCAACAGCCTCGCCAGGGCCCGAGAGTCACCCTGAGAACCCAGTCCGATGGAGGAGGGGTCTTGGAAGCAGATACACGCCACGGGTGCACACAAACACACTCACTCACCACGTTCATGTAAACAACATGTGGCCAAGCCTCCCAGGTATGGAGCTTGCAACCCAAAGACAGGGCATCCCCACCCTGGATTCTCCCCATAACCAGGCACAGGGCACCCCATGGACCCACTTAACACAGGGGGCAGTGAAACTCCATCCCCAGGGGCTCCTCCCCTTCAACCTGGGAAAGGCCACTGCCCAGTCCCCGCCTCTCTGAGGGATCAGGCTTTGTTATGGAGAAGCCAGTGACCAGCCCAGAGCTGGGATGGGAGAGGGAAGAGAAAAGAGAAGAAACAAGGGAGAGAGGAAAGAGGAAGGGAAGAAGGAGGAGGGAGGAAGTGGGGAGGGAGGGAAGAAGGAAAGTCTCACAGCTACTGAGCCGACCTTGGCGGGGCTCTGCACTGGTCCAGCCAGTCTGCTCCTGGACCCTGTCTCCAGCAGCACCTCCCTGATCACAGGTGATAACAATCCCTCTGACTTGCATGTCACCGAGCACCGCTCAGCCTGAGATCTCCAAGTGCTTTGCCATCATTAATTAGTTCATTAGGTGCAGCCGCCTCCTTGGGGCAGGGCAGCAGGCCGCTCTGTCCAGCGCAGCACAGCTGGGTGTGGGGTACGCAGCAGGCCTGTGCTGTATGGGCCGTGCGGGGAGTCCTGGGGGAGTCCTCCATAAAAGAAGAGCCTGCAGAGTCCAGTCCATAATCCAGTCCCAGTGCCACCTCCTGGTCCCGGACCCTGCCTCTGGCTGCCCTCTCAGAAGTCAGGGCTGAGTCTCTGTGCCCCACAGTACAGCCACCCTTCCCTGGCAGGCCAAGGCTACTCAGTGGGGCAGAATATGGTCCAGCCCAGCTCCACCCTCAGCCACTGGGAACTCAGGAAACTCACAAGCTTCCATAAACAGTCTCTTCCCCTGTAAGTGGGGCCTGGGGTCTCCAGCTCCCGTGGTGGCTGTGAAGCTTGAGGCAGACAAGATGAATGGGACACGGTCAGCCCTGGCCGGGGCTGTGCACAAGAAAGGAGACCAGGACACATGCAGATATTCAAACTCTCCTTAC
Source organism: Urocitellus parryii (assembly GCF_045843805.1). NCBI lineage: Eukaryota > Metazoa > Chordata > Mammalia > Rodentia > Sciuridae > Urocitellus > Urocitellus parryii. The sequence continues at coordinate 118,728,616 of NC_135536.1, read as the reverse complement.
TTGAGGCCAAACCCCTCCTTCTAGGACCAGCCATGGGCAGAGCCAGGTGCCCACTCAGTCCCCTGCAGGAGCACAGAGATGCCCCTTGGTTCAAAGCGTTCTCGGTTCTGCCCCTAATGCCCAACCCTGGTTGGGTCCCACACTGACCTAGGGGAAGGGCGATCCCTGGATCCCCCCCAGGGATCCAGTGGGGAAGCAGGAAGCCCCCCAGAAGGCCAGGCTCAGAATCTCATTCAGAAGAGGGAATTCGTATCAGCAGCCTCTAGCCCCAAAACTTGCAGAGAGAACCAAATCCAAACTCATCTTCACCAGATTCTCCTGGTAAAGATGGGGAAACTGAGGTAGGAGTCAGCCTGAAATCCAGCACTAATACCGCCATTTATTTGTACCATCACCTTCAGCAAATCAACATGTCCCTCAGCCACCTGTAAGTGGGCCCTGGGATCTCCATAAAAAAATACCAATCCCCTTGGGTATGTGCAAAATGGTAGCCACAGTGCTGCTCTACTGCTGGGGATCAACATCTGGAGCTGCTACTACTATGTTACAGCTACATTTTCTGTTCCATAGTTTCCCAGAGGTCATGTGAAAAATTCCCTGACTGGTTTCATCTCACAAATATTTACTGAGCATCTGTTATATGCTGGGCACTCTGTGGCCACCTGGCCAGATCCTCTCCTCTGTAAGGACCTTCTGTACTGGCTGGTTGGCTTCCTCCATGCCTCTTCCATGCTCTCCTTCCTGGTCCCATGCATCCGCCCTCTCTGGTTCCTCCACTTAGGTGGCCCTCCACATTCCCCTCTGCAAAGCCAAATCTCCTTTCAGTCTTCCAAGGCCTGCTCCAGTCCTCCTCTTCCAGGAAGCGTTCTCTGATAGCTCCAGCGTGACTTGACACTTAACTGCTCCCCGGTTCCTCATCCTGATGCTGAGTTGGAACTGGGGAGTCTCCTCCAGGACTAGGACCAGGTCACTTCACCATCCTGTAATGACAGTGTAGCTGAACAAAGCCTCGCTAGAAGGGTTCTGAGCTTGTCTAGGACAGGGCTGGGGAAGTGGAACCTCAGCTACAAGGACATGCAAAAGGGCCAGAGCAGCCCCAGGCTAGACCCTGCTCCCCTGACCTGCCTTATTCTCTGAAGGGTCCCATCTCTGCATTGCTCCTCATGTGAGGGCAGCAAATAGCCCTTCATGTGTGGACAATGCTTGACAGTCATGGAGCCAATAATCTCATTAGGTCCACAAGGAACACAGGGCCACAGAGCTGAGATACTTTGACACTCATGTTCACAAACTAACACACAGCAACACAATCAGGCATGAATTGTCACAAACATATTTGCAATAAAATACAGTAATGCTCAGGTGTGGGGGGGTACACCTCTAATCCCAACTACTCTGGAAGCTGAGGCAGAAGGATAGTAAGTTCAAGGCCAGCCTGAACAATTTAGTGAGCTCCTGTCTCAAAATAAAATAAAAAAGACTGTGGATGTAGTTCAGTGGTGGAGCACTTGCTTATCATGTGCGAGGCCCTGAGTTCAATCCCCAGTACTGCTAAATAAATAAATACACAGTGACACTGGTGGACAAATGCTCACATACAGCTCCACAATACATATACTGACACACAATGACACACAACCCACATACGCAGACTGCTGCGTGGAAAGTAATAAACACACACACACACACACACACACACACACACACACACCATCAAGAGAAGGCCAAGGGTCTGGGATTGTGGTTTAGCGGTAGAGCGCTCGCCTAGCACAGACAGGACCCGGGTTCAATCCTCAGTACCCCATAAAAATAAAGGCATTGTGTTGTGTCCATCTACACCTAAAAATAAATTTAAAGAGAGAGAGAGAGGGAGAAGGCCAAGCCAGAGAGAGAACCCAGGGTCAGCAGCCCTGGCCTATGGGAAGGGAACACCCCAATGTTTCCCTCCATCTGAGCCCCTCTCGGCCCGTCTCTCCCTTACTCCTTCCACACTCACCGCTGATTTAAGAGCCCTGTGTCAACCTGTGACCCGGGAAGAATAACAGAGGTGCCTCTGCAGGAGCACAGCCTCAGGGGAACAGCCCTCCCCTGCCCCATCCCACTCACCCCTCCTCCCCAGGCCACTGGACACCTCCATGTGTACACACCTGCAGTACGCCACTGCCCAGCATGCTCACAGCACTGCCACTCACACACACAGCCGTGCCATGTGCCCAGCCCCCCTGTGCTGTGTAGGTCTCCCTATCCATAGAGACCCCCGCCCCTGCAGCCCAAGGGACAGGGGTAGGAGCCATAGGACATGAAACCCCAGCTCAGGAGGGTGTTCCACAGCTCTTAGGAAGGTGAGATGCTCGGTGGCCCTGCCACCTTGGTCACTGGCCAAGCCACCTCACATCCTTACTCAGGGTCATATCCCCGGGGAGGCCCCCCTAGCTCCTCAGGAACCACCTTGGTATGATGTTTGGCTCTGTCTCTGAGAAGGGTCTTCGTGGGCAGTCTTTCTCAGGGGTCCTGGCTATGATCTGACAAGACGGGATGTCCAAGCCCCCAGGACAAGACAGGCCAGGACTCATCACTCACTGACACTGACCCAGGGACACAGCATCCTGGGGTGAGGAGATCCGGTCAGCCAGAGCAACACTGAGGTGATGGTGACAGCCCGGCCCACCTCACAGGTGGTGGCCGGCCCTGGCAGACCTCGCGGGGAGCTGTGTGCGTGTCAGCTTTGTGCCTCAGTTTCTTCAGTGCAGTGGGGATATGGCGAACACCTAGTCAAGGTGGGTGCAAGGGTCTCATGGTTTGCTGGTTTTTCCTGCCGAGATCTACTCCCTCCCTGGATCCTGAGTCACAGAGTTGTCACCTCAGGTCCCAGAGAAGAGAGGACAGGGTGTGGAGACAGGGTAAAGAGGCAGCAAGGGGTGGAGGTTGCTCTAAGAGACAGAAGGAGAGGAGGAGAAGGCAAGAGGCCAGGGACCTGGCCCAGGCTGCAGCTGGCTGGAAGTCCCCAGAGCCAGGAGCTCTGGCCCGGGCCCCAGGCCCCAGGTCCCAGTAAGGAGCCCAACCTCCAGCTCGTTAGCCAAGACCTGCTCATTAATCACCCCTGGCTGCCTCTCCTGCCTTGGCTCTGTCAGGCCATAATAATATATGAAGAACATTCATTTACTCACCAACTTTCCAATCAGGAAAAGATATATGACGCTGTAGGAATGGATTTATCCTGACACCCAGCTTTCAGCAAAGTGAGGCTAATTTAAACATTTAAGTCAACGGCTCACCCCTCCCAACCCCTCAATTTTTTCTTTAGTGGGAGGAAGGTGAAGATGGAGGGGGTGGGGGAAGCTGAAAGTGTCCCTACCTACATGGTTTGAGGGTTGGAGGCAAAGCAGAAGAAAAGGGAGCCCAGCAGGGGGTCCCTTTGGCCCCTACCCCACCCCCAGCCCCTATGGCTGAAATAAAATGTAACAAGTCGGGGCAGAAGAACCTGCACTGGACAGGGGTCAGCATGTGGCTCCACCTCTGACTGTGCACGTCTGGGCAGGGCCACTGCTGTCTCTGGACCTCCATTTCCTCATCTGTAAAGACCCTAGCAAACAAGGAGATCCAGGCCTCTCAGCTTCCAAAGCTGTTTTTTTTTTTTTCTCTTTTTGTCCAACGTAGGTACCTCCTCCCACCTGCATGCTGAGAGGAAAGCAGCAGGATGGCCACTCTGGCCCGAGGAGGCCAGAACCGCCAGGGCAGTCCCAGGTGCTTCACCACGGAGGCCAGGCTTGAGTCTGGCCAAGGGGACCAAGCTGTGGGGCTCGATGCCTGGGCTCCCATCCTGCTCTCCTCTTTGCTCTGTAACCCCTGGCAAGCTTCTTACGCTCTCCACACCTCAGTTTCCTCATCTGAGAAATGGTCATAACGAGCTGCCTCCTCCCTGGGCATCTCAAGAAGATCACATGCGGTCACCATCCACTTGGTGTGGAGGAAGAACTGGGGCATCATAGAGGGGGCCAGGAATCAGGAGGGAGAGGCTGGCCTACCCAGGTCTCTGCTGGTCCCCTCTTCACCCCAGGGCCTGACTGAGGTGTTCCAGGATGGGCCAGACTGTGCACAGTCCCCGGGGAGCCCGCGAGGCCCTCCTCCCAGGCAGCAAGATTTCTCTAGGCTCCAGGCTGAGCAAACGGCCCCACCCTCCATGAGTACGAAATAAAACCAGAGCCTTCTCTGAAGTCCTACAGAGCATTTCACAGCAGGGCAGGTAAAGAGAGAGGTCCAGGGGGCAGGCACGTGGCCTGTGCAAAGGAACACGCCTGCGTCCCTCCCCGCACCAGCCTCTAACCTAAGGTCAGAAACCCCCAGGAGCTCAGCAGCCTCGGGCTTGAGAGCGGGTGATGCAGAGGAGAGGTCCAGCCTGGAGGGAAGCTGCCCAAATGCAAGGCCGGAGGGCAGCTGGGGGCAGGGGGCATCTGGGCCCCACAAAGCCTGGTAAGCCCCAGATGGCCAGAGCCAGCTCCCCAGGTGGGCGTGGGGCAAGGGCCACAGGCAAGTGACTCTTCAAGATTTAAAAAGAAAGCCAATTGGGGCTGGGGTTGTGGCTCAGCGGTAGAGCGCTCACCTAGCACGTGCCAGGCCCTGGGTTCCAACCTCAGCACCACATAAAAATAAATAAATAAAATAAAGGTATTGTGTCCATCTACAAAAATATATATATATATATGAAGCCAATTTTACCAACCTCCCCCGGTTGGTCGTAAAGAGCAAGGTCGAAGTGCCCAGCCCAGTGGCTGGCATGCAGCGGGCACCAGCAAGGGCCCACTCCTCCTGAGGACCATCCCATAATTCCAGAGGTGCAGGGAGCTGAAGGACGCTCTGGTCTCGTGCTTGGTGGGGTCCAGGAGGCCACACCAGATGCGACAGCTGGAGCGGGCGACTGGGGAGAGAGATGCCTGCTGACGTGGGGGCGTCGGCATCTCGGTGAATCTGGCTCTAATTGAGCGTCCTATTAAAACACGTCAATGGGCGACACAGCCATTTTAACAAAAGAGTTCCGGTGTTATTTTTAAAGTCACAACTGAACAAACATGCTGAGCCCCGTGCCCTGGACACAGCCGGGGGAGCAGAGTCCTGCTGCTCACGGGGTGCCAGCCAATGCCCATCCCAGAGGGGGACGTGGCCCAGAAAGTAGCTGCCAGGTCTCAGAGGCCCTGTCTCTGACAGGGCCTGAGTGACAATTCAAAGGAGGCAGCTTCTTTTTCCTCCTTAAAAGGGCGCGTGCAGTGACTCACGCCTGCTTTCGGCAGCAGCCTGTTCCTGGTTGTCGCTATGCACACCTGACGGCTGGCTCCCTCCTCCGTGGGGAGGGAAGGGGAACGTCTGACAACCAGGCTGGGTACAAGGGTCACAGAGGTGGGGACCGCAAGTGAAGGTGTCACTCAGCCCCCACTGGCAGCCTTGGGCCAGGCCCAGCCCCCTGAACTTCATGCATGTGTGTAGAAGAAGGCTGGGACCAGGCATAGATGCTTCTAGAAGATTAGACTCAGTGGCCAACTTTTACAATTCACATAGAAATCTGGATTTCTGACTTCTCTTGGGAAAACCCCATCTGGCCACCATGGGCCTGCGTTTCCACGTGGTGATGATCATCGGGCTGATGGATGGCCTCTCACTCCCCACAGTCCCTACCAATCTGCCTTGCTCACACCCACCTACTGCCGGACCTCTGGGGAATTGGGGTCTGAGACCCCCGGGACAGAGGCTCACGGGGGGGTCTCCAGTTCTGAGGTTCCAGATCTCTAAATCTGCACTGAGGGCCCCGTGTGGAGCCTGGGGCTGGGGCAAGGGACACAGAAAGAATTTGTCCATCCTGGGGGAGGAAGAGGGGTGGTGCTAACAGGACACCCAGCTAAGGCCCCAACTAGGACTACAGCTAGAAACAACCAATGAAGGAAACTGTAAAAGGTTTGATTTTGCTGTTAACCGACATCCATTTTTAAATTCAAGCCATTCTATTAAACCAAAATTTTGCTCCGGTGCAAAGGGTGGAGCACTGCAGGGACCAGCCACCAAGCTGTGAAGGATGAGGCCACAGGCAGAGGACCACCTGCAGTCAGAGGCTGTCCCAGCGGCCTTGCTGACACACAGGAGCCACGACGAGGATCCCTGTTTTCATACCTGGGATGCAGTAGCTGGTTTCGAGGTTGCAGTGTAATTGTGCAAATACACATAATGGGCTAAAAGCTTTTTCTGCCATGATTGCGCGCTTTCAAGTTAAGATGTCTAGACTCTAGAAATGCCATCAATCTGGTCCAGGTCAGGTACAGCACATTCCAGGTAAATAATCTTCCACTGTAATTAAATGCTCGAAGGAAAGAGTTCAATAGTTTTCAGAGGGAAGGGCACGGAGGGCTCGGAGTCCCGCAGCTCCCTGGCTTCAGGCCTGGAAGACAGGGGTCCACTTACTCTGCCTGGAGTCCTCCTGCCCAAGATTTCCCCCAAGACAGCGGTGTCAGAGAAGATGACCCAGAGAAGCCACCAAGGCCCTGCCACAGACCCAGCACCTAGGGCCTCCAGGCTGTCACCTGGTCTCATGGAGCCTCATTTGTCCCATCCATAAAGTGGACCTGAGTGCCAGCGGGGGCCTGGCCTGCAGCCTGTTCTCCCAGGAAAGGCTCAAGGCAACTGAGACGCAGGTGGTGTGCCTTGTGGCTGTGCAACTCTAAACCAGGCCCTGACTCTCTCCACCTGTAAGTGGGGCTTTGTGCCCTCTCGGGTCTTCCAAGTCCTGGAGCTTAGTGACTGCCCCTGAATTCACCCTGGCAGGTTTGACTACAACCGGAGCAACCTGAGGCCTCCAGGCACCTGAGGGAGGAAGAGGACAGGCAGGGGGCTGGGAGAGCACTAGGCAGACCCTGCTGGATGAAGGCAGGCAGGCTGAGGGTGAGGAGGGACAGTGGCAGGATAGTGGATGCCGGCCAGTTTGGGGGACCCTGGCTAGGGTGGCCAGGACTGGATCGTGGGGTCCCAGGTCACACTGAGCACATCCTATGCTCAAAAACCCAAGTGCAGGGGCAAGGAAGGGTCTCAGAGCTTCAGAGGAGCAGGCTTTGGGCAAGCCTCCTCCAGGAAGCCTGCCCTGACCTCTTTCCTCTGTAGGTTAAGACCAGGTCATCAGAGTACGGCCAGTACATCAAGGGTGGCCTTGAGAGGCCAGGGGCAGAGTCAGTGCTCTCTACGGAGTCTCCCAGACTCCTAGGCTTCAAGGTCAAAACAGTGGATTAGAAGCTAGGGAAAGCAAGACCAGAGGGGGACAGCATTTAGTGAAGCCACACAGTGGACAAGGCTCTGACCTTACCCGGTCTTTTACCAAGCAGGACCTCTACCTGTACTTCCTGGCTCTTACCTACCATGATCACCTTTCTGCTTTTCACACTCAGTACCCAGGTCCCTTCCTCCACAGAGCCTTCCCTGACATGCCACCCCAAAAGATGCCCCACTTCCTCCTCTGGCCCCTGCTCACCCTCGAGCAGCCCTGCACCCCATGCATCTGCCCCCAAGGGGGGCCTGCACTGTTAAGTGGACCATAAACTGGCCTCCCACAGGGTCAGGCACTCCCCGGGGACAGAGGTGGCTCTCTGTTACCCCATCACCAGACCCAGGATGGTGCCTGGCACATAGTAGGTGTTGAAAAGATGTCCAGGAATGCACGAAGGACTGAAGGTGAGGCGCTCCGGGAGAACCACCCAGAAGGGGAGGTGCCTGCACCACCCTCGCCCGGCTGGCGAAAGCTGCAGAATTAAGCGCAAGTTATAATTAAGACGGGATGTTTGAAGAGAAACATAATCCCCGTTTCCGTGGGATCCGCGGGCACAACAGTAATTAACGTCTCATTAACATTCGCCTAATTAAGCAGTTTATGAAAGTGTATGGATTTGCATACCGCCACGCCAAGCTCGCTCAGGCACGTCAAAATTAACCCCTGAGGTGCGGGAGGGCCCAGAAGTCGAAGACCAACCTGACCTCAAGACAAGGGACAAGTGACCAGTCAGCAGAGGCTGGGGACGATGGCCTCATCCACCCCAGACCTAAAACCTTCTCCAGCCCCACCCTCAGGTCCCTGTCTCCCCAGTCACTGGGTCAAGGTCAGCTTCTCAAGAAAGCCCTTTTAAGGGCTGGGGCTGGGGCTCAGGGGTAGAGCACTTGCCTAGCACGTGTGAGGCCCTGGGTTCAGCCTTAGCACCACATAAAAGTAAATAACTAAAACACAGAACCAATAGAGGACGTTTTAAAACACAGGCCCTTTTATAAGGAAACAAGGGGCCCTGATCCCCCCACCCCCCCACCAATGGTCCCTAAGCGTCTCCCTGTGCAGCCTACTCCTCCACTGTGCTCCCGGGGGCCCACCCTTCTCCCACCGTCTCCTTGGAACAGATCTTCCAGCTGAGAACACATTTGTAGCTTCAGGAGCTTTGACCCTCCTAATGTCACTGGGCCCTGCAGCTCCCTGAGGGCTGCCTCAGCATCCTTCCCAGTCTACCCTGTGGAGATGAGCTCAGAGAGGTCCAGAGCCTGCCCAAGGTCACAGAGCCAGAGAGGTAGAATCCAAACCCCTCCACTTTCCCAGGCAGCAGGACTTTAGAAACAAACACCGCAGCCAGCCACAGGCTCTCCACCATGGGAAAAAGCGAGCTGTTCCTTCCCACCTTCCCCTGGACACTAGTTAACCACCTCCCTGGAGTCTTCTCGACCCTGGGCCCAGCCACTGCTGCTGAAGCTGAGCATGAATCAAAGTCACCAGTGACTTCCCTTGTGGGGAGGCCCCAGTGCTCCCAAAGAGAAGAAGGAGAGGGGCCTTTTAGGATAGGGTTAAAGATCAAGTGAAATATTTCCCTCTAAAGCACTTTAAAGCCTCTCGCACGACTCGAGTGTTAGATGTTGGTTAATCACCACCTTCCGGGACCCCCACTTCCTCTGTGTTCACACCCACCAGTTGGGCACCAGGGATGCCTGTCACCCCTCTGCCCATTCCAAGGGCAAATTGGGACAACTTTTCTCTGTGATAATTTAGCAATATACATCAAGAGCCTTAAAAATGCCCAGGCCTAACAAGCTTTAAAAAGCGTAAGTCATAAAGGTGAGGAATTTAACTTCATTACGATTTAAATCATCTGTGCCACAAAAGACATCACAAAGGGAAAGACAAGCCACAGACAGACCAGAAGAATATACCTGCAGCACACCAGGAATGACAAAAAAATAAATAAAATAAAATCTGTTTCCAAGCTATATAAAGAATTCTGCAAATCAATAATTTAAAAAAGAAAAAAAAAACAGCAAATCACCCACCTATTTTAAAAGTCAAAGAATAAGAACAGGCAATTGTCGGATGAGGACGGGAGGGCTCACAAACCCACAGCGAGGCTTGCCGACGCACAGAGAGTCCTGAGAGACGCCAAGGAGGAGCATGAGAGCCGCCTCCCATCGGGGGACACCCAAAGTCAACACTGCCCAGTGTCACACTGGAGCCACAGGACCGCGCACACACTGCTGGGGGAAGCGGGAGCTGCTCCAAGCAATCGGAGAAACAGTTGGACCGTATGGTGTGGCCAGCCACCAGGCCATGCCACTCTAAGAGGCCTCCCACAGGCTCACGGAGGGCGTGTGTTTCTGAGAGCGCAGAGGAACTCTGTCAATGTCCACCAGCATTGGGACGCACAGCGTGACCACAGCGGATTCCACATGTGCTGGGTTTACCCCCAACTCCTTGGCAAAAACCCATGACAATAAAGGATCTTTCTTGTACATGAATCCACAAGGACCAAGAATGGAAGAAGAGGAAACAGCAACATCATTCTGGAAGCTGGAGAGCAGATGGGTGAGTGGTAATTGATTTGGCAGAGCTGAGGAAGCCGAGTCCTGAGTCCCTGTCCTATTACCTGGCAGAAGGCAGGCCCAGGAACAGGCAGCGGATACCCTGGACGGAGGAAGGAGGGGCTGTGGAAGAAACAGGTGGACCCCAAGGAGTGCCATCCCATCCCTAGCTCCGTCCAAGACTGTGTGTGGGAGACCATCCTTACACGTGGCTGAGTCACACTCCCCGGCTGGGTGCTGAGGCGCTCAGTGTCTCGTGCATGGGAGTGTCTTGCTACAGCCCCATGGGTGAAGCTATGCTCACCTGTTCCTTTGTAATCTAACCCCTTACCCTGTTTAGGATAGAATCTTCCATGGAAGTGCCTTGTGTGTGTCCCCTTCTCTTACTGTGCCCCTGGGTGTGGCTTACCCAGGTGTCAGTCAATCTGCTGACAGTGGACATCACGAAGACAGACTCAGCCCCCTGAAACCTGACCCCTTGACTCATTTGAATAGCTTCTCCTCAATAAAAGGGGTCAGTGTGCTTTCTCTCTTTCTGCGGACACTTAAGGTCAGAGAAGCCTCACAGCGACCCCAAAGAAAAAGGTACTTGTGTCTCTTGTGTGGTTATTTCGTGCAGCCCAGTTAGCCCAGTTTAACTGGAGTGACCCCTGAGCCTTTTAGTTGAGAGATCAGAAACCCGGCAACTGTGGTTATTTTTTTTTCCCCTAGGGAAAGATCGAGCTGAGGGTCTCTGGGCTGGAAGACCCCAGGCTACATAGAAGGTGAAGACCATCCAAGGGAGTAGGTGAAAATCTGTACCCTGTAATTCGGGTCAGGACCCCAGCCTTCCCTTCCCACTCGGCCCCTGAGACTCAGTCCTTTCAGGAGACTCTGTCATTGGGGCTCCCCATGAACCAGACCTGACACAGGGAAGCCTCAGCTGACAAGCTCACCCAGGCGTCAGGGACACCAGCTTCTGGTGCTCCCGTGTCTTGCTACCTAGAAGCAACCCACGGAACACCACCAGACACTCGGAGACCAACTCTACCAGCTCAGCAACTTCTGACCACCATGTTGTTCAGGGCTGGAGATTGGGGCTGACACCCAGCAAAATCAGCTAAGTGGATCAACGCAGGAAATCTTTCATATGAAGCAGAGTCCCACACAAGGGAGCAAATGGGGGAAAACAGCAACTTGGAGAGATCAGAAGATGCAGAGAGCAGGAAACTTTAAAAAAAAAAAAAAAGTCTCATTAATTTTCCAGAAAAACAAAACATAATATCCATAAACAAGAAAGGAATGGAGTATATTCTGAAGAACATATTCAGTAAATAAGAAATTTTTGAGATTTAATATTTATGGGGCAGGAAAAATGATTTTAAATTTTGTCTATTAGGACAGGATGACAAAATCAAGGAGCTCTAGAAAGAGGAGCAGAAAGATCAAGAGACACAACAAAGGAAGGGAAGAAAGAAGAGAGGGCCCTCCAGGAAGCAGGACGCCTGGTAACAGGAGTTTCAGAAAGAGGACGAGAAAAGAGAGGTCAGGAGACCCTGAAAGAAATAATCCAAAACCTGCAGAGAAAGGAACGTGAATCTCCGATTTGGAAAGACAAACCCACCAAGGACAGCTGCGGGGGAATGACCAGTACCGGGAGGAGGAGTTCACTGTCAAGTTCCCAGAAAGAAAACCCCCCGACAAAGAACCCAATCCTGGAACAGTGGTGATGTCTCCACACGGGTTCCTGAAGCATTAAAGGAGGGTCCCTGAAGATCTTGTCTAGAATTCTACACCCAGTCAAATCAGCAATGGAGATCCAGGACTCGGTGAAGAATGCTCGGACCGGCCAAGTTTCACAAAGATACCTGCCAGGCAACGTTTCTGGAAGCTATTAAGAAGAGGAAGATGTGGGGTCCAGGAGGCAAGAGATTGAATGCAAGAGAGAGGTGAGGGGGACCCCAATAGTGGTGCCGGCCAACCCCAGCCGCTGTCTACTCAGAAACTGAACTGGAGCGGGTCATGAGGCTCAGGGAGAGGTTTCTTGAAGAAGATGAAATTTATGAAAGAAGTACTTCTCACGTTTAGTTACGTAGACAGGAGCTTTACCCAGCTGGGCACAGTTGACAATGGCATTAATGATAACTAAAAAAAAAAAAAAAAAAAAAAAGGTTCCCCCCCCCCAAACCATTAACCTCAGGGAAAATAGAGTTGTCAAGAGGGGAAAGTCATCAGGGAGTACTAGGTGGCTCACCTGGGAGCTCAGACAACTCAAAATGTGGGTGAGAGGGTGGGAATGGAGGGAGAGTCAAGTCAAGTCAAACCTTCAGCTTATGTCGGCCAAGTCGACAGTTAAGGCCTGAAACAAGAAAATCCCAGTAGAAGCCATTTCCAGGGAGGAAACCCACAAAGAATCCAAAGAAGAGTTGCAAGAGGTAGCAGGGAAGGACAGAGGACGGCGGGGTTTGTGACAAAGTAACCCACGAGGACTCCCTGAGTCTCTTGGGGCCACCTCTGGCTCCCAGGCACTCCTGTCCCCTGCTGGGACCTGTGGGTGTCCACTGTTCCATGCATCCCACCCACACGCCCCCCCAGCCTGCTGGCAGCACCTGCCTCCACCCTGCCGGTGTCAGGAGAGCACGGCCTCCCCTCCCACTAAGTGGGTGCCCCTGGGCCTCCTCTAGCTCCTCCTCCGCTCCCTGGTTGGGGGCTTCCTGTGGGTGGGGGTCGCCCACACCAGAAGCCCACTGAGTTTTTCTTTCTTTCATGAAACAAATATTTATTGAGCGCCACCCCTGTCCCAGGCCCTGGGGAGAGGTCTGTGACCGAGGCAGCCACAGCCTCTGGCCTCACTTTAAACAAATAAAGCCATGAATACGAATCTAGAGGGGAGCCGTGAGGGAAGAGAACGGGGTCTGTGCAAAGGGCCCCTTTTACCCATGGGGACCCCGGAGCAGGCGGGGATGGTGACAGCAAGCTGAGCACCGACCAGGGCTTGAAGGAGGAGGGAGGAAGTGAAGGGGGACAGATCATGGTCTGCTCCCCACCCCCGTGCCCCCACCCATCACAGTGGCCAGCCAGGGCCAGCTTGTCAGAGGACAGCGGGGAGAGCATCCTTGACCCACCTTTTAATGGAGATGGATGTCCCCTCACCGGGGATCCACACCTGCGATTCACTCCTCGCTTGGTTGGACGGGGTGCCGTAGCCCTGGGCAGGGGGCGGCAGGGGGGCGACATCCTCTGCCAGGGGCTTCTCTGGCCTGCTGCAGCCCGGTCACCGCAGGTCTCTTCCCGCCCTGTCTCTCCACTTCACCCTGCGCTCGCTCAGGCCTGTGCTGCTCCCACGGCTCTCAGGGACCACTCGGGGACCGTGGTACTCGGGCCTCACTACCCAGACCCCGGCTGCAGCCACCACAGGCCAGGCTCAACGCCACAGAGCTGAGGGCCAGTGACCATTCAGCACCCTCCTCCCTGCAGCTGAGGAGGCCGTCCATGGCAGGGCGGGACCCAGGTGTGGAGCCTCCACCCGCCGCCACAGGCCAGCAAAGGCCTCCAGAGGGCCTCGTGGGCTCCGGGCCCCTGCCCTGGCTGGGCCGCCCACCCAGGGTGGCTCCTGCTCTGGGTGACCCACTTCCAGTCCCCCTGCAGCCTTTCTGACCTCTCTCCTGCCTCCAGATCACACACCCTGGGAGATCTGGTGGCCAAGGAGTGGCCAGGGTCAGCCCAGGAGTGAGGACCTTCCCTGGGAGGAGCTGCCAGGGTCCAGTCCGCCCCAGGCCACACCCCGCTGGGCTGGATGGTGTCAAAGCTGACTGGGCCGAGGATGAAGGTCGGGGTGCTGTGGGGAGAGGGCAAGAGCCAAAAGAACCGGCCGCCCACCCACCCTGGCAGACAGTGACCTCACTGACAGCTCCAGGCTTGCCTTCGCCCCGCCCCACATACTGAGCAGAGATGCTCCCCCAGAGAGGAGCCGGGGAAAGGGGGACGGGAGAGCCACAGCCATGGTCCTGAGCGAGGTGCTAGAGTACCCCAGAGTTCAATCCCCAGCACACCCCCACACACACACACACACACAACTCACCCAGACCACACTCCAGGAGTGGATTCAAATCCAAGCTGACCCCAGATCCAGGGAGCCTCCTCCATTCCCCAGGAATCAACAAGCCCTTCCGGATCCATGGACTGGCCAGAGCCAAGGACACTGGCATTCCCAGTCTGGCCTGGCAGGCTGCCTCCCAGGTCCAGAGAGCGCCCAGACACCCACCCTTCCCACCTCCTGCCTGGGCCAGTCAGGGCAATGGGTCCCAAAGGGATAGGCCAGGCCCATCTCCAGGCCCCCCGAAGCCACTGTGGCCCTTCTCAGGGCTCAGATCACCCAGAACGCCGAGCCCACTCCCACCCTCTGACATTGTCCCCTTTACCCATCAGCACCTCAGGGTGAAACAGGGTCAGAGAGAGGATAAGGACAACATAGGTAGGGTGACACACACACCTGGGGGGAGGGGGAGCAACCACCTCCTGGGTGGGGGGCTGGGTGAGGGGCTGGACGGTTCCTTCCAACCTCCTGGACACACAAGGACCCTAGACCCCAAAGGTCTGGCATTCTGAAAGGTAATTTTATGTCTGCAGCCATGTTTGAGCACCGACTACCTACGCAGCATCCAACAGCACCATGCTGACGGGGCGTTAACCCATTTTTCGGATGAGGGCGAGGTCCCCACTGGTGAGTGGCAGGCTGTGTCCCACTCTGTGCTGACTGGGGCCTACAGTCCAGGATCCTCATGCCCCACCCCACGTGGGCTAGGGGAGGTGGTGGCAAGGGGCTGCAGTGGGTCCTCGACTAGAAAACCAGGGGCCTGACAGCCAGTGAGCCCTGGGTCCTGAGTTCTCCACAGAAGTTGTCACATCACGGGAAGGAAGTCCCACTCCGGCCCCCGTCTCCAAGTCCCCTTCCACGCCCCGCAGACAAGAGCGCCCAGTGTCCCGGGGGACCGCTAGGAGGAGCAGCCCCTGGAAACTGAGTCAGAAGGCCAGCACAGGGCCCAAGAGGGGCTGGGGTCCGGACACTCAGCCAGCCCTCCGCCTGAGGTGACAGGGAGCGCTGGCTCCAGCCACAGAGGCAGTAACCTGGGAAGGGGCAGCCCCGGGCACAGGGCTGCTGCCCCTCGACCCAGCTCTGGTCCAGGCAGTCCTGGGTTCAAGTCCAAGCCCATCCAGTCCCAGGGAGCCTCCTAGGTTCCTCAGGAGTCAGCAGGCAACTGAACAGTCACGTCACAAAAGGACGATCGGTCAACAATCCATGAAAACACGTTCCGCATCTCTGCAATCAGAGAAACGCAAATCAAAGCTACACTGAGATGCCATCTCACTCCAGTCAGAGTGGCAATTATCAAGAACACAAGTAACAATGAATGTTGGCCAGGATGTGGGGAAAAGGCACACTCACAAATTGCTGCTGGGACTGCAAATTGGGACAACCACTCTGGAAAGCAGTTTGGAGATTCCTCAGAAAACTTGGAATGGAGCCACCATTGGACCCAGTTATCCCATTCCTCAGAATAAGGACTTAAAATCAGCAAACTACAGTGACACAGCCACGTCAAATTTTATAAGAGCTCAATTCACAATAACCGAGCTATAAAATCAACCAAGGTGTCCTTCAACAGATGAATGGATAAAGAAACTGTGGTACATATACACAAAGGAATATTACTCGGCCATAAAGAAGAATGAAATTATGGCATTTGCTGGTAAATGGATGGAACTGAAGAATGCCATGCTAAGAGAATCAAGCCAATCCCATAAAACAAAGGCAGAATATTCTCTCTGATATGCAGATACTAACACACAATAAAGAGGGGGAGGGAAAAATACACGATTATTGGATTAAATAAAGAGGAATGAAGGGAAGGGCAGGGGATGGGAATAAGAAAGTTAGTAGAATGAATCCCACATAACTTTCCTGTGTTCACTATGAATCCACAAATACACGACCAGTGTAACTCCACATCATGGGAACAACCACCAGAATACACAAACCCCATATACGTATACTATGTCAAAATACACTCTACTATCATGTATGTATAAAAAGAAAAACCAAATAATAATAATAATAATAATCAGCAAGCCTTTCTGGAATCCTGGACAGACCAGAGCCAGGGACACAGGCGTCGGAGTCCCCGGTCTGCTGGCCTCTCTCCAGCCTGCCTGCTCTAGGCTCCATGGGTTGATCACCCCCCACCCATGCCTCTAGCCAGGCTGCCAGGTCCAGTAGAATCCCCCCGACTTTAGGAGCTACAGGGGAGATGGAATGCCCACCTCTGCTGTGCACCCCCCCTCCAGACCCAGAGTGGACACCATTCAAGGTTCCTGGTCAGTGCAGCCAGGGGCCCCGGGGCCAGGGTTGGCAATGCCAGCAGACTCCACCTGGCCCCCCTAACCTGGGCTCCCCTGCCCTATCCCTGAGAGATGGGGGAGAAGGCAATCCCACTCCAGGGTCAGGCAGGACACGAGAGGTGTCAGGTGGCCGGGGTGGACATCCCACCCCCAACCCTGACAGTTCCAAAGATGCCCGCGAGTCTGGTGACAGCTGGTAACCTCAGCTTCCCCATCTGTAAACAGAGGCCACCGCAGTCCCCTCCAGAACCCCCGAGAGTGGACAGAGGGGACAAGTGAGCAGGCAGACACCGGGCCTGGAGGATGGGGATTCTCCCCAGCAGCTGGGCCACCCCAGGTCCTGCCGAGCTGCCCCCAGGCTCCCACTCCCAGTGCCCCACCTCCCCGGATTCAAGGTGGGGGAGGAGCTGGACTTTAAAATAAAGTGAAATTTGCTTCTCATTAAAATGAAGTTTGTCACCTCGATCATAAATTGTCCTTCTCAGCTGCAGAAAAAGGTCCATTAACACATTTTTTTTTCCTTTCTCCAAATGAGACGAGAGTGGGTAGATTTGAAAATCCCTGTGGACATTGAAAAAGCCAGAAAGTACCCCCCTAAAGAGCCCCCCAGCAGCCAAAAAAAAAAAAAATCATTGTAATTATCTGTCTGGGAGCGGGCTCTGGGAGAAGCCTTAGCATGGCTCGTTAAGGCGCTAATTAGCAGGAACCGGCTTCAGCTCTGGGGACTGGGGGCTGGGGAGTGGGCTTCAGCCCCTCCCTCCCTCCTGCCACCCCCTACCTTCCACCCACTCAGCCTCACCTGGTTTATGGGCACTTGCTCTCAGGTGAAATCTGATTAGGAGCTAAGGAGGGTCCCCTGTGGCTGCAGAGCACAAGCTCATGAAGGCAGGAAGGCGTGGAGGCCAGGGCCAGGGCTGCTGCTCTGGAGACCTAGAGCCCAGGTCCCTGCAGCAGCCCATCCCTCCAGCCCAGGGGCCCAGAGAGTCGGGGCCTGGGAGGCCTGGACACAGCATGGACAGCCTGGAGCAGCAGGCTGTGGAGGAAGGAGGTCGCCTGGAGCTCCAAGCATTTTTAATGCCAGCACTAACACACTAACACGACCCAACCCGCCAGGCAGGGCAGCTCGCACCTAGGATCCCAGCTACTCAGGAGGATGAGGCAGGAGGACCACAAGTTCAAAGCCGGCCTGGGAAATCTATTAAGACCCAGTTTCAAAATAACTTGGCAGAGGCTGGCCTCGAATTTGAGATCCTCCTACCTCTGCCTCCTGAGTCACCAGGATTATACTGTCTCCAATTTAAAAAAAAAGAAAAAAAATTAACAAGGGCTGGGGATGTAGTTCAGTGGTGAGCAACCCTGGGTTCAATCCCCGGTACTGCCTGTAAATAAATAAATAAAACGGGGCTGGGATTGTGGCTCAGTGGTGGGGCACTTGCCCAGCAGGTGGGAGGCACTGGATTCGATCCTCAGCACCACATAAAAATAAGTAAACCAGATAAAGGTATCGTGTCGATCTATAAATAAATATATTAAAATAAATAGATAAGACATTTTAATGAACACCTACTCTGCGCTCAGCTTGACCAAACTGACTCACAAATGGAGTCAGCTGATCCACGACATCAACCCCACTTGGCGGATGGATGGGCAGGCTGGCGGCATGCTAGCAGGAGAGACGTGAACGGAGACAGGCCACACTGAGCCCCATCCCTGCTCCCCACCATCCTGGGGCCCTCCACCAGCCTGACTGCAGCCCCACATCCCTTGGCACAAGGCTCCCGTGTTCTCCTGGGGGCACCGCTAGCACCAGCACCCTGGGACTGTGCCCACTGCAGAGCTCTGCTGGGCCCAGCCTGGGAGAGCAAGGTGCCAGGGCAAGCGTCTCTCCATGGCCCTCGGAGCCCTGCTGAGTGATGTGGGTGCCGGCCGGGCCCCGGAGCCTCTGCCCGGGCTGAGGTGCTCCTCCCACACCCTCAGCAGGGGTCTCCCAGGGATGCTGTCTGTGTCCTGCCTACACAGGGGGTCCCTGGGCCTCCCAGCCCTCCCCTCAGTCCTGAGAACACCCCTGCGGCTCCCAGGGGTCCCCAACACCTCCCTCCTCGACCCCCAGCTCCAGGCCCTAAAGGGGCGGCTGAGCCAGGAGTTCTGGGAGGGGGGGCCACTCAGGGAGGGGGCTCAGGCTCTGATCCTACCTGGCCCCTGGGGACCCTCTCTGGAGACCACGGGCCAGAGGCCTGGGGAGCCCTGCCCCGTCCAGTGTCCCAGTCCAGGGGGGCAGTGAGAGTGTGCGGGCAGCGTGCCTCCATTCCCTGGAACGTCCTCTGGAGCCCCAGTGCTGAGCTGAACCTGGCCTCCCCCGGCCGACGGGCGCCATTCTGTCCCCAGCCAGACTCTGCCCAGCCCTTCCGCTCCTGGCCCACCTCACCCAGGGCCGTAAGCACCTTCCATTTAGATTCCACCTCAGAATGGAGGGGTGCCCCTAAGGCCCCTCACACATTCCCCAATGCCAGAGGCCGGGGGCAGCCTCCAGGAGTGGCCAAAGGAGCTGGGGAGCAGCCCGCCCACAGGCAAAGCCTGCAGCCCAGCAGTTCAGGTGGGTGGTCAGTGACGAGGGCAGCAGGCGAGTGGGGTCACAGGGCTGACGGCCAGGCAGCAGAGGAGGGGGTGAAGACACTTCCCATCCCCCACACCAGCTCCAACCCCAGCACCGGGGCCACCAGCAGGTGCTCCTGGATGTCCAGGCTCCCTGACCTGGGCCTGTCCATCCGCAGAGGAAGTGCCCAAGAGGAGCTGGAGTCTCCGTCCAGCGCCCCCCACCTGTACCGCCTCAGAGCCCCTGGACCCTGCCCCAGAGAGCCCAGGGCTCCAGCTGAAGTCACACAGCAAGTCACAGCCACGCGGGGACTGGATCCAGCAAGGAGAGGAGGGCCCGGGCCAGATGTTTATGTCCCGCACTGTCTTATCTCCGAGAACTGAGGACAACTAGGAAGACCTTATCCTGCCCCTCTCTCCACCAGGAGGTCTTTCTTTGTCTCCTGGGCCAGGTTTGCATGGTCTCAATGACAGCAAGCTCACTACCGCACAAGATAGCCCGTCCATCTGCAGCTCTGAGAGCCTCCACCTGGAACTCGGCTCTGCCCTGAGGCAGTGGGTGCCCACACAAACCAGGGGAAGGGTTCAGCTCCTGAGAGATTTCTAGATAGCCAGTGCTACCCCTGAGCCTGCCATTCCTCAGATGTTATGTCCCAGTCTTCCTGCCTGCCACCTCCTGTGGATCAAGGTGGAGCTCAGGGTGGAGCCGACACTGGTGGTCCCTGACTCTCTCTGACGTGAGAAAAGTAAACCTCTGATTCCAATGGCTCTGGCAACATGGACCAACCACACTCAGCCCTAGACAAAGTCATTGACACTAGATATGACCGAGCCACTCCAGGAATCCCCTCCTCCACATCAGACTCCTTGCTCCTTGTCATGCAGCCTTGTACACCTGTGCTGAGACTCTCCAGTACTCTTCCCTATGTCTGTGTCTCCCTAGGCCCACACCAACACTGTGGGAGTGGATCTCCTGTGGCCCATTGCTAAAGAGTTGGTCTCCTGACTCTGAAAATGTCTCCCTGCCAGCCCCAAGGTAGGCCCCCACCCAGAGGCCACTAAACCCTAGACAGCCCCAGGCACCCCACTATCCCCCAGATGCCTAACTCCAGGCCTCTGACCTCCATCAGCCTCCCTCCCATTCCCTCACTAGCACACTGGCTGCCCCTGGGCCCCAGGCCTGGAGAGTCACAGCCCATTCCTCCCTCCCTCCCCATGTCCCAGCCGCCGCCCCTGTGGGCCCATTGGACGGTAAGCGCCTCTGTCAGCCTGTGGCCGCCACTGCCACGGCTGTTTCTAGGGAAACCAGACTCCATTTACAACATTATCAAAAAGTCCAGCCCCTCCCGCCCCTACCCTGGGTCCCCGTAAAGGTGGCTCTGTGGGGAGCCAGGTGGGCAGATCCATGGAGGGCACAGCCCGTCCCCACAGCCAGCCCCCAAGGCCGCAGGGGGGAGGGCTGACACCTCCTAGATATTTACATGTTTTAAAGAATTTCCATTTCACAGACAAGACTGAGGCACACGGAGGCCACCCCACCGAGAGCCAGGATTCAAAGCCAAGCAGGATGGCCCTGGAGGCCAGCCCCAGAGCTCGGCTGAGAGCAGCCAGAGACCAGCTGGTGTGGCATCCTCAGCAGAGGCCCACCCTGCAGAGACGGCCCTCAGCCCAGACCACTCCATGGGAGCAAGCCAGGCCCACGGGAGCCATGAGGTAGCAGCCAAACCCCTCCCGGACTCCCTCCTCCCCAGGGACAACCAACAGGCACCAAGCTTCACAGGGTGACAGCTGAGTGCCTCATTTCCCCAGCCTCAAGCCTGAGTCACAGTGGGGACGGTGAGGATCCAATGCCCACGATTTGGTCAACCATCAAGTCAGGGGCGAGGGTACCTGGTGGTATTGTTATCGATGCTGGTGTCCTCGAAGTGGGTCTGACGTCACACCCCACAGGACAGGCACATTCACGCCCCAGGCCCAGGACACTTGGGGCATTTCATGACTCTCTGGGCCCATGACACTGTCTTAGTGTCCCAGGGCTGCTGTGATGAATCACCACAGATCTGATGGTTTAAAAACAACAGAAATTGGGCTGCGGTGGTGGCTCAGCGGTAGAGCGCTCACCTAGCACGTGTGAGGCCCTGGGTTCGATCCTCAGCACCACATAAAAATTAGAAAATAAAACAAAGATATTGTGTCCATTTATAACTAAAAAATTTTTTTAAAAAATTTTTTTTAAATTTTATTCCTCAAGGTTCTGAGGCCAGACTATGAAATGAGTTTCCTGGGCCAAAGCCCTGGTACTGGCAGGGCTGGTTCCTCCATAGGCTCCAGGGCCACATCCATTCCTCTTCCAGCTTCCGGGGGCTGCTGGTGGCTGTGGGCCTTCTTTGGCTCATGGCAATATCACGGCCTCTCTGGTCACACGGCCTCCTCCTCCTCTTAAATGAACACTAGTAAATGCAGCCAGGGCCCAGATAATCCAGGGTGATCTCTCCATCTCCAGGGCCTGAGCCCAATCACCCGTGCAAAGACCTTTCCCGTACAAGGTCACTGTCATGGGTGCCAGGGATTAGGGCCTGGATATCCTTGGGAGCCATTATGTAGCCTTCCATGGTCACCAACCACCTCCTAAACACCCCTCCTGGACAAACGGGAGAGATCCTGGCCCCCGTCCCCATGGGCAGGCAGAGGGAGCCTGTCTTCCCAGCCGCCCAGCCCCACACTGTAGGGTCCGTCCTCTGGCCAGGTTCACTCCTGACAAAGCTTCCTCTAGCCACGAGGTCCCCCCTCCCTGTTCCTCACTCAGGCCAGGCCTGCCCCCACCTGGGAGCAGAGCCTGTGGCCTCTGCCTCCAAAGCTCTCTCTGGGTATCCCTGGGGGTCCTTCAGGTCTTCATCTCAAAGTCACCACCTCCGAGACCCGCTCCCCCCCTGACATTTCCTTCCCACTGTGTTCTCTCCCCCGTGACATGATCTAATGTGGGGTGGACTTGGCCTATCTGTCTGGTTAATTGTCTGTCTCTCCTGAGCTCCATGGTGACAGCCTCCCAGACCCTGGACCACAGGAGCCCACTAACTGCTCACCATCCACTCACCCACGAGCAGGGTGGAGCCAGGCCCAGGAGGTGCGGGGCCCGTGGTGGACCACACACCACCCCTGACCAGGACTGTCCAGGATGCTAAGCCCAGCAAGGAAGCCCAGAGTGGCAGGGAGCTCCGAGGGGTGGGGGTGGCCGAGCTGAGGAGGGCTTCCCAGGACAGGGAGGAGATCATCAGCAGGTGAGGAGACGGCTTCACACCCTGCAGGAGGAACCACAGGCACAAAATCCAGGAACAAAGTGGTATGTCCTGGGTTGTGGGAGGGCCCAGGGTGTGAGGCTAGTGGAATGGAGCAGGAACTAGGTTTGAAGGGCCTTGGAGAGCAGGTCAGGGCTGCCCTCCCCTGTGGGCCATGCTGGGCCACTGACAGGTAGGACGTGGTAGGCCTGTGGTTCAGAGGCTCCCCACCTAGGAGGCCTGGACCAGCCCGGAGGTGTAAAGGGGGTGAGGCCCACCCCACACCAGGGTAAGGGGCTAGAAATCCCCCAAAATGCAGCTCAGCCAGGAAGCTGCTCAAGCCAGTGTCATGGTGGAGCCCCAAATGCCCAGGCCTGTGTGGGGAGGAGACCTGGGCAAAGTGGAACCACACGGCTCGTAATACAGCACCAGACGGTGCAGGGGCAGGAGTGCCGGCGTGGCCCTGTGGAAGGAATCATGACCCCTTAAATTCCTAAGTTGAAGCTCCAACACCTAATGGGGGAAGGTTAAATGAAATCATCAGGGTGGAGCCCTGGTCCAAGAGATTAGTGTCTTTCTAAGAACAGACTTCAAATCTGTGTGTGTGTGTGTGTGTGTGTGTGTGTGTGTGTGGTGTGTGCACAGCAAGAGGTGGTCATCTAAGCCACGAAGAAAGTCCCCACCAGAACTCAGTCGCTCTGACACCCTGATCTCAGACAGCCTCTCGAACTGTGGGGAAGTAAACGCCTACTGTTTAAGGCCCGGCTCGGGGTGAGCTGGAGCAGCCAAGGGGGCTGAGGCAGACGGTGGAGTCGAGGAGAGCTTCCTGCAGGGAGCAGGCCTGGGCTGCCACAGGGCATGGAGACAGTCCCTGGGTGACAGGCCCTCCTGCCACGCGGCAGGCCCCAGTATGGCTCAGTCCTGCAGCCCACAGACCCCCCGGCCTCTCCAGGATTTACTCTCTCTGCTGTGGAACACAGAAATAGCCCCCAGATGATGGGACGTTTCATCTTCCATCAAGTCCAGCCAGATCCCCGAAGGCAGGGAGAAGAGGCAGGAAGGTTCCGGCTCCGGAGCACTGGATTCCAGCTTCCCCTGCCACGGCCATCGGAAGTATCTCGGCCTGGCCAGAACCAGCTGGGAATCCACAGCTAAGGCCTCCCCACAACCCGGCTCCCATCCCTGGGAAGTCGGAACCCAGGCTGGGCTCCGAGTGACAGAGAGGATCAGGATCCGCAGAAGAAGGAAGATCTATAAATAAATATACATTTTTATGAGACATGTTTAATTAAAGCAGATAGAAATTAATTTGCTTCAAGAAAATTAGAAGTGCCCTAGAGGATTTCAGAAGGAGGGCAAGAGTCCCTGAATCCAGGGGCTCTTCAGAAGGGTCTGGCATGGGGGATCACCCTAGCCACCATACATGACATCCTCAGTAGGATACCACACACTGGACATCTATGCATACCACACACTGGACATACCATCCAGCGTGTTCACATGGAGATGGCAGGTGTGGTCAGCCCCGTTTTGCCAGGTGGAAACTAAAGCCCAGAGGATGGAAATGATTGACCCAAGGTCACACAGCATATCTGTGGAAGTCCCCATGAGAAGCTGCTAGTCCTTTCTGCCAACCCTGAGCATTTTATTCACCCAAAGGGCTCAACAGGCCCAATACTCCTCGCCCTCGATGTCCTGGCCTGAGCTGCTACTCCCCAGGCTTCTCCCATCTGCAGGGTGGGGGCCCTTGCACTGTGACAATCTGGCTCCTCCGAGGCCTGGCAAGGGGAAGGCGGAGGCAAGCAGCCTGGGGGTTGGGGACAGGAGCCAGAAAGGGAAAGGACCCGAAATCAACAAGCGTTCCAGAATTTTAAGCAGTTTTTGGAGGAAAACGAGGAACAGGTTCAGCTGTTGCAATTTGCTCCAGGGGAAAATTATGTTCCCGCGCTCTATTATACAGAACAGAAGGAACATTTGGTGGGTTGAATACTTGTTAATTTATTTCTCTGTTTGTTAATGGGCTTGCCACGCGCGCATGCTCAAGCGAGTACACACACACACACACACACACACACACACACACACACGTCAGCAGGAGGCACGCTGCTCCCCGGGTCTTCCTGCCACTTCCCTATCGGTGGCACTCAGGTTTTTTGCTCTCTCCTCTCAACCCCAGGGGTCTAGAAGAAGGCCACCCACCATTTAGGGCCAGTGAGTCCCCCAGTCTCCTCATCTGAAAAACAGTCTGGCAATGAGGCACCCTGACATGCCAAAGGCTTTGACCTTGAAGAACTGTGACCCGCCATGAGAAGTCCTTTTGAGTGTCCTCAGACACGCAGCAGGTCCACATGCTAACCAAAGGGATGATGCTGTCCTTGGGTGGCTCATTGGAGCCTCAAACAGAGCAAGTCCAAACCAGATCCTGACATTACCACCCACCCCAGAGTCCCCAAACCAGAAGATGGTGCCACCCCGGGACCCAGACTCAGACCAAGCTGACCTCACCTGACCCAGACTGTCTGCCTTCGCACCAGCGCCACCCTCCAGCATGAGCCCCAGTCCTGAGAGGCCACCCAGGCCACGACTCCGCCCTCTCCTCCCCTTGCCCGGGCCCCTCCACCTCGGTGTCACCTCTTCAGAAAGGCCTGCCTGGGCCCTCCTGGG
The DNA here is from genome assembly GCF_045843805.1 of Urocitellus parryii. Lineage (NCBI taxonomy): Eukaryota > Metazoa > Chordata > Mammalia > Rodentia > Sciuridae > Urocitellus > Urocitellus parryii. The sequence continues at coordinate 118,703,855 of NC_135536.1, read as the reverse complement.
AGACCCTCACCCATCCCCAGTCACCCCCTGTCCCATGGCCCTGTTTACTTCCCTTCCAAGCTCATCACAGTCCCAGGTTACCCAAAATATTTGTCATTTGGTTTCCCTCCAACATAAAGGGACACCAGCTCCAACATGAAGGGACACCAGCTGAGGGCAGTTTTAAGATGATCTAGGTGCAATGTCCCCAGAACCTAGAGCAGCGCCTTCGTCCACCCTCGACAGCGGATGAGTGAAAGGGCAGATCTGCTCCAAACCAGAGGGGGTGGTGAGAGGGGCCCCCTGTACCCAGGATGGCCTGTGCAGCCGCGGCCTTGCTGCCCTTTCGGCTCAGCAGAAGGACAGGTGGGGAGGAGGTGCGCAGGGCTCGGACCTGGGTTCTCTAAACAGCGTGGTGAGGCCGTTTCAAGGGAGCAGAGGCCCAGCCACCCTGTGCCCCCTGCATGACTTAATTATGTCTGAGGACCATTACAGGACGCACCCTCTGGGGTACTAGAGGATGATGGTGATGCGAAAGGGAATCCCTGTCGGAAGACACCAGACAGTGGGAGTTGCCCAGGGAGCCGCAGTCAGGCAATGGGGAAGTGAGAGCCCGCCCCCCAGAACTGGGGGTCTGCCCTCTGCGCTGGCCCAGCCCCGGCTGGGAGTGGGAAGTAGAAGGCAGGACGCTCTCTGCGTTGTGTTCCCTCATGCTCCTGTGTGTGAACCGACCTCACCTCCCCATTCCCCAGGTTCCATACACACACATTAGGCGGCTGGGAAAAGTGGCCAGACAGGGACACAGCTGTCCCCTCCCCACCCGGGCCTGGGGCAGGGAAGTGAAGGAGGAGGCAGGTGCCCAGGCCCCAACAGGTAAACTGAGGCATGCTGAGAGCCAGCCAGTCTGGACCTTCCCTCGGGTGATCTGAAGTAGGGGATGGACAGGTCTGGGTCTAAGAAGGTCCCAAGAGGAACAGGTGGCCCAAGTGGCTGAGGAAGAGCATTTCCCTACCCAGATCCACCTCTAGGCACAGCAGGCAGGAGGAAGCAGGACTCAGGAGGCCGAGGGGGCTCTAGGGACAGATGCAGGAGCACCCAGCCGCATGCACTCTGTCAAACTCACTGGAGAGAGGTTGTCCCTGAAGGGCCAGAGCCTAGAGGTGAGACCAACCCAGCAGAGACCCTGCCAGGGCCCAGCGGATGAAGCATGGCACTGCGACAAGCCAAGGTGCCTTCCCCTTCCACCGTGCACATTAAGCATTATTCCTCTTGCGAGCAAACAATTTGTTACAATATCCACTGCGCGCCTTCCCGCTGGCGCCCACCCATCCATCCTGGATTAATCCCGGAAGTCACTCCCTTCGTTGAGGACAGGCCTGAGTGGGCCTCCTCTTTTATTAGGGAAATTTTTCATTGTTTTGAGGAGCTCATAGGTTTTCATTTGGGGCAGAGATGTTAAAGGCTCCCTCAGTGGCTCAGAGGCACGGGAGACTTGTGGCTGAGAGGGTCCCCTGGGCCCCCAGGCCTGGTCAGAACTGGTGGGGGACACCAGACTCCAGCATGGAGGTGAGCACGGCACCTCCCTTCCCCCCGAGGACCAGGGATTCAGACCCCAGTGCTGTGTGGCAGCAGGTCACCCCTCAACCTCCCCAAGTCTCCCTGAGAGGCGAAGGTAGGCTGCATACCTGGGTGTCACCTACTGAGTCCGTCCAGGGACATCATGGCCCCTAATCACCACAGCCCGGGGTTACAGCATGGACCATTGAAAAAGTGAGAGGCTTGAGGTGCAGGTTTTAAACAGGCCCCGCCCCCGCCAAGCCTTGCCTCCAGCTCCTTAGAATGAGGAGCTCTCAGACTGCAGAGTTCAGAGCAGCAGACTCAGGCCAGTTTGAAGGGACCGGCTGAGGGTGAGCGGGCAGCCCCAGCCCACTCCAGAGCCCTCCCACAAGTAGCAGAGCCCCGGATCCTAACTTCTGGCAGAAGGCTGCCCCCTTGCAACTCCATAGGCACGTCATCCAGCTCTGGTGGCTGCCTCCTCCCTGGCCTGGCACCAGACCTCTGGTCCCCATCTGAGGCCTGGAGTCTGGGGAGCCCTGTCCACAGGTGCTTCCCGGAACCCCTGCCTCGCCCCACAGGGCCCCAGAGGGATCTATGATGGGGAATGTTTGTTGCCCCCCTGCCTTATGTCAGAGGACAACTGTCCCGACCCCTGCCCCTCATCCCCCATTCCAAGCAGGGCTGGAGCCCTCTGACCCCAACACCAGCCCTCCCCTCACCGCCAGCTTCTCCCAGGCAACTCACACCCTTGAACTTGCTCCTCTGACCTGTTCCCCACCCCCCTCATGACATTCCCAACCAGGCACACCCTCTGCCAATCTTCCCTCAGCCCTAGCTTCCCCAAATTGTCCTGAACCCTAAGGACAAGACTCCCCCAGAGAACTCTCCCTGAATTCTCTTACCCCTTTTCCTTTCCTGGGGTTCCCATCATTGCTCTTGGTCCTTATGTTGCTACCAGAAGCAGGGACCACGTCACCTACTCATTCTTAGCCCAGGCAAAGCCCACTGGATACTCAAGAAAGGATGGGATCATTAAATGTTCAGGAAGAGGGAACAGGGGACTCCCACTGATGGAGTGCAGCACCTCTGTGAGGCAGGAATCCCTGGGCCCATTATACAGATGGGGAGACTGAGGCTAAAGAACTGAATCATGAACCAAAGCATCAGGAGGGATGGGAACCAGCCCCACCAAACAGTGATACTGAGATGCTGTCCACAAGTCCATGTGCCACATACAAGACCCACCAGCCCTGGGCCCAGCACATCCACACATGCTATGCCATCTGACCCTTACCACCCCTCAGGGAGGTTATCTATGTCACTCAAGAGGCAACAGAGGTCCAGAGAGGCTGGGTCACTTGCTCAAGGCCACACAGTAAGGGGCAGGGCTGACTTGAATCCAAATTTTCTCAGCTCCCAGCCTGGTCAAAGCAGCTAATCACCCCCGGGTCTTTAGGGCCCACCCTCCCCGGGTGGCTGGCTGGCCTTTCCTATCCCCAACCAGCACGTCACCCTCTCCTAATTATCACCCCAGCCCAGGGCTCCCGGGAGCGCGTGCATGACTGGTTGGTTGGCCTTTTGGAGGTGCCGGCCTCTCAGTCCTGCGTATTTACACAGAAGCCTCGGCCGGGAAGGCTCCGGAAAGTAGGACACACGGGGAAGGGGGGGGGCAAGTGTGGGCTGCAAACACTCCACCACCCTCCACGCCACCCGCCTGGACAGCGGAGTCACCATAACACCGTCTCCTCAAATGACCTTGACAACTGCTGGGGGCAGTGCCCGAGCACAGGGTAAAGGCCTGGGCTGCCCACTAGGGAGGGCCTCCTCCTCTCCTAGGGACCTGGAGGGCCCCAGGAGACAAGCCCCTATTTAGCATCAATCCTCTGCGCTGAAGGTCGCCTCACCTCTGCATCTGAACAGGGTGATCCCAGCTGCCTCCCAGCCACTGTGAAGACACAAGGAGCCCAGGGTCAGGCACAATGCAGGTGCACGTAGGGGAACCCTGGCAGGTCTGAGGCGGCACCTCTCCTGGGAGACCCAGCAGACACCCAGTCCAAACCAGACGGAGCAAAAGTCTCCCAGGTAGCCTCTGAGTAGCACCAGGATGAAAGGCAGGGGACTGACCAACAAACACCAACCATCCCGGGACGCCACCAGGACTGTGGGGTTAGGGTTGCGGTCCCACTGGCATGGGCCACCTGGGAGCCTGGGGTCTCAAGAGCCCAGGCGATGCTAAACCCTCAGCCAGGCTGGTGGCTCCTGGGCAGAGTCCAGACCATCACCACCATGCAGGGTCATCAGCACACCCTGTTCCCCCTCCACCGGGGCCCAAGTGGGAGGAGCTGCCCTGCCCCCTGCAGGAGGGCCTCCCTCTGACCAGGGTAGCCCTGCTCCCACCCAGCTCAGACAGGGTGTCCAGAAAGGTCAGACTGAAAGCATGGACAGAACCTAGAGTCAAGCAGGGACAAGAAAGAGCCAGCAGTGCCGGGCGCGGTGGCACACACCTGTAATCCCAGTGGCTCGGGAGGCCGAGGCAGGAGAATCCCGAGTTCAAAGCGGCCTCAGCAACTCAGCAAGACCCTAAGCAACTCAGTGAGACCCTGTCTCTAAATAAAATATAAAAAGGGCTGGGGATGTGGTCAGTGGTTAAGATGCCTGAGTTCAATCCCTAGGACAAAAAAAAAAAAAAATAGAGCCATCATCGCAGAGAAGCCGGGAAGGTCCCCGCAGGCTAAGGGAAGGGTGCACTGTGGAGGACGGAGTGGCTACAGAAGGCACTGGTGGGCTCGGGAGAGGGCAGGAGGGGCAGGGCTGTCCTCTGCCTTGAGGCCGGGGTGCCCTCTCCAGCACCCCACCCCTGGCTGCCGCGGCTCCACTCCACGCTCAGGCAGCCCTTCCATTATTCAGAAGAGCCTCTTGACTGAAAGGGCCTCCAAGGCGTCTCACCAACAAGTCCTTTAATTGGGAAGTTGTTAACTTCTCCAAGAGGAATTTTAATTTTGCTTCCCCACTGGCTCCTCTCCTTGCTCCTGGAGGCGAAAGCCACATACTTGGCCCCACCCACACCCCTGTCCCCGCAGGGAAGCTGTCTTGAGGCAGAGGCAGGACAGGCAGCATGCTGCCCCTGGCCACCTGCACAGCCCTGGCCCCCACTCACTGTGGGAAGGCCTCCCTGTGTCCCTGGGGACAGCACCGAGCCTAGCCTATGGCCACACTAATAAAGATTTGCAGAGTGAATAAATGAAAGATAAACAAAAACACCTTCCATCCTTCTCTCCTTTGAGCCTAGCCAAGATCTGTGATCAAAACCGACCAGCACGGGGCTGGGGCTGGGGCTGGGGCTCAGCAGTAGAGCACTCATCTAGCACGTGCGAGGCCTTGGGTTCGATCCTCAGCACCACATAAAAATAAATAAACGAAATAAAGGTATTGTGTCCAACTACTTCTAAAAAAATAAATATTGAAAAAAAAAACCTGACCAGCAGGATGAGGCTTAACTCACAGTCAGGCAGACTGAGGCAGAGGTGAGACACTGCCCAGGGCACATGGTTAGTGGATGGCAGAGTTGGGGAGCTCGTCCTCCCAACTGAATCCCTTCCCTGCCTTTCACCAGAGGGCCCTGGGACTGGATTAAGAACCATGAACCTCACCAGGTATGGTGGTGCACACCTGTAATCCCTCCCAGGGGCTTGGGAGGCTGAGGCAGGAGGATGGTGAGTCCAAAGCCAGCCTCAGCAAAAGTGAGGCACCTGGGGCTGGGGATGTGGCTCAAGCGGTAGAGGCGCTCGCCTGGCATGCGTGCGGCCCGGGTTCGATCCTCAGCACCACATACCAACAAAGATGTTGTGTCCCCCTAGAACTAAAAAATAAATATTAAAATTCTCTCTCTCTCTCTCTCTCTCTCTCTCTCTCTCTCTCTCTCTCTCTCTTAAAAAAAAGTGAGGCACTAAGCAACTCAGTGAGTCCCTGTCTCTAATTAAAAAAAAAAAAAAATAGGGCTCAGGATGTGGCTCCAGACCTCCAAGAAGCCCAATCCTGTAGGGATCTCCCTGAATGTCCTGACGCTGGGTGATCTTGATGCTCCACCTGGACACTTGAACACCTCCAGACAAGAGATGCCCACCAGTCCCAAAGACACCGGGTCGTCGGGAGACCATCCATTGCTGTGGAAATTACAGCTCTACTTCCCTGCATCATGGGCTCCCTGTGTCCCCTCAAAATTTATGTGTTGCGTTCTAACCCTCACTACCACAAAAATGTGACCTCACCTGGAAATTGAGTCATGGCAGATGTAATTAGCTTCTTAGGAGGAGGTCACACTGGAAAAGGTAGGGCCCTTAATTCAGTACAACTGGTGTCCTTCTAACAACAAGGGTGAGGACAGTCTAGGCTGGTAATTCCCTATCAGAGCGATTTGGCCATGTGGCACCCGGGAGAGCACCATGTGAAGAGACACAGGAGAAACCAGAGATAGGCCTGGGACAGACCCTCCCCTCACAGCCTCAGAGAGTGCCAGCAGACACCTCAGCTCAGACTTGAGAGCTGCGGAACAGTGGGACAAGATTTTCTGTTGTTTAAGGCACTGAGATTGCGGTTCTTTGTTACAGCAGCTGTTGCAAACTGATACACCCTCAACCTGGGTTGGGTGCCAACTCGTCCCTTCACTGGTTGTTTGACAAGCCCCCACCCCTCTCTGAACCTTACTTTGTTCACATTATCCCCAGAACACTTCTTGGCATACAATAGGTGCTCCATAAATGCTCTTGGAAGGATGAACACATGATGACATCCTTCTGTCACATGGCTGTGATAAGGACAAGATCAAGGAGGGCCTATGCTCCAAAAATACTAAAGCCCTCCACACCTGTGGTGACAGCCGATCAACAGCCACACACACAAGGGCCACAGCCAGATCCTGGGTGTCAGGGGTGTCTCTGCATCCCTGCCCTGTTCCACGAAGTTACATCTTTAAAGGGACACTAGGAAAGAACAGGCAACAAAACACACCGAGGGGGCTCCCAGCGGACAGAGGTGGTGGCAGGTGAGGTCTGTGCCCATCAACTAGGACACTGCCTGAGGCCCCGACTGCTGCTAGGCCCTGGAGTGGGAAAGGGGAGCTCCCAGATGCCAGCTGCGCCTCCGCCCCATACGGTCTAGATCCTTCCATTGGCTTCAGGGAGGCAGATTCAGCTCAGCCGGCAGAGGAAAGAGCCACGGCAAGCCACCTCCAGGGCATGGGCTGCAGGTATGCACATAAAGGTCAGAGGCCCATTCCCAGGGACACCTGTACTCCCCTGGCATGAACTTGATTTGGGCTAAGGAATCCCGTCCTTGCTGACCATCACAAAGTGACTGTGGGACTCGTTAATCATTCAGATTCCTGGATCCCCACCCCAACAGGCCTGACACTCTGGATGAGGAGGTCCCAGAGGACCCCTGTCTCTGATAACATCCAACCCCCAGAGTTCCATGGTTTGAACGGGATTCCACTTGGGGAGAGCCCTGACATTGACACGTCAGACAGGACAGGACAGGAGAGGGACAGGAGGACGAGGAGGGAAAAGATGAAGACGAGTTGAGATGACACTGATGAGCTGCAGAGTCATGACAGGACAGCTAGCCACACGCCACCGGACCTGGAAATGCCAGGGGAAGGTACTGACAGCACTCGAAGGGGCCAGAGAGGTGGGGGAGTCGGGAAGGGGCACTGGAAGAGGCCCTTTAGCATTCTAGATGGTGGCGATGGGAGATGAGACTGAGCCGGGGGCGGGGGGAAGAGGAGTCACCTGTTGGAAAGAAGGGGAGCAGAAACAGTGGACTTGAGCCAGATGGTGGAAAACCTTAAATCACCAAGACAAGGAGTTTGGAATTCAATCCTTAGACAATAAGGAGCCATGGTAGGTCCCTGAGGAGGCGCATGACTGAATCAATCGGCAGAACGAACTCCTGACCACCGATCCATGACCAATGTCACAGAAGCACAATGGCAACCTTCAGGCCATGGGAGAAACAGCGGATAGGGTGAGCTAGCAGCAGTTTCTCAGGCTAGTAGATCCTCACGGGCATGGCTGGAGTAACAGGCCGGCCCATGGGCAGGGAGCGGCCACCGATGGACCACCCTAAGCAATGAGCCCCAGCGTCCTTCTCTACTGACCCCGTCCAGGCAAGAGACTCAAAAAGCCCCGCAGATGCTGAAGACTCCCACACCTGCACAGGCAGCTGCTCCCTTCCCTCTGCTCGACCTGTCTGTCTGCCTGCCTGTCTGTCTGTCTCCACACACATATCTGTACATCCTCATGTGGAACCCAGCACCTTAAACACTTGCAGACAGGAGGCCTGCTTTCCCCCTCCAGGCCCACCAAGTCCCACAGCCCATCCTTCAGCTGCCCCTTCAAAGGACCCTCACTCGAGCCCTATCCCAACCCCGCTCCCAGCCATCATGTGTCAGGACTGGGGCCGGGGCCTCTGGACTGGGCTGCCAGCTTCTCTGGCCCACCCATCCTGTCCCCTCCAAGCAACAAGCGGGAGCCTGGAAGCCATGAGTCACCTCCAACATGCCCTCTAAACCCCAGCCCGCTGGACCCCTCCCCCCAGCCCCTCCTCGAGGCTCATCCTGCCCACCCATGCCCGCTCCCAGCCTTCCCCTTCTGGGTGGCCTCTGCACTCCCCAGCCTTACTTTGTGAACTCACTTACTGGGTTTCCCAGTGACCTGGTCTGACCTGTCACTCGTGGATGCAATGCTGGGCGCACAGAATGAGGCCCGGCATGCAGCAGGTGTTCAGAAGATGGGAAGGAATCATTGACCAACAATGACTTCAGTGAGCATTTGTGCAGCACCGAGTGTATGCCATGAGGGAACAAGGGAGCAACTCCAGACACACTCCGCCCTGGGAGTCCCCACCGTCCTCCCCCAAGGGCAACCCAGCCCAGGGTTGGGGCCAACAGATGTACACAGGGGAGGGGCCCCCAGCTCCCCTCAGCTTAGGGAATTCTGCCGGAGAAAACATTCCAGTCTCAGCCTTCTCCTGTGGCCCTCTGGGTCCCCATCATAGGCCACTCACCATGGGGGATGAAGGAGAGGCCTATGTGACCAGCTGCGCGAGACCTGGCGTGTGGGTCCTTCCTACAGAGAGACCTGTGCAGGGCTGAGTGCAGAGGGCCCTGATGTGTACACCACTGGTCCTGCTCTGGAGTAGGAGCACCCAGCCTGCCTGCCCTTCCCCTGCCACGAACCTGCCCCTCCCCTTCAGACACAGGATCACTGACAGAGGGGAGCAGGGAGTCAGGGGATGGCAAGAAAAAACCCAGGCCTCTCCCAGAGCTCGGCTAAGCCAGGACTCAGCTCCAGCTCCGCACAGCCTCCACGGCTCCTGCTGGCCCACCAGGCCCCCTCTGGGTCATGACACCCAAACACAACTCCCCTGCCGCTGTGGCTTTGCTCCACCCCAACCTCAAGCCTCGTCCGCCCATCATACCCTCCATGCGCCCCTGTTCAGTCAGGCAATATTTATAATGACAAAACACTGGGAACCATCAAAATACACAAGGGAGAAGATGTGGATTCGCCGTGGCTCGCCTGGGCTGGAACACTATGCTGCCATTAACAATCCCATTACAGAAGAGTGGTTAATGACGGGAAAACGATCTTGGTATAGAATTAAATGCAGAAGGCAGGTTAGGAAACAGTAAGGACAGCTTGATCCCAATTATGTCATAAATACATATTTTGTAAAAGACTGACGGGCAAAACACCCGAGTGCTCAGATTTCTCCAAAGAGAACATATTTTAAAACCAGAAAAATAGAATGTTTGAAAAGAACCCTACAGGCCTCGAGGCTCAGCCCAGGTGTCGCCTGTTGTAACAAGCCTGCCAGCAGCCCCGCGAGAGGCACCCCCGCCCTGCCTCAGTTCCCCTGCTGGCTCCCTGCACTGAGCGTCCTCACGTCCTGCACTGCCTGCTGGGCAGAGGCCAAGGTGAGCCACCCTGGCCGCCTCATTCTGCCCTGTCCACGTCTTCTCGCCATCTCCCAGCAGCAATTACAGGTTAAACTGGAGGGGCCAATTAGCAGCTCAATCTACCCAAGACCAACTAATTAGCAGGAATATTTTGATGGACATAAGTGGACCCCAGAGCGAGGCCCAGGGCCCAGGAAGGAGAGGCAAGCATGTGCTCCCTCCATGCCCACCAGCTCCCAGGCAGAGGAAGGGCCGGCTGAGCCTCCGCCACACACTGTCACCCAGTGCCTTGGGAGGAGGAGGCCAAGGCCAGTGGCCCCACTGAGCACTGTGGGTAACGTGGCAGTCCAGGGACCGCCCCACGCCTTCCCCACCACTCCTGCTGCTGAACAAACTCCCGCTGCAGCTGCCTCGTGAATCCAGGAGGCCAAGAACGGGGAACTGGCTCAGGGTTAAGGTGACTTGTCTAAAGTCACAAGCAAAACAGGGGTCAAGCCTGGCAACAGCTCAGGTCCCCCTCCTTGCCCATCTCCTACCTCAAAACCAAACGCTGTCGTTTCCTGTATCCCCTCACATGGGACATGGAGTGGGAGGGACTGTCACCTCCCACATTCTGGGTGCCCTTCTCCTCATGATATAGACAAAAAGTCCGACTGCTCTGATCACAGAAAGCCAAGGTCACCTGGCTGCCAATGCTTATTACACACACCCCTGGAGTCTGAGCCTCATCCTGCCCTGAAGGTGTCTAGACCCTCCACTGACCGGACCCATTACACTGCACCCCGGGAGCTGGTGCCAGCCTCCTGACAGTTTCTTGGACCCTGAATACCTCAGCCCACACGCCCCACTTCCTCCTGACCCAGAGTCAAACACACATTTGGTCAACCATGTGACAGGACCAACGATGTGACGGGTCCTTCACTTGTCATTAGAGACCTCCCCTGCCGCATGGGAACTCATTAGCGAGCTTGTCGTGAAACCACGTCTCTGGGAAGAACGCCCCAGGCCTCCGAGCGACTGCTGAGCCTTGCCACACAGAGGCTGGGCAGGTGGCACCCTCCTATCCCAGCTCCTGGACTTGCCTGCACGTGGGGGAGACGGGAACCTCCAGAAAGAAGGTCGTGAGACAGCCTCCCCTCGAGACCCCAGCCCAGAAGGCTCCTCCACCCCCACTCTGCCCAGTGGCCCCGAGTGGCCTCTTACCTCAGGCTGAGCGGGGTCCAGTGAGCACAGCGGGCCAGGGTCAGTTGCCCTCGTTGCCGTGGGCACCAGCATCTCAGGGCCTGTGGGTGCAGAAGGCTGTGGGGAGACAGAGGAAATGGTTAGGGACACAGCAGGGCAGCAGGGGCTCTGGGGGGCTCTGGGGACCACACATGCAAATGAGTCTAATCCATGCAAATACTATAAAGCCGGCACACTCAGGGTGACACACTGGGGCTTGCACGCTCACACGTGCTCTCACTCCCGAGCACACTCATGGGCACGCAGGCTCTGGAGACTCAGGGTGTCTGCCCCAGGCTGTTGGGGTCTGGCTCTGATTCTCCCCCTCTGGGCCTGTGGTGCTGGGAGCCTGGCTTTCTGCCTCTGTGCCATGGAGATTCCAGGACTTCAGGGAAGAGAAAGGGGACCGGAGCCTGCAGCACAGCAGGTGTCCAGCAGTGCCACTGCCAGCCTTCCTCTCCAGCTAGGCCCCAGAAACTGGCCCCGGAGCTGGCCCCTCAGACAGGGAGGAGGGACAGCTCCAGAGGCCTGAGCGCCCCGCTTCCCAGTCCCCAAGGAGCCCAGCAGCTCCCAGCTAACCACCCCTTGCCCCAACAGACCAGTGAGGACGCCAGGGAGTCTGGGGACACTGGCGAGGCCCTCAAAGGTACACGGCACAAACCCAGGTGGAAGGCCAGGGAGGTGGGGGCTCCCGGCTCTCCCACGTCCTGGCCGTGTGCCTGGGCCACGCTGCTCCCTCTGCACCTCAGTTTCTGCTACCTCTAGACAAAGTCCTGGATGCCTTCCAGAGCCGCGGCCGAGGGGCTCCCGTCAGACCAGTGTTTCTCAGTGCCTGGGCCACACACCTCCGGGCTGCATGGGGACCGAGGCAGTGTGCGGACAGACGTTTTTATTTTCATAGGTATGTGTTTATTTTTCTGTGTATTAGGAAAAAACATGACAGGCACATCACAGATGTGATTTCACGGCTGTGTGGCTTTGGGACAAGTGTGGTGATCCACCTTCAGATGTGAGCCAGCGCCAGGACAAAGATCAAGAAGCTACAAGTGTAGGTGGGGCCAGAGGTGGCTGCGGGGGTGGGCAGGGGGGTGACGGGAAGCTCAGGAGTTGGCATCTGACCCGCTCGCTGCCTGGTTCCCTGAAACCCTCCAAAGACTGAGCCACGCCTGCCCTTCCCTCTCTGTCCCCATGTGCACCATCCAGCACAGGCCTGGGTCCCCAGGAGGACTCCCAGCGCCGTCCAGTTGGGATGGCTAGGAGGATGGGTGCACAGGGCTCTGAGGAGGTTCCCACAGTGTGGGCCGAAGATGGCAAAGGCCCTGGAGTCCCTTCCAGAGCGGATGGGCCACCAAGTCTTAGTTGCTGATGGAATTTCCAGCCACGAGGGAGATGAAGATGGAGGGACTCTGGAAGGGTCTTCCTGCTTCTTGTTCTTCAAGATGGAGGGAGAAAGAAGGTGCTGAGTGGGGCCCTGATAACAGACACACAAAGCTGCGAAACCTGGTAGAGAGGGTCTGCTCAGCCCCTGATCCACCAGCCCCAAGCTCTGTCCCTGTGCCAGTCAGCCCCAGGGGGGCCTCCTAACGGCTGCCGGTCCTAGAGGACAGAACAGGACACAGTGGTGCCAGAACCTGGACAATGCCTCAGCCCTGGATCCCCCAAGCCAGGTCCAGTCAAGCAGGTGTGCTCCCAGTCCCTGAACCTTTTCTCTTTATATACGAGCTGGCTCCTGGTAGACAGTGTGCGGCCACCGGGCCCAGGCCAACACGGGCAGCCCCGTCCCTGGAAGGCCTCCAGACCACCTGGCTGGCCGCCCTGTGCCCTGTTCCACCTGAGCCAGCAGGGCGGGCCACCCCCACTGCACCTCTCCAAGCCCCCAGCTGCCATCTCCCAGATAAGGAATGGGTCTCCCGCTCCCTCCCCCCAAACCTCCCTGAGCATCACGAGAAGTTGCTATGGAAATGGGACCACAGTCAGAGCATGACAATGATCTGGGGCAGGGGAGGAGACGCAGTGGGAGCCAGGCGCTGTCCAGGACACGAGGCCTGCCCAGGTGCCGAGTCCCAGGAAGGATGGGAAATCCCAGCGGCCGGCCTCCCAGCCAAGGTGGGTGGAGGGGCCGCAGCAGAGGTGGGGACTTCCCACTGGCCCTCCTGGCTCCTTGCCCCCTCGGCGGAGCCCAGGGAGCTCTGGGAATCCGAGGCCTGCGTGTTTGCAGAACCACATGTGCGCGGAGGATGAGACCTCCGCAGAATCAGCCTCTCAAGGACACTGCCAAAGCGGGTTCCGGACCCGCGGGGAGGGAGGCTGGGATTCAGTGGGTGCTCAGTGAACACTGCCACCACAGAGCAGGCCACGGAGATAGGTGCCGGCTCCGGGACACACAGCACAGAATCACAGAGCCTGAGAAGCCTATGCCCACTGTACAGATGAGGTCCCATGACAATTGAGGTCACCGAGCTGAACCCAGGTCTCCTCTTTCCCAGACCTGAGTCCCCATCAACTCCCCTGGCTTTTCGGTCATTCATCCACCTAATGGTTCACTCAGTTATTCAACTTTAGTCAAATGCCTACAGTGTCCCTGTGATGGAGATAGAGAGCTGCAAAGGTCAGACAGGATATGAGCACAGAGAGGAGATGGTCCATCCCGACTGCAGGGGCGTTGCCAGGATGGAAACCCAGGGGCCCCAGGAGCAGGCAGGGCCACCTCGGAGTTTGAGGCGATGGACTTCTGAGCCATGCTTCAGAGGGAACCCTGAGTTTCTCTGAATGATCTCTCCACTGCCCCCTGAGCCCCAAACCCCCCACCAGGAGGTCATGGGGGATTATTCCCAATGAGCAACTCACTATAGCGAACATGGAATGTCACAAAGGCCCATGGGTACCAGAGAGGGACTGTTGGGAGGTGGTGGGACATTGGAGGAGTGGGGCCTAATGGCAGACCCTTAGGTCACTGGGGTGTGCTCTCAAAGGGGACTGTGGAACCCCAGTCTCTCTTCTTCCTCTTCTGCATCCTGTCCATGAGTGAAGTGGTTTTGTTCCCACTGTGCGCCTCGACCATGACGTGCTGCCTGACTACAGGCCCAAAGCAACAGGGAATCATGCACTAGAACCCTCAAAGCTATGAGTCAAAATGAACCTTTTCTCTCTCTTTTTTTTAAATATTTATTTATTTATTTATTTTTAGGTGTAGATGGACACAACACAATGCCTTTATTTTTATGTGGTGCTGAGGATCGAACCCGGGTCCCGCCAGTGCTAGGTGAGCGCTCTATCGCTGAGCCTCAATCCCAGCCCCTGAACCTTTTCTCTTTATAAGTTGATTATCTCAAGTATTTTTGTTATAGTGATGAGACGATAACGAACATATCCCTGCTGTCCCCAGCGACAACGAGGAACGTGCTTTGCTATACCCGAGGAACTCAAAGGTTGGTACACAGCTTCCCTCCCTCCTGCCAGGCTCAGCATGTCCCCATGGTGTTCACTCACTCTGTGCTCATCCTTTCTTCTCTGGGCACCCTCCCATTTGCCAGGCCTCATGCTGGGTCTGGGGTGGGCTAGAAAACAAGTAAACTCAACTGGCTGCCACCCTTATGGAATAAAAGTCTCCTCCTCTCTGCTGCATGCAACTCTGTGTGGGTGGTGTGTGTGTGTGTGTGTGTGTGTGTGTGTGTGTGTGTGTGTGTAGGGGATACTGCACTAAAGGAACAGGAGGGGACTGCTTGCAGACCCTCACTTGGAAGACCCACCAGCTCTGCAGTATCCCACATGGACAAGGCCTCCTGGGATCTATTTGACACAAATGGAAACCAAGATCCTAAGGGGAGACCAAAGAGCTCAGAACTGAGAAGTCAGGAATCGGGGAAATCCAGCAAGGCTAGAAGGGAGGGGCCAATTCCAGGGACATGCAAGAGCAGCAAGAAATCTCGGAAGGCTTCCTGGTGGAGGAGGGACCAGGATCAGTTCAGGACCTGCTGTCAGCTCTGGCAAGAAATTTCTGTGATGGAGAACCGGGCCAGGGCCTGCCCTGCAGGTCCGCTGACTTGGGGCTAAGCCAGCAGGAGGAACCAGAGGAGGCACGTTCCCTGGTGGCTGCCATCCTGCCTCTAACCCACTGAGAACTGCCGGCCCACATCCCTAGTTATTGTGCACGATAAGAATCCACCAGGGGAGGGGGCAGAAAACAGGAGAAGCAGAACATACAAGAGACAGAAGCCAGAAGACAGCCACAGCGGCAGAGACCCCAAAGCCAGATGGAGAGAGGGAGAGGCAAAGAGATGAAGATGGATGGACCACCGGGCCATCCCTCCCCCAGAATGAGTTCTGCAGCTGCTGAGGTAGGCAGCCGCGCAGCCGGGAAGGAGCCTGCAAACCAAGGCTTTGTGAAGATTTTTCAGTAATAAAACTCTTATTTGAAATGAAATCTTATGCAGTGGGGGAAGCCCTTCTATGCCAGACACTAAATCCAGAAGCCGTAAAGCGAAAATTTGACAAATCCAACTACACAAATACGTAAAACATCTGTACGGCAAAAGACACTATAAACCAAGTTAAAATGCAAGTGAAACACTGCAAGAAAATATCACTAATATGCAAAGAGCCCCTACAAATCAATAAGAAAAAAGACAAAAGAGAAAAATTGACAGTGAATTAGAAATCCGCAGAGGAAGAACTAAATTGGCCAATAAACATATAAAAAGTTATTCTATCTCACTACCAATCAGGCAAATGCAAATGAAAACGACACGATACCATTTTTTGCCCATCAGATTGGGGAAAATTAAAATGATTTATAACAAGCAATGCTGGCAAGGATGAGGGGAAATGAGCACTCATAGACCACTGGAGGGAGGGGGAATTGGCTCCACCGTAAGAAGGGTAATTTGGCAATATTGATTAACATTTTAAACCCACACACCCTACAACCTAGTAAACCCACTTCTAGAAGCCTCTTCTATGGGAAAAAAAATTGCACAAGCACTCACATATAAATACTCAAGGATGCTCACAGCAGCATTGCTGGGAAGAGTAAAAACGAAATTGGAAATGGCCTAAGTGTTTATCAATAAGGAAATATTCAAAAAAATACAGAGTGTCCACACTAGGAACACTCTGCCGTCTTCGAGACACATCTATGTGTAACAATAGGGAAAAAATCAAGCTGTAAAACACGGCTTCAGAATGAGCCTATTTATAAATAACATCTTGCCACTATCTGACCCGAAAGGCTGGAAGGTAACACAGCAATCACTTTGAAGGGGTAGGACAGGGCGTAACCAGGGGGCTTTCCTGGCCTCCATTCTCCACAAATGTGTTGTTGGATTTTCTTTTGAAATCAGAAAAACAAAATCAATAGAGTTCATGGATTTTTAAAAATCCAGCGCGGACCCTAAAATGCAGATCTAAGCAGTACTGCTCGGGGAGAGAGGGGGTCGGGATAGACCCTCCCTGCCCCAGCCCCGCCCACCTACCCCAGCCCCGCCCACCTACCCCAGCCCCACCCACCTACTCCCAAGCCCCACCCACCTACTCCCAAGCCCCACCCACCTACTCCCAAGCCCAGCCCAGCACCAGTGCTCTAGGGCCAAGGTGAGAACTTGGCTGGAGAATGAGGGGCTCCTGTCTGCACTCCCCCAAACCAAAACCAACAGGGCCGAAGGTCGCCACAGGTGCATAGGCTGTGTGGGCTGGCTGGAGAGGACAACAAGGTCTCGGGGTCCTCAGCAGAAACCCCAGGGGAGGGGGCCACAGACTCCTGTGCTGACAGGAGGGGAAAAAGAAGAGGAGGGAGCAGGGGGTGTTTCTATATGAACAGAGAGAATTGGGCTGCTCCATAGGTGCAGGTGGAGGTGACAGGTGTGTTGCAGGTGTGTGACGTCAACAGCAGGAGGAGGGCACACGTGGGTCTCCTTGGGGGTGAACTTAGAGGGTGTGTGGGCTCCGAGTAGTATGTAGGTGTGTCTGTGTCTACAGTCAGTGGGTGTGTGTGTGTCTTGTCACTCCCAATAATGACAGCAAAGAGGAGTGTGTGTATGGAGGGAGAGGAACCCAGCAGACCGAGTGTGTGTATGTGTGTGTGTGTGTGTGTGTACATGAAGTGTCATATGTCTCACCAGTGAAAACACTTGGGGGGCTGCCCACGTGTCCACGGGAGCTCTTATCAGTAAGGAGGCTCCTCTAGTGTGCACCGGGGTCTGTTGGACACTAGGGCAGCCTGCAGGCCAGCAGAGAGGGGAGAAGAGGCTCCAGACCTAGAGTCCCAAGCCAGTCTGGAAATGCCTCGCCCACTTGTGAATTGATCAAAAGAACCATAGAAAACTGCCCAGAAGGATCCTGAGGCCTCCCCTCATTCCAGAAAGTTCTTTCCCTTGAGCACTTGTTTGCAGAGCTAACACCCCACCTAGTTCCCTACACTGCCTTCGAGAGGACAGGTTGAGGTCACCTGGGACAGGGACAGGAGGGACTCCTCCTGATGGGTAGTGGATGACACTGGACCTGGGTACACACAGCTTCCTAGGCATCTCCATTTTGTCTAGGGCAGCCCAGGGAACATTCCAGAATGCAGATCTAACCACATGGTGGGCCTGCGCCACACCCTATGTGACCCCCACCACTCCCTACCCACACACCTCACTGCGCCCACCAGGCCTTAAGACCAGTTCCCAAGGAGCCCTCTGACCCCAGTGCCTGACCCCGTGCCTCCCAACACCACCTCCAGTCACCCTGGCCCCCGACAGAGACAGGCCTCTAGACTTCCACACCTGCTGTTCTCTCTGCCAGGGATGCCCTCCCTCCTGACCAGTCCCCAGTGTCCCCCAGGATGGGGAGAGGAACCCCTCTGCTGTCCTTGCCCTGTGTTCTGTCCTACTCTTGCTCTCCAACCTGTGGCTGCTGAAGGCCGGCTTCCCCAGGGGACGTGGGTGTTCTTCTCTGCACCCCAGAACTTAGCCCAGGCCTGGCACAGAGGAGGCATTAGGGATGAAAGTTTGGGGAATGAATGAATGAACGGTCACTGCAGTGCTGGGCCGAAGACAGGCACACGGTGGACCTCCCTAGGGTGGCAGGGTAGGGGAGAAGGAGAGCAGCCGGGGACTGGGACTCCCAGCTTCCCACCCTGGGTCAGCACAACAAGTGGCAGTAACCATGTCACCCAGAGAATGATTAAAGCAGTAAGTCCTAACCAGGGTCCCCAGGAGCAGGCACTGGGAGGGTCTATCAGCACTGAAACTGCACAAAATTGGCCATGAATGTATGCATGCAGGAGGGGGACGGGGCCTGTTTCAGATATAGGGCCTAAGGCCACCAGGACCCAGGCCCCAAAAGCATCACCAAACAGGAACTGAGCAAGGCTGGCCTGCATGGAGTGGAAGCTCAGGGGCACGATGCCTGCACGTCAGGAGGGGCTGTCGGGGGCGAGGGCTAATACAAGACCCGTGGCCCTAGACTTCAAGCCAGGACCCCTGCACCAACCAGAGGAAGCAGGTGCAGCTCTAAGCAGCGGGGGAGCTGCCCAGGACAGGGAGGGCTGTGTCGGTGCAGGTGAGCTTCTCATCAGAGAGGTGACAGCACCCGCTGTCAGAGGGAGTAGGTGGCAACCCTGAGTCTCACTTGGACTATGGGGTCCCAGTTTCCCCATGCAATGCCTCGGGGTGAGGTAAGATGGTCCCTGGGAGTCCTTT